>NW_026555331.1:37368311-38078483 GCF_014898055.3 Talpa occidentalis | reverse complement strand
AACAGAGTAAAATATACTGCTTATAAGTGACTCACACTTTAGCTTTAAAACCACACATAGGCTTAGTGTGAAGGGATAGAAAAAATATTTCAAGCAAAAATTCAGGAATAGCTGTGATTATATCAGACAAAAGAAACTTTAACATAAAAAATGGTAAAAAGAAACAAATGTCATTATATAATAAAGTGTCAATCCATCAAGAAGAAATAAAAACTGTACACAATCAACATCAGAGCACATAAATATATAAACACTAAACTAAAAAACAGCAAAAAACATAATTGGTAATACCCCACACGCAACAATGTATAGATCCTCAAGACAAAGAACTGATAAGGAAACAGCAGATTTGAAATACACTATAGATCAAATGAACCATATAAGCACACCTCAGACATACTGCGTGTTTAATTCCAGACCGCTGAAGAAAAGCAAATGTCACAATGAAGTCACACAAATTTTTGATTTCCCAGTGCATATAAAGGTTGTTTACATGAACCTATAGTCTATTAAATATATGACAGCATGTCTAAAAGAAAAATGTACATACCTTAACTGAATGTGACACAAAGACACAAAGTCAGCACATGCTACTGGGAAAATGGAGCTGACAGACTTGCTCCATGCAGGAGATTGTTGCCACAAACCCTCAATTTGTAAAAAGCACAATATCTGCAAGGCACAATAAAGCAAAACACTATAAAAGAAGGTGTACCTGAATTGAACAATCTGACAAAAGTAGAATACACATTCTTCTCAAGCACGTTTTCTAGACAAGTCATATATAAAGGTACAAAGACTGAAATCACACCAAGTATCTCCTTTAGCCACAATGGTATGAAATTAGAAATCATAATAGTTGGAAAACACAGATATATGGAACTTTCGTGTGCAGCAATGGATCAAAGTAGAAATTAAAGTTGAAATTTGAAAGTATCTTGCGGAGAAATAAAAATGAAAATGGAGGGACAGTATACCAAAATACATGATGCAGCACAAGCAGTTCAAAGAGGTAAGTTTAAAGCTATAAATGCATACATCAGGAAAATTGAATAATCTCAAAGAAACTACTTTTAAACCTCAGGAAACTAGAAAAAGTAGAACAAACTAAGTTCAAAGATAGCAGAATGAAGGAAATAATGATTAGAGAACAGGAAAATAATTGAAAAGATTAATAAAACTAAGAGTTAGCTATTTGGCAAGACAATACATTGACCAAGAAAAAAAGACCCAAATTAAAAAAAAAAAAAAAAGAAAAAGGAGTTATTACAATATCACAGAAAGGTAAACAATCCAATGAGTCTACTTTGAACAATTATATGCCAACAGATAGGACATCCAAGTAAAAAATGTATAAACTCTTAGAAACATACAACCTACCGGGCCTCCCCGGTGGTGCAGCGGTTGAGCGCTGGGTTGCGAAGCTGCCCGCAGCCTCTGCAGCGCCAGTTCGATCCCTGGCTGCTCCTCGGCCACTGGAGGAGGGTCCCACATGGCGCGCAGACCTCTCCTGCCGCCCGCTGCTCCCCTCAGCGGTGTGTTTCGTCAGTCTGCCTGTTCTGCTCCCCGCTCTGGCTCTGGTGAATTCTCTCACCCTCCCGCGCTTCTGACTGTACCCAGTGCTTGTATAAATAAATAAATAAATAAATCTTTAAAAAAAAAAAAGAAACATACAACCTACCAAGACTTAATCACGAAAAAACAGAAAGTCTGAACAGACCAGTACTAGTAAGGAAAGTAAATTGATAATCAAAACTCTTCTATTGAAGACCAGACAGCTTCTACTGGTGGTTTTTACCAAACATCTAAAAAAGAATACCAGTCTTTCTCAGAAAGAAAAATAGAACAGCAGGGAATGATCCCAAACTTATTTTATGAGAGCAGCATTACCCTGCTACCAAAGCCACATAAAAACACTACAAGAAAATTACAGTCAGTCCTCCCTGGTGGTGCAAGGGGTTAAGATGAAACCTATGAAGCTGTCCACAGCCTCTGTAGGCCGGTCAGGGAGCAACCCACATGGTGCAGCAGACCTCTCCTGATTCACTCACTGCTCCCCTCAGCAGTGTACTTCCATCAATCTGCCTCTTCTGTTCCCCACTGTCTCCAGTGAATCCTCTCACCCCCACATACCTCTGGCCTGTGTCCCAGCTCTTGTACTGGAAGGAGGGAGGGAAGAAGGAAGGAAGGAAGGAAATTACAGTTCATGGCCTCCCCAGTGGCCTGCGGATTAAGTTTCAGTATTATCACTGCTAAGGCCTGAGTTCTATCCCCACCCAGGGAGCTAACCCCCATATGGTGCAGCAGACCTCTCCTGCTTCACCCCCTGATCCCAGGTTAGCAGTGTATTTCAGTACATTGGCCTGTTCTGCTCCCCACTGTCTCTGGCGGATCCTCTCACCTCCCCATCCACACCTCTGGCCTGCACCCCGGTTCTTCTTTGCAAAAATAAAGAAAATATCAAAGAAAGAAAATTACAGGGCCTCCCCGGTGGAGCAGCGGTTGAGCGCTGGGCTGCGAAATTGTCCGCAGCCTCTGCAGTGCCAGTTCGATCCCTGGCCACCGGCAAGGGTCCCACATGGTGCGCAGACCTCTCCTGCCGCCGTCTGCCTGTTCTGCTGTCTGCTCTGGCTCTGGTGAATTCTCTCACCCTCCCGTGCTTCTGACTGCACCCAGTGCTTGTATAAATAAATAAATAAATGAATGAATAAATAAATGAATCTTTAAAAAAAATGCATCAAGGGGCAAGAAATAAAATTATTAAAAAAAAGAAAGAAAAAAAATTACAATCCAATATCCCTAATGAATAGAGAGGCAAAAACTCTCACAGAAATACTAATAATATGTTGGCAACACATTAAAGGATCATTCATCATGATAAAGTGGGATTTATTTATGGGATGCAAAGGATCATTATCTGCAAATCAATAACTGATATATCACAATAGTGGTGTGAGAGATGAAAGTTATTCAGTCTTCTCAATAAACACAAAATAATATTTAACAAAATTCAACAGCTAGAGGGTTGTGTTCCAAGATGGCAGAATATGAAGAGCTTCTGTTTAGTCTATCCCACAATCACGATGAATCTCTACCTAGAAATGGATTAATCTACACAAACTTGAAACTTGAATGAATACAGATTCCACAACAAAACATGAAAATGCAGCACAAAGATGGATAGAAGAGATAAACAGATGCTCTCACCAAGGAAGAAACACCACTGTAAGAACAAGGTGCAATTGGATGTGGAACATTTCTCTGGGAGCAGGGGAAACATCACCTCACACCTGTTAAGACAGCTATTATCAAAAAGACAAGAGTTAACTAGTACTGGGGAGGATGGGTGAAGAGAATCCAGGTACACTCATGGTGGTAATATAAATTTGTGCATTCATTTTAGAAAACAGTATAAAGAATCCTCAAAAAATTAAAATAAGATCCTGCATGTGATTGAAATCCCATTTATCAGTATAATGAGTACATTTATCCAAAGGAAATAATCACTATCTCGAAGACAGTACACTCCCATGTTCATTGCAGCATTACTCACAATAGCCAAGATGTGCTAACAACTTAAACATCCACCACCAGATGAAAAGATAATGTTGTGTATACATACAATGGAATATTATTCACCAAAAATATTTTTTAAAATCCTGACATTTATGAAAACATGGAAAAACATGGAACACATTATGTTAAGTGAAATAAGCCAAACACAGAAATACAAAATACTTTATAATCATATATGTGCAATCTGAAATACCCAAACTCAGATACCAGAGAATAGTACAGTGATTGCCAGGGGCTCAGGGATAGGTGAAATGGTGATATGATGGTAAAAGAGAACAACTTTCAGTTAAAAAATGAGATAGTTAAGGGGATATAATGTTTTAGTATGGTGATAAAAATTAATATTGTATATTTAAAATTTCCTATTAAGAGTAGATCTATAGTGCTCTCACAATAAAAAAAGTTAGTACTATGTGAGGTAATGGATATGTTAATTTGATAATGGTAATCACATTACATCTTGATGTTGTATATCACCAAGTCTATTAACCTTTTAAAATCATAATGTAAATATATACCATTTTTATTTGTCAAATGCATCTTAAAAAGCTTGGGGGAAGTATATTGTCCTTTGCATGTATATACATAGTAACAACTGAGAGTATGATTATTTCAAATCTTTCATAGCATGTAAGAAAGTACACCTACGAAAATTTTATAAAGTGATTGTTATCTCATTTAACTCTCATGATGTTATATGGAAATAGTGTTCTGATCACCTTGTTATAGACATGGAAAATCAGGATCATAAGTGTTTGTGGAAATCCGGATCATAAGTACATAGAAGCAGGAAGGTAGTTTAAACTCAGGGTCACTATAAATTATGAATGTTGTGCATCCACAGGGGCACCATTCATAGCATAGATGTCAACAGAGCAGAAAGTGTCACATTCTAAAAAAACATGTATTTTTCTATATTTTGTTCCTCTCACCTTTTTAAAGATTTATTTATACAAGAACTGGGGTACAGGCCAGAGGCGCGGGAGGGTGAGAGGATTCACCGGAGACAGAGAAGGGAGCAGAACAGGCAGAAGGACCGAAAAACACACCTGAGGGGAGCAGCGGGCAAGACGGGAGAGGTCTGCCGTGCCATGTGGGAATCTCCCTGCCCGGCTGGGAATCGAACCCACACTGCAGAGGCTCTGGACAGCTTCACAGCGCGGCGCTCAACCTGCTGCGCCACCGGGGAGGCCCATGTTCCTCTCCTGATTCTAGTAAGGATGCCAAATCAGTAGCAGTGGTACTATTAAATCCATTCATTTAATAAGCATTGTCTGTTATGTGACCAGCACTGTGCTTTGTTCCACGAATATAAACATGACATTCCAGTATCTGTCCTTGGAGGGCTCACAAACAATAATGTAGATCAAAAAATAAAACAACCAAATCCCAGTAAAATTTGAGAAGTTCTACATAAGGATATGCAGGGAGTGCAATGTAAAAACTGAGTAGTGCTAACGAAGTTGGTGTAGGAATAATAAGGAAATAGTTTATACAAGCAGTGAAGTTTAAACCACACTTTGAGGATTAGTAGGGGTTAGCATGCTTAACAGTGGGAAAAAAATGAATTTCTATGGAAATAAAAAAACAGCCTTATGCTGGGAAGCAAAAGATAAAATGGTTAGTTTAAGAAAAGGAAAGAGCTAGACAGGGCTGAGTAAAGCAAAATAACATCACTTTTTTTTAAATTGCAAATCAAGGCTCTTTGCAACTTATGGTATAATATACAATATGATGCCTAGATATTGTTTAGCGATTTCACGTTTTATTTTTTTTTAAAGATTTATTTATTATTTATACAAGCACTGGGTACAGTCAGAAGCGCGGGAGGGTGAGAGAATTCACCAGAGCCAGAGCTGGGTGCAGAGGGCAGAAGGACCAAAGTACACTGCTGAGGGGAGCAGCGGGCGGCAGGAGAGGTCTGCGCGCCATGTGGGACCCTCCTCCGGTGGCCGGGGAGCAGCCGGGGATCAAACCAGCGCTGCAGAGGCTGTGGGCAGCTTCGCAACCCAGCGCTCAACCGCTGCGCCACTGGGGAGGCCCTATTTCACGTTTTAGAAAAAATGTTCCTAGCCCCGCCCCTGCACTCATCTTAAATATTTATCACTGAGAATAAGAACAAAAGAGGCAAATGCACATCAACCTTATTCCTACAATGAAAACACAGAGTGTGAGATTTACAAACAATAGTGAAAGACAAAAGGTAAACAGGATAAAACTAAACTTGCAAAGAGTTAATTTCTGTAGAATAATAGATCTCCCATGAAATATTAAAAAAAAAAAAAAGCCAACAGTACAGAATGGGCAAAGGCAGTAACTGGTAATACAGATTAAAGGAAATTCAAATTAAACAAATCAAAGATGGCTATAAATCTCAGACATTCCTCCAATGAAGAGGTAAATTTTTTTCCTTCCCCTTGAATCTGTGCAAGCTCTGTGAATGTTCACACCAATCTAATATGAGAGAAGTAACACTGTACTATTTTCCAGGCCTTAAGAGTCTGGCAGCTTCCACCTCTTCTCTCTTAGAACATTAGTTGAGAAACCCAGATACAATGCTGTGGGAGGGGTGATGTCATCAAAATGGCAGTGAAGAGATGCTAGGATCAAGTTCGCCCCTAAAAACAACTACTAGGGAGAAACAAGGGGATCCTGGCAGGACCCAGATGCGTTAGAAAAACGGCCACGCCAGTGATTCTGATTTGCCCAGACAGAGGAAGGGGAAGGGAAGAGAGAAAATCATTGGGCCCCTTCCCCCCTCCCCCACCCACAAAGCCAGCCCACTTAGTCTAGCAGGAGGAGAAAAAGTTTGGAGACTATGATGCCTGAAGAAGCCAGAGACATCTGAGAGATCCAGACAAAGACAGATGGGCAAATGGGGCATTTGCGGGCACACAGCATGGGATGCAAGCCTCTTTGTGTGGCGCTTCTCTACCATCCCCCCCCTGGAAATCAGCAGGACCATTTAACTGGTCACACTTACCAGCTATACTTATATCTGATAAAATAGACTTCAAACTAAAAAAGGTAAAAAGAGATATAGGGTCTCCCCTGGTGGTGCAGCAGTTGAGCGCTGGGCTGCGAGGCTGCCTGCAGCCTCTGCAGCACCGGTTTGTTCCCTGGCAGCCAGCAAGGGTCCACAAAAAAAAAAAAAAAGACATAGACGGTCACTGCATTATGATTAAGGGGACAATACATCAAGAAGACATAACTCTCAATGACATATATTCACCAAATGAAGGAGAACCAAAATATGTCAGACAATTATCATCTCTGAAAAGCCATTAGAGAAAATACATTTGTAGTGGGAGATGTCAACACACCACTCTCACCAATGGATAGATCAATGAGACAAAAAAATAACCAAGGACACTAGAACTCTAAATAAGAACCTAGGCCTCATGGGCTTAATAGACATCTATAGGACACTGCACCCAAAAAAATCCAAGTACACATTTTTCTCAAGTGCATATGGATCATTCTCCAGGATCAATCACATACTGAGGCCACAAGACAAACATCAAAAGATATACTAAGACCAAAATTATACCAACTATCTTCTGTGACCCCGAAGGCATCAAACTAGAAACATATCATGAAAAGAAAGCAAGGAACTCTCTTACCTCATGGAGATTGAAACCCACACTACTGGAAGACCACTGGATAAAGGAGAAGATCAAAGAAGAAACTGAAAAATACCTTGAAATGAATGACGATGAGGACACAAACTCACTGACAGAACATAAAGGACAAAGCAAAAGCAATCGTAAGAGAAAAATATATAGCAATACAGGCTCACATCAAGAAACAAGAAAGAACTCAAAGAAACAACCTAATCTCTCACTTGAAGAACTGGAAAAAGAACAACAACAACAACAACAAAACCCCAAAAGCCAGTAGAAGAAAGGAAATAAAAATCAAAGAAAAAAATGAGACAGAAGTTGAAAACAATCCAAAAGAGCAACAAAACCAAAAGTTGGTTCTCGAAAAAATAAAATAGACAAACCTCTAGGCAGGCTTACAGAGAAAAAATGGGAGAAAGCAAAATAAATAGGATCATAAACAAAAGAGGAGACATTAGAACAGACACATCAGAAATCAAAAGAATAGTCAGAGATCACTATAAAGTTACATGCAAACAAATTCAACAACCTAGAAGAGAAAGACAAATTCCTAAAACTATACAATCATCCAAAGCTAGATAAAGAAGAAATAGAACATTTAAACAAACCAGTTACAGGCAGTGAAATTGAAGCAGTAATCAAAACCCTCCCCAAAATAAAACCTCAGGATGAGATGGCTACACAAACGAATTCTACCAAGTGTTCAGAGACAAACTAGTGCCTATCCTACACAAACTCAAAAAATTGAGAAGGAAGGAATATTGTCAAATACATTTTATAAAGCCAACATCACACTAATACCAAAACTGAACAAGGACAACACAAAAAACGAAAACTCCTGGCTAATCTCTCTAATGAACACTGATGCAAAAATCCTCAATAAAATCCTAGACAATAGAATCCAACAATGCATCAAAAAAATAATTCACCATGACCAAGCAGTATTTATTCTAGGGGCACAAGGATGGTTCAACATCTGGAAATCAATTAATATAATCCAACACATCAACAACAATAAAAACCATATGCTCATATCAATAGAAGTCAAGAAAGCATTTGACAAAGTTCAACATCCATTTATGATGAAGGCCCTCAAAATTCTTGGGATAGAAGAAACATACCTTAACATAATAAAGACCATTTACAACAAACCCATAGACAATATCATTCTCAATGGAGAAAAGCTGAAAGCCTTTCCCTATGATTTGGAATAAGATAAGGAGGCTCACTCTCACCACTGCTTTTCAATATAATTCTGGCAGTCCTAGCCAGAGCAGTAAGACAAAAGAGAGACATTCAGGGAATCCAAATAGGGAAAGAAGAAGTAAAACGATCACTATTTGCAGACTATAATATACATAGAGAACCCTAAAAACTCCACAGAAAAACTAATCAAAATAATCAATCAGTTTAGTAAAGTAGGATAAAAAATCAACACACACACACAAAACCAAACAGTAGGGCCTCCCCTGGTGGTGCAGTGGTTGAGCACTGGGTTGTGAGGCTGCCCACAGCCTCTGCAGCGCCATTTCGATCCCCAGCCACTGGCGAGGGTCACACAAAAAAAAAAAATAAAGTAGCCTTCCTATATGCAAACAATCAATCTGAAGAAGAAGAAATCAAGAAAACCATCCCTTTTATAATTGAAACAAACAAAAAATCAAATACTTGGGAATAAACCTAACAAAAGAGGTGAGGACCTGTACAAAGAAAATTATAAAACATTGTTAAAAGAAATAGAAGACACAAAGAAATGGAAAGACATCCCCTGCTCATCAATTGGAAAAATAAACATTATCAAAATGGCCATCCTACAAAAAGCAATTACAGATTCAATGCTAGTCATATAAAAATTTCAATGACATTCTTCAAATAAATAAAATATTGATGAAATTCATATGGCACCACAAAAAACCTTGAATAGCCAAAGCTCTCCTGACTGAAAAGGAAAATGGAGGTATCATACTCCCAGGCTTCAAACTATACTACAAAGTCTTATTAATTAAAACAGTATGGTACTGGAATGAAAACACACAGACCAATGAAATCAAACTGAAAACCCAGAAATAGACCCACATATTTATGGACAACTAATCTTTGACAAAGGAACAAAGAGTATGCAATGGAACAAGGACAGCTTGTTCAGTAAGTGGTGCTGCGAAAATTGGACTGCTACATGCAAAACAATGAAGCTAGACTACTACATCACACCATGCACAAAACCAACTCAAAATGGATAAAAATATTGGCCATAAGACCTGAAACCACAAAATATATACAGAAGAAAATACAGGCAAAACACTACATGACATACATCTCTGGAACATCTTTAAAAACACAGTCCCCCAAAGCAAAGAAAGTAAAGGAAAAGATGAATAGCTGGGATTACATCCAACTAAAAAGCTTTTATACAGCAAAAGAGACATTAACCAAAACGAAGAGTCACCCTACTGATTGGGAAAAAATTATTGCACACAATATAACTGATAAGGAACTGAGCACAAAGATCTACAAATAGCTGACACAACTCAACAAAGTAAACAATCCAGAAGAACTAAAAAAAAAACCACTTCTCCAAAGAGGAAATGCAAATGGCCAACAGGTATATAAAAAATGTTCAGCATTCCAAAATCAGGGAAATGCAAATCAAAGTCACAATGAGATACCACCTTCACCAGTGAGAATGGCAATTAAAACAAAACAAAACAAAAAAACAGGAAACAACAAATGTTGATGAGGATGTGTGTGGAGAAAAAGGAACCCTCCTATACTGCTGCTGGGAATGCAAACTGGTCCAACCACTATGGAAAGCTATGTGGAGGTTCCTCAAACTACTGAAAATGGAGCTTCCATATGACCCAGCAATTCCACTGCTAGGAATCTACCCAAAGGACACAAAAACATTAATTCAAAAGGATACCTGCACCCCTATGTTTATTGCAGCAGTGTTTACAATAAGTAAGATATGGAAACAACCCAAATGCCCAAAAATTGATGACTGGATCAAGAAGATGTAGTATACATACACAATGGAATATTACTCAGCAATCAAAGAAAGATAAACTCTCATGCCAGGCACAGCAACATGAATGGAGCTGGGAGGGATTATGCTCAGTGAAATAAGCCAGAAAGAAAAATATTGGATTGTTTCATTTATAGGATGAATACAGGAGAACCAAATAAGGGATTAGGAAAAAATAATTATAATAAATTAAAAAACAAAACAGGCAAATATAAATCAGAGATACTCTGCAGGGGAGAAGGAGGAAGAGGGATCAAAACAGGGGAGGGAAGAGCACAAGGGACTATGGTGATGGTGCACAGGTAAACTGGTGGTGGGAATTTTATGGGGACTACACTTGAAAGGAGAAAGCTTACATTGTATAAAAAGGAAGAATGATGTAAATATTTTTAAAATGCTGTGCAAAGTTCTAGTTGGAGAGGTCATTTGTAGGTGTTCCCTTCACTCTATAGGAGTAACTGAACTCCAAGCTAATAATGAGCATCAACTGCCAACTGAGTAAATCACATGACCATTCAGTACTTATATGTTATTAGACTACAACTATCAATATATGACTTAACTAATATAAGAAATGGCCATCTGAGCCCAGTCAGCCCACAGAACCATGAAAGATAAATACACTACTACTTTCATTCAAGGTTTTCAAGTGCTTTGTTATAAGGTAGTAATAAAAAACAGGGGTTAAAAGAAGTTGTTCAGGCAGAAAGAAGATAATGCCAGACAGAAACAGATTTATAAAAAGAAATTAAGAGTGCTAGAAAAGGAATAAATTAAAATTCTTTTATTTTTTAGTTACTTAAAAAAAAAAACACCTGAAAGCAGGTATTTATAGTACAAGCTAAAGTAAAATTAGAGCAAAAATGGGAGAGAAAATTCTACAAAAAAAGTTACAAGATCTAATAAATGAGTTTACAAGGTCAATATATAAAAAAAAATTCTGTATTTTAAGCTACCAACATATGGAATTTCAAATTTACAAAATAGAACTATTCACAATTGTATCAAAAATATGAAATGTTGTAAATTTGACAAAAGATGTTCAAGACCCCCATGCTAGAAAATACAAAGCATGGAAAGATGTATCAGAAGATACAGTGGTGTTAAGATGTAAATTCAGGTTTTTTTGGTAAAAATTGACAAGTCCATTTAAAACTTATATGGAAATACAAAGGACCTATTTAGAAAGCTTTCAATAGTCTATAAAGTGTGAGGTTCATCTATAGACAGACATGGGAACCTAAAGTACAGCATGTTGACAATAGTTAACAACATGTATTCTATACTAGAAAGTTGCTGAGAGTAGCCATAACTTTTTTGTTTGTTCTCATCATAACAAAATGGTAATTATGTGAAATACAGAATGGTTTAAACTCAGTGACAAACATTTCATAACATATACATTAAATTATTACATTGTACAACTAAAAACCTATATAAAGTACTGTGTCAATTATATCACAACAAAGCTGGGAAAAAAGATGACACATAAATCAACAGACACTATAGTTTAGAAATAAATTCACACATTATGTACTGATTCTTAATGAAGATTATTCAGTAATTTATATATTAAAAACACATAAAAGATTTGAATGTATATTTCACCAAAAAGAACAAAGACACAGATGCTAATAAACTCTAGGAAAAAAGTTCAATCTCATTAATCATTAGGAAAATGCAAATATAAAATACATATTACCTGGTCAATTCCACTTCTGAGTATTGTATGTTCACTCAAAGACTTGACACAATCATTTATAGCAGTATTACTCATAATATCCAAAAACTGGATACATTCCAATGTCTATCAGCTGATGAATGAACATTATCCTATATTCATACAGCAGATTACTTATATTATTCCACAATAAAAAGAAACCAACTGCTGATATTTATAACAGCAAGGAATAATCTCACAAACATTATGCTGAGCAAAAATATCCAACAACAAAGAACATATATGGTATGATTTAATTTATCTGAAATTCTATAATAATCAAAACTAATTTATAGTTACAAAAAGCAGGTATGTGGATAGCTGAAACAAGAGAGAGCATTAGGAGTTGTGGAAGTGGGTGGGGATGGGGATTAATTGCAAAGGGATTTAAAGACACTTCATTTTACTATATGTAAATGTCTCAAAAGTTGGTTTAAAAAATATGTAATAGTATAAAATTTTTTTTTAAATAATAAATTTTATTTTTATATTCCCCCATACAATTGCAAACGCCCCATTCTGACCCCAATCCTTCCCCTCCCGCCCCCTACCCCCCAAAAAGTGTCTCTGGTTCATAGTTTTTTGTTGATTTTGATTTTCACTTTCTTATAGTTATTCATTTTCCTGGTCCCTTATTTAAGTTTTCTAGATTCCTGCTATGAGTGAGACCATCCGGTATTTTTCTTTTTCTTTTTGGCTTATTTCGCTGAGCATGATCCCTTCCAGTGCCATCCATGTTGCTGCAAATGGCATGTGTTTATCTTTTTTGAATGCTGAGTAATATTCCATGGTATATATGTACCACATCTTCTTGATCCAGTCATCTATTTTTGGGCATTTGGGTTGTTTCCAAAGCTTAGCTATTGTAAACAGTGCTGCTATAAACATAGGGGTGCAGGTGTTCTTTGGAATTGATGTTTCTGTGTCCTTTGGGTAAATACTTAGGAGTGGAATTGCTGGATCATATGGAAGCTCTATGTTTAGTAGGTCCAGAAATCTCCACACAGCTTTCCACAGTGGTTGGACCAGTTTGCACTCCCACCAACAGTGCAGAAGAGTTCCTTTTTCTCCACACCCTCGCCAACATTTGTTGTTGCTAGTTTTTTTAATATGTGCCATTCTCACTGGAGTAAGATGGTATCTCATGGTAGTTTTGATTTGCATTTCCCTGATTACAAGTGATGTTGAACATTTTTTCATATGCCTGTTGGCCATTTGCATTTCCTCTTCAGAGAAGTTTCTTTTTAGCTCTTCTGCCCATTTTTTGACTGGATTATTTTCTTTGTTGTTGTTGAGTCTCATCAGCTCTTTGCAGATTTTTGTGATCAGTCCTTTATCATTAGTGTTGGGTGCAAAAATGTTCTCCCAGTTGGTGGGGTTTCTCTTTGTTTTTGTTATTGTCTCTTTTGCTGTGCAGAAGCTCTTTAATTTGATGTAGTCCCAGCTGTTTATCTTCGCCTTCACTACCACTGCTTTGGGTGATGTGTCTGTAAAGATGTCTTTGATGTGCAAATCACGTAGTGTTTCGCCTATATTTCCTTCTATATATTTTATGGTTTCAGGTCTTATGTCTAATTCTTTAATCCATTTTGAGTTGATTTTTGTATATGGTGTGAGGTAGTGGTCAAGCTTCATTCTTTTGCATGTAGCGACCCAGTTTTCCCAGCACCATTTATTGAACAAACTTTCTTTGCTCCAATGCATAGTCTTTGCTCCTTTGTCAAAGATTAGTTGACCATAAATCTGTGGCTTTATTTCTGGATTTTCTATTCGATTCCATTGGTCTGTATGTCTGTTCTTGTTCCAATACCATGCAGTTTTGATGATTATGGCTTTGTAGTAGAGTTTGAAGTCTGGGAGTGTGATGCCTCCATTCCCTTCTTTTTTTTTCAGGAGAGCTTTGGCTATTCGGGGTTTTTTGTGATTCCATATGAATTTCATCAATAATTGTTCTATTTCTTTGAAGAATGACATTGAAATTTTGATTGGAATAGCATTGAATCTGTATATTGCTTTTGGAAGGATGGCCATTTTAATAATGTTTATTCTTCCAATCCATGAGCAGGGGATATCTCTCCATTTCTTTGTGTCTTCTTCTATTTCTTTTAACAGTGTTTTATAGTTTTCTTTGTATAGGTCCTTTACCTCTTTTGTTAGATTTATTCCCAAATATTTGATTTTTTTTGTTTCAATAACGAAAGGGATGTTTTTTTTGATTTCTTCTTCTTCAGATTTATTGTTTGTGTATAGGAAGGCTACTGACTTTTGCGTGTTGATTTTGTATCCTGCCACTTTACTGAACTGATTGATGAGTTGAATTAGCTTTTCTGTGGAGTTTTTGGGGTTCTCTATGTATAATATCATATCGTCTGCAAATAGTGATAGTTTGACTTCTTCTTTTCCTATTTGGATTCCTTGGATGTCTTTCTCTTGTCTTATTGCCCTAGCTAGGACTTCCAGTATTATATTGAAAAGCAGTGGTGAGAGTGGACATCCTTGTCTTGTTCCAGATCTTAATGGAATTGCTTTCAGCTTTTCACCATTGACAATGATACTGGCTGTTGGCTTGTCATAGATGGCCTTTATGATGTTAAGGTATGTTCCTTGTATCCCAAGAATTTCAAGGGCTTTTATCATGAATGGGTGTTGCACTTTGTCGAAAGCTTTCTCAGCATCTATTGATATTATCATATGGTTTTTATATTTCTTTTTGTTAATGTGTTGGATAACGTTGATTGATTTTCGGATGTTAAACCATCCTTGTGTCCCTGGAATGAATCCTAAATAGTATAAAATTTTTGAGGCATAATTTACAGTTAGTAAAATGAACCCTTTTGTTCAACGAGTTTTTAGGCATAGATATGCCCTATGTAACTAACTCCACAATGAAAATATAGGCCATTTCATCTTTCCCAAAAGTGTCTTTAAATCGCTTTGCAAAGTAAATTGAATTACATAACTTGATTTTTCTATAAAATTTGCAATATTAATATTCTCATTTTAAATGTAAAGATTCTAGAAGAGAGGAAACAGTTTCATGGAGTTGAGCATTACTACTGGATTAGTTAAGAAAATGTTAGTTGCTGAACAAATAAAACATTTTAATAAATAAATTCATTACAATGCAAGAGCAATTAATCATTTATATATTTGTATATAGAGATATACAAATAGATCAGTGGAACAGAATAAAAAGTCCAGAAAGAGATCCAGTTGATATGAAAGCTTATTATAAACTAAGATGGCACAAATTTGCATTAAAAAAAGATTTCTCAGTCAATTATGCTTTACAATTGGTCATCTATATGAAAAAATTTAATTTCTCATACAAAAAAATAAATTTCATGTAGAAAATATATCTAAATGCAAAGGTAAAATCTTAAAGTGTTTGGAAGAATAGTTCAGAAAATCTCATTTTTTGAGATGGAAAGACTTATAAACTATGATACAAAAAATGAACTCTGCAAGGAAATACTGATATATGATTACTTTGAGATTTAAAACTTCTGAACAAAAATACTACAAAAATTAAACTATTCTCTCACAAACCAATTCTTAGGAAAGAAAGTATTTGCTCTGCACTTAAGAGCAATAACTGGAATCCAGAATACACTTTAAAGGAATACACAGCAAGAAGAAAAAGACAACCCAAAGAAAATGGGACAATTATATAAATTGGTTAGTCACAAAAAGAACAAAACCCAGTGGTCAAACTTAACAAATGAAAAGATGTTCCACTTCAAGACACAATGGAAAATTAAAAAATTAAAAGCAATAAACAGAGAAAATTCCTGTTAAACAAGCAAGAAAATGTCTAACAATAAAAAGATTAAGGATATAGAAAAATCAAAGCTACTGCAAATCACATTGGAGAGTAATTTGGCAGTATCTAATAACACTGGAGATGAGATTATCTTTTAATATAGCAAATCTATCCCAATTTTACAACCTCTCAAACATATAAAAAATGTAACATAAACTGATGTTCATTGTAGTGAACACAGTGCCTGTGCCCATAAACAGAAGTGGAATGAAAAATGTAAATTTATAAAAACAATTTCTATGTTGGCATATATCGAGCTCCTTTATGTTAAGTTGCCTAGTATTTCATTTATGGATATGTTTATGCTTGAGCTTGCAATAGTCTTGATCTATTTTTGGAAGTATGTAGATAAGAAACTGCTTCAATCATTACTTCTGTTCAGAGGAAACTGGTAACTGGGGGTTAGAGAGTGGAGAAAAATTTTCTGTAACTGCCATTTTGTATGTCCTAAATTTTAAACTTCGTGACTATATTATTTAGTCAAAATTAATAAATTAGAAAATTTAAAATATAAACCTAAATGAAAAAAGTGGCAAAAACATGTAAGTATGATACTATTTACATAATACTATGAAACAGTTAAAACAATTCTATTTGTTATAGTAAAAATACTAACATGATGGAAACAATAAAATTGAGGATTACTACTTTGGAGAAAGGTTAAAAGGAAATGGGATGGTGAAGGTATATACAGGGATTTTTAAATATATCTAAGATTCTTTAAAATTTTCTGAAACAAATATAGCACAATGTTTAGATATGAAAATGGTGGGCAACAGGTACAATGAGGGTTCGATTCTCTTTAATATATACTTGAAATATATCACAACTTTTTAAAAGGTATATAAAGCAGTGAGCATAGTTACAGATACAGAAAATCCATCTAACAAATAATACTGTTCAGTGGATAATGGCTTATTTTATTACAATCAGTAAGACTTACTCTGCTAACTCCACTTTGCAAGCACTGGGTGTTGCATGGATATTCGTTTTGAAAGTTGAAAGGGAAGACTACCCCTGTTAAGAGGAAAAATTACAATTTCAAATATACATGACTTCAATAAATATATAACACTATCACAAAATGTTAGCTATTCCAGGATATTCTAGGCCCTATTTTAAAATGTTTCTGGTAGTTCATTTATTCAACATTTATTCAACTTTATGGAATGTCAGCCACTGTGTTAGGGGGTAAAAAAATGTTCAGAGATAAAAGAGTTCATAGTACTCTTTAAAAAACATACTTACAAGTAACAATTATTTCAAAAATAACTTAAATGAGAGGTTTAGAGAAGATACTACAGGAGAGCAGAATGGGCTTTGGGGTTTCACAAAGAAAGTAATTGAGTATCAGTCTTGAAAAAGATTTCATTATGGACATAAGATGGCCAGGGAGTAAGGAAGTTATGTGGAAAATGGCAAAATTAATTTCTGATTTACTAAACTTTTCTGCCTAATAAAACCATACTCCTGACTAGATCTTAAGAGGATATAATTAAATGAGAGATCAGGGCTACTTGCCCACACACCCCCATTTTACTCCTAGAGGGAAATAATTAGCAAAAACTGAATCTGTATGGTATGCAGGAGAGATGAATGCATTTAAAAAGGATGGTTACAGGGCCTCCCCGGTGGCGCAGCAGTTGAGCACTGGGTTGCAAAACTGCCCACAGCCTCTGCAGCGCCAGCTCAATCCCAGGCTGCTCCCCAGCCACCGGAGGAGGGTCCCACATGGCGTGCAGACCTCTCCTGCCGCCCGCTGCTCCCCTCAGCAGTGTACTTTGGTCCTTCTGCCTGCTCTGCTCTCTGCCCTCGCTGGGTGAATTCTCTCACCCTCCTGCGCTTCTGACTGTACCCAGTGCTTGTATAAATAAATAAATCTAAAAAGAAAAAAAAAGAAAAAGGATGATTACAGAAAGGAGCTCTGTCAATGGCTTTATATCCTTCCATTTAGCATAAAATCTGAGACTTCACCCTGGACACAACTGCTTCTTCAATTCAACAGAAGGATATGGGATCAGCATTGCTAACCTATGATCCAGACGATCCATTAATTCATCTATTCTAAATCACAACCACCTTCAGAGCAAACATGATCCAAATGGGGATTATCTTCCTCGTAGGACCCAAAGATGGAAGAACAAATGGATGACTGAAGAACTGGCATCATTACTATTTTTTCTGCTTCATCTTTGCAACCAATAAAAGGGCTTGTTTTTCCTTTTTCTAAGAAGCCAGTTATTCAGTTGAACACATGGACTAGAATTTATATGTTACATATATACACATATATATCTCACCTAAGTTAGCTATACTGTAGCAACAAAAATAAGTTTAATATTCCAGAGTTACATACCAAGTATTTCAAGAATTTGTAAAAAAATTAATTTATAGGCAAAAGAAAATATTTAATTTTAGAATTTTGTTTAGGTTTCCTAAATTAGAAGTTCCAGCTAAAGAGTAATCCTAAATTGTGTTCTTTTGAGCTAATCATTCTTTTGTTTTTACAATTACATATATTTAGGCTAATTCTCTCTCTACGTGACTGCTCCATGGTGATCATAATCATAGGGGACAATTTGTAGTATGAATATGATTATGAGCAACAGCTGGTTAATGCGGCATGAAACTAAACATATTTACTCAGTCAAGATTTATTTTTCCTACCTTTGTTGGTCTGGAAGACTATTAAGAATCTTCTTCTTTGGTAAAATTTAAATTTCTCAAATAGAGGAGGGTCATTTTTCATTATTTTTTAAAATATGTAGCATAAACAATTACTGTATACATTATTTAGCCATTCAAATTCTAATTAGCCATTAACCAATTAATATTTTAAATATATACCCTCAGTTGCTTACCAGGGGGAGAAGTCAGATGACGAGCAGGTCTTGCTGGTTGAAGCGGTTTACCAATCAATTTTTTGGTTTCCATTATCACAAAGACCTTGAGGTTCCATACTTTAGGAGGGAAAAGCAAATTTGTTATCTTTTGGATAAGGTAATCAAAATGCTTTAATACATAACAAATAATCACAACATTCACTGGAAAAGACCTATTTTTCAAGTTAGGGTGGAAAACAAACACAAAAGCAGCATGTAAGACAATATGTAACAACTTTATATGCCTGTACAGCATCTGTCAAAGTTGAGCTTTCCCTCTTTAAAACACTGACCTCCCTCCCTTATCTTCCCTTACTTTCTTCTTTTGGTTTCCTATTTCTTTGGCTATCTCTTCTAACTTCCTTAGCTGATTTTTTTTTTTCTTTTACTGCAATTAAAGGGATTCTATCATATTTGGATTTGGTCCTCCTACTAACTTTATACCAATGATTGAACTATCTACATGATATACATGCCCTAATTTATACATCCAGCATACATCTTTTAAGTGACAATTCTATTTTTCTAATTGCCTAAAGATATTTCCACTGATATTTTATCACAGGCAACTCAAATTTCTAATGGCACCAAAATCAAATTCATTACCTTGACTCTGAAGATATTTCCTCCTTACCACCCCTATCCCCTTCAAGCCTAAAGACATCACCAACTTCCTCAGATCACCCTTAAAGACACCTACAATTTAAAGGTCTGTATTTGAACCCCCTCACTATAATCAGTCTCCATTTTCTGCCCATTCTGCTTCTATCTAAATATCTCTAAAATCTATTTCTTCATTCCCACAACTTTTTGTTCCATTTATATATAAATACTCCCTTCCCCTTATGTTCATAGGATACAGTGAATATGTCTACATTATAGCATTTAGAGAACATCAGAGTTCAATACTATAATGGCTGATTTGTCTTCGTTCCATACCAGGCAAAAGTGACAGATTCTTCTAAAGTGAAGAATAATTTTTATTCTCTTTACAGTTTCCTACAACTAAAATAGAACTAGATATAAAATAAGCATTAGCTGAACAAAGGGTGATTTCAGCCTCTTTTCTCTTCAAATTATGATCCCTTTACACACAATTCTGCCTTATTAAAAAAAAAAAAAAGCCCTCCTGTTCTCCATCACCTTCTGAGTTATTAAGAATAGAAACAGAAGCCAGAATCCATATTCCATGCAGAGCAAGCCATTTACCTATGTAATAATATTTAATATTCAGAACCAGGCACTACATGGGTTCATTACATGGTACTATTACCTAGTTACATAACTGTATGGAAACCAATTGCCTTTACCTCTTAGGTTTGATGTGAAAACTAAGTAATCTGTAAAATATTAGCAGAATTCCTGGTATATAGGAGTTCAATATATAGTAGCTTTATTATTTTTAACTCATCTCATACAGATAAGAGTTAGGGAAATTAGGTACCTTGCCCAAGATCACAAGCCTAGGAAGTAATAGTTATGCCCATGCACCTGCTTCTGGCCAACACTCTATAATCCACCTAGCTTCAATTTACTCATACCCAGGGAGAACTGTTAAAATTCTGATTAAGTAACCTTTTTATGTGTTTACAAAGCACCCCTCATTCCCTATGGTACCGATGGCACTAGTTGAAATTATCGATTATCTGACTATTAAATTACAGTTCTATCACTAAGGTATAGCTCTAGTGTATAGTACAAAACATTTAGCACACAGTGGGTGTTCAGTAAGTTGGTGAATTCAAAAATGTTATTTTGCTTCACCATAATAACTGTACATTTAAGTCTTCTGACTAGAGTTCCCTCACTTTCTCTGCTGCTCTTCCAAACTGCTATTAATAATCCAAGACCAAGGTTAAACTATTGCTACTTCCATAGAAAATATCTTTATGGGGGCCTCCCCGGTGGCGCAGCGGTTGAGCGCTGGGTTGCGAAGCTGCCCGTAGCCTCTGCAGCGCCGGTTCGATCCCTGGCTGCTCCCCGGCCACCAGAGGAGGGTCCCACATGGCGCGCAGACCTCTCCTGGCGCCCGCTGCTCCCCTCAGCAGTGTACTTTAGTCCTTCTGCCTGCTCTGCTCCCCGCTCTGGTGAATTCTCTCACCCTCCTGCGCTTCTGACTGTACCCAGTGCTTGTATAAATAATAAATAAATCTTTAAAAAAAGAAAGAATAGAAAATATCTTTATGTCTCAATAAGTAATGTTAAATAAAACAACTTACAATGAGTTCTCTAGTTCCTAACAAATAGTTGATACTAATAAAATATAATTGTACTAATTTTTCATTCCTAATGTTCTTCCTCCAGTGATCCCTACTGTATTTTATTAATTTTTCTATAATTTCTCATAGTAAGAATATTATATACCTATTGATTAGACTGTTGAGTTACTTGAGGCCAAAAAATTTAGACCTCATTTACCTTTGAATTTTAGGACCTGCAATAGTTTTTACTACAGAAAGCTTTAAATTTAAATACTTCCTAAGCAGTGTAACTAAAATCATCTGATACTGAACAAGAGACAAGTTTTCTAAATTTGACACCTATCAAGACAAAGTCATAAGTAAAATGCCACTTAACTTTATGCCACCACATTCAGAAACAATTGTAACCATGTGATCTTAAGTATATCATTAATCTAGGTGACTATTTCCCTAAGCTTAAAGCATTGTTTAATACCCCCCCTCCCTTTTAGCTCCAAAGAAAGCTAAAGCACTGTAGTGGCAGGAAGGCACAGTGCAGAATCTCTATGACCCCAGGAGACCGCTGAAGGCATCTGGAGCCCTCGACCCGGCATTTCAGGCTTTTATTTAGTTTACCAGGTACACAGCAGGCAGGGGTGCGGGGAGGGTGGAGGACCGGGAGGCTGGCAGGCCCTCCAGCCCCCTGCGAGTCCTCACTCTTTCTAGGCTCTCCGGTATTCTCTCCCAGCCTCTGCTTCTCTGCTCTCTTCTCTTGTTTTCCTCTGGTCTCTCTTTTGCTCTGCTGGAGTCCCAGTGATGCCACCCCCATAAGCCCAGTCTTAGCCCAGGTGTACCCATCTATGCATGCCCAAACCCTACTTCAGGTGCCCGCCATCAGGCATGCATTCAGGAGCACAGGGATCTGTCATCAATCCTAATGGCGGGAGGGCAGAAAAGCCTGACAATTATTTACCCTATAAGCACCTATTTAGGAATACCACTGGACATAATTCAAATGTTAACAGCAAAAACTTACAAATAATCCTTCAAAGTTGGCAATGATAACTAAGCACTTTTTCCTTAAGTTTGGATAAAAGCAAGCCAGAACTCTCAGTTAACATCTATCTAGCTTTGTCTGTTAATTGGTATTTCAATGATAAGCATTTTAATTAGGATCCTAAAACGGAGATGTATAATAGTAATTTCCCGTATGTAACTAGTGGATCAGAATACAATATAGTACTTTGGCACATACTTCCTTGTTTTTTCAATACTTAGCTGAAACTGAATTGGTAGGTTGTAAAGTCATGCTAGTTGATCAATGCAATTTCACAGTATTCAAACTAGGGATTTTCAAGAGTTGTGGAATTACAGAGCTATTATATGAATTTGCAGCACTTTTAAACAAACAAAAAAATATTTTAGTACCACCTACTCTCTCAATCTGTAGTAGGAAAACTACAGCAAGAACACTGGGTATATAAACCATATCAGTTAAGGAAATTAGAAAAGACTGTGCCAGAGTAATCTTTTTATAGGGTTTTAAGAAAGTAATCTGTGCATGCAGAGACTGATTATTATGGAGAATAAACCTGAGATTATAATGCACACTACATGACACCATCATGCATTAAATAAAGCATTATTAATGGCAAAGGCAAGTTATTATTATTACAAAAGTGATTCACAAGACTGCAATCTATGAAGGACGAGATGCCACAAACCAAGCCTTATTCTTAGTTTAAAAAACAACAGACTAACCACAAATCAGTATATAAAATAACTTCAGTCTTAAATTATAAACCTGCTACACTCAACAAATGTAGAGCTACCAAAAGTTCCCTGTGCAGTTACCAGCACTATCGAGAGTGGCATTTGTAATATCAACTATTGTATAGGACAACAGTTGCAAAAGAAACAATCTTATGTGCAATACTGGGTGGCAATTGGCATGCATATCATAAAGTTGTCTTTTTAACATACAGTTTTATAGTACAGGTATTTTTAAAGGACAGTTTGACCCATTGTATTAATACATGCTGAGAAATGGCTGATGAATAAAGATTTTTTTCCCCCAAGTTTATACATTTTTAACAAATCAACATAAAAGCCAAGTAGAATGACTAGTGTGTTGGTCTCCAAGTCAGAAAGTTTAATTACAATTGCTATTCTGAAGCTAGCAAAACTAATTATATCTTAGGTTCCTTTCTTTATATTTACTTGAATGTGGATATATTATCTATATGGAGACTTTGTATGAATTCTAAGGTCCAAATTTCTAAGGTTCAAATTTCTAAGGTCCAAATTCTAAGGTTCAAATTTCAAATTCTGAAATTTGAAATTACTTGTTAACCTAGAATTTTCTAAAATAGTAGAGTACAATGGAATAGTTAGCACATATACTGACCAATTTGGGTATAATCTTATTACTCAACAAATAACGTTCTTTTTTTAAATTAAGACTCGTTTTTTTGAGGACCTACTTGATTCTAAATTTATATATATTTAATGTTACCCATACGTTAACTATTGAAGAAAAATATTAATCACTGTACAGATGCCAAACTTGAAGGTTCAGAAAAGGAAACATGCTGGAAGTTCATGTTACTAATAAATGCTACAAATGAAGACTTAACTATTTAGTTCATTGTCTCTAAATTTGCCTCTTTGGCAAGAAAGACATCTGACTCTCCACTAGTCTGTGTAGACATTGCTTGTCTGACATGGGTCATTTATATATAACCTTACTGAATAGAAATGTGCTAATACTTTCTACTTCCTAAATTTACAATTTTTAGTAAAATACTAAAGTTACTCTAGTGCCAGCAAGCACAGAGCAGGTTCACCATGGATTCAGGCAGATGGATAGAGTCCCAGAGCTCTCAGTGGATTTTTCAGGCTTTAAAGCTCTGAGGGAACTTGGTACACAGGCTCAACAGGCAGGGAGGCCGGCCTGCAAGGAGGGAGGCAAAGCTGGCAAGGGATAAGGAGTGGGGGAGGGGCTTAGCCTCCCTGCCCCCCACAAATCTTAACTCTTTCTCTGGGCTCTCTCTGGCTTTCCTTCATGGTCTCTCCTCTTCCGTAGTCACGCGTCCATCCACCTCTGAGTGACGCTGCCCTTAATAGCCCTGACCTCTAGAAGCAGGTTACGCATCCGTGCCAACCCAAGCTCCAGGTGTCCACAATCAGGCCCGAGCGCCTTCTGGGTTAACACGCTAAAGGCGGCAGGTGTGATAGCCACAGAGGCTAGAGGCGCAAAATGCCTGATTAAATCATTTAGCCTACAGTTACAGGTCACATGCTTCCCTCATTCTGTAGGTACAGTGCCATACTAATCTGAGGTCACAACATAAGCAGCATACCTTGTACTCTATTTACAAGCTGGCTATACTATACTTCAAATTTCCAACAACCTCTAGATTTCCTTAGAAAGTGTACAAGGTTCTGCTGCAGTTAAGAAGATCTCACAAAATTAAAGCAGCTGTGAAGAAGTGAAAAGACTATACTTTCATCCAATCCATGCTGCTTTCCCACATTGATAACCAGATACTATTTTCAACCTCAAAATATTACCTTTACAAAGTTAGGATTTCTTGAAACCAAATGCTGCTTGTATTTTAAAAATTTGATACTGACAGACTAAAAGTAACATCAAATAAATATGGAGGAAGAAATAAACCAACTAGGACCTAGGTGATTAAAGATACTCTATAGTCCACAAATCAGGCAGTCACAGCCAGGGAAAATTAAAACTTAAAGTTATATTGTCCACTATAAGCCAAGAGAGTACCGTCATAATTTCTATTTCATGTCTTCTCTTAATAACTGATCAAAAGAACAGGCAGATGGAAAAAAACAGGCAGTTTTGCTCTGTGCTGAGCTCTAAGACGTTCTAAGCATCTTTCAGAACAAATATAACTTAACATTTTGATGGGATTAAAACTGCATTGTAATGGGCGCTTGTAGTTACTGTACCTCAACTGTCCTTTGTAGATTTGCCTAAAATGACAGCAAAACTTTTGATAGTGAATCATTATGCTGCTCACCTGACGCCTAATAGGCTATAAGTCAACTATATCTCAACTAACAACCAAAAAAAAAAAACCCCCAGCAAATGCTACATAAGTTAGGGGAAATAGCTTCAAAAAAAATTGATTTTCTTTTGGGAATTGATCACACGTGTTCTCTAGAGTTCTTTTTCCTTTTCCTTTTCTGGGTTTTCTCTTGTTAAATAATTTCATGTGAGTATCGGTTTATTATTTATCTGGACAAGGCGTGGGGGGCTAACCTTCCAACCATCCTACCACCGGGGAACAGGAGCCGGGACAGAGAGGACCGAGCGTCCTTCTGTTGGGGGCGAAGTGTGGGGAGCCTTTTGGGGTATTTACTCTCTCTCCAGCGTTTGTGACTCTCTCGGCCTGTGCTCCCTCGCGGGTTTGCCCACTCCAGCCACGTCCCTGCAGAGGTGCGGGCTCCCCGCACACCCCACAAGCGCTGCCACCCTCCCTGGGGACCTGGGGCCAGGGGGGGACGGGCGCGCAAGCAGCGGCGGCGACTGCTGGGTCCCAACCCCAGGGCTTCTCTCCCCTGAACTTTCCGGGGTCCCGGCCCGGGGACGCGCCCACCCGCGCCCGCCCACGCCGCGGCCCCCCTGTGGCCCGCCCGAGCGGCTCCTCCTCGCGACGACCTACCGCCTCAAGATCCGGGAGGGTTTCGTGGCAGCAGTGTCGCCACGCTCAGCCCAGACGCGGCGGCCGAGCGCCCCGCTGCCCGTCGGGGAACGGCTCCCGCCGCGCGTCAGCTCGCGGCCCGCGAGGTGAGGGCGGCGCGGGGGGCGGGGCCGAAGGGCTGTGGGGGGCGCGGGGCGGGCGCGCGACGGGCGCGGGGCGGGGCCTTGGGCACCGGGCGGTGGGCGCGGCCGCGACCTCGCGGGGCCGAAACCGTTAAACCGGCGGCACGCGCTGCCCAGGCCGTGGGGGGGTGGGGCGGGCGCGGCGCCTCAGGGGGCCGTGCGGCTTGAGGAGGCCGGGAGTGGCCGCTCCGAGGTGCTGCGGGCTCGCCCTGGGTGGGGCGCGCCCGCATGAACAGCCTTCGGTACCCCAGTCGGCGGCCCTGACTGCCCGAGCACCTGAGGCGTCAGGCGGGCCGTCTGCGCGGGCCGGGCGGCGGGCTCCAGGCAGCGTCTGTGAGCGAGGCCGCCTCTGTGAGCGAGGCCGCCGCGCGCTGACGACTGAGTCCTTCCCCGTCAGAGCGGCCCGCGGGCCGGAGGGTGCGCGCGGCTCTCCCCGCAACGCGCCGCGCCGGGGGCGTCTGGTGGGATTGGGGTTGGCGGGAAGTGCGGGGTTTGAGAAAAGTTGACACCAGCTAGGAATACATAACGTCGCAAATGGCCTCGCTGAGAGGAACTAGATTTCGGTGGAAGTAACTGCATCCTAATCCGAATTCGTGATGTTCAGTCTCCAACGACATTCTTTTTTTTTTTTTTTTTTTAAGATTTGTTTATTTTTTCAAGCACTGGGGTGCAGGCCAGAATGCAGGGGGTGAGAGGATTCACCAGAGACAGAGTGGGGAACAGAACAGGCAGACTGACGAAGTACACTGCTGAGGGGAGCAGCGGGCGAGACAGGAGAGGTCTGCCGCGCCATGTGGGTATCTCCCTGGCCAGCCAGGCATAGAACCGGCGCTGCAGAGGCTGCAGATAGCGTCACAGAGCTGTGCTCAACCCGCTGCGCCATCAGGGAGGCCCTCTGCCTCCATTCTTTTGACTCATTTTTGCACTTTCTTTGAGCTCACAGCCTGGAAGGCTGCGTGCGTTAGCGTTAGGGAACAGTTTTCTGACAGGCTGTGCTAAGCCCTGGGACAGGGAAACGTTCCGGTTGGGAATACGGTACAAGGGAAGTGTAAATTGACCTTCAATTCAAGCATATGAGACATTTCAGAGCTATTGATGCTTATTTTGTTGTCGGTGACTGAGGGAAGAAAACAGTAAAAGGGAGGAAGGATGTGCAAAGTGAAGACTTTAGTATGAAGTAGCTGGAATTGGGGAGACAGTTGCAGGAAAATGAAGCAGAGAGAGGGCCACGAATCTGATTTTAAATTTTTATAGTTTGTCTTTGAAGTATTATCTTCAAAGGATTTTAATCCAGAGCTCAAAAGTGACTATTTGCAAGGCTATTATGACAGCAAAGTGGAGGCTACATCGTTCGAGGAGAGGATCATGTAGCGATAATAAACAGGTCTCAGGAAGGTTTTCTTGAGTGCATTTACAGTAACTCCGGAAATGATGTCTGAGTTAAGTAGCTAAGGAGGCCAGTGATTCTGAGAGAGGTTGCTGAAATAAAATCAATTTAGTGACATTGGATGGAAGGGACTAATCAGAGGAGAATCTAGGGTGGCAGTTTTCTGATATGGGAAAGTAAGTGGTGGCAATGATATTAAGGCAAGAATACAAGAGGTAGAAAAGCTTTATGGGAGGAAATGATGAGTTCAGATTGGGACTTAAAGTAGGGACTTATAATAGGATACTTGAGGATTCCAAAAAGCTAATATATAGGTACAACATATCCATACAGATATATACATATACAACATACTCTTACACATACATCACAGGCATATTATAGAAATATTGAAAATGGGATGAGGGATGCTGATCAAGAAAACTTATGCATTACAAAAGGAAGTATTTAGAAAGAACTAAAAAGGTGAATAACCTCCAAAGGAGACTTATAAAGGCAAAGAAAGTCTGTTAGGAATGGGGTAACTGAAGAAAGAATGTGTCTCTGAAGGTGGTAATCTTGATGAGATCAACCTGAAGGCTGATGTATAGGAGGATGTGTTCAAAGGGAACTGTAGGTATTAATGCCCTGGGGTGAGAAGAAATCAAGTGACATATTCCAGTAAATGATACAAAACCAGTATGGCTGGGCTATAGTATGCAAGAAGAGAATGTGAAAGATGAGTTTGAAGTGATGGGAAGAACTGAAATCATTCAGAGTTTTGTAGGCTGAATTTTATTGTAAGAGTAAAGGGAAGCATAAGGATTTAAATGGAGTGGGGAATATGATAGGATTTACCATTTTAAAAGATGTGGAGGTTTACAAAAATATCCGTGCAGTGAACTTACTGCTGGCTGTTATGGTGTAGAAATGGCTTCCAACTGATAAAATGGCTCCCACCCACTGAGACAACTCACTTGGCATTCAAGATTAAAAGAGCAAGATCGGGCCTCCCCGGTGGCGCAGCGGTTGAGCGCTGGGTTGCGAAGCTGCCCGCAGCCTCTGCAGCGCCGGTTCGATTCCCAGCTGCTCCCCGGCCACAAGAGGAGGGTCCCACATGGCGCGCAGACCTCTCCTGCCACCCGCTGCTCCCCTCAGCAGTGTACTTCGGTCCTTCTGCCTGCTCTGCTCCCCGCTCTGGCTCTGGAGAATCCTCTCACCCTCCCGCGCTTCTGACTGTACCCAATGCTTGTATAAATAAATAAATAAATCTTTAAAAAAAAAAAAAAAAAAAAAAAAAATAAAAGAGCAAGATCAAAGGAGGTGTCATGGTATGAACATGTCCTCTGGTGTGAGGCAACAGAAGTCTGTGGACAGTTCAGTCAATAAATCCAACCCCAAGTGTAGAAAATTTTAACTGCAGAATTCAGTTCTCATCAATCTAGGCAAAATAAAAATTTTCTTTTCCCAGAATATATTTAACAATGCAACATATACAGTTATATACAATTATGTAATTATACAATAAAATTATCTTGTACATATTACTATGTGAAATCCATAGAAATTATAACCAAAAAAGTGAATTAGAAGAAAAAAATTCAGATCAACCAAAATTAGTCTATTGAAAGATATAAAATTTTAGGTAGAAGTAATAATGGACGCCTTGACTGTTGGCTATTTGATTGATAGGGAATGAACCAGAAGATCTCACTGAAAATTTTTTTAATTACTGATCTAAAATGAAATGTTGGCATCTATAAGTTTCATCTGGTACTCAAATCACTGCAACAAAAACTTTACAACAGGTCAATGAGTAATTTTAAAAGTATTTAAGATGAGCCACTACCCCAAAAAACTTAAAATGTCCTGAAATTATAGAGCTCACATAAACTTAAATGACTCATTTTAACATTTAAAAAATTACATGCTACCATGTCATTGCTACCAAAAAAAAAAAAAAAAAAGAAACTGAAATTTTTTAAACTTTCACTAATTAAAAAAATAAACTAATTACATGGAAAAAAATGCCCAATAATTTATTCTCAGCAGAGAAAACACAGTACAGATTTGTCGGCAAATAAAGAGGAAATCAAAAAATAAAGCTTAAAAATATAGGGAAAATTAGGGAAGGTTCAGATCATTTAAAAAAATTTTCTGGATATTTGATGTTTATGGTATTAGCTTTTTAAGATTTGTAATTTGTCATTGCATTGCTTTTCTCATTCTAAGTAAATACTATTTTGGTTCAAAAAGTTTGAAGAAAAGGAGGCATGAGGAAAAGCAAGAATGGAAATAGGAGTCCCAGAGATAATAATTTGCATTTAATGTATTTTGTTACTTGCAAGTATAAGTTTTATTTACAATTATATTTTCATATCATTTAACTCATCACAGTACCTTCCATTTAGTTAATACAGTGTCTATGAGCACAGACTGGTTACCTGTTCTCATGGTATATACTGTCTAGTGAAGCTGTATGTATACAAATAGAGAATTCCAATTTAATAAACTAAGATAAATGCACTCACAGTGTGCATTTATGCCAGAGTGGTGGTACTACTTGAATACCTGGAGAGTCAGGAAAAGCTAAAGAGGTAGCATTATCTGGTGTTTACCAACTCCTGCCAGTATTCTGCCTCTCATTTATTTAATCCACCATTTACAAAGCATTTTATGGAGGACACACACACACATTACAACAATGCTTTAAAAGTATGAGACATTTGGTGCCATTCAATTCAGCTAAGCAAAAAAATAAAATTCTTTTGAAGACCTGTGTTTATGATATGCCAAATACTGAGGATACAAAAACAAGCATAAATAAGACTAGTATGACTGACACATAATTAGCAAGAAGGGAATGATATAGTAGCTATAAACTAATAAGTAAAATAGAGGGTAGTATATGTAACAGGAGTACATGTAATAGAAGTAGAAGGAAAGGAATAATTCTGTTCTGGGGTTGGGAATAAAGAGAAGAGATCATGGATGGGCAGGAGAGCTAATGCCTGAGCAGGATTTTCACGGATAAAAAGGAATTTATCCCACCGACAAGGATTTTCCTTAGAGGCAGGAGGATATAGAAATGAAATTGCAATAAACACCAAGAAAACACACATAGGGCCTCCCCGGTGGCGCAGCGGTTGAGCACTGGGTTGCGAAGCTACCCGCAGCCTCTGCAGCGCGGGTTCGATCCCCGGCTGCTCCCCGGCCACCAGAGGAGGGTCCCACATGGCGCGCAGACCTCTCCTGCCACCCGCTGCTCCCCTCAGCAGTGTACTTCGGTCCTTCGGCCTGCTCTGCTCCTCACTCTGGCTCTGGTGAATTCTCTCACCCTCCCGTACTTCTGCACCCAGTGCTTGTATAAATAAATTTAAATAAATAAATAAATCTTAATTAAAAAAAAAAAAAGAAAACACACATAATTCAGTACTGGAGAAATACTGCTTGGGTAGTGACTCACATTAGGCTGAAGGAGGATGAAAGGTCTTCTGTATAAGATATGGAGAAATATTGAAAGCTTTTAGATAGGGTATGATTGTGTCATATATACATTTGGAGAAGAGTCACATAAGTAACAATGTTGAAAATGGATTGAAGGGAGGGACAGGCAACAGACAACAACTGATGCAGAGGGATCAGTTCATAGGCTTTTACAGTAACCCAAACAATGTATATGAAAACTGGAAGTAAGGCAGGTAAGGACCATGAAGAAATAGAAGTGTACATACTGAGAAAATAAGGGAGGAGTAATGAGTGTGAGAATCAGAAGTAAAAATTGACTTGGGCAGTCAGGTGGACCTCAGAAATAATGATTTTGTCAATTCCTTCAGGAGGCATGAGGCGATGGGATGACTGGAGAAGGCACAATAACTCACCCATGATCAGAGGAAATAACTCACCCATGATCACAGGAAAGGCATCTGCTATGGAAGTATGGTAAGGGACTTTAAGACTTTCAAATTTCCAAATAGGATCTTAGGGAACTTGCAGAGAGCTGTGACAGGTAAGCAATATTGAGGAGTAGCTATCTGAGTGATAGAGTTCAGAGATGGAATGGTTCCTAAGTGTCAGCACAGCCTACAGTTAGAGGTGAAAAGCATAAGTGGAGTGAAGATGAAGGTCACGAGACTTGAGGGAATCAAAGAACTAGACCAGAGATTAGGCCATTCACACTGACATTTAAATCACTGGCAAGTGATTAGAATGAAAATCAGGTTCTTATGTCTGCATTGATTATAGGAGAGTACAGAGAGCTGTGGATGGCAGATGGTAGGTGGAAACTTAAAGGATGGAATAAGGTGTGTAGAAATAAGGCAGGAAAATAAGGTACTACGTAAACCAAAGAATCTCTACAAATCTCCTAAGCTTACTCACTAAAGACTTAAAAACTAATAAAAGTTTAATGCATTTTCTCCAAGATTATGTGTCCAATATCTTAAATTGAAGGTATGTTTGATGTTGGAAGATCAGACAGTTGTAAGGCTTTTCAAGAAAATATATTTGAATACTGGGAGCTTTCAGTATTTCTGTATCTAACTAGTACCATAAGTCTAGTACCATAAGACTCCCAAGGTATTTTCAAAAATTTGGTCACAGCAATGTGTGATTAGTTCTGCTTAGCAGGTTACCTTAAATGGTTTCAGTTACATTGACAAAACCTGAAATGATCGCTTCTGTGATAGATCAAAACCTCTTACCTATTAAATTACAAACTCTACTCACTTCTCAGATCTTTAGTTGATATCTTACTCTGACGCCAGTCCCTAAAAGAAAACAGCCTTCCAATTTTTCTGCTTTTTACATAATATCCTGTAGGGTAAAGAAAATGTCAGGCTTTTCTGCCCTTCCGCCATCAGGATAGATGATGGATCCTTGTCCTGAATGCATGCCTGATGGTGGGCATCTGGAATAGGGTGTGGGCATAGGTAGATGGGATTCAGCTGAGCTAAGACTGTGCTTTTAAGGGCGGCGTCATGGGGGGACGCCAGCAGCACCAGCACCAGCAGCAGCAGCAGCCGCAGCCGAAGCCGAGAGGCAGCAGAACGAACGCTAGAGAGCCCAGATAGAGTGAGGACTTGCTGGGGGCTGGGAGGCCTGCCAGCCTCCCAGCCCCCCAGCCAGCACCCCTGCCTGCCATATGCCTGGTGAACCCCAAATAAAAAACCTGCAAAACTACTGAGGACTCTGACTCCTCCTTTACCCAGTCTGCATGGGATCAGAAAACCTGCACTGTGCTCCAGGTCCTGCCCCTACATATCCCATCTCAAACATATGTACATTTATCAAAATTTACAAAACTTTAGTATCTAAATTTAGCATACTTTGTGATAAATTTAGAAATAATTTTGACAGATATTGCTGTTATAAGAAAAAGTTATAATAGTGAAAACCCACTGTATATCAACTTCCTCATTTTTTACTATATCTACAGTCTTCCAATGAATTTAATAATTATGAGAAAACACATCTAATCATCTGTTGTTAACATGAAATTCTCCAAAATTAAGAAAGTTGGATATATCAAATTCATAAAAATACATTTTAAAGTAAGGTACTCTATTCTTGGTGATATGGAATACTTAAGGAAAATACTTTCGTCATTTTTTTTCCACAGATGAGTTACAGACAATGAACGGCAGGGGGCACAAAAGTATAAAAGTTATCTAGAAAGCAAAGTACAGTAAGCTCAGCGAAAGAAGGTAAATTTTGGAGGCAGATAGACTGATTTCAACTGGCTCCATCAGATTAAACCTGGGCTTCTTCAATGGTAAAAACATGGGAATTATGACACAGAGATTAAATGTTAGCATATGAAAGGCAAACACTAGGGTTTTTTCTTCATTGCTTATTACATACATTCACACCAAAAAACACATCAGATAAATGCAAATTTAGATTTTGGAGGAATCTGTACAAGCCTGAACACGGAAATGGCTATGGTTTCTTGATTACATGAGAACATAAGTACAGCTAGGTCAAAACTGAAACAAAAACTGAACCAAAAAAATGGTGGTATTTACTCAAATATTACCAGAAAATGTGAATAGCAGAGAAAGTTGATGTAAACATCTGTGAATATTTTCAGTATAATATAGTGCAATGTTTCTCAGAGTATGATCCAGGAAAAACCTTCTTCAGAATCATCTGGGAGAACTATAAATACCATTATAGATAAATATTTGTTCTCTTCTAACACCTTTCAAGATCAACAACTCCAGACAGAATTAATAGGTCAAAGAATATGTGTGTGTGCTCCTAGACGGCCAACATTGCAGGAATATTTCTCTTTCAATCTTTGCTAATATGATAGGTGAAAAATAGTTATCTTTTAACTCAGACTCTATTAGTGAGTTGGAAAAGTTGTTTCTCACTATATATTTCTTTTGTAAATTGCTATTTCATACCTTTAGTATCTTTCCCATTTTAAGAAGATTAACTCTACTATTTTGAAAATATCTTCAACAGTTTCTCATTTGGCTTTGCTGATTTTTTTTTTATTTAATCATAGTCTTATCAATCATTTCCTAAGTGATTTCTGGTTTTGAATTCTATTTGGAAAGTGTTTTCTTACTACAAGATTATATAAATATTTGCCTATGTATTCTGAAACAAAATATAAAATCCAGCTCCAAATGCATGTAAGAATTTAAAATACCAATTCATTCAATCATGTATTCATTCACGCAACAAATACCCATTGAGCACATATATACTAGGAACTATTCTAAATACTGGAGATAAAGTAGTGATTAGACCAACAAAGTTCCTGCTAGCATGGAGTTATTTTCCAAAAGGAATATGATCATGTAGCATATAATTTAATGTGAGATTTCAAGTTAATGGGCTAAGAATATTCAATGTACAATGCTATTACAACTAGTTAACCATTAAAAAAAGCAATAAATTATTTCAATCCTAACATCAAGCATATTACAAAGAGATTTAAAATATGTATAACGAAACCATGAAAATACTAGATAAAGCATAAATGTTACATAAATGAATATTATATACATTCTTTAACATGAAAACTCCTTTAGAATAAGATCTCAAGGCAATTTTAGAAGCCTTATTTTTTTTCCTTGAAGGGAAGAATGTTATATTTTATTTTTCCCTTCTTTCTTTTTTAAAATTAATTAAAAAAATTTTTTACATCATTGTTCATTTTTTAAACAATATTTGTTCATAGTTTCCTTCACCAATGCATCTGTGCACCATCGCCTCAGTCCCCTATGCTCCTCCCTCCCTCCCTCTGATCCCTCTCCCACCTCCTCCTCTGCAGTATGTCTCTGATTTATAATTGTCCATTTTTGCTTTGTTGTGTTTTGTACTGTTATTATTTTTTTACACTGATGTCTTGTTTGGTTCCCCTGTATTCCTGCTATAAGTGAAACCATCTGATATTTTTCTTTTTCCTTCTGGCTTATTTCACTGAGCATAATTCCTTCTAGCTCCATCCACATTGCTGCAAATGGCATGATTTTATCTTTTTTTGATTGCAGAATAATATTCCATTGTGTATATATACCACATCTTCTTGATCCAGTCATCTATTTTTGGGCATTTGGGTTGTTTGCAGGTTTTACCTATTGTAAATAGTGCTGCAATAAACAAAGGGGTACAGGTGCTCTTTTGAATCAATGTTTTTGTGTCCTTTGGGTAGATACCTAGGAGTGAAATTGCCAGGTCATATGGTGCTCCATTTTTAGTAGACTGAGGAACCTCCAGACAGCTTTCCATAGTGGTTGGACCAGTTTACACTCCCACCAGCAATGTAGGAGAGTTCCATTTTCACCACATCCTCGCCAACATTGGTTGTTGCCTATTTTTTTTTTTTAAATAATTTTTTTTTTTTATAGAGGCATGCTTTATTTATTTGTTTGCTGGTTTGTTTGTTTGTTTTGTTTATACATGCACTGGGTACAGTCAGAAGCGCGGGAGGGTGAGAGAATTCACCAGAGCCAGAGCGGGGAGCAGAGCAGGCAGAAGGACCGAAGTACACTGCTGAGGGGAGCAGCGGGCGGCAGGAGAGGTCTGCACGCCATGTGGGACCCTCCTCCGGTGGCCGGGGAGCAGCCGGGGATCGAACCGGCGCCACAGAGGCCGCGGGCAGCTTCGCAACCCAGCGCTCAACCGCTGCGCCACCGGGGAGGCCCTGTTGCCTATTTTTTTGATATGTGCCATTCTTACTGGTGTAAGGTGGTATCTCAATGTGGTTTTGATTTGCATTTCCCTGATTATAAGGGATGTTGAACATTTTTTCATATGCCTGTTGGCCATTTGCAAGAAATCTTATTTTCTAAAAATGGAGTAGAACAAGGTAATTTTGAACAATAATCTTTATTAGTGTGTTTTCAAAGGTACATATAATCCTGAGCTACTGCATTTATATATTTATCATTGACTCTTCGAAGTCTACATGTATTTTGCTCCAAACTCTCCAATGAATACATTTTTATAACAACTAGGAACATAAATCATTTAAAATATTATTATTAATCCCTGAAATAGCCAATTAATTTACTCAGATCATCTCATTTTCTAATTCTGCTACATTAAAGCCTTTAGAACATTACTTCTCAAGCAATTTCTTTTTCAAAACTGCAAAGATGGGCAGTGTAAGAGCTGATTCCTTAAATTGTAGTGAATTCTTAGAAAACTATGTTGTTTTTGTTTCTGATTTATTTTCTTGAATATTGGGTAATTATCTGACCAGCTACATTTCAAAAGAATTTTTAATAGTAACTATCTCTAATATCAACATTTTAGCTAGTGTAAAATGTCTCCCTTCACAGAGTAGTCCATAATTATCCCAATAAAGAAAATCTGCCATGATCTAATGAAAAGGCGTACAACCCAATGTAAAGATAGCTTTTTTTTTAAATGGTTAATTACTATAAAACACATATGTGAAATATTTCTTCCAGGCTCTACAAAGGATTACACACTGCTGATTAACATTAAATTTCATAAATCTATTATAGAACACTCATAACCGGTAAAGAAAAAAATAGACAAAAATGAAAGACAAAAGTCCTGTGATCTTTGAGAAAAAACATTTATCCAACATTATCTCCAGCTGTGGACAAATAAATATTTTCATTCTTGTATTTTAAATTACTACCAAAATATTGTATCTTTCTACAAACAACAAAAAACAAGCATACACTATTTAGAAATGGTTTTTATCTGACAAGAATGTTAAGTCTTTGAGGGTACACTCAATTTTTTTTTCCTGAATTAGGTCATTATGATCTTAGGTTAAAGTTACAGTAAGCAGTTCAAGCAAAATGCATATTGCTTAGATTTTAAAGCAAGCAATTTTGATACTGTTTAATTAAAATGTAAGTAGAAACGTGAAGCTACTGTAGAAACATTGAGAAACACTTTTTGGGAATACTCACAGGTCAGCAAGTAATGAAATATCTGATTTAAAAATGATGAAAAAATAATGTTACATGTAATGTTTAGAGATAAACCAAAAATAGCTTTAAGAAATGTAAAAGAACATGAGGGCACAGCTTTATTATTTGGAGTTTTAGACCTAGGAGCAAAACAAACTATTTGCAGATAATGTAGAGCAATGAACAGTTGTTCATAAAGGACTCCCAAAGTCTTAAAACTTTATACATAAACCAGAATGGAATCCATCAGGATAAATGATTTAAAGATGTCCAGAGTCGCTTTCTAGAACTGCTAGATACTCTCACTTGCATAACTGAATCATACATACATAAGCTTAAGCAAAACTGTGTTCTGGATAACTCACTCTTATGGCTCCCCAATAACAAGCTCGGATAAGGCAGATCAAACCTAAGAGATAAGCAATTGCCCAAGAAACATATGTTGCCCGAAATCGCCTTGAAAAATCTTGGGTGCCAACCTAAAATAAAGCAAAATAAAAACAAAAGGTTAGAAACCTTGACAAAATATCTGCTCAGAGAACTTGTCTTGGCTGATGTGATTTTATGAAATATATCCCCAAGGATACAAAAATTCCTAAAAAATATGAATTGGTATATTTGTTGTCTTATATCATTTACTACTGACAAAGTTGAGAGAAAAAATTCTAACAATAGCATAATACTCACAGTTAATCCAACTCCAATGAAAATACATATCATTCCAATGGTGATATATGCGCAGCAGCGTCTTCGCGGAAGTGCGCTACCCACTGAGGAGCTGCAAATTCATGAGAGTAAAAGAAAATATTAGACATTCACATAAATTGTCTCCATTTCACCTTTGTGAGACCTTATCTATGGGCTTACTAACAGATACATATGAGTTATAAAAGGGCCTCCTAAGGTACAGATGTAGATAGCCAATCTCCAAGAGGAAAAGATCATGCAATGATTTCCAAACACCTAACTATTCATCTCCAAATTAGTAATCTTCCCCTTCACAACACTTCCCTGTGGAACATTAGAATTATGAAGGGCACCCAGAAAATGAAGGTGTCTAGCAGTGTTATTTATAGCACAATTCTCCAGTGAGATAGCCAGGGAAGTCTTTATTAGGTGGGGTGTAAGGACAGGGCAAGACATGATATATGGAGAGTAAGTCATCTTAGCTGGTAGCAGTACCACTGTTCAAACATGAACAAATAAGAATTTTGTTCAAGGAACAAGCAGCAGAATAATCTTTCTTCCAGAGATGGTCTCTCTAGGTGAGTAGTAGAAGCAAAGGACGTTTCAACTAATTTGAGAAATTAAGCAAGTGATTTCCAAGTAGACAGTTGGGTCACTCCAGACCAAGCAGAAAGAGACTGAGGGACTGAAGCAAGAAACAATCTATTATGGAAGTAGAATTTATTAAGGCTGGGACATAGAGGGCTATGTGTAGAGGTATAAGAACACATAACAAAGATACCGCTAGAGAAGTTAGACAAATACCTATACTGAGAGGGTTGTATATACCTTGCTATAAAGTTTGGAATTTGATCTTGGCGTTTAGCCAAGTAAGTAAGTAAAAGGTGTCCTTTCTCAAGATACTGCATACGTTACTAATAGGCAAAACTAGAATAACAATGAAAATGACAGCCTCGGGTGTTATAGAGCCTACACAATGTGTACCACTGTCATTAATTTGATAATTACCAAAAGATTTACTTTTGCAGCCAGAAAGCTTAAAATCCTATTTGCATTTGAAGGCCTTTACTCTAGTAAATATAGAGTTACAAGTTTGGAGGCCAAAAGACAAATTAGAAAGCTATTATAGTAGTTTCTGGTGAGAGATAACTGCATGCCTGAACTAAAATGGGAAGAGTGAAGGAACATAATAAAACATGTCAAAAAACATACATGACAGGATTTATATCCACTTAAATATGGGGAATAAAGATACACATTTCTGGCTTGGTCAACTGGGCAAATGGGATAACATTAGTATATGCTCATCAATATGCAACAGATAGATTATAGAGTGGGTTGAGTGTATTTTGTTTGAGATGTGTATGGACATTCAGGTTGAAATGGCTGTGGACCAAAAAATGAACACACTTTGAAGGAAAAAAATAGGATGGCCAATTAAGCCAAATACCACAGAGCAAACAAGCAGGAGGAGGACTGAACAGACATATTAGGACTTGCAGTTGGGATATGAATTTTGGCCTAATTGGGACTGATGGCACTTTACTCCAGAAGTAATGGGATGTCAGTGTCAAATGAAGCGATACTCCTTGAAGAGACTTGCATTGCTCTGAGAAGATGATTTAGCATCAGCATAGATAGAAACAGGCTCATAGATAAGAAGTATGAAGACAAGGGAGTTCACAGAGAGTCTCAATCATTTCAGAGACAGAGAGTAGAGGGTCTGAAGGCTGAGAGCATAAGAGGAAAGGTAACTTGATGATAGCAGAGTGAAGACCCCAGGCTTCTCCAGATATAATAAAACTGTTGTAAAACAAAGCTAACAAAACTAACAAAGCTAACAAAAGCCCGAGGGGACAACACTAATGATAAAGGACTGATCACAAAAATCTACAAAGAGCTGATGAGACTCAACAAAAACAAAGAAAATAATCCAGTCAAAAAATGGGCAGAAGAGCTAAAAAGAAACTTCTCCAAAGAGGAAATACAAATGGCCAACAGGCATATGAAAAAATGTTCAACATCACTTGTAATCAGGGAAATGCAAATCAAAACTACCATGAGATACCATCTTACTCCAGTGAGAATGGCACATATTAAAAAAACTAGCAACAACAAATGTTGGCGAGGGTGTGGAGAAAAAGGAACTCTTCTGCACTGTTGGTGGGAGTGCAAACTGGTCCAACCACTATGGAGAGCTGTGTGGAGATTTCTTGACCTTCCATATGATCCAGCAATTCCACTCCTAGGTATTTACCCAAAGGACACAGAAACATCAATTCCAAAGAGCACTTGCACCCCTATGTTTATAGCAGCACTATTTACAATAGCTAAGCTTTGGAAACAACCCAAATGCCCAAAAATAGATGACTGGATCAAGATGATGTGGTACATATACACCAGGGAATATTACTCAGCATTCAAAAAAGATAAACACATGCAACTTGCAGCAACATGGATGGCGCTGGAAGGGATCATGCTCAGCGAAATAAGCCAGAAAGAAAAAGAAAAATACCGGATGGTCTCACTCATAGCAGGAATCTAGAAAACCTAAATAAGGGACCAGGAAAAAGAATATAAGAAAGAAAAAATCAAAATCAACAACTACGAACCAGAGACACATTATGGGGGAGGGGGCGGGGAAAGGAGAGATTGGGGTCAAAATAAGAGGGTTGCAATTGTATGGGGAATATAAAAATAAAATTAAAAAAAAAACCCTAGGGGAAAACTAACAACCACAACAAATACTAAGAGCATCAGTAAGGCAAAAAGGGGTGGGAAAAATTTTAATTGAATTTTTTTTAGAGTAATAACAGGTAGTACAACCCAAAAGAGTAGTTGCTGTGCAGAGCCCCCTTACAACTGATTGGGGCACACACCAACATCGGGGTTCCTAAGACCCAGCACTACACTGGACAGAGGGGTGCACAAACAGGCACCCAGGATGGAGGGTATACTGCTGGAGAGCTGGAGAGGTAGGGGCAAAGATTATTGAGCAAAGATTATTGGGTTGAGTCTTTGGCTCGTAAGACAGAAACTACACCCTTAATTGGGTCAGAGTGCTTGGACCTCTCTAGAGGGGCCACTACTCGAAGCCCAGGCTGAAGGATCCAAAACATCTGGCATCTCTGCAAAGAAATGCTTGAACACACGAGAGCTTGAACATTTACCAACAGCGAGAGTGGACACCCCAGGATAAGACTCTGCTAGGAAGGAAAAGAAAACAACTCTGAGCCTGTGACCCCACATCAACTGCTCACATCTATGCCCAGCATTGTTTCTAGTGCTTAAAAATACCCTTGAGTGGAAGTGGACATGAGAGCATAAGACACACTGAGACCAAGAAGCTGCCCTGTGGGAGGGGATTACTGTGGCACCCATACAACTCTGGCACCCACAACACAACAGGGAGTTCAAAGTCCTAAGAACAGATAACTATTTTGGAGAATGGGGGAGGGAATTCATCAAGGACACTTACAAAAAAGAGTATCAACAACAGATAAATTGATAAAATTTGACAGAAAATAGAGCATCAACAAGGGTTTTAGTTGAAGCATACAACTATACATTTGTAAAGAGCTAATCAATATAGAACTTTTTTGGCTCTTAGTTATCCTGGTAGAGTAAGGGAGAAGTCATGGCCATATTGATCCATGTGGTTTGAAAAGCAGACGGTTGGAAGTGAATTTCAAGGGATGATGACTTAGCTAATCTAGTAAGCCTTACAGTCTATCTCTAACACATTAAAAATGAATTCATCATCTCTCTCCCAGACACATTTCTCCTAGATCCTGCTTTCCTTATCTTACTGACTGGTTCCACAGCCTCTCAGATATAAGGTCATCTTTGACCCCAATCTCCCTTTACGTTTAAGTCATTCACTTCCTTAACAGCACATCAACCTGGTGACTCTACTGTACACCTCTGCACAGGTAGCACCTCCTGCAAGAATCCATCCCACCCTCTTTTTCACATCATTCCCTCTTATCTTTAATAACTTTGCTCATAAATCCCTCCCTCTTAGAAGCCTTCTCTCACATTCCCCATCCCTCCAGTTTGGATTAAGGGCTCTTCAGAGTATGCTGGTCATACCTCTTTTTTTTTTTTTTTAAGATTTATTTATTTATACATTGGGTACAGTCAGAAGCACGGGAGGATGAGAGAACTCACCAGAACCAGAGCAGGGAGCAGAACAGGCAGACGCGCAAAGTACACTGCTGAGGGGAGCAGCAGGCGGTAGGAGAGGTCTGCGCGCCATGGTCATATGGTCATACCTCTTTCAAAGCACTCAAAACACTCTAATTTTTATTTTATTTCCCCTACACCTACAAGACTAAATTCGCCGAAGCAAGGTTCTTTCTTTCTTTTTTTTAATCACCTAATAGCACAGGACTGTTCACTGAATTAATGGATAATTATAAAAGCATATAACATTTAAGAGGAGGAGTCTGATATAAAACAGTAGGGGGTGATCCACTAAGGCGTAGTACATCAGTGATGGAGAAGAAGTTCAATACTAAGCATCATGGATTAAACTGCTATCTCTAATAGTCTTAGGCTTATTATAACATCTACATGAAAACACAGTTCACAATGTATTTCAGAATTCTAAATCTACCTCTTGGGTCAGGCACAAGCTTCCAATTAAAAGAGAAACAAGCTTCCAATTAAAAGAGAAATTAACATTTAGCTACAATAGTACCAGTGACTGCATGAGTAAGAAACAGTGATATATGAACATGCTTAGTCTCTGGAGCCCTGGAGGAAATGGAGCTTTCCTCCACATGGTTTGTGAGATAAAATGACAGACAAAGTTCATGGTAATTTAGTAACTCTAATAAATTAAAAATAATTTTAGTATATTTAATATTTGTATTTAAAGAAATATAATTCTATCTCAGACTCTTCAACAGATGACTCACATTTTATTATCAAGAAAACATTCAAAGAGAAAAGAAATCTAGATACAAATCAAAAGTGTTCATGTGATAACAACATCTTTGCTCAAATAAGTACTGAATATCCTGTGTCCTCCCATGTTGAGATTATGATTCCAATTCTATAAAGAGTCCTGAGAATGACATTTATACTGTGAATATCTATGCAAGATGTTCCTTAACAATTTGATACAAATTCTTCTTCATATTAATATACTATCTTGTGATATTTTAACCAATCAAAAAGCATCTAGAGACTCAATACTTCTTTATTATTAGCAAAATATTATCATTGTGCTGAAATAATTAACCAAGAAAATCATGTGGGCAACATCCTCAACCCCTTTAACAGTTCCTCATCAGTAAAAGGAGGAAAATTTCAGCACTCCAGGATCGTTGTAGAGATTAGAGGTAGCATATATGTGTGTATATAAAGGAACTATCACTATGCTCAGTATACAATCTTGCTAACCACCAGAAGTCTCTCCTTTTTAATTTTCTATAAAATTTCTTTTTTTTTAAGATTTATTTATACAAGCACTGGGTACAGTCAGAAGCGCAGGAGGGTGAAAGAATTCACCAGAGCCAGAGCGGGGAGCAGAGCAGGCAGAAGGACCAAAGCACACTGCTGAGGGGAGCAGCAGGCGGCAGGAGAGGTCTGCGCGCCATGTGGGACCCTCCTCTGGTGGCCGGGGAGCAGCCGGGGATGGAACCAGCGCTGCGGGCAGCTTCGCAGCCCAGCGCTCAACCGCTGCGCCACTGGGGAGGCCCTCTATAAAATTTCTTAATACCATGTTCTTGGTGAAGACATTTGCAATTTATTTTTCTTCATTTTCATGAAAATACAGCTAATACACAGAATTATGAGTCATTCACATACATGTGTTTGGGGATGTCCCTCAAATACATAGAGTCCTGTGTATTTATTTGGGGTGATGCACTGTGTTGCTCTGTATGCAGATGTCTATGAGATTCAACAAAGAATTCAAATGACTGATTTCACAAAAAAGGAGCTATCTATGCCTTTGAAGCTAGAAATATGCTGTAAAGCACATTATCATAGAGCTATATTTAGTTGGAATCAGATCTAGCATAGATATATGGAGATACTCCATTACATGTACTCTACTTCTCTTTTTGCACTCCTAGAAACTATTCTCAGAATTTTTCAACTGTCAAAATAGGTAAGGCATTTATATCATGATAAAGATTACAATAATTAAACCACAAACTCTTATTTTCAATTTTAAAAATTGAATTATCAATTAGTTAAATTTCCTTTGTTTAAGTCATAATTCACATATACACTGGAGAACAAGTATTACAAAAATAGATGCAGAGTTAATATAACAGGTTTAAGACTGCAATCCTTAGAGGGACCTGCTTGCAAGGTTGGCTTGTGACTGGAAAGTCAGAATTCCAGAAAATTTTCCCCATTCCCTACCTGGCAAGAGTTATCAAACAATGTGTTTTATTCTGAATCACATTCATTATATATTTATTCATCCATAATATCTATTATATCTCAGAGTATAGAATTTTAGTGTGTGTTATACAATAAGAATCTCTGTGTAGCTTCAATAAAAAAAACTTGCACACTGGGCCTCCCCGGTGGCTCAGCCGTTGAGCGCTGCGTTACGAAGCTGCCCGCGGCCTCTGCGACTCCAGTTCAATCCCCGGCTGCTCCCTGGCCACCGGAGGAGGGTCCCACATGGTGCGCAGACCTCTCCTGCCGCCCGCTGCTCCCCTCAGCAGTGTATTTCGGTCCTTCTGCCTGCTCTGCTCCCCGCTCTGTCTCTGGTGAATTCTCTCACCCTCCCGCGCTTCTGACTGTACCCAGTGCATGTATAAACAAAACAAACAAACAAACAAATAAATAAATAAATAAATAACATGCCTCTATAAAAAAAAAAATTAAAAAGAAAAAAAACTTGCACACTGAGTCTCTGATGAGACTTGTAACACAGAACAACTCACTGCTAGGGAATAAGCCCATGCTATGAGACATCTGAGAGAGGACTATTGAAATATTCCTAGTTTCCTCCACACTTTGCCTCATGTACCTTTTTCTTTTGCTAATTTTGCTTTGTATATTTTCACTCTAAGTATTATTTCTAATTCCTATTAGAAAAATCGCAGAATCTTGGGGTTGTAACAGTGGTCCACAGGGAAAGGAGAGATTCTAGATTTGCTGCCCCACCCAAGGAACGGTGGAGCTGAGCAGGGAAAAGCAGCTGGAGAGGAGACAGGAGAAGGAAGGAAGCAGGATGGAGAGCCAGGAGGAGACTGGGAGGAGGCACATGGAGCAGAGGGACATGTGAAGAAGCTGCACTAGCAGCTTCGGGAGGTTAACAATTCCAGTGTTTATCTTGATTTTGATTTTTTGCTCTTTTCTTCCCAGACTTGTCTGGCTGTTTCTGACCCTTTTCTATGGGTCCCAACTGGAATGTGCTTTAGACTTGCAGGAAGCTTTCAAGCCTCAGTGGCCCTGCTTTGGGCCAACCTTGTTTGGCTGCACATTTACCCATGAGGGGATGGGTAACTGCAGGTGCTTGGTTTGAAAACTATATTCTTTGTCTTGTTTTTGTTGCACACTAGTTTTATTAAAGTTCCTTTCCATTTAAGGTCTTATGCATTAGAGCATGTTTTATCTTAATGTAGCAGATGGCAGAACCTATTTACAGTGGGCAGGTTTCAGGGTTCTAGGGTGCCCCTCTCCCTGCCTTGTAACAGGGTGACTGAGGGAACCCCTAACATAGATACCATAAATTATCTTTCATTAAAATATGACCTATCTTACCCCATTTTATATTGCTTTTTGTTTTCCTAGGTATATCATTTAGGAATAGGGAAAAATAGACTGAATAGTTAATTATATAAACTTTGCCACCATACAGCAATCTTTCTGTGGGGGAGAAGACAAAAGCTGACAACTGCCTATCTACAAACCCCAAACACTTTAATTTTTCTCCTATATTACAGTCCATTTTTAAAAAATAAATTTTAGGATATTTGTAATAGATTGTAACCTCTTACAACATTTAAAAATTCTGTCAGGTTACTGATAATTTTAGTGATTTCACTGTCTTAGAAACTGATTTCTCTTAAGAGAATGATAAACCCAATCATTTTAATTTCAAAATTGAATTTATTAAGCAGTTTAAAGATGCCTTTTTTAAAAAGTCTTAAGTCTTGAAAAGCATAAATAATTAAGCATGCACTCAACCCACAGCATGTCTTAAAATCAAAATCTACTTAAGTCAGAATTCTGAACTCTAAGCTGTTGTGAAGTACTTCCCAATAGTATTTCCAACTACAAGGAACTTACATTTTTTTGCAGTGTGGGCATTTTGCCAGAGTGTTGAACCTCAGTTCCATCCACTGTAAAATAAATAAAGAAGATATTGAAAAGAAAAACAAGTGAAAACTATCTAATCTGATAAGATGTTTCTTTCAGTTCAAAGGTCATCAGGGACCACAGCAGAAACAATTCCCTTCTCACGGGTTCTAGGAGCTCTTCCCTCCACCACTGCTCCACATTCCTGAAAGTAAAGTTTGGGATTCCCCTTGGAAAGAGTTCCCATGATTTTCCCAAGGTTCTGACGCAATCTAAGTTTGTTTTACACTGAAAACTGAATGTCAGGTCATTTCTTTCAGTCCTGTGTCTCACAGTTCAGGGAATAAAAACATTTTTTATGTGACTTCAAAGTTGTTTTTCATTTAAATCTTTCCTACATTTTATATATTTCCTGCTTGTTCAGAACTATTTTGTTCTGCAACTATAGTTGCTGAACTTATATCATTTTGACGCAGCTACTTTGGATAACATTTACATTCTTACATTTTAAAACTGAAAATATTAACAAATGAATATGACTACGCTTTCTAATGAAAAAAGAATTGCTTTCTTAGAAAAAAACAAGACCTCTTAAAATATTTTTTAAAAATCTTAATGACTTCTATTAAATACTTGAATAGTTACATTATTAAAATGCAACTGTTTACTCCATTTACATGGGAATCCCACACAGTAAATAAACTAAACAAATTAGGTGAAGACAGAACTCAACTCAGGAAACTGCCTTTGTTCTGTGCTTGCTTCTGTAATAAAACATACTTTTCCTATGGGACAACCTTATCTTCATCCCTGTGAATGTGAGTTATAGAACAGACTACCTCCTCATAGCATCAATATTCAGGTACTTAGAATACTTTACTGGTAATAGGTAAAGTTTTGGAAAGAATGTGCTACATAAATTTAAAGTAATTTTTTTATCATAAACTATATTTTTAAAATACCTTGCTCACCTTTCACCTTGTTTGCCTTTCTATCTTCTTCCTTGTAATGTATACATTTCCTTCATAATTTTAGGTTTCTGTAAGTAATTTAACAGTTTTACAGAAAAACAACTTTTCTTTTATTAAAGTTAATTTTTGTCTAGGATTCCTGGTCACCCCATTCTCTTTCCATAACTCTCAAATTTCAGGATTAGCAGGTCTTCAGTAAGTTATGCTAAGAGGTTATAGATATAACTTAGATGACAACTTTCACAAAATAGCTAATGTATAATTTTCTTTTTAATAATTTTTAATAATTAGGCTTACAAAAAAAAAAAAAAAACCCACAACAAATAAACTGTGTTTACCTGGACTTCCTTTGCCTCATTTATATTTCAAACCTGATAGAAGTTAGATATCTTTGAAAATATCTCTCTCAATCACAGAAAGAATATAAGAGTACCAAGATAAATAACTAGAAATGAAACTTCACATGAAGGTTCACTTTCTTTTCAAAATGATTACTTTTCAATATTTGATAATGCCCAAAAAAAGGCTCTATTTTTTTCAAGCAGCAGTAAATCTTTCTTTTACTACTTATTTTGGAACAAACTAATTTATTTCAAAGCTTATTCTTAATAGTAAAAGTGTTATAATGCATGTACTAAGCAGGTATTCATATAGATATAGAAATTGGTACAAAACATAAAAAGTAAAGAATATAGAAATCTAATTCAGTACTTTTTTATGTTTTTGTAATCAGCTTACAGATAGCTGCTGAACTTGTAAAATATTTCAGGTTTTATCTATATGTAACAAATTTCTCATAACTAAAAGAAACATGGTGATTGAGAAGGCACTTAAGAAGCTCCTGAATGAAAAGTAACTCAAAATTCAGGCCTGAAGGCTAACACACTGGCATAAGAGGTCTAGGATTTTATTGTAGATGACCAATCTAAGAAGATTATTTTAGTTCAATATTATCATTTCATAATGTTCTTCATTTTAGCACCAAATTATGTATGGTAAATTCAATTATAGCTAACAGTTAAGGATTTATTGTGTAATTAGTAAATTATACAATTAGCAACTCAACAAATCTGGTTTTGTTGTTATCTCCTAGTACTTAGATATAGCAAACTGAAAACAGAAAAGCATCTATTATTAGAAATAATTTTGTCTTACTTATTCAAATGAATGCAAATACCTATACTTTTAAAATGAACTTGGCTTACTATTATTTTTTAAATCTGTTAAAATTTTATTGCCAGACTTTGAAGTCTCTCTCACTGGAAAAAATAATTATTCATGTAATTTGCTATCAGAAAGATTAAGAGCAACTTCTCTAAAGCCCAATTTTTTTAGTAGAGAAATTCCAATATTTGACTTATTTATAACCATTCTACATAACAAATAAATTTAATTTCCCCAAGATAAATATTTTTTAATCATAAGAAAGCTATACCACATAAAAACTAGTAATTTGATATTAACTTACTGGATTTTTTTAATGGATACAATAGATGATATGTATATTACTTTGAATTATGGTCAAGTTAAAACTATCATTATTTTCTCCTATGGCAACAAACTACATGTCTGTGTGTTCAACTGAATAAAATCCGATCCTGCCTGAAGGTATACTGGCTCACATCAGGAAAAGTTTGAACCATTTTCTGATTCAGGCATTTGCTGTAAGTTAGTTCAGTTTTTATTGGAGAGTGCCAACCTTATAGTCAGGCACAGGTGACAAAGCATTTCAGCAGCAGCAAAAAACACCCACCCCACAGAAATGAAAATTTAACTCTCTGCTTGTCAATTATCTTAAATTGTCTTTACATTCATGGAGGACTAGCTGAAACCTATGTATTGCCTTTATTATTCTAGAAAATCATTTGCAAGCAATTTTCCTCAAAATACAACTCTGGCTAGACAAGTCCCTCAAAATAGTTTGGAAGTTAAAAAATATTTGTACACACTAGATTAAAAATCCCTCTGGACATTCGAAAAGATGTATGCTGCAAGTGCTAAAGAATGCACCCAAAAAAAACCTGTCATTTTTTTTTTATCCTAACAATTCCCAATACCATAGATTCTTTACTCACAGAACACCTAATATTATTAGCTTATAAAATGAATTCTCTATTAAGTAGACATATTTGGAAAACATAAATCTAGGTTTTCTAAACATTATCTATGAATTCACAGGCCAGCCTGTGAAATGAATAGTGAAAATTCTAAGTAAATTTAATGTTAGCATTGTAACACTGACATATTAAAAGAAATTACTGAAGGATACTGTTAAAGACACTGCCCACTACATTGTTTTTTTCTTAATCCATGGGAATGATTCTCAGGATGCATTACTCCAATAAAAGCTTCATCTATGTGACCTTTTTGCAAAACATCATGAATATCATGTTTTCCTCTTTTGGTTATACTCTAAAGCCTCATTAAAACTCTGTCTACTTTATCAACTGCACATGATTAAATATTATGCATACTAATATTCTTATGCATTCACTTATTTTTTTCTGCCCTATCTTTCATTCTCCCTGTTTTTTTTTTTTCATATTCTATTTTCAATCCTGTTGAACTCTGTAACTTATTTTAATTGCTACAGAATATAAGCCAAGATTCAAACAAGGTAGGGATAAGAAAATTAATTCTCTTAATAGCTAACATCTTGAAGGCAAACACACAAGAAAGAACATGAAATTATCCATGATCAGTAAAAAAATAAGGACAAAGTAAAGTTCTCAACAGAGCTTCGAGGTCTGTTTATTCTTCACCCTGAGCAGCTATTATTAATCTGAAACTCTCAATAACTACCCTATAGGTACATAGAAAAATTTTGTTTCTAGGAATAGTGAAATTATCTTTAAATAACATATATTAATCCAAAATACTCTCTTCTGCTAAGGAATTAAGAGTTTTTAATCAGCATTACTGTGCTAAATTAATGTTAACATTATTCATTTGCCTGTACCGGGTATTAAGAAAGAGTCAGTTTTAGAAATTAGGCTCAGGCTTGCACATTACATTAGTAATTTTCTTCTGGGGGTGGGAAGATATCTAAACACATAAATTACCTTTTTTTAGGACTTTATTTTTGTATAGAAGAACTGGGGTATAGGCCACAGGTGTGGGTGGTAAGAGTATTCACCAGAGACAGAGTTAGTAACAGAGCAGGCAGATTTACTAAAATACACTGCTGAGGAGAGCAGTGGGCTAGACAGGAGAGGTCTGCTGCACCATATGTGGGTTATCGCCCTGGCTGGGGATTGAACTCAGGCCCTAGAGGTGATATGAGACTTAACCCATAAACCACCAGGGAGGCCCACACATAAATTATCTTTTAAGTTATGAAAACTATGTCACATATGTATTTAACCTCTTTATATTATTCTTTAGAATTCATGCCAAATGATTTCCAAAAAGTTAAATATAAAGCATATAACAGTTGTGTTTGGTTTTCCTTTTTCCTCCCTTATCTACCCTATTATCAGCATTGTCATTTCTCTCTCAAATTCTTTATGCTAACTATTCCGACTCATCACCACCACTTTTCTGAATACATAAAAGCCAGATACCTAGTCTTGACTCTTCAGGCTTAACCCTGAGCAGTTCCCCCTATATGAAGCTTCCACAAATACAGAATTAACTACTATAAACTGTATATAATTACTATAGACTAAACTATAATTAGTATACACTAAAAACTACTATAGTTTTCCATAACTCTTATGATAATCTCATTTCCACTGAGCTAGGTGTATATAAGAATACCTGGTATTTCCCTATGGTAGTCTTAAAACATTTCATATATTTCTTGTTTTAATTGACCTTCTCTTCCTACTGGATTAGAAAATCCCACAAGGACAGAGACTGTGCCTTCCTTTTTTCCCAGCATATATCCTCACTCTCAGTACATATCTTTGTACAAATGAAATAAGCTTACTTATCATATCATTACAAGGATTATCCATGGCAAATTATCCATGTTATGTTCTATAACATAAGGACAAAAAAAAAAAAACAAAACAGCGGGGAAATGGTCTCAAATGTTTGAACAATGGAAAGTTAATGGCTACTTGGCAACTTACTGAAAAGGTTTCTGAAACTTGCTACCTACAGCGAGACAGGCCAGTGAAAAGCACACTAATTCACACTGAAGAGTGAGAAGACCTTTCAGATATTTGGGCTACCCAGTGCTCACAAAGGTGGGTGGTGGTGATAGTGACAAAAACAGGAGTATGTATTGTAAACTCTTTCCGTCACACCACAAAACCATAAACCCCTCCCTTTACAACACATGCAAGAAAACAATGATTTCTTCTAATAAGAAAATGGACTAAAGAGTCTATCATCTTAGGAAACCAGGCACAGTAGAACACAAGAAAAGAATACCAGTCTAAAAAACAAAGTAATTAAGTCAAAGTCCTTAGTCTGAACAGGACAGACCTCTATCCCTTTACCTTTCTCGGCACCTAGAATGCTGTCTCCCAGGCATGTCCCTGACAAGAGATCAGAGGACTGTTTCCCAGAGGAACTTGAACTAAAAAAAGAAAAAGACTTATTGGAACTGACAGTAGACAGTTCTTCAAGAGAAAAGGTAGAGGAAAACTGAGGAAGAAAAGAAGCATGAATGGGAAGGAGAGAGGGTGAGAGGAGTTTGCTTCTGCTGTATGCATTGAGACTCCAATCAGTGACTCACTATGAAAAATGAATGAACTTTTCAGTAAATCCGCCATCACACACACAAATAAATAGTGGGGAGAAAACATAGAGAAGGCATAAAGAAGAAGAATCCCTCAGAAAAAACACAACAAGTGTAACGGGGTGGTCCCCAGGAAAGGGGGAGGGTCCCTGCCCCACCCAAGGGAGGGTGGAGCTGAGCAGGAAGAGGAGAAGCTGCAGAAGAGACTGAGGAAGGAAGCAGGATGGAGCCAGAAGGAGACCTGGAGGAGGCGCATGGAGCCTAGAGACACGTGAAGAAACTGTGCTTGTCTTTTGGTCGTGGACTGGGTGACACAGATGTGGGTGAGACCCGTGGGGAGGTGACAATGGCAGCTTTTATCTTGATGTTGATTTTGCTCTTTTCCTTCCGGGCTTGTCCAGTTGTTTGTGACCCTTTTCTGTGGGTCCCCACTGGAAGATGCTTTAGACTTGTGGCAGGCTTTGGGGCCTTGCTCTGGGCCAATCCCATTTGAATGGACTTTTACCCACGAGGGGACGGGTAACTCTGGATGCTTCATTTAGAAACTAGACTCTTTGCCTTACCTGTATTGTTTCCTAGTTTTATTAAAGTTCCTTCCCATTAAAGTCTCATATGTTTTGTGTTAATGCGGCGGATGGCAGAACCCTACATAGAATAGACAGGTTTGCGGGGCTTGGGCTGCCCTTCTCCCTGTCCTATAACACAATTAGCTTCAGAAAGAGAGCATAAAAAAGAGAATGCTGTTTAGAAAAAGGAAAATTTTATCAGAAAATATGGGAAAACTATTAGGCATTTAAAATAAAGTTAGAGCATCTGAAATTTAAAAATTTTAAGTACGTCTACAAGATATAGTTGAGGAAGTTTCCCAGAAAGTGAGAGAAAAGTCCAAAACTAAAAAGAACACGTAAAGAGAGAGAGAGTGCATCAGTTCAGTGATCTAATATAAGGAATTCTAGAAAAAGGGAAGAAAGACTGTGGAGTGGATGGTAAGAGGGTCTGCTTAGTACCCAGACAAGAGGTTGGAAAGCACTTCTGATGCAATTTCAGAACAGTGGAGAAAATAAAAGAAGAAAATAAGACAGCAAACTATTAGCAACCTATATAATTCTATTATCTGGACAAATTATAAAGTGATGGTTAGATTAGTTACATTAATTTGAATAAAAAAAGTTCAAGAAAAGAAAGACTTCAAATTTATTTCCCTTTACCTTTCTCAGAAAGCTAGTATGTGCTTCAACGAAATAAAGGAATAAACCAAAAACCTTGAGGATGGCATGGGATTCCAACAGGGGAAAGAAGTAAAAGGGACACCTTTGACAAAAGCGGAAGGAAGTCCCACTGGTGGAGGCTGACAACTGTGTGGAAGGAAGATGAAGAGGCAGATTCTCCGATGTGAACTGGCAGGAATTTTATTTAGACTTATATAAAAGACTAGGAAAGACATGTAGTCTATTACTTGGCTCAGCGGTGAACATGATTTCCCCAATAATAAAAAAGGTTAACAGGGCCTCCCCTGGTGGTGCAGCAGTTGAGCGCTGGGTTGCGAGGCTGCAGTGCCAGTTCGATCCCTGGCCACCAGCAAGGGTCCCACAAAAAAAAAAAAAAAGGGTTAACACTATTAATTGAATAAAACATTATAACTCTGCTGGAATGTGGAAGAAGGGAAAGAAATAAGTGGGAACAGCAGTGCCATAAATGATAAATCCTCAACCTACCTTTTATATAATGTCTAAAATAACTCAATTAAAAAAAAAGAAAGAAACTAAACAATAGAAGTACTTCAGAACAGCTGAAAGAGTTGAAAGTATTTGGGGAATGATAATTGGGGTGAGTTAGATAAGGAGATGACCACATTTTCCCTATAAACTCAATACTCCTATTTCACATATGAAATTATACTTTACTAAAAATGAAAACTAGGACTAAAAAGCAAATCATCTGCACTTTCTCAAGCTCATTCATCGTCTCATGACGGCAGGTCTTGTTTACATATTTCTGCAACCTAAGTCCTGTCTGTGCTTACACTCAGGAAGTTTCCTTTAGTATTCAGGCTCTAAGAAAAATCCTTTGTCTCCAAGGAAGACTCGGTAACAAAAGAAAACCAGTTCTTACTCTTCCCAAAATGGTCATTATGAAATTAACTTTTTAAAATCAAACTTAGGGTTAAAGTTAAGTGGCCAATCAAGATCTTCTATAACTTTTTTTTAAATGGTATTTATTTATTTTTTAAGATTTTATTTATTTATTTATACAAGCACTGGGTACACTCAGAAGCGCAGGAGGGTGACAGAATTCACCAGAGCCAGAGCGGGGAGCAGAACAGGCAGACTGATGAAATACACTGCTGAGGGGAGCAGCGGGTGCGGCAGGAGAGGTCTGCGCACCATGTGGGACCCTCGCCCGGCGGTCGGGGATCAAACTGGCGCTGCAGGGGCTGTGGGCAGCTTCTCAACCCAGCGCTCAATCGCTGGGCCACCGGGGAGGCCCTATAACTTTTGATCATATCAAATTACTTATACCTTCTTAGTTTTATCCAATGGTTTACTTAATTACAGACACCTAGCATTAATTCCCATTATTCATGTTTCTTTTTTTTTAATAAATTTTATTTTTATATTCCCATTACAATTGCACCCCTCCTTATTTTGACCCAATCCCTCCCCTCCCCATTTCCCACCCCCCCCATAGAATATCTCTGGTTCATAGTTTTTTGTTGATTTTGATTTTCACTTTCTTATAGTTATTCATTTTCCTGGTCCCTTATTTAAGTTTTCTAGATTCCTGCTATGAGTGAGACCATACTCATGTTTCATTTTTAAAGATCCACAAGGTTTTGATAAATTAGAAGAATTTTTTCTGAAAGTAGGAGCCATGAAGCTGGGCCACATGAGTTTGTTCACTTGGTGCTCTACTAAGGAAGTGAGAACAGCTCTAAGACCCAGAGTTCACCACCCCAAGACAACCATGTTGCTAAACCTTAAGGGAAGAGCACTATTTCTCATTGGCCTCTCCAGAGAGGCCCCTTTTTCCCAGTTGAACCAATCAAAGTTTGCACCTTGTATCCAACTCACAAAAGAAGCAGTATTTCCCTGCTGTACCTCTGATTCTCTTTCTTTCTTAAAAAGGGCTATTTTAATCTTTTGACTGGTTTGCATGTGGGTAAACTATAAGACTATGAGCAGTGGTCAAATCTTATCCGATCATGATCTACATTTACATACTGATGTTCCTGTGACAAATGTCTGGTGACGTACCAGGAATGTGTTTCCACAATGCCCACACACAACCCTGGTTCCTTCTGGTTGGATTGGCAATGCAGGTTGAGCTGGCTGCTCTTCTGAAATAACCATTACTGGACCAAGGTTAATTATGCGTCTACTGTGGAAAGAAAAAGGAAACAACTTGATTATACTACAAATGGACTAGTGGCTGAGCTTGAAATATATGGCCAAAAATATGGAAAATAACATTGAAAGTATGTTACATTTGTTTCACAAATAAGTGAAGTAAATGTGAATTTGGAGCCAAAATCACAGAAAACAACAGTCAATACTTCAAAAGCAAAATGAAAGTCTTTTTAAATTTGGCACTGAAACCATAAATGATGCTATTGTTCCAAATCAACGACTCTGGCAACCATTTAACTGTGATTTCCAAATTTTTGTAAGTTTAAATCATAAAATAAAGTTCATTTGTGGTGAACGTAAAGTAGTATATACACATGATGAGTCTTAATGATCCACACCTAAAACTCATACAATGTTAAAATGCAATTTTACTTTAAAAATAAGTAAATAAACCTACAAATTTCATTGAATTCTAATTTTGAAAAAATTGTACATCAACTATTCTACATTAACAAATATGCGTGTGTCATGAAGGTGCAAAGTGTTGAGTCACAATCAAATTTCTCTTTATAGTTGGTATTCTTGAAATCTATTTAATCAGAGTTGGACAGAAAGGAAAATGGGAGCCTTCTTTTTTTTTTATTCTCCAATCTACCAGCAGATGGGATTGCAATGATTTATATAATGGTCAAAGGTTAAAGATTACAGAAAAAAACAGTTAAGATATTGATATACTCTTCTTTGAGCATGTTATTATGGCAGTTTTTATGGGCAAGTAACTTCAGAATTTGTTGCACAGATTTGACTCATTGGAGACTAGTGCAGTACACAGTGAGGTACAAAATGACCAAACACCTCCAGGTCAAGATAAATGCCAATTATGCCTGAGACTATACATAATTATGCATTATTCCAAAGGCAAACTGGTTATTTTTTAAATAATTAGCTTAATGAATCACTTATTACAGAGCATAAAGTATTCACATAACATCAAGGAAACTACCATTGCCCACTCAAGAATATTATCTTACAAATACCTACACATTTAAGTCCTTTAACAAAAAAAAAAAATAATCTAGGTCCTATATATACTTGAGGGCAAAGTCTATTTAGAATAAATACTATATATTATGAGCCTTTAATATATGCTTGTTGAATGAACAAATGAATGAATAATTGAATTTTTATCTCTTACCAGTTGGGTCTGGGACATCCTATTCGCCGAGATGTGTCCTTACAAATGAGGAGACAATTACAAGGGCATCTAACATATTTCTTCCCTGTTGGGGGGTTTTTGATTGGCTAGATAAGGGAAGAAAATGTAAACACAGCATATTAGCCAAAGTACCCATTGCCTTTCCTTGTGTTTAAAAAGGAAATGATTGTGTTTGAAAATGAAAGTTCCCAAAAGGCTACTAAAGTCACGTTTAAGGAAAAGTACATTCTAAGTAGTTTTAAATAGCTCAAAGGTTGGCAAACACTATAGGAAGCTGCAGGCATTGCAGAAATTTGATTATGAAGGGCATATTTCAAAATTAATTTGTACTGGTCTTCTCATATGGGAGAAATATTTCGTGCACACCAAGAGCTGTTATCCTTTTAAAGTTCATAAGACAGGGTCATCTACCTGTCTGGTCAGGTGCACTCACTAAGAGTTCTTGCACCTGTCCACAAGGAGCAAGTAGGGGAAGAGGAAATTATGATAAATTTCTAATTTTCCTGAAGTTAAATCACTAGTAGGGACTAAATTTTGGACCTCTTTGAATGAAAATACTTGTCATAACTCTTACTACTGGCACGTCTTTTTTTTTCCCCTTAACTTAGAAGCAAATTTAAAAGCAAGGATAAATAACATCACAAACAACACTCCTTCAGTACTAGATGGTACAAAAGTAAGTAACCTATAATGCACTGAGAGGAATAGAATATTGCTCTAGTGACACTGCTACCAAAACATATAAACTAAAGCCAATTATAAGAGGATATCAGGCAAATCCCAAAGTGAAAGACATTGCATAAAATAACTTTTCAGTGCTCTGCAAAAATGTCTAGGCAATAAAAGACAAGATTTAGATTAAGGGAGATTAAAGAGATATGATAAACAAATACAACTATAATTCTGGCATCTCTCCTGGGCTAGATTTTTTTTTTTAAAGGAACAACAGGGCAAATATGAATTTGATCAAAGAATTAGAAAACAGTATCATGGTATTAATTCAATGTTAACTTTCTGCATTTGATCACTGTACTGTGTATAAGTGAATGTTCTTTTTTAGTTTTATTTTTCATTTCGTAAATGAAGTGCCATTGTTTCACATTCTTGCTAATATTTTGACAGAGTAGGACTTCTCTCCTCAGATGTCGTCACCTAGCTCTCCCACCACCAAAGCACCCACAGTCCTCACCAGAGCCCCTTGTGCTCTCTCCACTCCTTCCCCTTACCCCTAGATCTCTTTCCTCCCTTCTGGTTGCCTCAGATCTATGGTCAGTTTTCAAGGGTTCATTTTAAAGTATGTCTTTTTTTTTCTTTAGGAAATTCACTCTAAAATGTCTAGGTGCAGAGGATCACCATGTCCACAATTACTTTAAAAGGATATTAAAAAATATTTATTTAGAGAGATTTATTTACAAAGAGAACACTAATATATCAAAATATTAATATTCAGAGAACATATATGAAGTGCCTATGGGAGTGCTCTATACTATGTACTGTTATTTTTGTGACTTTCCAGGAAGGCCACAGTTTATTTTTAAAAAAAAGATGTTTCTAACATTTAAGTAAATAACCATTGTTGGAAAATATGAAACTTAGCAATAAGCCACTTACAATTTATTAAATTATAGTATAGCTAAAAAAATCTGAATATCTAAAATTCGCAAATATCCACAGTTTTATATATATATGTATAGATTACATACAGTGTCCAAAAAACAGAATTTGTGTTAAATTCTGTATATCCAAAATTTACCATTAAGTAAATGTGTGCCCTGCAAATGATGTTTTTTTTTTTTTTTTATGTTTTATTCCAACTTCATTTCCAGACCTCAATTGAATCTTTTAGGAAACAAGGCAATTAGAAGATTTCAAGCACTGGTCCTCAGTATAAGTCCAAACCATGTCATGTATGGTCTGCAGTGAAATGGGTGCCATATGCATAAGTGTTAGCATTCCTACTTGACAAAATAAACATGTATGTGCCAGTACTGCGTTAGGCATTTAACCCTGTAATCCCAACAATGACCTCTTAAGGTAGTTATGTTATTCTAGTCACATGAGGAAACCACAATTTAGAGAAGTTATATCCCCAGAAACAGATAGCTAGTAAATGGCAGAGTTAGGATTCAAACCCCACTGTGTGAGCCTCCAAATACCAGACTCATAACTGGTTGTGCAGCCAAAAAAGATCCACTGTGTCTCCAGGGCTTTTCATATTTTCCATTAACTTGTCCTAGAAATCACTCTTCATTTAACCGTAAATTCTGTATTCTCTCAATCTTGCTAAAATTCGTTCATATCTCTCTCTCTCTCTCTCTCTCTCTCTCTCTCACACACACACACACACACACACACACACACCCTTACTCCCAGTTATGTCTATTGACATAAAAAGGACTCTTTATTAGCTTCTTTTGTTTTGCTAATCTACACAGGAATATCAGATTCCTGTCACAGGTGACTGCCCAAGAGGACAGATACACTGATACCCTATTTTAGGTGATGTGAAAAGAATGAATCACAGTAAAACTGAGCAGGGAACAGTCACAGCGAAAATAGAGTATTATTCTGTTGGACTCTGGGCCACTTTATCTGTTCTTTCCAACCCAGAATTTCTCCAGAGAAGTTCTGAGTTGCCTGATACCTCTTCATTCACAAATGTAAGGTCAAATTACATAGCAAAGACTAGCAAGGCATACATTAAAGTACTCCTCAAAGACTATATTTCACTTTTTCCTTCCCCTGTAACATTATTGATCTATAGAAAGCAATCTGGTTGGATACTATTCATTTTCTCTAGAACATTCACAATTATTTACATTTCCTTACTTAACACTTGGGCAGTAATAATACAAAAATTTTAGCATACTTTTCCTTATTCAGAAATGGTTTATTTGTAGCCAAAACCTATTGATTCTCTATGAAGTCATCACTTCTATGGAGTTAATTGAAGTGAGGCTAAAAGCTGAATCCATACTAACTTTAATATTCTTGCAAAAAAAAAAAAAAAAGATCTAGTCTGCTCTTTACTTTCAAGTATAAAGATTTAACGCTCCTTTTTTCCCCCACTTATTAAAGAATAAAAATTGGTATCTATGGAGGAATCAGAGAATAAATCACCCTAACACCAAATCTCAGGAAATTTTTAAAGCACTAGCATTTTTCAAAATTGCTATTTATGTTAATAACTCATACTTGCTTGGTAACTCTATGTAGGGTAAATGATTTTCAGGCTTTTCTGCCCTCCCACCACTAGGATTGCATGTCTGATGGTGGGTACCTGCATCTGTTACATTGTTATAAGTTGTGTTGTTTACTTCTGTGGGCCATGGCTGCAGTATTGAGATATTCACCAAGAGAAGCAGAGGCAGGAGAGAGAAGGGGAGAAAGAAAGCCAGGGAAGCCCAGAGAGAAGACTTGGGTGGTTGGGGGGTGGTTAGAGGCCTGCCAGCCTCCTGCCCCTCCCACCACCTGCCATGTACCTGGTTGCTGCACTACATGTAAAAGTTCAATAAAAGCCTAAGAAAGCCACGGAGGGTTCAAGGACTCTCCTTTACCTGACCGGTCTGTTCCAATCATAGGAAACCCACACTGTGCCCTTCCTGCCACTACACTCTACAAAGAGAATGATGGAAGTTAATATGAAATTTACTAGTGAGTGTTCAACTTAAAAAGAAAGGAACTGGATTTTAGGTATCAACTATTTATACAATAAAATTTGTCTCTAAATAATGTCCCTTATAGAGAAAAATATTACAATGAAATATATACCTCATGACTTAAGGTTTTATTTTATGACTTCTTCATAAAACATATCCATGTTTTATGGGTCCTAGAGATACAACAATGGATAACATTTTTAGACTTTTCCAAAGAGGGAAACATATACAAATACCAAAAATTAAATTAATATTTAGTTACGGATTTTGAGAGATTGAATTTTTTTAATATAAGCCTAACTAAGAAAGTAAAAATATCCTAGTCAATGTATACTTCGATGTATACCGATTACATAAACTACAAAAATTTTACTTAAAATTTAGTTGCTTTTCCCAGTAGAATTTAGTTGTTCATTATTTTATTTATCAGGTAAACAAACGAAAATACCAAGTTACTTGGAAACACCTGGCACAGATGTCAATAATAAATGCTTAATCACAAAAGCTTAGAAAAACCACACTGACATCCTAGAGACATAGAACAAGTTTAAATAATTTTCTACATGAAATCAAAGTCCACATTTGCAGTGAACTTTGAGATATTTTCATGTTAGTAAAAATCACAATGGATTTAGTTATGTGGGTAGACACTGAAGAAAATTATAAATAACTATGTTCAGTCTAGTTTTAGAAAATAAAGCTCCGAACAGCATTATATTTAAATTCACTATGAATGATCGTAATGGAATTAGCTTTAAATACCTAGAGGCATCCTTGTATGAGAAATGGAAAACAGACAGGAATAAAAGTATCGCCATATCTGGATCCCGCCCACATCTACTTTTAAGTAACATTACTAGGGTACTTTCTTTAGGGAGTAGGTGTCAGATAACAATTTCTGCTTTTATTAAAGGAAATCTCCACTTACTGTAGCTTCATTGCAAACTGTGCACTTAACCACATGCTGGTGAAGCTTGCCATCCAAATTGATAAGAGATTGGCACACACGGCAGTTGATTACTGGAATACCACTGGCATCTGGACTGGCAATGGCTGTATATGGAGGTGGGAGTTCCGCTGAAAAGATATTAGTCATTGAAGCAGTCTCAGCAATATAATGGCTAGTTTGAGCATATGAGCAACAGAAGCAAAGCAGAAACTTATCAAAATTTTCCCACAATCTTTTAACTGTTTTGAAAGGTAGCAAGCATGTCCTAGTTTCAGAGAATAAACTCACATGCGACCATCTTGTAAAGTATCAATAGAATAATTCTTAATTCTGGTAAGGAGGGTTCGAGGACCCTAGATATAGGGTTTGTCTAGATATACCCCAATGACCAAGAATCATTCTACTAACCTATACTCAAAATACTCACTCTATTCCTATATGTCAGTTCATAAATCTTATAATAGGAAAGTGGTACTTTATGCCTAATGTAAAAATTCTTACACTAGTGACCTAACTACTTAGAAATAAAAAGTCAATAAAAGCAGTTTTTAAATCGCTTATACACACACATAAGTCATGTAGCTGTCATGCTCTGTTTATAGTGGAACCAGTACAATGACTGCAGGCTATAACAAAAACAAATAGGATTTTAGTGGCAATCAAGGAGAGACCAAACTTAACCAGCATGGAACAAAGATAATTAGAATGGAACCATGCTAACTTAAACTAATTTAACAATATTTTTATTGTTAACTCTAATTTTTACTTAACATTAAAAATCTAACAAAGAGACCAAATTGTTTATGGGCAAAATGTGATGTCTGGGATTTAATTTAAATATACCAAGAAAAATAAAAGGATGGGAAAATAGATAAAACAAGAGTAACAAAATGTTGATAATTAATCAACATGACATAAAAGGTTATTTTGTTCTCAGTATTTTTGCATTTGAAAATTTCCAGAAAACCTACAAATGCGCGCATACACACACACACATACACCACGGAGTGTAAGAGTCCATGGTTGACTGGCTAGGTAAAGGGAGGAAGTCATGTTTTAAAATGGTATTTAGCTATCGAAAGTACATATTTGTTATGAAAGTCTGAGACAAAGAATATACTATTCCAGGCGGGATTTCCATACAAGTACCGTGCACTAACCCGCTGCACCTTCTGGATGGGACTTCTAAAGGGGCTGCCTAGCTCAGTTCTGTAGCTAGTGATGGGCATCGGGCATTGGCAAGGTAAGATACTGTCTTAGGACATCTAGAAAGGGCTACACCCCAATATATGGTTGAACCCCACTAAAGAGTACTAGTATTTCAAGGGACTTCTGTGACAGTATAAAATATAATCACAATAGCTAATCATGAAAAGAATTATTTTTGAAATAGAAATTTTCTATTGACTGGATTCGATTCTGAACTGTAGTATTTTTTAATGAATTACAGCAAGGCATAGTATGTATGTCTAAAACCCACATATTACCACCTGGCATCCTTGGAATTTAGCATATATATTTTTTTCAGACCTACAAAGAATTAGCAACAAGTCTTATTCACTCAAATGATTCATAATTAGCCAATCTCTGCAGCAGCCAAGGCAGTGAAAGAGGCCACTCTGAAATGACAACATGTGCACATTTCTAGGAGGTTTATACCAGAGCCCTGCCAAACACAGACTGAAAAAGAAGCTGTAGATGTCTTAAATTATAAAAATAGCCTTAAATCCTTGAAAGAATTTGAGGTCAATCCAGAATGACCTGTACTGTATTAATCAAGGAAACAAAAACAGGTTTAAATGACAGTGAGCCAACAATATTTTTGATCCTTATAATTTTGACCCTTGCAGAGTACTTTATCAGATCTCAATAAAGAGGGCATTATTCTGGGAAAAAAAAGAATATATACCTCACTGGAAACTCAAGATATACTTCCTGGTATGTAGTAATAAAAATTATTTTTAATCTTTCTTAGCAACAGCATTACTAATAAAATTGAGTGATAGATTAACATGAGTTAGTTCTCTCATAATTCTAGGTCTCTATGTTACATAGTATGATAGAAAATATGTTTGAGGCAAAGAGACCACACATTGCAACTACATAAGAGGACAGTAAAACCCAGGCAGAAGCTTTGCTCCAAGGACAAAATTCCAAAGGATGTCCTAGCAAGGATATGAAGTGCATCAGAGTCAATGGAACTCTGTGAAGTTTTCCTCTAGGATTCACACTATATAATTTTTAATCAGAAGATGAAGACAAGGAAGACGATGACAAAGAAAATGACAATGGAGGTGGAAAAGAAGAAGGAGCAGGAGAAGGAGCATGACAGCCTCTTTAGCAACAAAAATATGGTCCTATCTACTCTTGTGGAGGCTTGGGAAGTTGGGTTAAGGTGAAAGTGAGGATTAGAAGTCTAAGAGGAAGAGACTATAAGCTCCAAGAGGACATGTCATGTCTGGCTTGTTCAGGACTGACTCACAAGCACTTATGTCAGTGACAGGTCTACGGCAGATGCTCACTAAATATTTATTGATGGATGGATGGATGAATGAATGAATCACTGAAACTTGTCTGACACATCTATCTCTCTTAGAAAAAGAACACTAAAAATATTACTGCTCTCTTCCTTGGAGAGCAGCTTGATTGATAAAAGTGTCTCTTCTTTGGAGAATACCCTCTCCAAACCATGCACTCAGAGAGGTGGGGTAGTTAGGGGACACTGGCTGAACCCACCAGATAAATGGAATTAATCCAAAAGATCAATAGGATGACAGATGTTGCAGGCTAATTGCTCCACTAACCAGGGCTTTCAGGGCTACCATTTCAATTTGCTGTCCATTACTTCAGCCCAGAGATGATTTAGAGATAGTATCTTATATTTTTTTCCTCAAGGAAATCTTCACCTATTAACTCCATGTTGTCTTAAAAGGGACTTGTAACTGCAGAAATTTATCACATAGTTAATAAACCTAGCATAATTAGCACTTAGACTGTTCATTTTTTTTTTCAGTTTAAAACAGCCAGCAGATCACAATGATCATACCTACTTTAAATGTCTGCCCTGAATAAAAAGTCCACTATAATCTCAGAACTCGGGATCATTAGATGTGAAGAGTCATAAATATCCTAGAAATGTCTTCCTTGTTATTTAAACAAGCCATTCTCTCTATGAAATTTGCCTAAATGAAAAATTTTTTTTCCTCCATGTGAACAGTATTTGTTAGAACGGCAGTCTCTTGGAAAAAAATCCCTTAAAGTTTCAGAATTGTACAACAGAAATTCAAGCCATCTTAGGGATTATATAGTAAACATTCAATTTACAGAGAAGACTGGAGCCCAGAGATTCTAACTTTTGAATAGACTTTCATACAGCACTTCAGCAAAGAGCTGTCCCCCATCACTGCAATCACAGAATAACGCTGCCTTTCTTAAAGATAATGACTTAACATAGAGAAGAGATGTAAGGATTCCAAATCTGAGTTAAAGGGGATTGGAAGGAAGAGAAGGAAGAGTCAAGAAAAAATAAAAAAAAATAGAACAGAATATGAATAGAACAGAGATGGAAAAAGGACCAGTTCATGATAACAAAAACTTCACAGAAAGCTGAGACTAATAAAACCTGAGACACAAGACGAAGGCATGTGGATCACAAGGTATCCATCATGGACTTCCTACAACACTCAAAAGAAACCATTATTATTATTCTTTAAACCAACAAGTGATCAAGTCACATTTCCCATCACAAATATGGACCTAATTTATCGAGTCTCTGCCTAACAGCCCATCCATGCTGCTAATTCATTCTATTGAATTAATCCATACTTCATTTTCCCTAGATATATCCTCCCGCATTTAAAGATTAGAATTGTTTTACTAGAAAGTGCTGACCTTTGTATCAGTTATTCCTTTTAAGTCTCTTCAATGGCAGCATTTTCCAGTTCACTCACTTCATTAATACACTCTTTATATTCAGTCCTTTAGGCCCTTGAGAAAAATGTATCAAAATTGAAAAATGACATCAGATTAAAATCAGAGCTATTTTAGGATACTCTGATTGATTATAGGATGAAACAGAAAGGTATAAAAAGATCAGCAGTGAAAAAGTCCTGTTTTATCCTCCTCCTGAGATCTTTGCGGAGAGTACAGATGAGGACAGAGCAAGTTTGGCTGCTATGGGATGGTTTTCTTTCAGTGTAAAACCTCTTTAGTCCAGGTCTAAGAGAGGAAGGGTTACATAGAACATAGAGACCCCAGGAATTTCTGCTAAAACAACACATCTTTGGGAGGACTGAAACGGTTAGTATCACTGCAAAAGATATGAAGGATAAGACAGCCATGACACCAATCACATCTTCATTGCACTGGCTTGTTTGCTGGCTTTGTTGCTCCAGGGCAACCCTAGTTTGATAACCGAAGAGGTATGAGATAGTAGCCTTCTATGAGCTGTATGCCAGCAAAAGTCAAGAAGCCTTAAACTCTAAAGCAGCAGCAGCCAAGCACTCTATGGGTGGAGGCTGAAGAGTTAACATTCATCACTCACAAGTACTTGAGCATCTATTCTGTACCAGGTATTGCACTAGATGCTTGTTAAGTATACCATGGAGAATGAGCTTTCCCCTGGGACTCAAAGAGCTCACATTCTTAGCATGTAAGAAGACAAAAAAAAAACAAAAACAAAAAAAACACTACAATTATAATTTAGTGTGGTAAATGACAAGGACATGCAGGAGACTATGAAAGCAGAGAAGAGGGCAACTAATCTGACAAAGGCATGTGTCAGAGGTCATGGGTGGGGCATAAGGGGAGGACACAATCACTCAAGCACAATTCAGCATTTTTTTAAGCACTGCAACCCTTCTATAATTTTTTACCATTAACTCTTTTCTCCAAACAGTAACTCTAGAAAAATAGGCATACCATATTAATTGTGGTTGTAGCATCAGCTTGCACCAATACCAATCGACATCTTAGTGCCTATGGTACTGCATGTAGGAACTGTGAAGCAGAAACTCCTATATAGCAAATGATTAGACCCAAATTCCATTAGGAGCTATTAATCTGCTCTATTTCTTTCCTTTAGTTGTCTCGGGGATTTGGGTTGTACCAAAAATCTACCATATATACTAAGGTGGCAGAGATGGCATGAAGGAAAGAGCACTAAACTATAAAACACAAAAAACTGCTCTATCATTGGAGACAATGGCAAGAAATATTTAATTACTCACCAATGACCAATTTCTGGATGACAAAAGCTTCTGCTCTGAATTCTCTCTTTTCTAAGGCTTTTCTTTTTCTAAGTAGTTCTAACTTACTCTAATATGCATTTCACCTGTAGCACAGATGCTTTTTTCAAGTCTTGACATTATATATTTTTCTCTCTACATCAACTACTACATTTATTTCTATATCAAAAGTGCAAAATTTTCTGGCATGATTCAAATGAAACTATATTACGTATTTGCATGGTTCTGTTCCTAGTTTGTTGTTTATAATACTGCTTCCAAGAAAACTGCATTTCAAGAAAAATAGAGTGAAGTTCATTTTTAGTATAGAAAAACAAATTATTTTAAGGACAAAAAAATGCACTAGGCTAAGAATTAAAAACTCCTTCTCTAGGAGTAGTTTCCTATTCTGCTTCTTCCTAGACAATTCATTTTTACTATGTATACATACTGGGTACATTTTCTAAGAAAAAACAAGATACTCCTTTGTACAGAGCTAGTATATATATTAAATGATTTATAGGTTAAAGTATTCATAAATCAATTATAACATGTACTTAAAAATAATTTAATCCAATTCAGTTATTGGTTATCTTAGATAAGAACAAATATGGGGGTGACAAGCTCAATATGGTGAAAAGGGAAAGTTCAATTGGATTTGCAATGTTTTATTTGTTTAAATATATAACTATAGCACAATGTTCCATAGAATTAGATGGTAAGATATTTTAATGGTCATATTAAATTCAGTATTTTTCTAGCTTGAAATATTTCATCCTTTTCCTATAAATGACATAAAGATTAAAAGATTCTAGATGAAAACTTAATAGTTTAGTAATTTTGTAATTTGGGACATATTCACCAAAATCTAAGTAAATCCAGATACATATATGGATTTTTTTAAGATTTATTTATTTATGCATAAGAGAGATGGGGTACAGGCCAGAGATACGGGGGGTGAGAGGATTCACCAGAGACAGAGCAGCAAACAGAACAGGCAGATTGACCGAAGTACACTGCTGAGGGGAACAGCGGGCGAGTCAGGAGAGGTCTGCTGTGCCATGTGGGTTGCTCCCTGGCTGGCCGGGGATCGAATTCGTGCTGCTGACTCTGTGAATTGCTTCATAGTGCGGTGTTTAACCCCTTGGGCCACCAGGAAGGCCCCCATATATAGATTTTGATGAATCTTTTAGAACCAATATTTATTTCTTATGCATACAATAGGTATGTAAAGAGATTTAGTGAATAAATCCCTTAAATTCTAGTGCTTAGGTATTTAGCCTGTAGGTTAACTGAAATTCATTTCAAAATATACGTTGTCAAAGAAATCCAGAAGTCAAACCATGAAGATGCATGGTCCTTATTGTAGCCAGCAAAGTTTGTAGCCATGGAGTTCCTTCCTTTGCCTTGTGGACATTTCTAAAGAGGAAAGGGTTCTGGCCACATACTCTACTGGATCACTTCCATCTTTTGTTCTCATGTTCTTCCAGTTCCTTGCAAAGACCTCACACCCTCCTTGACTTCAAAATCACCATGATGAGGCCCTCCATGGTGGCGCAGGAGGTTGGGCCACAGCACTGTGAGCCTGCTCATAGCCACTGCAGCATGGCACAAGTTCAATCCCTGGCCAGCCAGAGAGCTGGCCCACGTGGTGTGGCAGGCCTCTCCTATCTCACCCGCTGCTCCCCTCAGCAGTGTATTTCAGTAGATCTGCCTCTTCTGTTCCCTGCTCTGTCTCTGGTGGATCATTTCACCCTCCTGCACCTCTGACCTGTACCCCATCTCTTGTGTGCATAAGTAAATAAATCTTTTTTTTTTAAATAACTCTGATGACATTCTTCGTTGATTTCTCAGTCTATCATTCATCCATACCACTGATTACACATTGAGTACTTAAATGTATGATTTCATGAGCAAGGACTCAGAGATAAAAGAAACCGGAATTTTATCGCCCTCTTTTCCTCCCTCAATAGAGTCATGTACACAAATAAGTATTAAGATATATAGTGCACATGTTCAGGAAAGATTGCTTTGGGAATGTACATCTTCCAGTAGCAGTAATTTAAAAGCATTGCATGAAAGAAAAGGCCTTGATGAATGGGTAGAATTCAAGTGTTATCATTTCCAGAATCACTTTCCTACTCATCTACCAACAGAAAGTAAAAAAGTAAATGCTAGAAAAGATTATAAATGGGTAATAAATAATACCAGATGAGACCACTAGTATGATCTTAGAGAAAAGCATAAACGAAGTGGTATGCTTCCCATTTCAGAAACAGATTCTTCCTGTTAAGACCTTGACATGGGCCTCCCCGGTGGCGAAGTGGTTGAGTGCTGGGTTGCGAAGCTGCCTGCGGCCTCTGCGGCGCCGGTTCGATCCCCAGCTGCATCCCGGCCACCGAAGGAGGGTCCCACATGGCGCGCAGACCTCTCCTGCCGCCCGCTGCTCCCCTTAGCAGTGTATTTCGGTCCTTCTGCCTGCTCTGCTCCCTGCTCTGGCTCTGGTGAATTCTCTCACCCTCCCGCGCTTCTCACTGTACCCAGTGCATGTATAAACAAAACAAACAAATAAATAAATAAAAAACATGCCTCTCTCTATATATATAAAAAAAAGACCTTGACATGCTGGGGTAGTGGACTAAATCAAACACAATGAAATGTAACAGTGTTCAACAGCGAGCACCTGTACAGAGATGTGGTATATGATCTTAAAAAATTGCATTTAGTAAAGGATAAACTCTAAAAAAGTCGATAATATAATGTAACTCAAGTATTAATATTTTTCTGTTATTATAAAATTGTATTAGTTAACTTATTTGTATGACTCAAAAATCAAAGTAACATAAAAAGGTGTATGCTGAGTTGTTACTCCAATTCTTATGCCCACCCACCAACTCCAGCTTCAGAGATCTCCACTTACATTATTATTTTATAAATCATTTAAGTGTTCATTTCCTCCATTTCTCTCACAAAAAAAGAGAATATGCCACATTCACTTTTCTTCATTTTACTTATCTCACTTTATAGTGTGTCCTGGCAATCTTTTCATAACATTACATATAGTTTTCTCTTTTCTTTACCAGCTGCATAGTGCACTAGTTTATGGGAATGTCATGGCTTATTATGGTGAATTTACAACATGGCTACAAATATTTTGACATTTTTTTCCGACTGTGAGTTGAAGTCAAAGTTTCTTCACCTTGAGTCCAGGTGGTTATAATGGCTTGACCAATGGAGCACAGCACAAGTGACAGTATATTAGACTTTTGAAATGAGATCATAAAAGATCATACTGCTTCCATTTAGGTCATTTTGTATTCAGGCATGTCTTGACCTTTGCCCTTATTAAGGACTAGTGGCAAATCCACACACTTCTTTGTTGACATGGTAAAGTATTCTACACAAAGAAACAGAACAGGGCCCTTGAATTCTGTAAATTTGGAAAAAGCCCTTAAATTTTTTTAAAAAACTATAATGTCACATTATTTGGTAGAATCCATAGACTGTAATAGATATCAATGCTTATTTGGGAAATGTTCTCTGATCTAAAATTAATAACAATTTAGGTGTCTGTGAAAGTCTTCTCACTTTAAATCTCCTCAGAGCATTGTGTTGCCAGTCTCTCCTCACTCTATGTATTTCTCTCCTCTAGATGAAGAATCTCAGCACCTTGCTAAATCCCTGAACTATAAAATTTTATCTTTTAACATACCTTTCCCCTCATTCTACTTCTGTGGAAACCACATGCTCAAATGTTGAACAACTAGGAGCTTTCTTGTATGCTGTTGTACAAGCCACATTATCATTCTACCAAGTTTAAATAATTCAACCTGGCAAATGATGGGATGAAGAAAGATTTTGTCATTGCCTTTGGAAATATGTGCTTTGATTAAAATGCCCTACCCAGTCATGTAGCATATACAAATACATTGTATGGAGAAAATACTGCATGCTATTTGGGCTTCTAATGCACAAAAAAAGTCAACACTTTTAATATTCAACATATTATCTTTCAAACTTTCAAAAAAATACTGGAAGAAAAAGAAATTTAAGTCAAAGAGGGAGTAAGGTAGGAAAAAAATAACCATCTACATTTCAAAGTTAGATATATATTCTCCTAAATGTATCCAGATTCCTGACCAAGAACAACTGTGTTATAGACTATAAAAGCAAATAACATCTATACCACACCTTCTCAGGTGGGAAACAGACTCAGAGATGTAAAGTAACTATTCCAAGGTCAAAGCTAGTATTCAGCAGAAACTCAAGTGGCAGATCCTCCAGGCCAAACCACACCTGAAGGCAGTTCTCTGGGGCTATGAGGGATTTAGTTACACAATGCTTGAGAAACTCACCTGAAAGCTGCGAAGAGGAGCTATGGTTTCCTTTTCTTTTTCACATATGTTTCTAATTCTTACAGAGAAGAAATTCACTTAGCAAGTGGGGAAAGGGAAAGTGCAAAACGACACAAACTTCAAGTATTGCCTCCCAACTACATGAAAGCATACGAGCCCTCTCAAAGGGACAGGAAACAGCAGGAAAAAAGTATTCCCTTTTAATAGCTATTAAGGAGATGCCCTTCCCAGGTTATTCAATATTTCTTCATCCTTGCAAATATGAAACACAAAACAGCTGAGCACAACGCCATATCTAAGGTTGTCTGCTTTTCCCCAAAGTGGAAGGATTAGGGTTTCCACTTGGATCACTTCCCAGATAGTTCCTTATTGCCCTCAACTACAGTAAAGGACATACATCTTGCTAACTCTCCTCTCCATCCATCTGGCTAACATCTGTACCCATCTGGCCAATCTTGCAAGATTTTAATATAATGACATTGCTGAAAAGAGCTTGCAGAGTCCTTGGAAATAAACAGAAAGTTGAGAACATCATCTCCCACTGCAGCAATGTGTTGCCATACATTGTGTAAGCCACTGTTGAATGAAATTTCCTCTCTAGCCCCAAAGTCTCCTCAGACTCCAGACTTGTACATCCAATTGCCTACTCAACATCTTAATTGAACAGTGTCTAAAAGTGTTTCAAACTCAACCTGTCTAAAACAAAATATTAACTTCCACAGTGCTTCGCCCTTTCTTCTCCTATTTACCCATCCTAGAAAAAGCACAACTTTTTAACTAGTAGCTTAGTTCATTCCTTTCTTTCCACTCATTCAATTCATTAGCAATTCCTGATGTTCTATGTTTAAAATATGTCCTGAGGGCCTCCCAGGTGGTGCAGCGGTTGAGCGCTGGGTTGCGAAGCTGCCCAAGCCTCTGCAGTGCAGGTTCGATCCCCGGCTGCTCCCCGGCCACCGGAGGAGGGTCCCACATGGCCACAGACCTCTCCTGCCGCCTGCTGCTCCCCTCAGCAGTGTACTTCGGTCCTTCTGCCTGCTCTGCTCTCCGCCCTCGCTCGGTGAATTCTCTTACCCTCCCGCACTTCTGACTATACCCAGTGCTTGTATAAATAAATAAATAAATAAATCTTTTTTAAAAATTAAAAAAAATAAAATATGTCCTGAGTCCACCCACATCTCACCACTTCCATTACCTGTGCCGTGATTCAGCCCTCCATCATCTCTTACCTATTCTACTTTGATAGCTTCCTGATTAGTCTCAGGTTTTATTAGCTTCTTCTCGTCCCTTTATCCCCAATAATCTATTCTTCACACAATAATCAGAATGATGTTCTTGAAAAGTAAAACACTTCCTGTCTCTCTGTTATATCAAGCCCTCCATGGCCTCCCATTATCCTCAGAATACAATCCCACCTCCTGACAGTGACCTACAAAGCTGCCCTGGCCTTCTCTCGTGTAGCCCTCCTAGCCTCCCCTCACCTCCACTACCATGCTTGTCCTGTGTCACCAAGCTCTAAACCACTGTCCTCATTGTTTTGAAAAATTGTATGTCTAATCCTTGCCATTCCAGTTACTGGGGCACTCTTCCCCTGGTCTCCCAGTGGCAGATTCTAACTAATTTTCATATCTCTGGGCAAATGTCATCTCCTCTCAGATACTTTTCTGAAAACACCATCTAAAAACTCTCCACAGAGTCAGTTTTTCCATTATCCTCATTCTCCACTATTTTCTTCATTCTCTGAAATTATAATGCTCACTATGTGTGTGTCTCACCGGGATGTAAGCTCCCTGGCATCTGGAAAAGTGTAAGAGGCACTCAAATATTTGAAAGGATGATGAACTGAATGAGCCATTTCTTGATTAATGCTTGAAGGACGCTGGGTAGCCCCAGGAAGAAACTTGGGCATTATAAAATAGAATAAGAGAATCATGCAGCCGGATGCTTGCTGATAAATGGAATAGGAAACAGGCTCGCTGCTATTCTGAAAAACTGAGAGCAGACATACGTTGCCAATATTTAGGCTCTATTTTCCCTTCATGAGGATGTGGGCTCTGTGAGGCAGATTTTGATTCAAGAAACAGTTTGAAGAAATTCTCCTAAATAGAACATTAAATTTAGTATAGTACAAAACCAACCAAGAAGCTTGGTTTCACAGGAGGTACATGCCCTATTGGACCTTCAGGAAGCTCTGCTCTCCAATATGCTGCATCTATTTCTGCTCATGATGACAATGTGGCTTTTGGTGTGCTTCAGAACCCTTAGCAAATAAATCGAGTGCTTAATCTAATCTTACAGTGTGCTGTGCCAGTGATATGGGTCCCTGGATCTGTATCATCTCTTACTGCCAATCCACTGCTAACCTAAAATTCTGCAAGGGGTTTCAGAAATTTAAAACACTGTTCAAATACACATAGTGCAACAGTCTGTATGCTTGTGTCCCCCAAAATTCATAAACTGAAATCCTAATCCTTAATGTGATGTTATTAGGAAGGGGGGCTTTTGGGGAGATGATTTTTTTCAAGATATATTTATTTATGCATACAAGAACTGGGGTGTAAGCCAGGAGTGTGGGAGATAAGAGGATTCACCAGAGGCAGATTAGGGAGCAAAAAAGGCAGATGTACGAAATACGCTGCTGAGTGGAGCAGTGGGCGACACAGGAGAGGTCTGCTGCGCCATGTGGGTTGCTCCCTGGCTGGCCTGGGATCAAAATGGTGCTGCAGAGGCTGACAGTAGCTTGACAGCGCCGTCTTTAACCCCTGTGCCACATGAGAGGGCCTTTTTGGGGAGATGATTAGGATTTAAGGGTGAAGCCCTATTGAGTGGGTCAGTGCCCTTATGAAAGGGACATCAGAGAGCTTTCATGCTCTCTTTCTGCATATGGAAAGGGTTCTTCACCAGACATCAAATATGCTGGCACCTTGATTTTGGAAGTTCCTGGTAATTGTTGTTTAAGTCATCCAGACTATGGTATAGTTGTTATAGCAGCCTGAGCTAATTAAAGCACACAAGTCATCTATCCTCATCCACTCTAGCCTCTCATTCACTCTCGAATCTATAGAGTGATTTAAGATAATAATAATAATATCAAGGCAGATCATCCTTTTGCTTAAGGCAAAATTCTCAACAGGAGCAATGTTGATGGCATGCATGGACTGATTAATACTTACTGTTCTGGTCATCTGTTGCTGCACAAGTTACTGAAAACTTAGTGGCCTAACACAACTTAAAACTAGCTCTCTTTGTGGATCATTCAGCCTTGGCTGGATGATAATCACCTAGAATCTATCATGCAGATGCAGTAAGAATTTGGCTTGGGCAAGCCATCTGAATGCTCAACTGAGCTGGGCATCTGAGATGGCATCTTCATTCACACGTTTATGTGCTGAGGAGGTATTACTGTTCAGATAGTCTCTCCACGTGGCTAGCGAAGGTTCCTCAAAGCATGGCAATCTGTATTCAACTGCTTACATGAAAAGTTATTTCCCCCTGAGAGCACTTTACAAAAGAGAATAGGACAGGACCTCTTGGGGCCTAGGCTCCAAGACATTCAACTCTCTTCTAACTTAGTCTTTAGGTTTAAACTGAGTCACAGGGTCAGTACAGATTCCAAGACAGGCACTCTCCAAAAACCTGAATATCAAAGTGGGGGGCCAAGGTATATGTAGAGAATTCCAACCATATCTACCTTTCCAATCCCATTTTGCAACATTCCTTATTGTTTTTTTCCTCTTTAATCACACCAGCCTTCTTTTAGTTTCTTGTACTTACCATGCTCTGTCTTGCTAAGGCTTGTTTAGATACTGTTTTTCTTTTTGCTAAAATGTTCTTCCAATTCTCCTTTTGTCAAGTTATCCCTACTGCTCAACTTTCAGACAGCCATTAAGTCTCAGGAAAGTCATCCCTGACTTCCTAACCAACCTAAATCTATTATTACATAACCTCCTAGCACTGACACATTTCTAGCACTGTCCTCTTCTCCACTTCATTTTGCATGATTACGTAAATTTATGTCTCACTATCCCCACTCAACTGGAAGAGAAGTCATTTCTGCTTTTTCCCTTCTACCACAATGCTTGGTTACTACTCAAAAATATATATTTGCATAATAAATGACATAAATTAACTAAGTAAATAAATTAGCTAAGTAAATTAAGTAAAAAAAATTAACTAAGTAAATAAAGTAAGTAAATATAATTACTTAATTATAGAAGGAATTCACTTAGATACCCAGGTGGGCCGTTAAAGAACATACACAATTCTCACTGTGCTAAAACCAGACGCAAAATACTAACTACTCTCCACTACAAATGCCAATAATCTGTCCAGAAATAAACACTCCACTGAAGGGGAACAGGATATGTCACCTCAAATTGTGCCACTTTCACATGTGTATTATTTTCAACTGCAGGAAACTAAGGCCCAGCAGACTGAGGAAAAACTTTTACTTCTCCCTTAACTGCCTAGAAACTCAGATAGGAGGCCTGGCCCAGAAAGAACACTCTAACAGAGATAACTTTTTTATCTGAAAGTTACCTACATGACAGGGCACACATCTAATCACCAAGCAATTGCTCTTCTTACCATCCTGTGAAGCACCCTCCACCCCTTTGAAACTGGAAGCCCCAATCCCATTCTTCAGCTCAGCCCAGCCTATAAGCCTCAACTGCCCAATTTGCCCTTGAGTCTCATGTCTTGCGTTCCATACATACGTCATTAAATTTTTCTCCTGTTGAACTGTCTCATGTCAAATTAATTATTAGACCAACCACAGAACCTATGGGGGAGAAAAGAAAATTTTTCTGATCCTAAACCATCAACTGTCAACTTGAAATGGAATTTTTCATCTTGAGGTGGGAGCTAACATTCCTGACCATAGGAGACACAAATAGCAAAGGGCTGGGTTGGAGAAGATATTTGCTTGCTTGTTGTAGCTTTTCTTAAAAAAAAAAAAATTCTGGATAAGTATGAATGGCATCACAAACCAAAGTTCATTATCAAAAATCTGCATTCTATTTTTGGGCTTCTGAATCCCAAGTTTCAATTCTACTTGTTGTCAACTATTAGAAACATCTGGTCTAGTGACAGAATGCTTCATACAATCTGAAATAATTCAGCCATGTGTTTACTTATTCTTTGTTCCCACTACAACCTGGCTCCATGAAGGTATGAGGTTAGTCAATCTTGTCCACCTAGAGCAATCTCTAAGAGCCTATGGTGCTACCCAGTGAATTACTAAGCAAAAGAAAAAATACCTCTGGTCTTTTAAAATTAGATCCTGTGTGTTACTCAAAATAGTTATGAAGATGTCTGTTTATTATTTATTGAGATATTCTATCAAAACTGCAAATAAAATGCCTTTAGTTCTCACTTACGTCCCTCGCTTTCCTAGGTATTATACCAATACGCGCTTAGTATTTCTGATTATCTAACCTGTCTCTTTCATGACTTAGAAAATAATTTATGCTGTCATAGGGCAGAAAATGCTTTTTGCTAAATTATTCCATGTCTCAGGTTATTACAATTTTCTGGAATGAAGCTTCTTCTCAGTGGCTGAACTGGAACCTGTAACTTATTGTGTAGTAAAAAGAGTCTTATCAGATTACACAAACATGGCAAATGATAAAGAAGTCCACTACAAGCCGGTCAATGAGTATGACCATTTTGTGAAATAATTTAGCTACTAGTTGACTGAAAATACAAAACAGAAATGCAAGAAAGAGGACATGAAAACTAGTTATAAGACAGTTGCTTCAATTCAAACTCTCTTAATAGTCAATATTTTGTTTTGAAAGGATGACTTGAAGGTAAAGCATTCATTGCCATATATTTAAACCTATTCTAGACTTTACCATTGAGGTAACATTAGACTATTAATATCAAATTTGTCCAAAAGGAAATTTCCCAACCTGCTATCCTGACACAAGTTTAATTCTAACCAACAAACATGACTTGTGGGTTTTCTATGAGTGTCTCTGCACCTAATTACTGAATTGATCACACTGAATTATTCACAGTTAAACATCTTCCTTTGTCCTACTTCTTGTTAATTGTGGATTAAGATCTACATTGCTGCTCTTATGGAAATTTTAAGTACCAGACAAGTTCAACCAGCTCTACAGCTGCTCCAGTTCCATACTTGAACTTAGAAAAAGTTGAGTTGCAAGAAACATGATCGGCTCATATTTTCAAATGCATCCACTTTTGCTTCCTTGGGCTTTTAAACTTCCTTCACATTCAGCCAAAAACAAAAGATGCACTTAGCTGTATTCACAAGTGTCATATTTGACCAATCTTTTCACTAATCTGTTTTTTTTAAAGTCTTGCCTTCCATTTTCTAGAACTGCAACTCTCACCTTTCTTCTACTGCAAGAATCAACTGAAAGAAAAAAAAAAAAAGACTTAGAACAAAGATACATCTTTTCATAAATGTAATAGCTTGGAAAATAGATCCTTCCCTTCTTTCTCCAGACCCCAATGCCATCAACTCCTTATTGATCCTATCTTGAAAAGAAAAATAAACAGAAGCATAGGCGGTATTAACTTGGATTACTTTTTGTAAGTTCATTTCAACCTCTCCCAAACATGCATCACAAATATCCCATTTTCCCTTCTATTCCTCCTCATTCACCACTGAAGCCAACATATGCTCCTCACAGTAGCAGTAATAAGGGCAGGGATTTCAGACACACTAGGAATATTGATTAACTCTTCCTTTTAGTAAAGCAATTTCCTGATTGAAGACAGCACTGGTGGGTGAATAGTAAAAGATGCATAATTTTCAAGCTAAGCCCTTTCAAGGACAGATGCCAAGGTGAGCAGTACGCAGGGTTTCTCGGCAACCTGAAAGGATTTGTGAATGATTGTGAAAGATCTGCACCACCCTCAGCTGCACTTAGGGGCTGCTCTGCAACAGCAAAGTCCAAGCTTGGGAAATTCATGTCACATCTAATAACCCTAGATAAGAAGTGGTGAAACACAAACACACACACACACCCCACACACCACATCACACCAGTAGAAAAAAAGGGGATGAAATACACACACCACCACCACACACACACACACCCCACCCCACGCCAGAAAGCTCTGCGGTGAAGCTCTAAGGCAGGCAAGCTCTGCTTCAGAACACAGTCAGCATCTCTTTCTCCCAGCCCAAGTGAGACAGAGGCTCGCCTCCTCCTCCAACTCCAGGGTCTTAAACGTTCTAGGCTTTTCCTTGCAAAGTCAAAAAGGTCTGTGCTGCTCTTACCTCTGGGGCTGCTCTCCTGTAAGTACGGCGGGGCGGTGGGAGTGACATTTCCCGAATGGGATGCTGACAGCAGCGGAGAGCGTTCGTCTGCCCCATCAGCAGCCATGACTGCAGCAGCCGCGGCAGGGCCGGGGGGAGGCTGAGCCGGGGGTTGCGGCTCCGGCGGCGCTGGCGGCTGGTGCTGCAGCCGCGCCGGCCGCCTCCGGGAGCGCCCGGGATGTGTCACAAGGCTGGCGGCTGGGGGAGAGGCGGGGGAAGGGCAGGGCGCCGGGATGCATGCATGGGGGAGGGGAGGAGAAAGAAGCGAGCGCCCAGGGAGGAGAGACCAGGGGAAGGGGAGGAGCTGCAGGCCTGGGAACTCCGTGGGACTGATCCGGAACGGCGGGGAAGGGAAGGTGCGAAGTGAGCTGCAGGGGCACAAGGGGAGCGGCAGGAAGGGGTTCCAAGGCTTGTCTTTGTACTTTGCGTTTCCTGAACTAAGGAGAAGGGTGAGGAGCAGCCCGAAAGGGGCCAAGAGAAAAGGCTCAGACTTGATTACTGGAAAACTACTGCAAACGCAGCTTTCAAGTTTAGCTCCTCCAGGGGGGAGGAGGGATTCTTCACTGTCAAACTTTGGGCAGCAATTGTAGGAAGAAAGCTTATTCCTGGGGTTAGGGGTTCCTTCTCGAAGCTGCTTCTTTTGTTATGAAACCATTTGTCAGCTTCTCTTGTCTTAGAGGAAGTAGGTTTTTTGCAGGAGTGGTGCCATTCCTGCCTTTCTTTACATGTTGATTTTCTAAAGCCTGTTTGATAATCAGGCCACAGTACTTTGGTGAAATGATGCAGAACGTGCTTCCTTTGATAACTTTCGTTTTACAAAATAGGTTGCCATTTTGGTTTTGGTTTTGTACCGCATTAGCCAACGCATACACAAATAATGAGGTTTATGTCTAATGTCAGACAATTTTTAAACTATTTTCTTGAACTAATGTTTTGAAGTAATCTTTCACATGTAAGGGTGAAAACAGAAGCAAGGCATGGGTATTGGCTTACTTTCTGTTGACTTAAAATCGACAATTCTATGCTTAGGTTTTTTGTTTTTTTTTTTTTTTTTTTTTCAGTTATTTTTAGCTGGTTTGCTAAAGTGGTTTACATAAATACAAAAAAAAAGTTTTGAAAATGCCCAAATAAAAAGGTAATGGGATGATAGACATGGTCTTGAACAAGAATTTTTCTGCAGCAATTCTTTGAGTTGTTCATCAAATATTACTTGCTTGCAGGGTCTGCATAGATGAGTCAGGTATGGTCTTAACCTTCAAGATACCTGAGAGGTAGCACAGCCAAAAACTAAAAATGAGGCTGTTATTGCTAGCTGTAGATTTATATGGGCATGAGGAAAAGTAAACTTTAGACATTTGAAACTACCTCTCATATTACATTAAAAAGGGCCTTCATTTTGCTCTCTGAAGATGTGCTTTTTCTCCCAGAAAATCCATTTAAGCACCAGTTAGAAATGCTAAGAGAAAATTAAAAATCAAAGAGTGATATTTTATCTTATGCAACATTTTTTGTGGGTCAGTAGTGTCAGGATACATACAATAATATAAAAGTAGACACAAATGTTATGATCCAAGGGCATTCATAGATCTCCAGGAACTTTAAACTGAGTGGTCAAGTTGTAGTAAAGTGCCAATAATTTATAAAATGAATAGTTTTACAGTTGCCACCTGGAAGTTAAAGAAATTTGTCAGAAGGAGACACAAAGTCCTATTTCCATAGTGTCCTGTCTTCCTTCTACCACACTCTATTGTAAGTTTATTTACATTTCCATTACCTACCCTCCCTCTACCCACAATGGACTTTGTGAAGTTAGGAACTGTAATGTCTTGGGATGCCCCTCACCCTGCCCTCTTAACAGAACCATATCTATCTCATTCATTATTGTGTCTCTAGAATCTACCACAATGCCTGGCACGTTAATAAGTACTTAATTCATATTTGCCAAATAAACAAATGAGTGAATGAACAAATCCTTCCCAGTCCTAGAGTCTAACTAAAACAAATTGTTTAGCTGAAAAAAAAGTTAAAAACATTTCTTGGCTTTTTTAAAGATGACTATTTAGTCATCTGATGGAACACTGGTTTTTATATCTCTACGTTACATCTCACAATGAGAGTTTCTTTATTGCCCAGGTAAAGATTAGCATAAAGGTTTTTTTCCTTTCTTTCCTTGTTTATATGACTGCTCTATTTCAGAACTTCAATGAGGGTGATACAGCTGATGGCAATTATTCTTCTTACATCATAAAAGTTAGCAGGGATATTGAGATTATAATTTCACAATGTTGAGTTTAACACAAATAAAACTGTTTAGATGATTATCAATTCACTCTAGTTTAAAGATAATATATAGATTATAGTGATTCAGTAAATAATATTCATCAATCAAAGACTTTTTTTTGACTATGGGGTTTGGCTGTATTTATTCATGAGAGGCTCTAATGTGTGTTTTGAAAGAAAAGGTACTCACTTTAGCACCTCAAGCTACCCTTCTATTGATCTACTACTCAGTAACAAACCATACCACAGAGGCAGCTGCATGCAGCAAGCAGATTACTGGGGACTGGGCTCAACTGAGACATTTGGGGTGGCTGTTGTCTCCATGTTGTCTTTCATTCCAGGCTTCTCACTCCATGTTGTCTTTCATTCCAGGCTTCTTCATATACCTGATAGTCTGAGCCACATACTGAGAGGGTGACTGTGGAAGCCATGGAACCTCTCGAGATCTAGGCTCTGATCTTAAATCACATCACTCCCACCATCAGCCTGCCTCCTGTCCAAAAGAAGCTGCGGGCTCAGAGGCCAAGTTAGTCACAAGGTCAGTCAAGGAACAGAGTACATCTCATCTTAAAAAGAGTGACCGTGTCGCTTTGTAGAGTATGGAACACAGGAAGGCATATTTCATTGGAAGCCGTTATATACCAATCTCTTGATCTCTCCTCTGGTCACAATGCTTAATATCCCTCTCACAAACTACAGCTACCCATTCCCACGGCCCTTAGTCTCATTAATAACCAGTGTCATCTTTGTGTATGCTGTCATCTAAATCAGGGCCAGGTCAGACAAAGCTCTTCAGTATGATGTCTCAGGCTCAGCATCTTGGGTACGGCATGTGTTGATTCAGACAGCTGTGAACTTAAAAGTTAAGTTATATGCTCTCCTCATCTCTTCCTGCTTCAGTCTCCAATATTTAATGGCAAACCAAGAATGGGATAACAAAAATAAACAATTCAATCTTATAATTCATAGGATGAGGGGAGGGAGGTGTTTACATTCAGAATGGAAGGTACATAGTATATACTAAACCATAGAATTCTAAAATCCACTTGGGCATATGTCACCAGCTCCTTTGACCCCAGAGTCAGTGACTGCACCTTTATTAGGGCATAGTTCTGCTCCTGATGATGTTTGGTCTCCTCATCTATTGTTGCCCTCCTCTCATGGCCCTGACAATGATTCCTGTATTTTCTTTCTTTTTTTTTTTTTAATAGAGGCATGTTTTATTTATTTATTTGTTTGTTTGTTTGTTTGTTTGTTTTTGTTTATACATGCACTGGGTACAGTCAGAAGCGCGGGAGGGTGAGAGAATTCACCAGAGCCAGAGCGGGGAGCAGAGCAGGCAGAAGGACCGAAGTACACTGCTGAGGGGAGCAGCGGGCGGCAGGAGAGGTCTGCTCGCCATGTGGGACCCTCCTCCAGTGGCCGGGGAGCAACCGGGGATCGAACCCGTGCTGCAGAGGCCGCGGGCAGCTTCCCAACCCAGCGCTCAACCGCTGTGCCACCGGGGAGGCCCAATTCCTGTATTTTCTTAAGATATGATAAAGAAAAGCTTGCAGCTGGGTAGCTTTCCCCAGCTTGCCTCCTGCTTATAGAAAGTCAGGGATCCCGTGGTCTCTTTTCATCTTGAACTATCTTTGTCCCTTTTAATCCAAGTTGATACAGTTCCCTTAAAAGCTTGAGGAATTCCTAGAAATCTGATTGTTTACCTACTACCATAAAAGGCACAAATATAATTCTTTTGGGGACAGGTATCTTTCTATGTTGGGCTGTATTTGAAGCTTTTCAGATTCTTAGTAACACCCTTTATCTATATAAGGAAGTCTCTAACCCCTGCTTTGAATTGATCAGAAGTCTTAAAGGGTTTTACAGTCATCTCCTTGACTTGAATTTTATCCTGAGACCATTTCTTACAATTAAAATTTTTTACCAGTTAAAAGACTCCTGTGTCTTCTATATTTTCTTTAAAATCTTTTTAAACTGAAAGCTCCTTCTTTAATTAATCTATGTGGTAGGCAAAATAATCTCCACACCTTAGTCCCCAAAGTCTGTGAATTACTTACCTTAAACAGCAAAGGGATTTAGCAGATATGATTGAAGGGTGCAGACGTTGGGGTGGGGGGAATATCCTGGATTATCCAAGTGTGTCAAAGGTAATCACATGAGTCTTTAAAAGGTGAGACACTTTCTGGCTATGGCTAGAAATATTTACAGAGAAGGACAAATCGAAGTGTGAGAAGGAGTCAACTGCTGGCTTTGAAAATGGAGGACCAAGCCAGGCCTTTGGAGCTGGGATGATGCTCAGCTGACAGCAGCAGGAAGTGGGCATTTTGATCTCACATTCACAAAGAACTAGATTCTCCAACCACGAATGAATAAGAAAATAGATCTTCCCCTAGAACTTCTAAGTGGCAAGGCAGCCCTGCTGACATCTTGGTTCTCTGAATGAGCACTGTGTTGGACTTCTGAACTCTTCAACCAAATCAAACTGAGACAAGCCCTGAAAATCCCCCAAATGGACAAAATCATTTAAGCCACTTGAATATTTTCATAAACATAAATGAAACAATTTAGGTTATACCTTGTAATTTATCTCTGATAATCATAAATTTAAATTATCATTATAAAATTGCATAAGATAATCACTTTTAAGCAATCCCCTGTCCCCTGGAAAATCCCACTATAATTTATCAATTATTGTGAAAGTTCTTCATTTCTGTATGATAAGCCATCCTGTGACATCATGCTTCTGAGCTTCATTTCAGTGTTTGATTTGAAGGTTCCCCATTTTATGAACTGCTCTTTTGTGCACAACAAACTTTTACTAAATATCAATTTACTGCTATGGTTTTGTTCTTATTGTTTTTGGATTTTTGATAGAACTATAAAATAATAAATTTATGTCATTGATGCTGCTAAGTTTGTGGTAATTTTTTATGGCCATGATAGAAAATGCCATCTCTCTCTTACAATATTTTATCCAACAGTTAGAAGAAGTTGAATGTTACTTTCTATAATCTACATGGAAATTACTGAGTGAAATCAACAAGTTCATTTTCAACCTTCCAAGTTACCACAGGCGACAATGAATTGATTCACTTCTGTTCTCTAGTCTCCAGTGGCAATTTCTTCCCTGATTTTCTAGCTTCCACTAACAACCACTGTCAACCCCTTCCAGCATTCTCCTTCTGCCTGGCCCTGTAGACAATGCCATTAATTTTGGAATTTGTTAGAGCAATACTAATTTCTGTTACATTTATCTATGGCTTTGTAACGTCGGTACCAATTTCTGTTGGGTTATCTGCTGCTTTGTACTTCTAGTGCTTGTTTCTGTTTCATTTATCTATTGCTTCATAATAATTCACCATCCTAAAATTTATTGGATGAAAACAACAATGTATTAGATTTCAAAAGATGCATTTGGTTTGTAGATCAACTGGAACTGAGCTCAGCTGAGAAAGCTGGGTTGGCTGAAATTCTCTTTCCAAATGCACTTTTATCCTGGGTTTCTTCACTGCATGGCACTCTCAAAAAGGCAAAGGCAAATGCTGCCAAGGCCTCAGATTTTGAAACCTGAACAAGATTCCTTCTATTATATTCTGTTGGTCAAAGCAAGTAACAAAGCCAGCCCACATTCAAGGGGCAAAAAGGAAAATTCAATCTCTTGATGGAAGGCGTGGCAATGTCATATGCAGAGGAGCATGGATACAGGAAGATGTGATTCATGGACGCCTTTCTGTATTGATCTTTCACAGCTATAAACAATAAAGGCATAGAGAAGGGCAAAGAAGAGTTTTTCAAGGACACCATGCTTTTAGGAAATAGTATAGTATGAAATTCTAAAGTGAGAAGTATATTTCAATAGCTATCTATGCAATGTAAATTATGTTCATGCTATATATGTTCTTGTAAGGGTTATAACTGGTGATTTTAGCTCAGGAAGTTTAACTGCTTTACACCTGACTTGTCTAATTAGTCTGTAACACAGAGATAATATCATGGGGTATTAATGAGAATTAAATGAGAAAACATGTGGAATGCTGCTATTAGTGCTTGTCACATAGATTTTCTGTAAATATGAGCTGGACTTTTTAAATTTTTATTTTACTTTTTTTTAAAAAAGATTTATTTATTTATTTATTTATGCATACAAGTGCTGGGGTACAGGCCAGAGATGTGGGGGAGTGAGAGGATCCACCAGAGACAGGGTGGGGAACAAACAAGCAGACCGACAAGAAGTACACTGCTGAGGGGAGCAGCAGGCGAGCCAGGAGAGGTCTGCTGCGCCATGTGGGTTGTTTCCTGGCCAACTGGGGATCGAACTTGTACTGCAGTGGCTGCGGATTGCTTCATAGTTTGCTTCTTAGCCCCTAGCGCCACCAGGGAGGCCCACCTTTTTAATTTTTAAAATAAGTCTTCCTTTTTAACTCTACTGGAAGGAAAAATCAGGGGAATGGCTTCACTGAACTAAGCTAGAATGGGTCAGAATATATTTATCTGTACACTCGCCTTACTCTTATTATATGCTAAGGTTTTAGTGTGTATTCTGCAACTTTAATGCAGAAACTCTAAAGTCTCTCTGCAACTGAGAGAGTTGCAGTTAAGCATGAAAGTTCATAGGTCTTTTGGAAATGCCTACTGAAGCGACTTTGAGGATCACTGTCAGATTCAAGGACATGGGATTTAGATATTACATAAAGGGATAAATACGAATATTTCTTCTTTATATGCTTACCCTACTAAGACAGGAAAACGGTTCTTAGGTGAGGGAAACTTGAAAGATAGGTACTGTTCTAACTGAGCCTCCGGTTAATAGCTTCACCCTTGGCTCTGAGGGATTTTATTTAATTCTCCAGCAGATAGAGCTATATCCAAAGAACACACAGATGGCCAACAGGCATATGAGAAATGCTCATCATCACTTACCATCAGGTAAATGCAAATCAAAATCACAATGGTATACTATCTCATACTTGTGAAAATGGCCCATATCAAAAAGACCAGAAACAGTGTAGCAAGGATATGGGGGGATTGTAGACTGACCCAATCCCAATAGAAAACAGTATAGAGGTTTATCAAAATGATGCAGAGGATCCAGATGATGCAGCAATTTGTCTCCTAGTTATCTACCTGAAGAATGTGAAAACATGAATTGGAAGGACTATATGTACTCATTTCAGCACTATTTACAATAGCTAAGTTACGGAAACAACCTAAATGTCCATAGACAGATGATTAGGAAGATGTGGTACAGATACACAATGGAACACAACTTAGCTATTTAAAAAAAGAAAAAAAGATAAACTTTTGCTGTTTGTGACAACACTGATGGAGCTGGAAGGGAGTACGTTAAGTGAAATAATTCAGAAGAAGAAAGACAAATACCAAATGGGGTCACATATATATGGAATGTAGAGAAACAAAACATGGGGTCACAGGTTTATGGAATGTAGAGAAACAAAACAAAGGCACAGACAAAACAAAACCAATAGAAAACCCTGTAGATTTAGAGTTTAGAGTGGGAAGGGGAGCCACCCCTGGCCTACACCCCAGTTTTGTATGCATAAATAAATCTTAAAAAAAAAATGGAGAGTTGGGTGAGGAAGGGGCCCAAGGGACTATGGTGGAGTCTGGGGGCCTTCGTGGTGAGTGTGGTGTGGTAACACATCTAAAGAGTTGTGATCCTGTACTTCTGAAACATAAGCATTGTTGTAAACCAGTTACCTCAAAAAAAAAATATCCTTTTAGTTCTTAGAGACACATTTTTCATATAAAAGCCTATTCGAGATCATAGAAGCAGTTGAAAAATGTAGAAACACATTATATGAAGAAAAACATTCTCTTCCAGAAACCAGTTGGGTAAGAAAAACAGCTGTTATTTCTTTAGAATTCGTTTTTTTCAAGCATTTCCTCCTGTGAGATGCACAGCCACATTCTAGTTTTATTATTTTTTTTTATTCTGTTTGTCTGACCCTTAAGTGCATCATCCCAGTTTATTTAACCAGTCCTCTATTGCTTAATGTTTCAGAGATTTTGCAGTTTTTACTATTCATTTATTCAGCAGAGATTTATTGAGCCCCATTATGTGCTAAACATTGTTCTTGGGGATAATGCATCCCTTATCTCATTATAACAGAAGATAAGCAACATTAGTTTAACAAGGATATGTAATCAGTCGATAGTGATAAATATTATGGAGAGAAATACATCAGAGTACAGGGAAACTGGAAATCTGTGTGGAAGGAGCACAGTGTTTTTACACATGGAGAAACTAGGATGGACTTCATTAACATTTGAACAGAAATGTGACAATAAACAACCAGGCCTGAGGAGAGAATGAGCTTGGTACACCCGGAATAGCACGGAAGCTGAGGAAGCCATGCAACTTTGCCAAGTGAGCTTGGAGGGTTGGGGGTGGGGTGGGGGGAGAGTAAATGTGGAGATTAGAGAAACCTGGCCTGGTGCTGATTGGGGCAGGTCATATAGAGCCACTTCAGCTTTTCTCTGAGATAAGAAAACTTTCAAGTCAGCGGTGCAGCATCTGCACATCTCTAGCTTTGACTCTCTTGCTTTTTTCACCTGTAAGGACCCTTGTAATTATTCACATGGATGATCCAGATTCTTTCTTTTTATTTTTTTAAAGATTTATTTATTTATGCATACAAGAACTGGGGTACAGGCCAGAGGTGTGGGGGTGGTGAGAGGATTCACCAGAGACAGAGTGGGGAACAGAACAGGCAGACTGACTGAAGTACACTGCTGAGGGGAGCAACAGGCAAGTCAGGAGAGATCTGCTGCGCCATGTGAGTAGCTCCCTGGCCAGGGATCGAACTCATGCTACAGTGGCTGCGGACAGCTTCATAAATTGTGTCTTAATCCCTTGTGCCACTAGGGAGGCCCTGATCCGGATTATTTCATCTCCTTCACTTAATCACATCTGCACAGTCTCATTTGTCATGTAAGGTGACACAGTCACAAGATCCAGGGTGCAGTATGTGGATGGGCATCTTTGGTGGGACATTGTTTTACCCATCACTGAAGGATTTTCCTAGACCATGACACAAAGGCAGCTCCTCTTAGTGATCTTTTCTTGCCTCTTAAATTGTGTCTAGTCATTAAGCAGACAGTGCAGATCTCAATTCCTGGTGCATTAGCAAGAAACATTTTTAAAATGGAAGAGACCCCATATTTGGGAAAGAGAAGCCAAATCTATTTTCTGGCGGAGATAAGTGAACAAGCAAATCATCAGGTACAGCAAATTTCACCCAAAGTACACTTAATTCAGGTCATTAGCATTTAGTCTTGTATTAATTATTAGGGTTTATTTTCTCATTGATCATCCAACTTTCAAAAGTCATCATAGTTAATATTCTTACCTTAATTTAAAGCAGTTAACATAGGGCCTCCCCTGGTGACCCAGCGGCTTCACGCTGGGCTGGGAAGCTGCCCACAGCCTCTGCAGCTCCGGTTGGATCCCTGGCCGCCAGGCGAGGGTCCTGTAACAGGGTGGTCTCCAGGAAAGGGGGAGGTTCCAGGTTCCCTGCCCCACCCAAGGGAGGGTGGAGCTGAGCAGGGAGAGAAGAGGCTGCAGAGGAGACTGAGGAAGGAAGGAAGCAGGATGGAGCCAGAAGGAGACCTGGAGGAGGAGCATGGAGCCTAGGACATGTGAAGAACTGCGCTTGTCTTTTGGTCATGGACTGGGTGACACAGATGTGGGTGAGACCCAAGGGGAGGTGACAGTGGCAGCTTTTATCTTGATTTTGATTTTGCTCTTTTCCTTCCGGGCATGTCTGGTTGTTTCTGGCCCTTTTCTGTGGGTACCCACTGGAAGATGCTTTAGACTTGTGGCAGGCTTTGGGGCCTTGCTCTGGGCCAATCCCGTTTGGATGGACTTTTACCCACGAGGGGACGGGTAACTTTGGGTGCTTCATTTAGAAACTAGACTCTTTGCCTTTCCTGTATTGTTTCCTAGTTTTATTAAAGTTCCTTCCCATTAAAGTCTCATGTTTTGTGTTGATGCGGCGGATGGCAGGACCCTATATAGAATAGGCAGGTTTGCGGGGTTGGGCTGTCCCTCTCCCTGTCCAGTAACAGTCCCACATGGCGCGCAGACCTCTCCTGCCGCCCTCTGCTCCCCTCAGCAGTGTACTTCTTTGTCCTTCTGCCTGTTCGGCTCCCTGTTCTGGCTCTGGTGAATTCTCTCACCCTCCCGCGCTTCTGACTATACCCAGTGCTTGTATAAATTAATAAATCTTTAAAAAAAAAAAAAAGTATTGCTTTAAAAAAAAGTAAAATAAAGCAGTTAACATAGCAAGTCCTAACAGGAGTCAGAAGCCCACCTCCACTGTATCATTTAATTTACCCTTTGGGAAATTTTTCATTTAAATAACTTCCTCAAATTCCCCCAAACTGATATACATTGAGGTTAACAATTATTCTTTAAATGTAAAGGTTCTGAAAAACTTAAGGTATGTTTATTAGCTGTGGTCATTCATTTTGTTGCAAATAAATTTGATAAATGACTTTTAAACCATCTAAGATTTTCAGAAGGCCTCCCTCCCTCCCTCCCTCCTTCTTCCTTTTCTTCCTTTCCTCATCCTGCCTCCTTTTGTTTGGGGGCATGAAGCAGGGGGATGTCAATACACACTTGGGAGGTCCTTTTGCTGAAGGCCGGTGTCCTGCTATTTGGCTAACAACCTGAGAAGATGGCAGACTCAAAGTCCTGAACAACCATTTCGCTTTCTCTGGCTCAGAGAGTTGATTTCACAGGAGAGGGCCGACTGAGCGGCATCTGTGGTTGCTTTTCTCTTAGCTGTGTGCGCTGTGTCAAGTCTTTAGACAACACCAGGTTTTTGCAGTTTGCTATTCTGATGAGTATTCTGATGAGTTCCTCCTGCTACTTCCTCTCATAGCATTTATCATAAAGATGTGAGCACTATTCCTTGGTTTCCCAGCAGCTGAGATCTTGAAAACAACAACAACAACAAAAACAGTGGTGGGGAGTGGATGGGTGAACAAAGCAGAGAAGAAAAAAAAAAAAAAAAACAACAGGATACAAAAGAAACCCACACTTACAGTCTGGGCTATGCTTAGTAAAAAAGGAGAGAAAACAGCTCTGGATAAAGAGAGAACAGCTTAAATGCTTTATTTGCCTATAGTTTAAGGGAAAGAGTGCCAGAAGGTGGAAGAGGGACAGGAAAAGGAAAATGAGAGCACATGTAGCTGCAGATGGAGCAGGATTTCTATGATCTGAGGAGATGGGGTGAGGATAGAGTCCTGGAGCCCTCAGTGGCTTTTCAGGCTTTTATTGGGATTTACCAGGTACACGGCTGACAAGGGTGCCACTTGTATGTATAAATAAATAAATCTTAAAAAAAAAAAGTGTAGTGTCCTTATAAGACGATACCAGAGATCTCTCTTCTTTTGTCACATGAGGATACAGTGAAAAGGTGCTGTCTCCACGTCAGGCAGAGAGCTCTAGTCAGAAATGTAATTGGCTGCTACCTTGATGTTGAACTTCCAGTTTCCAGAACTGTGAGGACTATGTCTAAGCTGTAACAGGGTGGTCCCCAGGAAAGGGGGAAGTTCCAGATTCCCTGCCCCTCCCAAGGGAGGGTGGAGCTGAGCAGGGAGAGAAGCTGCAGAAGAGACTGAGGAAGGAAGGAGCAGGATGGAGCCAGGAGACCTGGAGGAGGCGCATGGAGCCTAGAGACACGTGAAGAAACTGCGCTTGTCTTTTGGTCATGGACTGGGTGACACAGATGTGGGTGAGACCCAAGGGGAGGTGACAATGGCAGCTTTTATCTTGATGTTGATTTTGCTCTTTTCCTTCTGGGCTTGTCTGGTTGTTTCTGACCCTTTTCTGTGGGTCCCCACTGGAAGATGCTTTAGACTTGTGGCAGGCTTTGGGACCTTGCTCTGCGCCATTCCCATATGGATGGACTTGTACCCACGAGGGGACGGGTAACTTTGGGTGCTTCATTCTTTGCCTTACCTGTATTGTTTCCTAGTTTTATTAAAGTTCCTTCCTATTAAAGTCTCATATGTTTTGTGTTGATGCGGCAGATGGCAGAACCCATGTAGAACAGGCAGGTTTGAGGGGTTTGGGCTGCCCCTCTCCCTGTCCTATAACAGATTTGGTGCCCAACATGATTTAGGACAGAGCCATCCGTGGTTAGTCAGCCCCATGGGGAAATTGGGCTTCCCTATGGCACTGGCTACCATAAGCGCAAATGTGATTTTTGGTTTCTCTAGTGTGTTTGTTTCACATGTCGATTTGCTGTTGAAAAACTGGCTTGGGCTTTGTGAAGATCTGTGTGTTCCTGGGGACCACCCTGTTACAAAGCTACTCAGTCTATGGTATCTTGTTATGGCAGTCGAAGTACACTAACACACATATACACACACATACAGTCAAGTAGACTACCACACGCTCACAATCATTGTGAGAGTTTTAGCATGAGGTGATAAAATTGTTAATTAATGAAAACTAAGGCCCAGTTTCCTTAGCTGTGTATATAACCTGCAGAGATTTGTAGCTGGTTGAGTATGACTCAAATATCAATCTCATTTTATACCTGGTTGCATATCAAATATGCTGTCTGGTTAATTACACACAAAAAGAAAAACCTCTATTTTCTGTATTTTTTTTTTTTTTGGCATATAATCATTTAGTCTTGTTAAGAGTTCTTTAAAATTAACATTTGGGACAGGTATTCTAGATTTCAACATTTCAACTTGGTCTGTTCTATATATACTGGAAACATTCTTCTTTTGTTGTGCCAGAGAGGACAGCAAACTAATGACTGCTGGATATTCAGATTTCCTGGCTCAGTATAAATATGAGAAAAGCAGCAAAAGTCAGCCGAGCAATTCATGGTAACCATGGATTCCTTTTGAATTTTTCAAGTGATCCTTAATTCACTGGGAATTGTCAGTGTTATAGTATCTCAAGGAAAATCACCATCTTTAAATCTCATTAGAGAAATGGCTCCCAAACATGAGAATTAACACTGAACAAAAATGTTGAATGAATTAGTCATTTTTGTGGATTCTTTGTGAATTTGTTTACTCCCTAAATTTTTAACACCCCAATCAATACTAAAGATGTTTTCATGTGCATGTGCATATATAGAGGAGCAAATTTGAGTCACTTGGCAGACAGGGTTCCAGTTGAAGTGCAAAGAGGTGTCACTTTGTCGTATCTCAATGCTCACACTAAAATCAAGTGCACTTTACACTAATAGTGCTAAAATTTCTTGGTGATTTTGAGGTATAAAATGGCCCCCGAGAATAATGCTGTGTCATGTTCCTAAGTGCAAGGCTGTGACAGGCTTTACAGAGAAAATATAATGTGGATAAAATTCATTAAGACCATGAATGATAGTGCTGTTGGTCATGGGCTTAATGTTAGTGAATCAACAATGTACATTAAACGAGGTATCTTAAAACAGGCTTATGTATTGATCAGTGGACAAAAGTAATGTGACCAGAGGATTACAGGGACCCAAACTTGTATTTCTCCTAGCCATTTAATTTAAACTCAACTACCTAAGATATGTAGTTGTGAACTACAAGTCAGAATTTATAATGGGATTATTTTTGAAGCTTACAAATAATATTTAATACCTACCCATTTGTAAAGGGCAGGACAGGACACAGTGCAGGTTTTCTAGGATCCAGCAGACCGGGTAAAGGAGGAGTCAGAGTCCTTAGTGGCTTTTGCAGGTCTTTTATTGGGGTTCACCAGGCATATGGCAGGCAGGGGTGCTGGGGGGACCGGAAGGCTGGCAGTCTCCCAACCCCCAGCAAGTCTTCACTCTATCCAGGCTCTCCGGCCTTCTCTGCTTCTCTCTCGGCTTCTGCTGCTTCTTTCTTGGCTTCTCTTTCAGCTTCTCCTGCTCTTCTCGGCTTCTGCTGGCATCCCCGTGATGCCGCCCTTAAAAGCCCAGTCTCAGCCCAGGTGAATCCCATCTACCTATGCCCACACCCCACTCCAGGTGCCCGCCATCAGGCATGCATTCAGGACGGCAAGGATCCATCATCTATCCTGATGGCGGGAGGGCAAAAAAGCCTGACATTTTTCCTTACCCTACGCCATTGCATAAAGGTGTTCCTTCCTGTTTAATCTCCTTTCCTTTTTACTTCTATTTCCTATTACTCTGTCCAGGGTGTTTTCTCATGATCTCAAAGATCACCTTTGTAGGGTAAGGTAAAAAGTACCAGGCTTTTCTGCCCTTCCGCCATGAGGATAGATGACGGAACCCTAAGGTCCTGAATGCATGTCTGATGGCGGGCACCTGGAGTAGGGTGTGGGCATTTGTAGATGGGATTCACCTGGACTAAGACTGGGCTTTTTTTTTTTTAAGATTTATTTATTCAAGCACTGGGTACAGTCAGAGGCACGGGAGGGTGAGAGAATTCACCAGAGCCAGAGCGGAGAACAGAACAGGCAGAGTGACGAAGTACACTGCTGAGGGGAGCAGCGGGCGGCAGGGGAGGTCTGCGCGCCATGTGGGACCCTCCTCCGGTGGCCGGGGATCGAACCTGCGCTGCAGAGGCTGCGGGCAGCTTCGCAACCCAGCGCTCAACCACGGCGCTACCGGGGAGGCCCCCTAAGACTCGACTTTTTAAGGGCGCTGTCACGGACAGGCGAAGAGAAGCCGAGAAGGAAGCAGAGGAGCAGAAGCCGAGAGAGTAGCAGAGCCATGAGAAGAGCAGAGAAGACGTGAGAGAAGGCTGCCACGTACCCGGTAAATCCCAATAAGTCTGAAAAGCCACCGAGGACTCTCTAGGACTCCTTTACCTGGTCTGCTGGATCAGAAAACCTGCATTGTGTCCTTCCTGCCCTACAACCTTCAACTCAGAAAACCCAAACCTCAATTTCCAGTTTTCTGACTCTGAACTTCCAAACACACGTCTGATCTATTCACAGATATCACTGTCACAAATCATGCTTGTCACATTACAAACAAAAGTCATCCCACCCACTCCACAGCCATTCTGTCCTGGATATGAACTTTACCTGAAGTAATGAACTTTCTTGTCAATCTTTTTAGTGGGTGCTGTATTATGGGTAACAGGCAGCATTACATAGAAAATAATACTGCAATCAGATTTGATTCTAATATTTACTGAGTGGCTTTAAGACAATTATGTTTGTTTCACTTTCACCATTAGTAAATACAGTGTAGTTTTTAATTATTTTACTTTCAAGTGTGGCAGGTACCCAGATGAATAGTATCAGCAACACGTAAGTGTAGAGTAAGGTCAAAGTATCAGGCTTTTCTTTTTTTTTTTTTAAAGAGGCATGTATTTTTATTTGTTTATTTATTTGTTTGTTTATACATGCACTGGGTACAGTCAGAAGCGCGGGAGGGTGAGAGAATTCACCAGACCAGAGCGGGGAGCAGAGCGGGGAGCAGAGCAGGCAGAAGGGCAGAAGTACACTGCTGAGGGGAGCAGCGGGTGGCAGGAGAGGTCTGCGCGCCATGTGGGACCCTCCTCTGGTGGCCGGGGAGCAGCAGGGGATCGAACCGGTGCTGCGGAGGCTGTGGGCAGCTTCACAACCCAGCGCTCAACCACTGCGCCATCGGAGAGGCCAAAATTATCAGGCTTTTCTGCCCTCCTGACATTAGGATAGAAGACAGAACCCTGCGGTCCTGAATGCATGCCTTATGGCGGGTACCTGGATAGGGTGTGGACATATGTAGATGGGATTCACCTGGGCTAAGACTGGGCCTTTAAGTGCAGTGTCACGGGGACACCAGCAGAAGCTGAGAAGAACAAATGAGAAGAACCATGAGAGAAGCAAAGAGAATGGGAGAGAAGGCTAGAGAGCCCAGAAACAGCAAAGACTTGCTGGGGGCTGGGAGGCCTACTAGCCTCCCTGCCCCATAGCACCCCTGCCTGCTGTGTACCTGGTAAATCCCAATAAAAGCCTGCAAAAGCCAGAGGCCTCCAGGACTCTCCTCCTTTACCCCGTCTGCATAGAATCATAGAAAACCTGCTCCGTGTCCTGTTCTGCCGTTACAATAAGAAAGTATAAAAAATAGAATCTCAGTCTCACCCCCAAATACAGGAAATCAGTATCTGTATCTTAATATGATCTCCAGGCAACTAGTCTGCATATTCAAATGTGAACAGCACTGGTCTAACCCACACCAATACAGTTATCACCTTCAAGGGCTTACTTAGCTCATTGGAAAATGAAATGTACCCTCTCTTCAATTTGCTAAAACTGCTGTTCCAACTGTTGCCAATACTCCTGTCACCAATTAGGTAGTTGATTCAGGTCTTTTACAGCTTTTATAGAGTTTGACTTTGTCCAGAATTGTTGAAATACTTGGACATGAACTGAGTTTAAATCTATCTCAATGTGATTTTATTCACTAGAGACAGACTCATTCTTTACCATTTTTAACTGTACTCCTTGAACATTTCCAAGAGAGGAGAAAAACAAAGCACCAATCCTCACTTGAAATATTTGGAAAATGTTACCTCATCTTTGCCTCAAATTGGGATTTTACAACAGCTTGTAATATAAGCACCGGAACTCTTACAGACACTGCTAATTTCTGAATTCTAGTAACAGTCATTTATCAAACTCTTATTAGGTACACTCATTAGGTGTGTTAAGTGAGGCAGCTTGTAGCTGCTCCATAATACATGTGATCTAATCCATGCTGTTAAATACCTGAGACACTGCATTTCTAACAAGCTCCTGAGTATCTTGGGGTTAGACTGACTTTTGACCCAATTTGAATTTTTCAATAGGGATATTTAACCAGTTTTATTAGTGTGTCAGTTTTATGAGTGAAGCAATGTTAATACTGTTTTTGAGGACCATACTTTTCAATAAAAAGATCACACAGCAAGTATTATTCTGGCATCTGAGAACAACCATGGGAAGGTGAAGTCTGACTTCTCCTTTGAATCAACTGTTGCCAGCTGCGTAGAATTTGTTTAACCTTAATTGGGAGAATGCCGTCATGAGGAAGTTTATTGTGGTGCTTAGAATAGTCTGTATTTAGGAAATTGTCTATTTAGGATTGCAAGGTAGCGAAATTTAGAAAATCCAGTTGCTAGGTCTTTCCTAGAAATATATCCCATTCTTCATTGCTTGTATTCTGTATTCCTTGCCTTTCCTACATCTGTCCACATAATAGTTTCCTGGCCGTTACACTAAGTTATCAGTGTTTGCTATAATTTCTGCTTTGACCTAAAAGGTTTTGAAGAACATTTCAAAAATTCCAAGTATGTGATTTTTGAATGTTTGAATTCAATCTCAAGGTACTTTTTCAGTGTGGTGACTTGTGCTTTGGAAAATTACTTTTACTCTGTATCCTAACATAAGATCATTTAGAAATGTTTCAGAAGCATTTGAAAAGAGTGCAAATAAAGTAACGTTATATACACATACCCCTATTAACTATATCTCCACTTTACCTTTTACCTTATTAAAAACCTTAAGTGCTGAAGTCAAGAGTTTAATAGTCTGTCATACCTATTCTTTTACTAAAGGATTATTTATTAATTTTATGTGTATAAAAGGTACTAATTTTAAATGTACAATTTTTAAAATATTGGGTTGTCAGAAAAGTCATGACGCATTTTTGCTTGAAAAACAGAAAAAAAATGTCACGACTTTTCTAACAATCCTATATATATATATATTAGCAAAACTACCACCCACATCAAGGTATGAACATTTACATTAAAATACTACATAATGTACCACATAAAGTCTCAAGTTACATCTGTATGGTGTTTTGAAAGTAGTTTTTGCATTCTTAAAAAAATGTTACTATAACTCAGGGTTTCCACTGCCTTTAAACTCTTTTATCCCTTGTTTTACACAGACCTGAGTATACAGGCGTTAGACTGACTTTTGACCCAATTTGAATTTTTTCAGTAGGGATATTTAACCAGTTTTATGAGTGTGTCAACTCATCTGTACCTCTATTTTATGCTGAATTCAATGCTGTTTTTTTGTTTTTCTTCATTTTTTCACTTTATTTTTATGTTACTTAACCTCAATGTCAGATTCACTTACAATTTAACTACATAAAGCAGTACCTAGTTATCTTCCCTAGGCAAGATGTGCATAATATAAAGGCGTTTACAGTGCCTCGCTACCAGTGATTTGAAGTTTTTAATACGATCCATAATAACATTACAAACCCCCTCCCCCAACTAAAAGCAGGGAAAATAAAACTGTACTGACCTGTTTCCCATTTTGTCAGATTAACAAATTAACATTTGGAATGCTTGTCCAGTGACAAGGTCTTACATGTAGCTTAAGAATATGCATACTTTCACACTACGCTCAGGAAAAAAAACAACAGTATTTATTCTCTATATATCAAACATTTAGCATGCTTTTTCAGTTTGAAATGACATAAACTGAAGTTTTGATCCAATTTACAAATCTACTTTTTTACAACTCGTCTTATAATACTATATGCGGTAATTTATTCTTAATGCTTTTAGGTAGTTTTAATGTTTTATCACTAATTTTTTCATACAATCGCTTCCCTATTTTTAACTCATGTTCTCTGTTGGCTAGAGTCAATCACTTAGCAATATTTTCAAGGATGGTACTTGGGTGATACACTTTTGAAATCCCTGCATATCTGTGAACGTCTTCCAGTCGCCTTCATAAAGAAATGATAACCTGACCGAGTATGTGATTATTTGTCCTGAAAATTTTGTAGATACTGTTCCATATTCTTGTCATACAGAGTTGCATGAGAAAGATCTAAGGTCAGCTATTTATAGAACTTCTTATCTTTCAATTTTGAAAACGTGAACAGGATATATCATAACCAGAATGTCTTTCTTTTGTTAGGTGTTGCTTTGGTTACTTTTTGTTAAATTTTTGGAACACCCCGTGCGTGTTTTCTATTTGCAGATCTAGTTTGGTCTTCAATTCTGGAAAACTTGCTTCAGTTCTTATTGTTTCAGCTTTGATTTTTCCTGTTTCGGGTATTCAGAGTACACGTGGATTCTATCTGCTGGATCTGCACAACAGGACTCTCGTTTTCTTCATTTCTCTTCCCCTTTTTCTTCAAGCTCTGGGAAATCTTGTTTGGCGTTTACTTCAGCCATCCCATCCTCCGCACCTTCAGGTGCGCCTATTTCTGCCAACGCTCTTAATTCCTCAAAATTTCTCAAGCGCTCTGACATTAACCTCTTTATCATTGCGCATAGCTCTTTCAGCTCCTGAACCACATGGTACTCAATCCTTACTCTCTCTTCTGTTTCCACCGCTATATCCGTTTCAAGAGGCGGCATTTTCTCTTACTACTTTGCTGTTTCTTCTCCACTGCAGTATTAAAACCTTGAAAACAGTAAACAAAAATTTAATACGCTAAAGTTTAATTCAGCTCAAAGTTTTCCCCTGAAAATTATCAACGGTTTCCCATGAAAGTTTTACGTCTCTTTCTTACCTTTCCAACAGCTCTTCCCACCAAACGAAATCAAAACTGAAGACGAAGGCCCTTCACCTCGACCAAACAGCCAAAATGGCTCCTCTCACGTCATCTCCGCGCGCCCACGCCAGCGCCAAAAGCCGGGCACGTACCGCTGCTGGGGAAGGGGCTCTATCAATACGAGGGCGCTATCAATCGCGAGGCTCAAACTCCCTCTGGCCAAGCCCCACCCCCGAGCTCCTTTATGGCTCCTCCCCCCGCCGCCCCGCCCCATTAAGCGGCGGGAGTCTAGGGAGAGCGCATGCGCAGCAGTCCATGCTCCTTTCTCGCTCCAATGACTCGGCTAAGATCCGGTGCCGCCTTGAAGGCGGGGCTGGGGCTCGGCCGCGGCCAATGGAGCTGCGGGTGAGGGTTGAGGGGTGGAAGGTGCTGGCTCGCCGGTGGTGCAGGTTTGTGGTAGCGCGTGTGCTGAGCTACCTGGTCGTCATGGAGGCTGTCCCGACCGAGGAGCTTGATGAGGAAGAGCAGCTGATGCGACGGCACCGTAGAGAGAAGAAGGAGCTGCAAGGTGAGGGCAGGGTGGGCACTTCCAGGAGCCCGACCCCAACCCAGGGCGCGTGGCGGGTCGCTCCTGGGGCATCTTGGAAGGGCTGCTGGTGTGGCTCCTCCTAGGATTCCCCCAGGAAAGCCAGTGTCTTCCATCCCGACGCTTCTGCCCCGGGGACCCCTCAGTCACCTAGAGTTTCAGAGCTTGTGGGGATTGCCGCGCCCCCCTTGAGCCGCCGCCCGGTGCTGGTGTCGGAGCGCCCTCCCCTGCCTCGCCTCGGACCCCGCCCGCCCCCCTCTCCGCCCCCCTCCCCGCCCCTTTACCATCCCGTCCCCGATTCTGATGCTTGGCCTCGCTGGGCACGTTTTGAAATGCCTTGTCTCTACCTTTAGGACTCAGAAAGGATGCTTGAAAGATTTTATATAAAACTTGTTGCAGGCAGTTATTTTCTTTTTCATCCTCCTACCACATCAGGCAAATTCACGCTTATGTAAATGAATATATATATATATATATATATAAATATATTTGGGGGGGAGTCTCAGCTTCATCTGCACCCTTCTCTGTAATCTGATATAAATGACTTTTCTTGCTTCCATTATCACTTCTTCCTTCTCTCCAAACCAAGCCCCACAGTTCCTGTTTCTCTTACTCGCTGGGTTTTGACTTAATAATTTTCGTGGCTTTTCAGCCAAAATTCAGGGTATGAAAAATGCTGTGCCCAAGAATGACAAAAAGAGGAGGAAGCAACTCACTGAAGATGTTGCAAAGTTGGAAGCTGAAATGGAACAGAAACATAGAGAAGAACTAGAGCAATTTAAATTAGCATCTAAGGAGAGTAAGGTATGTGAAGTAATGTTTGTCTTTGCCTTTAGCGTTTGTAGGCAGTTGGCCTCTTCTGTTGAACTGTTTACTATATGAATCATCTAATTGGAAGAAAATGAGGGTACTCAATCTGCTCATACATCATCATTCATTAACTTTTTTTGTGATTAGGTTTACTTGGTAGTGTATTTTTGTAAGGGAGGTCGGCAAAGACCTATGTATTTAACTGCTAACTTGCAGGTGAACCGGTTGATAAAGTGGAACAGAGGAAATCTGTTCCAAATCACCAAATCTGTTCCATCCACCAAATCAAAGTTGCAACACCAGACTGCTGCTCCCATAATTGCCATTACAATAGGATTGACACCTGGGTAAATTAAACTTCCTGAACTTAAATTTCTCCATATGTAATATCATGCAAATACTTCTGCTATTTAAAAATGTACAAGATTTTTAAAAATCAAATGGGACAACCTGTGTAATTTTTATGTTGTACAAGTGCTTTATAAACAAGTTGTAATGAATGAAAATTTACTGATGTTTCTTGGGTAAATGGAATTATACTGATGTTTCTTGGGTAAATGGAATTAGTTAATTTTAACTAATACTTAATTTGTCATTGTAGTTAATATTAAGAGTACGCCAAGCACTTTGACATATTATAATTTACTATCTTATAGAATTCTCAGAGTAACACACTATGAAGTATTACGTATGAAGTAAGTGTAACTAATTCCATTTTTCAGGTGAGAAACAAACTCAGATTAAGAACTTTATCATGAATTAGTTAACAACTTTTAAATGTCAGAGCCATAATTTGAAATCAGAGTTCTCTTATGCCAGCATGTGAATACTGAATTCTTTGATAACTTTGTATGGTGTGATAGTTTATCACCTGCGTTTTGATATCAAGGATTATGGACTCCATAACCTCCCTCTGTTTTTGATAATTAGAATGCTTTTATATTAATGCAAAATTTTATCTACCATAATTAAATTATATTTTGTTCTTTTTTGGTTTGTTGTTGACAGGGAAATAGCTTGTCTGTACTAATTTGCAATGGTAGTTGTTTTAGGTATAGTCTCTTTTTTTTTTTAGATTAATTTTATTTATGCATACAAGAACTGGTGTGTAGGCCAGAGGTGTGGGGGGTGGTGGGGGTTGAGAAGATTCACCAGAGACAGAGTGGGGAGCAGAACAGACAGATCTACCGAAATACACTGCTGAGGGGAGCAGTGGGTGAAACAGGAGAGGTCTGTTGCACCATGTGGGTTAGCTCTGTGATCGGGGTTCAAACTCATGCCACAGTGGCTGGTGATAGCTTGATAACGCTGAGACTTTAACCCCTGCACCACCAGGGAGGCCCCAGTCTCATTTTCTTTAACTTTTTTATCTAGTCATCAACATTCAGGCTTTGCATGCTATTAACATATTTTATTTGCAGGTAATAAAGCCTTGAGTCTCCAGGAGTTTAATATTATTGTCATAATCATGCTATTCCTGATTGTCTCTCTATTTTCTCTATTAACAAGATTGCTTTGTTTGCTTTCTTAGGCCTTTCAATTTTGAGATTCTATCCAGGTTTTCTAGGACAAAAATGTTTGATTCTTAAGCTACTTCTTGTCTACCTGTTGATATGCAAACTTACTCTATATCTACATTGACTACAATGTTATCATTAACTAACTTGTTTTTTTTCTGAAAGCTTTATATCATTGCTTTCTTTTGTTTTTCAGATACTTTTCTGTATTTTGTCTATAGGCAGTTTGTAAATTTTAGCAGATTTCTCCAAAATTTGTAAAAATCCTAATTTTCAAAGTTGATAAACATTCTTTGAAGTCTTAATCTGATTTCGGTATTTTGATCATTTGGGTCATAGCTTTGGATGTTGCTTACTCTGTTGTTAGAAGCTTCAGTGTATTTTATGTATATCACACTAAAAGCTAGCTTAACTTATTGTTGCAATAATAAAATACTAGCTAATACTCATTGTTTTAAGTCTTAACATCTGTTTTTCTTCAGCAAATACTTAATAGCCATTTGATTATTAACATTGGTTGTACTATTTTACCAATAATTATGTTGAATTTTCTACCTATAGCTATCACTTTGTAGATGGCAAAGGATGGATAAAGCTCTGTTGTTAGTAAAGTCAAGAAACAGTGCTGTTCAGGTTGTGTCTAAGAGGGAAAGGTCTCTGCTGCCATATTTGAGGTTTTAAAATTAATAATGAACTGTATCAGCACAGGATCTTAGAGATCCTCTAATTAGTGTCATCACTGGAAGGGAAGGCTTGAGTGCTGTATGCATTGGCATTTACAAGGAAGTGTGTAGATTAATGGAATAGGCATTCTAAGAAGGAAGGAAAGCATACAGGCATAAACACTGTCTTGAAAAGCTTTAAGGAAACTTCCTGGTAACCTGACCATTTTTTCCTTAAAAATGGAAAAGGAGATAAATTATCTCATCTAATATGGTATCTAATGCTATTACTCAAATTTGAATATTGTGAGATTACACCTTTGTGATTTTTATGAATAATTTCATGATCTGTTACTTTGAATAATAATTTAGAAATGTGTTTCATTAACTTGTTAATACTTTTTTTGTTTCCTTCAGATAGATTGTGTTGCCGTTGACTTTTCAAACTTGGTTCTTGAAAATCATGTGCCTCGGATTTCTAAAGCACAGAAGAGACGGGTATGAAAGTCATGTCAACAAGTATTTAAGCTACTGCTGTGCTCAGTACTATCTTAGGAGTTATATAGGAAGGAAACAGAAAAAAAATGGACTTTAAATAATGTTTACTTGCAATGTGCCAGATACTATGCTGGGTTAATAGAGGATGTGAAATCTTACTTAGTCCTGATAATAATCCTATAAAATAGGACTTCACATCCCCATTTTATAGAGAAGAAAATAGACTTAATGCAATATAAAATAACTTGTACAGTTTGCGATTCTCATAGGAGGGTAGGGACAGAAAGGGGGTGTGCAAAGGATATTTTTTTACACAATGTATTATTCTAGATTTGATAATTCAGAAACTTCAAAGTGATGCACCAGGTGATTCTGATGAATAACTGGTTAAAAACTGTGGTATTAAGTAGTGAAACAAAGATTTAAACCTAGAAATTAAACAAAATATATAGTGCACATAATGAGTTTAAATTCAATCTCTATAGTCTCAAAGATTGTATTACTAACAATGCATTTGAGGATTTACATATTTATTTTTAAGCTAGCTTTGTCTTTCACAATTTAGTAGTACATAATTTAATAGCCCATGAAGTTTAGTGTTAGATGAATGGAGGAATTTAATTCCACTTACTGTTGTGACTTTGTTTAGATTCTTAACTCTTTCACATGTATTAAGTGGGGGAGATACATACTTCATAGAATTATTGTGAATGTTAAATGTATTTTTTACAAAGCCCTTAACACAAGGCCTGAGATCTAGTGGTCAACAAATGATAGTGTTGTTTACTGTGTTAAGAAGTGCATAATATGCCTCTTTAAAAATTCCACCTAAGGGCAGTGGTGTTTTTTGTTTATTTGAAAGGCAAATGAAATGGCAAATAGTGAATCATTTTTCATACCTGTACAAAATTTCATTCCTGTATAAAATTTCATTCTTAAGTAAATATTATGATTATGAATTTAGATTTCATGATATCTTTGAGGTTATCTAGTTTATCTATCTATTTAGAGGCGTGTTTTTGTAATAGCCTTGTAATTGTCATCTAGCTTCTAGAGATCAAAGGTGAAGGACAGAATTTTTGCTTGGCAATTGCATAATAAAGAATTTGTTGGAATTGCTTCCACTTAGATACATTTAGAGTATCTGGAAAACATAAGGACATAACTCCTACCTATGTTTACTAATTACTCATTTCTACCTGTACCCTTAGGCAACAAAATAAAACTCCTTACCTTTCTCAAACATTTTGTGACTTTTTCCTGAAATATGCTTACTTGAAATGAGTACCTTTTTCAGCTGTACCCTCAAAACATCTTTTATGTTTTAGTACTTGGCAGAGAACAAATAGTGTCCAGAGTTTCTTATTTTGTTACAGTAATAAAAATTCTGGAACAGAGAACACTAAAAGTTCATAATGCTGGGCCTCCCTGGTGGCACAGAGGTTAAGCACAGCACTGTGAAGCTATTCACAGCCTCTGCAGCAGGAGTTCGAGCCCAGGCCAGCCAGGGAGCTACCCACATGGTGCAGCAGATCTCTTCTGTCTCGCCTGCTGCTCCCCTCAGCAGTGTATTTCAGTCAGTCTGCCTGTTCTGTTCCCCACTCTGTCTCTGGTGAATCCTCTCACCCCCCCCACACACACCTCTGGCCTATACCCCAGTTCTTGTATGCATAAATAAATAAATCTTAAAAAAATAAAAAGAGTTCATAATGCTAAAGAAAATGAAGCCTGAAGAGAGGGTGAGCAATTGGGTATTAAGCTATTTCAAACCTATATTTTGCCAGAGATACACTTATTAAAAAGCCAGTAATGGTGTTTATCTTTGGGGAAAATAGTAGTCTCTGGTAGAAAAACATGATAAAATTTTATAAAGTTTTCATTATGGGAATATTGTTGAATGTTGTAGAGCAAATTTCTTTTTCTCTAATCTAGAAAACCAGGAGTATTTTATTTAAATGAAAAGCTTAAGTGGAAACTGTTAGGTGAGGTGGAAACCTTTAGGTATCTATTTTAAATCAAAATAGAATTTAGCAGAACTGTATTCCAAGAACTGTCTGAGATCCGGAATGAAATCTGGTTTGATAGGTTTAAGATTCCTCTTCAGAGTTGTTTTGGTTATATTACCATATCAACATGACTACAGTTTTATTGACATTATATTTATGAGTTGTGTGCTATTCTACAGAGATAGTCATTAAATTTTATAATTTAATACCATATCAACTCTAGTATGATGGTTATAGACCATTGGAAAACTGTACATTCCCCAAAACTATACATTATTGGGAAAAGAAGCTAGTGGATTTCCCACCTAGTACCCTGGAAAGGAAAGTCATTTGCTGCAGAATATTAAAGCAGAACATGTGGGGAGAAAGAAAAAAGGAAATGATTACATTAGTATTTTAGAGGCATATATAGTTTTGCAAATAATATAAAGTTCCACTTTCCGGTAACTAGTATATGACATCATTAACTTCAGCTCCCATCTACCCCAACTTTTATTCTGATTTAGGTGCCTGGATAGAAGGAACTCTGTGTTGTGCTTGGTCCCTGCTCTGCTTCTAACCAGCTGTATGGCCTTTGGAAATCTTTCTGCATGCTGTTTCCTCAGAAGGGGAAGTGAGGGTTTGGATTAGATGATATCTAAGGTGCTTATTCTCCCTCTCCCCTCTGAAACTGTTAGTCTTTTATAAAGAAATAGTGCCATCTTGTGGTTTAGGGTTTTATCATGCTGTAACCACATTTGTATGTATGCAGTAAATTAATGTGTTCATGCTACTTCTTGTGTGACTTGAGGAAAAAAACTTAAGTAGGCTTATGTTTTATTGGGGAGGTAATACTGCTTTTGATTCACATAACTTAGAAATCACTTTAGGTTCATCTCCCTTGGCACATAAAGGCATGCAGTACACTATGTGGCATTAATTTAAATAGAAAATTGCCTTTCCCGTCACCACTTCTGTGTTAAGGAGGAGTTAGTTGGGCATGAAAATCTTTATTTTTTCCTATTTATTTTGTTGTGTTACCAAATCCTTTACTGTACTTAATTGTTTTTATTCTCTTAAATTGAACAGCATATCCCTGTTGATTATACATGTTTAACTATACTCACAGTAGAGAATTAGAAAGAGACAGATAATTAGTATGGATGTGCTTACACACACACACACACACACACACACACACACACATGCTCCAAAATTTAAATTTTGTAATAGAATTTTGTAATTCTACCACCCAGAGAAAAGTACTGTTTTGTCTATATCTTTTTAGAGTGTTATTCTTTTTTAAATTATGTATGCAAACTGACTTAATATTTAACCTTTCTTTGTAACCCCCAACCTCATCTCTCTTTCTCTTTTTTTAATGAATTATTTTTTTTCTTATATCCTTGTTCATTTTTGATAGTATAGGATTTCTCTCCTCATGTGTGGTCACCGTAGTTCTCCCGCCACCAGAGCACCCATAGTCCTTCACAATAGTCCAGTGTTCCCTTTCCCTCACCCTATTTTCACCAACCTCACCTTTTGACACTTTTCTCTGTACTCTAGCAGTTTGAACTGTTTGCAACTATGAAACATGTAGTGCTTTCTGGCTTTTGATTCTTTCTTGTCTTTTTTGATTCAGAAATTTTTCTCTTTTCCAAACTTTCCATTCTACCTGCTATCCATCCTTCAGGTCATATACCTCTTATTGACTGTCCCTTCCCCGTTACTGGCATATGCTACCGTAGGAAAAGCTCATATTGAATAAGGAAAGCAAGTTGCAAAATAGAATGTTTAATTCCATTTTTTTAAATTTACTTTTTCACTGAGGTAATATTGGGTGATTCCATTTTTGTTATAATACTTTTCTATACATTTTCTCTTTGTACACCTATATTTATTAAAATGCATAGGAAAAAAACAAGGATACACACCAGATCTCTAGGGGGCTGGCACTGGATTGGCAGTGATTCTTAGGGGAACTTTATTTGTAATAGGTTTTTTTTTTTAATAAAGAATGTTTTTATCTGTTAATTTAATTAAATGTGTGAGTATATACACACCTTTTTAAAAGACAGTTCCTTTTAAAGGTTTCAGCACATTGATGCCTCTCGGGCAATTTAGCATATTAATGCCTTATTAGGGATAAATGAAGAAACTTGAATTAGCCTGGAATTAAATTTTTTAATGCTGTGCTTGAAAGGACACAGAAACATCAATTCCAAAGAGCACCTGCACCCCTATGTTTATAGCAGCACTGTTTACAATAGCTAAGCTTTGGAAACAACCCAAATGCCCAAAAATAGATGACTGGATCAAGAAGATGTGGTACATATATACCATGGAATATTACTCAGCATTCAAAAAAGATAAACACATGCAATTTGCAGCAACATGGATGGCACTGGAAGGGATCATGCTCAGCAAAATAAGCCAGAAAGAAAAAGAAAAATGCCGGATGGTCTCACTCATAGCAGGAATCTAGAAAACTTAAATAAGGGACTAGGAAAATGAATAACTATAAGAAAGAAAAAATCAAAATCAACAAATAACTATGAATCAGAGACACACTATGGGGGTGGGGGGAACAGGGAAAGGAGGGCTTGGGGTCAAAATAAGGGGGTTGCAATTGTATGGGGAATATAAAAATAAAATTAAAAAAAAAAAGCCTAGGACAATCCAGTCTTAAGGAAGTGATATGAAATAAGTAAGTAAACTTTTTAGAAACTTGATGTATAGTTTTTAAACAAACCTCAATGAATAATTTTTCTTTGTCTCAATATAGAGCTAAGTGTCAGGGACAGATAGGTAAGATAGGTACCCTTTATTTTATTTATTTATTTATTTATTTATAAATGTTTATTTGTTTGTTTGTTTATATAAGCACTGGGTACAGTCAGAAGCGCGGGAGGGTGAGAGAATTCACCAGAGCCAGAACGGGCAGCAGAGCAGGCAGAAGGACCAAAGCACACTGCTGAGGGGAGCAGCGGGCGGCAGGAGAGGTCTGCTCGCCATGTGGGACCCTCCTCCAGTGGCCTGGGAGCAGCTGGGGATTGAACCGGCGCTGTAGAGGCTGCGGGCAGCTTCGCAACCCAGCGCTCAACCACTGCGCCACCGGGGAGGCCCAAGATAGGCGCCCTTTAAAAGAGTTCACAGTGTAGAAAACTCTACAAGTGATGTGATCACTATGATAACATTTGTGACAGAAGAGGAAAAAAGGCCAAAAAGTTTTGAGCAGCTTGCATTTTTATCTTCTTAATAAATGTAAATTAATATTTATGAATTAATTTTCCTACATTGTCCCCTTAGGAAAAGAAAGCTGCATTGGAAAAGGAACGGGAAGAAAGGATAGCTGAAGCTGAAATTGAGAACTTATCTGGAGCTCGACATGTAGAAAGTGAAAAACTTACTCAAATATTGGCAGCGAGGCAGTTGGAAATTAAACAGATCCAATCCGATGGTCACTGTATGTATAGAGCCATTGAAGATCAACTGCAAGGACAGGAAAGCCCTCTGACTGTGGCTGCCTTAAGGAGTCAGGCTGCTGAATACATGCAGAGCCATGTGGAAGACTTTCTGCCATTTTTAACAAATCCTAATACAGGAGATATGTACACTCCAGGTAATTTATTTTCTTTACTATGTTTTGTTGTTGCTGTCATAGCTCTGGTTGTTAAATCAAGTGCTCCTGTGACTGAGGATAATTAAAACTCATATAGTCCTTATGGGGATAGAAAGTTTTAAATATTGAATATATGCAGATTTTCTTCCCTGTATTTTACCAGCTACTGGTACATTTGACTTTAATATTTTTTAAATACTTAGTCTTTCATAGTTAAAATGTTAATCATTCTATATAAGATAAAAATGAGATTAGGACTCATCATCATCATCATCGTTAAAAAGTGTATTCTTAAGTTCATATTTCATGAAGTTAAATTTAGGGGAAGATAGGCTTTGACCACCCTCTGAAAGTATAGGCCCTGGACTTGAAGCAGACAAAGTTTAGGAATACCAGTTCTTACCAGTTCTATCGTTTCTCCTATACTATGGGAGAGTTAGTTTTATTCTCATAGGCTATAATATTCAGGCAAAATTTGACTTGGCTTTGAAAATCAAAAACAAATGTGTTATAACCCACCTTATTTCTCTTTATCTTTGATAATTAAGATAAAATATTTAGGGGAGGTGAAAAAATGGAGAAAGCAAGTGAAAATCTGAAAGTTTCAGGGGGCAAGGGGCATAAGAGCGGAAAGTTGGTGGCAGATGTGGTAGTATACATTGGGAGTAAGTCATGTGGTGTGAATGAGTTCAGGAGGGAGTTGGGGAACTCTATTGTTGACTTTCTCTTACTGAGTCTATACTCCATGGAACGAACATCCAGCACAATGCAGAATAGATGAGAATAAGCTCTAGCAATGAATTAGGCCTAAGGCATCTATTGATAGTTATCAAGTACGTATGTGAACACCTCATTCTGTTGCCAACTTATTTCCCATAGATGCCATATTGGGAATGTTAATATCTGTTTACTTTGTTTTAGGTAATTGCTATTTTCTTGATAACCAGAATTGGCTATGATGTATCACACACGAGAAGTAACATCATTCAAACTCCTCAATTCATTATTAGCAGTAGGGCAGTCGAGAGGAGATGGTAACTCAGCATGCTGAATCAGAGGAAAACACAATAGACTTAATCATCTTCATTCACTCAATCAATATTTATTGACAGCTGCATGCCAGGAACTAACTAGGTACTACTGTGAGCCCTAGAGATAAAGCAGTGAATGAATGAGACAAACACATGGGACATACTTTTTCCTAGATTCCCATAATTCTTTTCCCTTTCTTTAAATAGTATTGGTGTTAGTTTCCATTTTAATTTTCTGTATAAGAGTGTATGTGCTCCTATTTACAATAGCTAAGCTTTGGAAACAGCCCAAATGCCCAAAAATAGATGACTGGATCAAGAAGATGTGGTACATATATACCATGGAATATTACTCAGCATTCAAAAAAGATAAACACATGCAATTTGCAGCAACATGGATGGCGCTGGAAGGGATCATGCTCAGCGAAATAAGCCAGAAAGAAAAAGAAAAATACCGGATGGTCTCACTCATAGCAGGAATCTAGAAAACTTAAATAAGGGACCAGGAAAATGAATAACTATAAGAAAGAAAATCAAAATCAACAAATAACTATGAACCAGAGACACTTTTGGGGGGTGGGTGGCGGGAGGGGAGGGATTGGGGTCAGAATGAGGGGGTTGCAATTGTATGGGGAATATAAAAATAAAATTTATTATTTAAAAAAAATTTCATAAAAAAAAGTGTATGCGCTCAAGATATGCCATTAAAACTCTGAAATTAGTTTGTTTATCTCATCCCAGGGCTGGTACACAAAACCCTTCTTTAGCTAGAACTGATAATTGATGCAAATAGGATAAACACTTCCAGAATGATGAGTGGAGGTACTATTTGATGCTGTCATGTGGAAAGAAACTTCAGTTCATTTGCAGTTTTACCCTGATTCTCTTCTTATATTTCTTATGGCATCTTGTAATGAACCTGATTTTATAGGATCTGCATTTTTTTATTCTTACAGCGTATTCTTTCAGATGTAGATTTAGGCTTTGAAGAACATGTCAAGGCAGTGAATATGTTGGCAATTTGGGGGTCCATTGCTTGGAATAAAGAGAGAAACTAGACTTGTTCATATAGTTAAGGTCCGTGGAGTTGAGACTGAGGGAGATAAGTAGAAATGGATTGCTATACTCTTGGATGAAAAGGTGGTGGAAAGTTGGAGTCGGTATAAGTTTGGATCTGGGAAGTGGATTAAATTCTGGAAAGTACAGGTACAGAAGGAGGAAATTCATAACTCAGGCAGTTCCATCAGGAATCGTGGGAGCCATAAAAAAAGGGTTCTTATGACATGAGTTATGAAAAATACTAAGTGCTATTTTCTGATCTATTCTCTGCAGAGGAGTTTGGAAAGTACTGTGATGATATTGTAAACACAGCTGCATGGGGAGGTCAGCTTGAGGTAAGTTTGTAATTATTTATAGTGATTGTGGATTGATAAATTATTTCTAAATCCCATCTGTACTTTTGAGACATATTTTTCAGATGATCCTGATTTCTCTTTGAAGATTCCTTTTCTTTATATATTTCCTATTTCTGTACTCACAAAACCTTGAAATAGGGAGTTAAACATGCCTAGGCCTTTGACTTAAGTACACACTTTAGGGAAGTGAAGCACTATTTCATTTTGAATAATGGATTGTTTACTCTGTGGGTTGGTGAAGCTAGTGGCCCATCTACATAACTTTCCAACTGTGATTCTGTTACTGGCAATATACTTGATTTTCTATACTTCTGAAAGTGAAGATTTTACTCAAATACTGTGTTGATGAAAATCATGATTGGAAAAGTATTAACTCATTACATCAGAAATAGAAAATAAAACTTTATGTGCAATTGCAGGTCAAATCTGATCACAAGGCATCTGTTATTTTTGTCTTAAATTCCTTGGTACTGACCGACTGACTTGAGAGCAATATTTAATGCGTTAAAATTCACATGTCGGAAAACAATATGTCCAGTCACTTGTAGGGAGTTAACCACTATTCTGTTTAACTTTTAAATATTTATCTTACTGTTAACTTTGTTTCACTAAAACACCATAAATAAAGCACTTAAAGTGGTCTAAGAGATGATAAAGCTAGTTGGGGTATTGGAAAGTCAGAGGATAAGAGAGTAAATCCAGGTTTAGGTTCTATCTTTCCCTCCTACTTACCGATATTTTGACTCCAGGGAGTTAGGCCACTTCCCAAGCCCGAGTTTCTTAATGATTAAATAGAGGTAATAAAACTCCTATGTATATTTAGTAGGTCATTTGTGGACATTAAGTTTGTAAGCTAAAGTGCCAGAGGCATGAATCTAGTATTATTATTACTCCTTATTGCGTAATGATGATTAGTCATTTTGCATAGTTTGTGGCTTTTGAGTATTTTACTTTAAGATGCATGACAGTTTCTTCAAAATCTTTTTCTCAGCAGTTATATATTTGTACCCCTTCTGAGCCAGCAGAGGGAACTCTGTCCATTCCTTTTGTATGCCTCTCCTGAGTCTCTGAAACTCAATAAGTTTTCATTGCACCTTTGTGACCACATTAGGAGTAACTAAAGATGGTTGAAGTTTCTTATAAGAATTGCAGATTAATATGAATATTAGAGAACTAGGCTACTCTTCTTAAAGTGGCAAAAAAAAATCTTTCAAAACATTTTGAAAGATATTTAAGCATAAATTATTCTTCTGAAAATTCATTTGAAATAAAAGCTGTGCTCACAATGGGATAAATTTAAATTATTAAAGAGAAAATCTTTATATTAGATTTTGAAGACTTAGAAGGGAAGTTGAGATTTCCAGACTTGCTTCATACCCTCCATTCCTTGCTAGCTTTTAAAATATGTTATTTTGGTTGTAAGAAAACAATTCCTCCAAGGAACATTGTGTGAGATAAGTGTATGGGATTAAGTTTGCCTTCGTGCAGTGGTCTAAGAGATGATAAAGCTTGTTCCTGTTTCTAATATAATTTCTCATATTTGTTTGAAACTGGCATGTTCTGATTATGGAGCAAATGCACAGATCAGGGTATAATGATTGAAGATTATTAATGACTGATTTGTTTATGAACTATAGTGTTAGACTTTCTTAGTTTAATTGCATGTCACTTTATTTTCTTGAATTTCAGGTAGACCTTTTGACATTTTTTTCTCCTTAGGTTCCAGTCTTTAAAATAAGTATAACAGTACTACCCTCCACTTAAGTTGTTATGAGCATTGAATGAATTAACTTGATCTGCGTAAAGTGCTTAAAGTACTTGGTCATAATAAGTCCAAAGATTATTACTACCCAGTATTTACTTTTAACTACTATTCATCCAACTTTATGATTTTATATTATAGGGTATATAATTTAAGCATTAGTCAAATGGAAATTTCTTGAAAGTATAGTACAAATCATATGTATATGTCATTCTGCTCCTGCTTGAGAATTATAGAGCAGTGATTCTCAACACTAGTTATACATTAGAATCATCTGAAAAACTTTAAAAAAAAAAGGCTATTCTGCCCTGTTCTTACTCATCTTCCCCCTTCCCCTCCCAAATTATAATTGATTTTGTCTGTTGCTTGAGGTATTTAAATAGCTTTTATTTTTAAATTTAAAATCCTATTTATTATGGAAATTTTCAAGCATATTCAAAAGTAGACAGACGAGTGTACCCAATCTATTCATTCCCTCACTTCATTAACTGTGACAGTGATATTTCTTAAAAACTGACCTGCAGCCAGAACTTGAAACATTTCTATGCAATTTAACAAATATTGTACTTATTTGTTTATTCAACAGATATGTAATAAGCACCCATTATGTTCCAAGTTCTCTGTTTACAGTAAGAAATAGAATTGATCCCTGATCTGACTGGTTGCATAGCTCAGTAGTTTGCTATTTGAGTGGGATTTGGGATTTACATTTTTATTTCCCTTACTAATACATTTTCTTTCCTATAGCTGAGAGCTCTGTCTCACATTTTACAAACACCTATAGAGATAATACAGGCAGAGTCTCCTCCTATAGTAGTGGGCGAAGAATATCCCAAAAAACCATTAATTCTTGTGTAAGTACTTAGACATTTCTACTGTTGTATTTTTTATATTTAAGACGATTATTAAGAGATTTTAGGTTGTATATGGTGTTTAATAAAAAAAAATCTTTAACTGACTTATGTGAAAGGTAATTATATTAAAGGCAATTAGAACATGTTGTCAAAATATGTACTTTAGATAAATGTTTAAACTTCTAATTTATTCTAGTGTATGAGTTAAGAATAAAGTCATTTTTAAAGGCTCCAAAGTTTTAGAATTAGTTTGCATATTGTTCTGGCTTGATATCAATAGTGTCAAAAGTTTCAACAAGTATAAAAGCTGAAATAAATTATTAGTGCTTAGTGATAGTTTCTTTGATGTGTTTTTTCACATTGTTCAAGTATTTTGCACAATTAAGAAATCTCTGAAACAAAATTCACTGCTACGATAGGCTATTAATGGCTTAGGTTTAGGTAAAAATATAGCTTATTGAATATTAAGCAGTTCAGTCTTTCTTTTTCCCCTCCAGTTATTTTGTTTTACCTGACTTAGCCTCAGCAGACAGGAATCTTGAGCTATATCTTACTGACTGCTAGTAATGCTTTTCAAATACTGTTGAATTTCTAATATGTCAATGTAGTCTCTGGGATGCTGGGTATTATACCTATATATATAAATATTTATATACAATGATTTACTTTCTTCAAAACTACTCATTTCTTCTTTTTTCATTTCAGATATATGAGACATGCATATGGCCTAGGGGAACATTACAATTCTGTTACACAGTTGGTGAACACAGCTACTGAAAACTGCAGCTAGTTTATAAACTGTTGTACAATTATGTGTTTTAGTACAGTGTGCCGATCTGAGTATACTTACCAAGTGTTGGGTTGTTTTAGCATCACTGAATAACACAACTACCTTAAATCAGTTCAATGGAAAGCTTATTGATAGGTTTTTAAAAAATGAGTCAGACAAACCTTAACTGGTATCCTCTTATTTTTTAAAACACTTTCGAGTTCACTGTGTAGAACATCATATATGCTTTTCTCCCCATTACTAAAAGCTTTAAGTAATGATTTCAATGTAATTTTTCTTGAAGAAATGAAGTGACTCAGTCTCTGTCATTACACAATGTGGTGATGGTAATGGCAGATTTAACTAATGCTACAAATGAACTTGAATATAGCTATCTTGGTATTGAGGGGATTGGGATTGATGCTCTGAAGCTCATTAAATAACTCCATTGAAGTTTGCTTTAATAATTAAGAATTTTAAAGTATTTACTCAAATTGTTAAGTTTTAAGAAATGAGACAAATACAAAGGTAAATAGGCATTCTCTATCAGATTTAAATATTTTAAAGAATTAAAAATTAATGGAATTAAAAAACCCCAACAGATTATAGTTTTACTAATTCATTTGTTATTCCTTGCTGTTTCTTAAACTTCTGACTAGAATTAATACCATCATTTCAGATTAAAGCTACAAATGTTCATGTTCCTTATATTTTCTCTGTCACCACTCAGCTGTGTTGCTTTTCTTGCAGCTTTTTCCACTGAGAAACTGTTTGTGGCCTGTCTTCTTTAACTGTTTTAAATTGAAGGAATAGTAATGTAAAATGGTTCAAGGCCACATTTACTTCATAGTCTCCCTCTTTTTCAGTTTGCTTCATTCTCTAGTATTAAAACACCTTTATTGTTGTTTTGTTATCCTTATTAATGTCATCTTTCCTTTAACTCAGATATTTGAGAATTTTTATGTTATATATATGAATAAAGTTGAAAACCACTGTTTAGGAACCATGACTGCATAGTAAAATCAGTATATAATACTTGTCAGACTGATTTAAACTGCTCATATTTCAGGTTACTCCTAACAGTATTCTAAGAAGAGAGTATCCATGCATATGAATGTGTCTGATAATCTGTTATGTAAGGAAGTATTATGAAAATGTGATTTGACCTGTTTTTGCCCAATGAGAAACCACTAGTAACAATTAGTATCTAGTTTATAATATTTAAGGTTTTGCTTCAGGGATGCAACTATGTTTTGTAACTATTAGATTTGTAATATTAAAAATGAGGTCAGTAGTCAGGTGACAGTGTGGAAAGCTGATAGGGACTGCGGTCACCTAGGGGAAATAAGTCATAAAGTTACTCCAATTCAAGAGACTAAAAACCATTCTGCCTGCCAAGCAAAATATATTCTGAAGCCTGTTTTGTAGTTCTTGATTTGAATTTTTGGGGAATTCTGAAATTTATTTAAGAATGAGGTTATAAAAAGCTAAACACCTTGACTTTATTTTGAGGTACTGTCACTTTAAAGGATAAACATTAAGTAATAAACAAGACATGAAATCTAGTTATAATAAATTCCATCTATATTTAGGGTATTCTAAAATAACTTATTGGTAGCTATTTTTTTCCTAACAAGATGAATGAAATTTTTTTGATTATAAGTTTATTATTATTTTTTATTTTTTAATGGTCAGTATGGTTATGAAGATTTATGTGGTCAATTCTTCTTTCATAAAGCTTCAGATAAAAATAATTTTGACTGTAACCTAATATTGGAATCTTTACAAGATGATTGGTGTTATTTTAAAGTAAGATATACTAAGTTAGTTTGCTGAATGATGATGGTCTAATCGAGGTTTCATAAGCTTTGTTTTGTCCTAACTCAGAAAAATATATGTCAGAGTTCTGGAATATGTTTTTAGCCAAGAATTTTATTCACTTAAATATGTTTACAACTTGTAGAAAGCAAAAAAGAATGTGTGACTATAGTGAGCAAGATAGTTTTGCTCACATTATTTGACATTTGCCAAAAGGAAAATAAAAGTTGAATTAATTAAATCAATACTTGTTTGTTCAAATTGTTATTCCTTTAACAATTTTAGAATTAAGAAATGGAGGAAAAAGCTCATTTTGGTTTAGAATTTTCTCTAGCCTTTGTTTTGTCTTCACATAGAATTAAAATAATAGAATCAGATTCTTGCATCTTGGAGATTTGGAATAAAGATGAGAGCATAGATTAACATTAGCCCGAGACAGAATAGAGGGAGATAATAAAGTAATAGCCATGTAAGTGTTGGCTTTTAGAAGTAAGGTTGTAAAAAAAAATACAGAAATTTGGTGGAAGCTTAGAATATTTTAGAATAATGAAAATTTATTTAGGGCAAATGAATTAGAAGAATGTTCTAAGACTTGAAGTTGTTAAATAAGAAAAATGAATAAACATTTGTGTGCAAGATTATAAAGCAGTAAGAAGTTAGTTTGTGCAGATTAATGCTGCAAATACAATTGTTTATATGTGCAAGATTATAAAGCAGAAAGAAGTTTGTGCAGATTAATGCTGCAAATACAATAGTTTATACATTGTCTTGGAAGAAGTTGTCAAGAACTACCTGAAAGAGCTGAATTTCCCTGAGAAATTAATTTCAGATTGTTTTTACTTTTATTGAACAAATCAGAGTAGCTTTTCTTCCTGCTGATGTTTCCAAATATAGTGATTCTTTTCTCCTACCTTGAATCTCTGAAATAATTTCTTCATCTTCTGAAAAAATTGGAACTCATGGAGTTTCTAATTCTTTTTTTTTTTTAAAGATTTATTTATTTATACAAGCACTGGGTACAGTCAGAAGCGCGGGAGGGTGAGAGAATTCACCAGAGCCAGAGCGGGGAGCAGAGCAGGCAGAAGGACTGAAGTACACTGCTGAGGGGAGCAGCTGGCGGCAGGAGAGGTCTGCGTGCCATGTGGGACCCTCCTCCAGTGGCCGGGGAGCAGCCGGGGATAGAACCGGTGCCTCAGAGGCTGCGGGCAGCTTAGCAACCCAGCACTTAAACACTGCGCCACCGGGGAGGCCCTCTAATTTTTTTTTTAACAGTAATTTTTAGGAAGGATTTTTTCCTTTGTTTTTTATCTACCCTTGTTCCCTCATTTTTGAAGGCCTTTGAACTGTCATTCAGAGTTGATGCTTTACCCAACCCACTCTACCTAGCTTACTGTCCTGGCACAGCACTTGCCTAAGCAAGAGTCTGACTTCTCTCATTCCAGTTCATGCTTGTTTGTTTCTAGTAACTCTGAACTTGTAATTAATTATTTGTATCTAGTTGTTTATTATTGTAATTATTAGTTTAGATGTTTAGATTTCATTTGGCTTGGTTTATCTCTGTGTTCTATTTTCTAATTTATTCATGTCTATTTATTTTAATTTGTTCCTTCTGTTTTCTATGTGTTTAACTTTTGGTAGAAGCTTCCAAAAATATGTGTATGTATTTGTGTATTTTTTAAAGTAGAATCTGAGAGGTTTATGCAATGTAATGGTAATCAAATGCAGGTCTTTAAAACTGATACCATGGGCAAAATAAAATGTAGTGTAAGATAGTGAGTTTTTCATAAAGCAAGTTTTCATTTAAATACATTTATAGGTTATATCCTTTTACTAGAAGGTTTTAAAATATTCTTTCTTTTGGGCCTCCCCTGGTGGCGCAAGTGGTTGAGCGCCGCACTGAAGCTGTCTGCAGCCTCTGCAGTGCAGGTTCGATCCCTGCCAGCTGGCTAGGGTCCCACACGGCATGGCAGACCTCTCCTGTCTCGCCCGCTGCTCCCCGCAGCAGTGTATTTCGTCAGTCTGCCTGTTCTGTTCCCCACTGTGTCTCTGGTGAATCTTCTTACCCTCCCGTGCATCTGGCCTGTACCCTGGTTCTTGTATAAATAAACAAATCTTTAAAAAAAAAAAAAGCAAACTTACTCTTATGAAATTATGGTGGTGTTGATGACAGCCAACTTTTGAAGAGGACTTGGCAAGATTAAGAGTTGACAACAGGGCCTCCCCGGTGGCGCAGAGGTTGAGCGCTGGGTTGAGAAGCTGCCCGCAGCCTCTGCAGCACTGGTTCGATCCCCAGCTGCTCCCTGGCCACCGGAGGAGGGTCCCACATGGCGCGCAGACCTCTCCTGCCGCCCGCTGCTCCCCTCAGCAGTGTACTTGGGTCCTTCTGCCTGCTCTGCTCCCCACTCTGGCTCTGGTGAATTCTCTCACCCTCCCGCGCTTCTGACTGTACCCAGTGCTTGTATAAACAAACAAACAAACAAACAAATAAATAAATCTTTTAAAAGAAAAAAAGTTGACAACAGTATTTCTCATAAACTGCTTCCTGTTTTAGACTGTGAGCCACTAGCATTTCTAACCTTATTACCAAAATAAGACTTCTTGGAACATTTCTGACAGTTCCTCACCTGGCTCCTCATTTGGACCCTCTACTGAGCATGCACCCAGATACCTAAGTAAAAATTTGAAATAGTAGATAAAGAGGAGGATGGTAGGACGCAGGCGGCATCAAGGAGACAGGTCGTTGGCATGGTGGGCATTCTAGCATCTGTATCAGTCCCAGGAGTATTGTTTGCACCTTGGGGTTTGTTACAAAAGGTAGAGATCTTAAAATAAATGTGAGATTGTTCAAAATAAAACAGAATTTCCTTTTATTGAGCATATACTATGTGCCAGGCAGTATGCTAAATGCTTCACATAAGTGAGCTTATTTAGTCCTCATAGAAGATAGAAGTTGTTGGTATTTTCATCCCTGTTTTATAGGAAATTGAAGTTGAGAGTGAAGAATTTGGTAAGCCACACAGCTAATAAATGGTGAGGCTGCTCTGAAAGGCAAGCCTTTGAGAACTAAAATCCCTAAATCAAACCTTCCATTTCCATATTTAAAAAAAAAAATGAAGAAACCCAATATTTTTTATTCTCCTTTATTATAGGAGGCTTTCTGTGGTAGTTTTCTAGTGCATGAAGCATCTATTCACGTTTGAAAACGTTAATCCCCAGTCTCAGACTATGTTTTAATCACAAGATAAACTTGCCAAAACAAGTCAAATAAGTACATTGGTTTCTGTATTTATGAAACCTGTATAACTTGTGTTCATGAACTCCTATTTTTCATACATTTTTGCAACTCTCAAAATCCTTTAACTAGTCATGGGGTCCCTGGTATAGTAGGAATTAGCCAGGTTCTTTTGTATGATGAAGTGTTAATAAATGGAACAATCCTCTTAGTAAAATGGTGATTTTTACTTTTAGGTTCTTGAGATTATAGGGTGCTATATATTTTAGCATTCTTACAGCACTTGATACTTCCAAGCAGTTTATAATCATTGGTTAGATGTTTCCCACACAATGTCGGTAGACTGGATTGGTATTCTTTCTTGTTGTTTTACTGATGAAAAGAGAGATAGAGCCAGTTTGACTGACTTAAGTTTACGTAAGTCAATAGCTCTGTCTGGATTAACATTTAAGTTCCTAGTTCCTATGCTGAGCTCACAGACTGATGCTTTCAAAAACAAAAACAAAAACCTAGTGATTTTTTCCATTTTCCTGCCAAATGGATGGGTTTCTGGTTGCTGGGAAAGCTCCCGATGCTGACATTCCATGGGACTAATCCATATAGCAGAGAGATTACCACACTTTCAACTGGGTGTTCACAGAGAGTGGCATGTTGAAACTCAAAATTTTGAAATAGCAAACCCTGTCTTTTTTTTATATTTCTCCTAGGTTTCTAATGTCTTCATAAACCTGGGTCTATGCCACAGCCTATTCTGCCAAAGACTACTTACCTCTTGTTTCTCCGCAAGTTAAATTGGGTTCATTCCATCTAATGTACCAGTGAGCCCAGGTTCTAGTCAGTCTTGCCCATGTTATAGCCTATCATTGTCTCTATCCCACCTTTTTTTCACTTAGATTAATACAGAAGCCTCATAATTGCTGTCCCTGCCTTTCAGTCTTATTGCCTTCCACTCCCCCTTTCTTCATGTTGCTAAACTGCTAGAAATGCAGATATGACTACTGCATTCCTAACCTGTACATTTCAGTGGCTTCCCATCCTGTGGGATGAAGTCGATTCTTCATTGTGACATTTCAGAGAAGTCCTTCTTGACTGGTTCTATCTACCTTTCTGTATCACCTCCCATTATTCCTTTCCATAGATTTATACACTAGAGTTTTTTATACTCAAGGGCCCTGTGTATTTCATGTCTCTGAACCTTTTCTTTTTTCCATGCTGCTTTTATTTAAGTACTTTCCTTCCTCATATTTATTTCATCAGCTGGTTAATTCTTGTTACTCAATGTGACTAGACTGAACAGTCAAGAGTAGGAATAATAATAGTTGCACCAACAATATCAAGTTCTTTGCCACTTTGTATACTTAAACTAACATTTAATGTATTGACATGTTGACTTTATAGGAAAAATGACTTAATCTATCTTAGTCATGCTTCAGTGATATGGCATCTCAATGTTATGGCAACTTAATAAATATTTGATGAATGAATGACTTACTCTTATTTATAACTTACATCTAGATTCCAGGCTTCTTGAGGGCAATGACTATAACTCATATTTGTATGCTGGGCATCTTGGACAGTGCCTGACAAATGTTACTCAATGTTTTTTTGATAATCTCATTTCTTATTTCCTGTATTTGCATGAACTTTAATTTATGTTACTGATGGACTTTATATATGATGTTCTTTCAGACTGCAACTAACCTTAAATTGTCAGTTTGGTTTAATGAACATTTTGTGAATACCTGCTCTGTGTCAAGCAGTCTGTTACAAATAGCAGTTCAAATATGTAGCAAGGGTGAAATATAAAAAGAACAATAATACAAAATATTAAATGCTAAAATGGAATTGTATGAAGTCCTGAAACAGGTGTGAGAATAACTCTTCCTGGAGAGAATGTCATGGTTCAAGGAAAATGATAGAGGAAATATCTGACAGATTCTTCAAAGGGTTAGGAACTTTTAGACAGGTAAACAGGTGGAAAAGGCATAAAGATAAAATGAGCAAAAGAGTTAACATACTTGATGCTACTGAGGAATAGCAAGTGGTCTCTTAAAGGCTGAGTGTAGGGTTTGTAGAGAAAAAAAAATGATGTGCGGAGGCTGGGACTAAATTGATGAGTTTTTGAGTCCCAACCTAGTAGCTGGGATTTTAACTTATAAGCAAGAAGAGGCCATTAAATAGTTTCATGTTAGAGTTACAGATTTATTATAGGAAGATGATTGATAACAATTGCAATGTATATAAGTGGATGCTAGAGTGTATACAGGAAAGAGGTAGAGATGATGAAACTTTTTTAACATTTTATTAGTCAGTCCTAACACTGACCAAACAACTGACCATTTCATACTGCCTGTTGCTGTCTGGGTTCCAGGTGGAATGTTGAGGTGTTCCCAGGATGTGTTGTGGTTGGGCAGAGTTCCATGGTGGGCCAGAGATCCTCTCTGCAGCTTGGCTTTGGGCTGAGCCTTTGGAAGCTGGCTACGGTGGTAGCGGAGCTGCTCCCTAGTTATCCAAGTCCATGAACTTAATTCCCACAGCGTCAGTGGGACATGATAGTGTGTCTCCCTGTCCTAAGCTTATTGGTGGACCTGATAGTTATACTTAGCCTTGTTCAGTCTTTCAGAAGTCAATTTTAGGGCCTCCCTGGTGGCGCAGGGGTTAAAGACTGCGCTATCAAGCTATTGCCAGCCACTGCAGCATGAGTTCCATCCCCAGCCGGCCAGGGAGCAACACACATGGCACAGCAGACCTCTCCTATCTTACCTGCTGCTCCCTTCAGCAGTATATGTCAGTAGATCTGCCTATTCTGCTCTCCACTCTGTCTTTGGTGAATCCTCTTACCACCTGCACCTCTGGCTTACACCCCAGTTCTTGTATGCATAAATAAATAAATCTTTTAAAAGTTAATTTTATGTAAGTTGTGAAAAGCAACTCACAATCACTGGTTAAAGGGATTGAGGAGAAATGCCAACTTATTGACATGCTTAGCACTACTAAAAAGGAGTAAACAATGGATTGAGACATCTTTAGAAAATGAGTGGAAGAAGAGTCATTAAATATACCCTGCTTCACAGACTTGTACACAACTTGTACACAAAGTTGAAGAGGACCAACTTGATGTCGATGGAGGAATGAACTTCCTCAACTTCCTCAAGAGCTGAAGATCCAAACACTGAAAATAAAAAGAGATGATGGTGATGATAAAATGCTTGAGTACTTGATTTCCAGCCTGAGGGTCACTGTGGTCAGTGGCTGCAGGAGCCTTCCCTGGGCTGAGTTCTCCACCTTCACTTGCTGGACATAATAGACCACTCTGTCACGGTGGATTCCTCCAAATCTAAAGAATATTGAACTTCCTAAGTTTAGCCTCATATGTTGGGATTTCAATTCTGCAAGAGGTTATTCAGAGCCCCGAAGAGAGCTGAAGAATTTGATATGAAGGTGATCAACTACTTTGGACTATGACAGTAGCAATGGAAAGTGAAGTAGACAGGTGTGTAGTGATGGAAAGCAGACTGGTGAATGGGAGGAATGAGAGGTTGCTAAAGGGTACAGTATTTCTTTTGCAGGTGATAAGAACATTCTAAAATGGATTGTGGTGAGAGTTGTGCAACACAGAAATTACACTTAAACCATTGAAGTGTGTACTTTAAAATGTGTAAATTATATGGTGTATGAATTAAAACAGTAAAGTTATTACCAGAAGAGAAAAAAATGAGAAGAGGCCTTTGGACACTTGGACTTTTATGGAATGGAAACAATCTGAGGAAACTACTCAGCAAACATGGGATGTGCCTAATGAAAAGAAAAAATCATTGAAGAGCCCAGAGAAAGAGGAGAATCCAGAGCCAGTCCCAGGCAGTAGGGCTGTACCCTAGTCAAAGAAGTGATAACATGAACCTGGTTGAATTCCAGAATTACTCTGAACCAGTGACTGCTTCATGCCCCTAATTTTCTCTTGTTTTGAGGGGGACTGTCTATTGCCCATCTGATATTTCACCCATTGTGATAGTCAGTGCATGTAGACATAGATAACTTTTCAGTTCACTAGCTTCAGGTCAAGATGACCTGTACTTGAGCTGTGCTCAGGAACTGCCCTTGAGGGCAGTAAGTAAAAAGGAATTGAAGCTTTTTACTTGATTTAGATTACAAGATTTTGGGATCCAAATCTCTTAAGTAGGTGAAACTTTTGGAGGAGAGGGCACTTGGGAAACAGCATTTACTTTCCTAGTTGGAAGAATGTAAATAACTGTGGTGGGTTTTAAGACATGTTCACTTACCGTCAAGGGGTGGGGGTGGGGGGACTAATCCCTCTTCCTCTAAATAAGGCTGGTCTCATTGTCACTGGCGGCTGAAGCCAAAGAATGTCACAGGTGGTGCCCCCTAGACAGGAGGGCTGATGAAGAAGATAGAAAGCCCCAGGGAAAATGTGAACAAAGTATCGCATTTAGGGTGGAGACTCTGATAAGCAATGTAAGGGACTGCAGAAGCAACTTCGAGCATTTGGTATTCAGTGTTTTTCGGATCTTCAGCAATTCAGGGGTCAGCGATTTTTACCCCCCTCCATGCCGATCTTCCAGAAGGCTGTTGTGGACCTCTGAAGAACGTGGCGAGGCTTCCAGCAGCCAAGCTCAGAAAGGAAAAGTTCAGAGGCTTTGCAAGTAAGTAGTCAAGCGACTGAAACTGTTCCCCATTTTACTGCAGTTACAGCCTGGCAGGGAGGGCAAAGACCTGGAGCCAGGTGCCTCGCTGAGCTGTGAGTGTGGCCTCTGGTCTGGTCATTTGGCTGCTGCAGCTGCTGTTTTGAGTGTCGCTTGTCTGGTGGTGCACTGCCACATCTCAGCAGCTCTGGTGAGCATCTCCTGTTGGTCTTCTGTTGTCTCTGTGAGTTGGATCCTGGCCTAGAGTCTGGCTGCTATGTGCTCCAGGTTCACAGTGTCAGGAAGATGCCATCTTGGGAGGCTTTGTGTATAGGACCTTAAGACACTAGCCACTGCTTCGGGTGAGGTAAAGGCCATTTTACCTCAGTAACCCTTTGTTTTCCCTGGTTTGTTAAGTAAACCCCATTATTGTTGTTCTCTGAACCTGAAGTCTTGCAATTGCACGCGTGGTTGAAGAACTCAGAGGGTGACCCGGTATACTATTTGGGCAATGTCCGTGGCCAGTTTTAGTTCCCCTTGCAGCCTTGTATCATCATGACTTGTTTTTAGTGACAGATAATGTGGCAGAAGTGATAACTTCAGGACTTCTGAAGCTAGCTCACAACAGTGGTGTAACTTACATTCCCGCTTTCTCTCTTGGGATGTTTGCCCTTAGAACTAAGCCTCCGTGAAGGAAGGAAGCCCAAGGCATGCAGGAGATGCCACTTGTAGCCTCTGGCTGACTCCCTGGGGCCCCAATCAATACTCTCCACCTACCACCACAACTGAGTGAAAGAACCTTTAGGTGATTTCTGTTGTAACCTTCAAATCACCCCAACTATGCCAAGAGGAGCAATGACAAGCAGTCCTCCCAGAGCCTTGCTCAAACACTAGATTTATGATTAAAATAAATGTTATGTACCCAGCCTTTATGTACCCAGCCACAGATAGCTGGAGCAGGCAATGTTAATAGGACTAATCAGATATTGGAAGAAAAAAAGAGGAAATCATGAGTGTTTACCAGATTTTCTAGGTTATGCAAATTAATAGGAAATAATATCAAATTGTAATGGCCAGTTTACACACTTAAGTCAGAAATAAATAATCAGTGTTTGGAGAGTGTCAACTGGGATGCTGGCCACAGAAGAGATAAGTGTTTGTGAGATTAAAAAAAAAAAGTCTTATGGTCATTTTATTTAGATAATAACAGCATCTTAGAAAACTAAAAAAATGTCAGAGTGAAGCAGTTGAAAAAACTAAGACACAAAACAGTGATTAAGTAGTTGGAAGTGACCATTTTAGCAATTAGCAATCAGTGTTAATCAGCACTTCTTATTTTACTGTTAGGATGTCAGTGCTATTTATTACAATATCCCTTATAAATTTAATGATTTTTCTTTCAGTTTGCTACTGCTTTACTCTCTTACTGGAGAAGGTCTTGCTATAGAAACAAGGTCTTCTCTGGTCATCCCATCTAACATTGCCAACTCCTCAGTCCTCACACATGGTTTTCCTTACCTGCTTCATTTTTGTCTTCCTTAGTAATTAACATTACTTAGCATAGTAGATTTACTTATTTTGATTGTTTTTTTTCTCCCTACTAGAGTTTAATTTAATTGAGACACTTGTCTATAGAAGGTGTTCCTAAATTATTTGATGAATAAATGAATAAAGTGATCTTTTAATCACTTGACAAAGAAAGAATTAAATTGTGATCTGAATACTTTCAATCCTGTATGTAATACTAGTCTGCAAGTCTTTGGAAATCTGCAATCTAAATGTGGCACATACATATGTAACCCTAATGCCTAGCAGCCTCATAACTGGACACCCATGAGATACTAATAGTAATAAATATCACTGGCATCAAATCCTTCCCCTTCATTTTGCCTTTGTCTTTATATTTTGAAAATTTAAAATATACACAAAATGGGAATAGTATAATGAACCCCTATGTAACTACTGTTTATTGTTGAGCATCAGTAATTGACATTAGTTTATTAACCTTATTTAGAATGTTTCATCTATTTTTTCCCTCTAAATTAAAACAAACATCATGTAATTTCACCTTATAGTTTTTTTTTTTTTTTAAGATTTATTTATTTTTACATAAGAGCAGGGGTACAGGCCAGAGGCGCGGGAGGGTAAGAGGATGCACCAGAGACAGAGTGGGGAACAGAACAGGCAGACTGACTGAAATACACTGCTGAGGGGAGCAGCAGGCATGACAGGAGAGGTCTGCTGTGCCATGTGGGAATCTCCCTGACAAGGCTGGGAATTGAACCCACACTGGAGAGGCTGGGCTGCAGACAGCTTCACAGCACTGCGCTTAACCTGCTGTACCACTGGGAAGGCCCATCACCTTATAGCTTTTGATGTTTTTCAATATGTTAAGTATACTTTTTAAAAAACACTACTATTGTGGCTTTCTACACACACAGAATTAGGAATTCCTATCACCTAATGCCCAAGCATGATCAAATTTCCTCAATTGACTCCATAAAATTTCTATTAAAATCAGGAACTAAACAAGGTGCACAATGTATTTGGCTATTATTTTTCTTAAGTCTCATTTATCCTATAAATCTCCCTTTCTCTTTATTGATGCATTGATGTGTTGGTGAAACCATGGGTCATTTGCCCTGTAGAATTTCTGATGTTCTAGATTTGGCTGACTGCTTTCCTGAGATAAATTTAGCTTGTTCTTTAGCCCTCATATTTTCTGTAAATGGTAGTTAGGTCTAGAAGCATGATTGGGTTCAGATTAGATTTTCAAGGAAGGATTTTTTCATAGGTGGTACTGTTATAGGACAGGGAGAGGGGCACCCCAGACCCCCACAAACCTGCCTATTCTAAATGGGTTCTGCCATCCGCCGCATCAACACAAAACATATGACGCTTTAATGGGAAGGAACTTTAATAAAAACTAGGAAACAATACAGGTAAGGCAAAGAGTCTAGTTTCTAAATGAAGCACCCAAAGTTACGCATCCCCTCGTGGGTAAAACTCCATCCATATGGGGTCGGCCCAGAGCAAGGCCCCAAAGCCTGCCACAAGTCTAAAACATCTTCCAGTGGGGACCCACAGAAAAGGGTCACAAACAACCGGACAAGCCCGGAAGGAAAAGAGCAAAATCAACATCCAGATAAAAGCTGCCATTGTCACCTCCCCACGGGTCTCACCCACATCTGTGTCACCCAGTCCACAACCCAAAAGACAAGCTCAGTTTCTTCACATGTCTCTAGGCTCCATGCGCCTCCTCCAGGTCTCCTGGCTCCATCCTGCTTCCTTCCTCAGTCTCTTCTTGCTTCTCCTCTTCCTGCTCAGCTCCACCCTCCCTTGGGTGGGGCAGGGAACCTGGAATTTCCCCCTTTCCTGGGGACCACCCTGTTACAGTACGATCCTTTTTATTTCATCACATTGTGAGACTTAAAACTTGTAATTATCTCAATTTTAATGATGCTAAAATTGATTAGTGAGTTATTAGCTTGATTTCTGACCGAGTTCCTTTACAGTTTTTCGCTTAATACTTTTATCATCTAATTATAATCTTTGTGTAGATCCATTATTTTATTAGGATTTGGAAAAATGGTGATTGTTTTCTAAGTATACTTCCTTTTTTCATTTATTAGCTTCAGTTTTTCTATGAATAAGAATTTTATTTATTTATTTATTTTTTTAAATTCTGAAATGTGCCTTTTTTTCAAGATTTATTTTTATTTTTATTTATACAAGCACTGGGTATAGTCAGAAGCGCGGGAGGGTGAGAGAATTCACCAGAGCCACAGCGGGGAGCAGAGCAGGCAGAAGGACCGAAGTACACTGCTGAGGGGAGCAGCGGGCGGCAGGAGAGGTCTGCGCGCCATGTGGGACCCTCCTCTGGGGCCGGGGAGCAGCTGGGGATCGAACCGGCACTGCGGCTGCGGGCAGCTTCGCAACCCAGCGCTCAACTGCTGCGCCACCGGGGAGGCCCTGAATAAGAATTTTATATTCATTATTAGATTTCATATTAATTCACAAGTGCTAGAAAAGGAGAATAATTGCTTGATTTTTTTCCTTTATCAATTTTCGGACTAAGGAGCTGGTATGGAAGCAAGTGCCAATGTAATCAACAAGTTTATGGTATTTTATTTTCAAAATACCATTATGAATGCTTAGATTTTAATGTATTTCAGTCCACTCTAATTTTCAAATTTTCCCATTTTAAATCAGAATTAGCCCCTAGAAGTTGAATTTTATGCCCTTTGGATGTGGTTTCATTAATCTTTGATAACTGGCAGAGACATCCTAGACTCATTTTGTACATTTCCTGCCCCAGACTTGGAATTAGCTATTGTACCCCCTCCCCCCTCGCCCCCCCCCGCCCCCACCAACCTATAGCTTATACTTTTTGTTAGGAAAGTTAAACTAAATATAATTAAATACTAAGTACCCTTTGTTCTCCCTCCTCTCTCAACTCCCACTACTCCTTGTGATATTTTCTGCAATTGCATTCCCAGGAACCTTGAAAACTGACTGTGTGACATCTCTAACAAAATTCTTTGTGCCCTATGAAGTGGATAATGCAAGGGCGGGCATCTCCTAGGCTAAAGGAATACTCTCTGCTGCAGGTAAACACTAACTCATGAGTCTATACTGCCCACACCTCCTCAGAATCTGAATGCAAAGCTCCTCACTCCATTCATGTCCAGCAACATCCTCACACTCCTTTCACCCTGTGCAATCACTGTACTGCTACCCTTAGGGGAACTGGCTTCTTTTAAGGTTAACCCTGCTGACTCCTTGGGTGGCTACATCAGAATAAACTCCTTTGTGCAAAGACATTCTTTTGGTTCATTCTATGGCTTTCTGAAGGTGAATGAAAGACCCAGTTTGGTTGTTTACACTACTTTCCCTCCCTTCCTTTTACACATGAAACTGATGCCCCCATCCCCCAGCTTTAACACAATAGATTTCAGAATGTTTTTGTTTCCGTGACTTCCCAATTCTGTGATTAAAGGTTCTAAGGCTATATAATGTAGAACTTAATCTCTAGTGGTTCCCATCTCCTTTTCTACTTTTCTTATAAGCCCATGGCTGAGAAGTTGTTAATAAGAGCATTGAAGGGTGGTAAAAGCACTAGGATCATTACCTTGAATGGGAAGAAGATGAAAAAGATGCCCTCAGCATTGGAAAAACTGACTCACCTGAAGACTCTAAACCTTCAGAATAACCTAATTCCCAAAGTATGCCCAGAGGTGAGCGCCTTGACTCAGGTGAGGAGCAGCATATCTTTTTTGGATTGGGCACAGAAAATAGGAAGAATAAAGGGAGAACAGTAAAGTTTTGATCTCTGGAAACTTAGTTCCCTAGGGAGCTAACCGGTGAGTGTTGTTGGAGAAGCATCAGAAGACTTTCCCCCCCTAGGGGATTGATTACATATGGTAGAGGGAAAGGATGTTTTAAATAGTTATGTGTTCTTTGGCCCACATCTGGAATCATAAGATTAGGCCTCTACTCATTTTTCTGGAGACTGTTATCTGGAAAAGGGTTGGGAACTGGATCTGCTTGTCTACCTTGAGGCTCCATCTGGAATTGAGCTTTAGGATCTCAAGAGTTGCTATTCATTCTGGGAGTACCCTGAAGCTTTTGCATATGGAATGAAGAGATATTTGGGATGTAGGAAGGCGGTTCCTTTTCAATTTCTTAGAGCAGGCAGAATTTTAGGAGTGTTGGCAGGGAATGGAAAGGACTTTTATTTCTTCTGAAGTAGGCTTTTAAAGAGTTTAGTATTTTAAATAAAGAATAACCTTCTTAAAGAGCAACAGTTGACATGAATGAATCCCATATGTTTGGGTTGAACATATATGCAGAACAATGTGAAGCTCCAACTGCTAAAAATCTTGAGGTTGGAGAAGGCAAGGGATATTAACTTTGCAGTTTTCTTTTGGTCCACTCCTAAACTGTCATCAACACTGAAAAAAACCTATACAACCAACAAAGTCACTGCAGTTTATCAGTTATGAGCTCAGAATAACAAACAAACAAAAAAAATCTCTTCTTTCCTTCTCCCACCTCATTTTCTTTTAGATTTTCAAATTATCTGAGTTTTAGTCTGCACCTCAGAAATGTCTGTGAGAAGTTCAGCTATACAAACTACACTCCCTCCTTCCCCCCAAAAAAGTAACTCCTCAATCCATTATAATCATAAACCAGCAGGGATTTGGACTTAATTAATTGCGTGAGTAGTTTATATGCAAAAGAATTTAGGATGTGACTAAATCATGAGCCATTCTCCCTCTCTGCTTGAAATCTTTGCATCAAAGTAATGTAGTGCATTGTTTTAATAGAATTGAATACTACATGAAACTATATAAAGCTATCTCCTGTCCTGCTCTCCCTCTCCCCAACAATCTGTTTTAACTTTTTTCTTGATTTTGTCTACTTTAGATATCTCTACCTTCCAAGTACAATTAGAGTAATACAGTTTCTACATAGTTATCTCTTAAACTTAATATTGTTGCAGCTTTCTTTCATCAGTCTCCTTTGAGTCCCCACCCCCATATTTTGTAAGATGACATCTTCAGCTCTCCTTCCTTCTTTTCCTTCACAAATTCTAAATGTCTTACTTTTATAAAATGGATAGTGTTTACATTCTATTCAGTTATAACCATGGTTGAGTATCTTGTCTCTAGAAGAATTTTGAAATTTCTAAAATGAATTTTGTTAATAAGTTACTATCATTTAAGCAGGGTTGATAAATACACTATGATTATATTTTCTTCTTTATATACCATTTTTGTTCCCTTGGAGTTTTTAAATTCCTTTCCTTTATTCTTGTGCATTTGCCTTTATCATGGCCTTTTTTTCCCCCCAAACTTGACTGTACTACATTTCTGTCAAATGTGCTTTTTCCTTGAATGACTTCCTTCGAGGAGCCTTCATTCCCTGTCCCAGTCAAAGCTGATTACTATCTATAAAACACAAGAAATTCAGTTAAAATCTGCTTTACAAGGAAGGGTGTTGGGGAAAAAATGTGATTTCGTCCTTAAAAGTAAGGTTGAACTGAACCCTTTGCATCTTTTGACAACAGGAAAAGCCCAGCACAAATTCATTGGTGAAATGAACTGTTTAGTGCAAAATCCTTCAAACCTCTGGTTATCTATGCATTTGAGGACACCCTACAGAAGGTGGTCAGACCCCACTCCAGAGGAAAAAAATAGTTTGATTTATGAATAATTTGTCAAAGATGCAAGAATACCATGGGTCTGAGATGTTAATTCAGGCTTTCTGAAATCCACTTGGGTAATGAACAACAGATGGAGCTGTTGGCCTTATGGGGGTACCTTTTCAGAGGATTCATCAGTGTGAGTTTGTGGCCTCTCTCAGGCGGATAAGGGATGGACCTAGAGGGCCCTGGGCTGCAGGACCATGCTGGCCATAGATTATAGAAGCAAGCTGGAGGTAAGGAGCATCACCTTAGAGTCATGTTTGCTATACCTGAAAGGATAGGCTGGTGGGAGGCTTGTTGAAAAAGGTCATGGGATTATTAGCCTCAGATAAGCTACCAGGGTACAGATCTATCGAGCAAATCTGGCAGTCAATAAGGTTTCCCCCTATAATCACGCTTTGTGACATTTTGATAAGAGCAGTTCCCCTTACCATGAAGGGAACAATTAAAAAAAAAAAAAAAGGAAAAGAGAAAAAATTTAGTCAATTGTCTTGAAAAAATCGTTGAATCTGGTGAGAGATTTGGCCCATCATATGAGACTCATTATTGCTCACTTGGCTGTGATTGAGCATCTCCAGATCTCCATGTTTTTAGAAGCACACACCCTCGCTTTAAAGGAATGTAAGTGCTGGTCAGGAGGGCAAGCAAATCTGGGAAGAGCAAAATTATGTACAAAAGCTAAAAATTTCTTGAATATGTTCCACATAATTAAAATTTTTCATTCCTTGTTCTAAAGCAGGATTAGTATCCAAAACTAAGGATTGCTTATGCATCATCATTATAGTAAATTTCTCTGAAGTTGGTATCAAATTCTTCATTTGTAGTTGGTGCGGCTTCAGAAAAGTTCAGTCTGTTTTTCAGTCAACCCAAGTCAAAAAGATTAGGCAAAAAAACAAAACTAGAAAATTTTAGTTTAAAATATCATAGTCAGTTATTAGAAAAATTCAAGATCCTGTCCAGTTTGCAGGATAGAAAAGAAACAAAAATATCAAAAATGATTGAGAGGACTAGAATTTGATGTTCACAAAAAGATATATTATTGAAACTTTTCTCCACCTTCACCCAATTTTACCAAATAGTTATAATAAAATTAACTCTAGTGTTCATAGATCTGACCATTTGCATAAATTCAGCAAGAATTTAGAAATAACCATGTAGAATTATAAAATTTACTTTGCCGAAATATTTTATGAGGAATCTCAAATTGATAGTCCTTACATGGTCAGCCTCTCCGGGCTCCAGAGCACACCAACATCTCACCATCAGATTTCGCCATTATACTTGCATCTTTGGGTAAATTCCTCTCCTCTGGAGGTTCCCAAGATTTCCTGGGATTCCTAGAACTGCCAAGGGTTGCCTTCTTTACTCTTCTGACACAATGTAAAACATTAAAAACAGTTCCTTTTTTAAAGATTTATTTTTTATTTATTTGTGCATACAAGAACTGGGGTGTAGGCCAGAGATGCAGGGGTTGATGAGAAGACTCACCATGGACTGAGTGGGGAGCAGAACAGGCAGATCTACTGAAATACACAGCTGAGGAGAGTAGTGGGCAAGACAGGCAAGGTCTGCTGCACTATGTGGGTTAGCTCCCTGGCTGGGGATTGAACTCAGGCTGCAGTGGCTGGCGATAGCTTGATAGTGCTGAGACTTTAACCCCTGCGCCACCAGGGAGGCCCCTAAAAACAGCTCTTAAGAGTAATACTCTCAAATTTTGGTACTCACAAAATGGTGTTAAATAGAATAATAACATCAACCATTTATTGAGAGCCAGGCACAATGCTAGGAACTTTTTGCTCATATTCAAGGATGTTATTATCCTCATATTTAAAATGTTTATGGTACAGGAAGAGGTTAAGTAACTTATCAAGGTCACTCAACCAATAAACACATCTATAAAATGAGGTCTTTATTTTTGTGCGTGTATGTGTTTGGGGGGGGGTGTCTTTCAGTTCTCTTGTATTGTGGAATTTACCATAGTGTGCTGTTCAGTTTATAATTTCTAAAAACAAAAACTGGACTATGGTGAGGATTATTGGTTCTTCGGTGGTGGGCATTGTGTAGAAGCATGTTTGATAACAAATACCCTAGAATCATACAGTGCTGTAAACCAAAGTTACTTGAATATAAATATAAATTTCTAAAACAAAAAAACCCCAACTGGATTGCCTAGAGATGACACTACATGGATTGTCCCCATATTTTCCATATATTTTTCTATACTCATTCTTTTTACAAATATTTGCCATTCAACATCCTGTGGTCTGTGCTGTTCCTAAGGATATGAATGTAAAAAGCATGATCCCTGTCTTCATGCTCGGGGACCAAGTTAAATGTTTGTATATGTAAAGCTTAATACCTTGCACTAAGAACTTTCAGTAAATTTTAACTGTTGTTATGATTGATATTATCATTATGGCATAACTTGCAACAATGATGAGATGGAAGGAAGTTCTCTAGAGAGTATGGATCCTATCTCTTTTTATTTTTGTTTGTTTGATTACTGAAATTCTGGAAAATTTTAATCACTTCTAATGACACAAAAAAAGGTGTTACTGTTCTATAATTTGTGAAGAATGCATTTGGCTTGTGACTGATCAAGTTATGATATATTAACAAATTTCAAAGAAGCACTTTAGAACCTTTGAGGTGGGGAGACCTTATCTTGTCCCAAGTTCCTTGTACTGTTGACTTGAGTGCAATGGAATGGAAGCTATTTTCAGAATTCAGCTTAATCAAGCACAGTGTTATCATAGTGTCATATAGGAACAAAGGTGCTTTGTAGGTAAATCAGCTAGACTCTTAAACCCCCACAAATAAATAATTAACCTAATTGTGTGCAGCAAAGTAGACACGGATCATAAGATCCAGTGGCTATACAAGTTCCCCTTAAGTGGCTCACATGTGTGCTTGCCCAGGACAAAGATAAGTTCTGTCATACCTTTTTATTTGACCACAAACAACTGACAGTAAATAAGGTCAAATCTAAGCAGAGTTGGGTAGTTTGTAAATGTGTCATTGTGTCCCTGTCTCTCCTTTTCATAGTTTTACTGATCTCCTTGATGACCTCTAACTCAAACAACTTCCTTCCCTCTCTTCCTTGTTCTCCTATGTTAAATATTTATGTCTGCCTATAGGGAGTAGGCACTCTGATATTTAAGGAAAGTGTACAAAGATGTAGAAAAGGCTATGACAAGGCTGGAAACACTTAGGGTAGGGAAATCCTCATGGGCTGATTATTTGGTAGCTGTTTATATATAATCTAGTAGAACTGGATAAAGGGAATTTAAGTGCTAACACCTCCCATTCTTTGCATTCTTTCTTTATACAATGCTGTAGGTAGGCAATAATAACTATTAGTATTAGGGTGATTACAATGGAATAGAACTGAAAAGATGCATCTAAAAGGAATTTTGAGAATAGGACTTGGTGACTATTAGTTAGGGAGAAAAAGAAGTTCTAGATGATTCCAAATCATTACAAGAATGGTGGGTATATTCACCAAAAAGGGGGGTGGGTGGGTGAAAAAAACATATCTGGTTTGTCCATTGAGGTTGTCCAGTTTTAGACTTTAAATTTAGAGTGACAACATCACATCCACTTGAGATGTCTTTTGAGCCAAAACCAACAACATGCAATTTTTAAGGGATAACTGTAAATTCCTACATTTAAATTAAGAAAAGAATTCAATTGCACAAACCCAGGATGTGGGTTATCTTATTGACAGTTAACTTAGGGGGTTTTGTTGGCCACAGACAAAATTAATTATGTACCAACAATGTACCCTGATGCTGAAAGAGCACATGCCATGGTAGGCTGCATTAAATGAAGTGGAGTCATCTGCCTGAGGGATATTTCATGGTCCCACCAGCATCTCTGCTATAAGATCACATTTCCTTTATTTGTTTATTTATTTATTTAATTAAAAAAAATTGAGATCACATTTCCTGTCTCACCATAGGCACCATGTTTTCAGAGAAGGGTAACTTACAAAAAATTGAGACAGTGACCAGATGGTGAGGGGTCTGCAAATTACATCCTGAGGGAAATGGTTAAGGAAGAATGGAACAAATTCAGGGTGAATATGATAGCAATCTTCAAAAATTTGAAAGATTGTTTTGTGAGGGAGAGGGAGGGGAAGAAAACTACTTTTTATGATTGCTGTGGGAAGCACTGTGTAGATGTTACAGAGAGTCTAAGCATAGAAATATGTAAATAAGTAAAAAAAATAAAAATTTCTGGTAAGATAAAAAAGCTACCATTACTGATGTGTTCAAGAGGAAGGTATATAATTGCCTCCTTGCATTTTATCTGGTGCACTAGGTGATTTATGAAACTTCTTTTTCATTGTAAGCTGCTAAAATTCCCTGGATCACGGGTCCATGAGAAACCATTTAGCAGCAACAGTAGCTTTCAGTAACAATATGCTCATTTCCAAGGGACAGAAGAGTTATGCTCTGCAAATACCAATGAACTTAACTATAGATAATTCTTGAAATAATATGTTTTCAAATTATCAAGAAGTTGTCTTTCATTTGACTAAAAGCCTTTCCTCAGAAGCGCATAACCTCAGAGACTTACTAAAAAACACTGCGTGTGCTTATGCTACATGCATCTATCTCTGAAATCATTTGTCAGTAAAATAGCATTTGGAACAACTTGTCAAGGCATCCCAAGTATCTTACCTCAGATGTAACCTCCTGAGAGAGGTCTTTCATAATGACCCAAGTTAGCCCCAAGTTAGTTTCATTACATTCTATCTTCCTACCATCATGTGTGGTAATTAACAATAACAGAAATGACTTGTGCACTAATTTTTTGTTTGTCTCACTTCCCATTAGATAAGCATTATCTAATGTGGGGGGTCTTATATGTCTTTTTCTTTTACATTCAGAATAGTACGAGGCACATAATAGATAGCTAATAAATATAATAGAATTAATTACACATTAGGTTGGGGTTGAGGTATTTCTCAAAGATAACTCAATCTTTGCTACCAGTGTCCCTGGACATTTCTGTAATTTGTTATTTAGGCTGAAGTTCTGAGATATTTGCCATGGTGACATAGGATAACCACTTTGAAGAAAACTTCACCATTTTTAAGGTCTCTTAACCAAAGGAATCTTCCTTTGGCTATCTTGTTCAATCAAACCTCTTACATTTTCTCTTCCCAGCAGATGACTTTGTTTCATATTTCATTGACAAAACAGACACTATCAGCCAAGAGCTCACTTACCTGATCTGAACCTACCTCTACATTCCTTGCTATTAGTCTGATGGCCTGAGTCCGATTTTCATCTAATGCCATGTAACGCGGGCAAGCAGCAGGGCAGAGTGGGCAGGGGTGGGGCAGGCGGCCGGGAGATCCCAACTTCTAGCAGGATCTTTACTCTTTCTCTTTGGGCTCTCTATAGTCACTCGTCCTCTCAAAGCTATTCTCTACTGCTCTAGCCGTTCTCTGTGTGACGCCATCCTTACAGTCTCAGCCTCCAGGTGCAGAGGTACCCACTCACGCATGCGCACACCATGCTTCAGGTGTCCATAATCAGGCACTTGTACCCACGCCCAGGCTCCCAAGCTCCTCCTGCATTCAAGGGCACAGGTGATAGCCACAGAGGCCAACTGCGCAAAAGCCTGAGCATCACTTACCCAACATGCCAGCACCCGCTTATACTTTTGATCCTATTCCACTCTCATCTTCTAAATGATCTTGATTCTATTGTGATCTCTCGCCATATATCATTAGTTTCTCATTATCTACAGGATTCTTTCAGTCAACATATAAATAACCTGCACTATCTTTCATTTTAGGGGGAAACAAACCCTTTAATTCCCTCCTCACTTTCTAAATTCTCTTCATAGCAAAAATTCTCAAAAAAATTGTCTGAGTCATTGTCTTCAATTTCACATTCTCTTCACAGTCCACTTCAATCAGTTTCTTCTCTGACACTTTGCCCCTGTTGTCAAGGTCACTAATGACTTTCATGTTGCTAAATCCAGTGTTTTTTTTTGCTTTTATTTAACTTAATCTTCCTTTGGGGTTTGACCCACATCTTCCTTCTTAAAATAGCATTCTTTTCCTTTTCTTTCCCCTTGGCTTCTGTGATACTGTTTATCTTGGATAGCCTGAGTCACAGCTTTTTGTAATTCAGTTAGGTTGTGCTCTCAGGAGAAACCTATCAGGGTGTGAGGGAAGCAGAACAGAACATGGAAAGAATCTAGGCAAGGAAGTTATTTCAAGAGAAATGTAGTCTCAATTCTGTGCTACTAGAGTTCTGGAGCACGCCTTGTGCCACAGAGGCAAAAGGGCTGGTTGTTCTATCCTTTCAACTGTCATCATCATTTCACTTTCACAAGTAGGCCACCCTGGGATGTTAAAGTCATAACCTTCCAATCATATTCAGGTAAAGTGTTTCCAGTAAGCAAAGGAAACTTTACAGAGAGGGACACAAGAGAACATCCACAGTGGGAAAAGTCCACAGTAGTCAAGGGTTGAGCCCTGGCTTAATAAAGGGGGGCTGTTGAACCAAATGCTATAAGTAATCCAAATTTCCATCCTGCTTTACCAGCCATTTCTTCTCTTTCTCTACCAGACCCCATTCTCTCGCCACACTCTCATCCTCAGTGATTGCTTTCAATCCCACATGAAACATTAACTTGATGAAGGCTCATAGATTTACCCTGGTCTTGACGTCAGAAAACTCTAGATCTGTATTTGCAACTGCCTACTTGAAATTTCCTACTTATTCCTACTTTCCTGCCTACTTATTCATCTAAGATGCATCTGAATTTAATATATATATAAAACAACTCTTAATTCTTTTCTTTTCTCGAAACTGTGCGCTGGTTCCAGTTTTCTTCATTTCAGGTATACAAGCTCCAAAAATTGTTTCTATCCTTGAGTCTTCTCTTTTTCTTACAAATCACAACCACTGGCTGTACATCCAAAGCATATCTCAATCCCATCGACTTCTTTCCACCTCTACAACTGCCATTCTAGCCCAAGCCATCATCATCTCTCACCTGGACCATGTGGCCATGTTTCCATGCTATTGACGTGGCATACTTCTTTTTATTTTTTAATTTTTTTTTTAAGATTTATTTATTTATACAAGAACTGGGATACAGGCCAGATGCACGGGAGGGTGAGAGGACTCACCAGAGACAGCACGGGGAACAGAATAGGCAGACTGATGAAATACACTGCTGAGGGGAGCAGCGGGTGAGACAGGAGAGGTCTGCCACGCCATATGGGACCCTCGCCGGGGGCCGGGGATTGAACCAGCACTGCAGAGACTGCGGACAGCTTCACAGTGGGGCACTCAACCGACTATGACATCAGGGGAGATCCTGTAGTGTACTTCTTGCTCTACCCAAAGGCTATTCTTTGTATAGCTGTTCTGTTAAAATACAAATGAAGTAACACTAAATCTCTGCTCACAACCCTGCAGTCATCTCTCATTTACTTAGAGTGAGATCCTGATCCCTTACTGTGGTCTAAACCATGTATAATGGGCCTAAAAATGCCATCACAGTCTCATTTTATTTATTTTCTTTTTGCTTGGCTTCTTCTACACACTATTCTTAGCTCTATCAGCCACATCTCTCAGCTCCTCAACCATATTTTGGCCATGTTTTTCTTATTGTTGCTCAGATCTCAGTTTAAATATCAACTTCTAAGACAAGTTTCCTTCATCAACTGATCACCATCTCCTCATTTTTTAAATTTTCTACAGAGTATTTAATATTGTATGCTTTATTCTTATTTGTTCATTCATTCATTTGTTCATTTGATGCTTTGTTTCTTGCTATTTGCCTTAAAGGTAAAGATCTTATGGTCATACTCACTTTTGTTTATTCAGCACCTGGAAATGGCAGCTCAAAATAAGTATTTAAAGCTGATTTTTAAATGAATATTGACCCACCTCCTTCCTTAGAGATAGTTATATGGACAATTTAGACTTTTTTTTTCATGGTTTGCATGTGGATATAATCCCAAGCATCTCCCTGCCAAATTTCATGTTATAGTCAAAGTTGATTAAATGCTGTGATTTCCCTTTGCTATGCAATGAAATCAGTTTTCATGTATTGGGGTCATATTTTTTATATTCTGTAAATCACAATGTCAAAAATATAACTCATAGATGAGCATTGATGGCATAACATATAAAATGAGCATATCTGTGTCCTCAAAAATACCTGGAAAGCATCTATGGTGCAGGAAATTACCAGCTCTATTCCTTGTTATCTGTTTACTTTAAAAATATATGCTACCTTCTCTTTGTTGGAGGTAATTCTCCATGAGTCTCTCATGCCGTTGCAATCTCATGAGCAGGAGCACTGCCTGTCTTTGTTCTGGACTGACTTCTCAAGGATGCTTATATAAAAGATATATATTTATATATATTTAGCGACATAGTGTGTGCTTCCATAGCAAGGGTGGTTACTGCCAAGATAAATGATTCAGTTTCTGTAGGATGATGGCTCTTCTGGAACACACCCACTGCACATCCAGGTTATCATCTGTCTCTTTTTTGCATTCTTGGTATAAAAATAGCAGTATTCTGAGCACTGCTATTTCTGTAAATAATAAACCATCCTTTTTCTCTTCCCCAGGGGTCTCATGTTACCATTATCTATGAAATTGTGACAATGAACTGTTAGCTGACAAGTTGGGTAAAATTTCATATCTTTTACAGTTTCGAATACTCTTATATTCCTCACCAGTACTCACAGAGATTTTGTTGAGCTCTCAACTTGGCTACTGTGAATTTTTCACTAATAGTAAATGAAAGAATAAAATTACCTCCTTTTTGGAAAAGGGATTTCAAATAGTCACTGTGGTAGGCAAATAGTGGTCTCTCAAAGATGCCCACATCCTAATATAGAGAAACAAACCAAAGTGTCAGACAAAAATCAATAACAAATTACAAATCTGACTGTGGAATTGAGACAACGAGATGGGGAGGAGGAGAAGGATAAATAAAGAAGGGAGGCAACACGATGGAGGTTGTGGTGGAGGGCTGAGCGTGCCTTGGTGGAGGGTGTGGTATAAACATGTATCTGAAAGGCGTGATTCTTTGCCTTTGAATCACATAGTGTTGTAAACCAGTGTTACCTCAAAAAAAAAAAAAAAAAAAAAAAAAAAGATTTCCAAAATCATTAGGTTAGGCATATATTGCCTAAAATTAGTTCTTGTAATTTTTCTTGTTTTATTTTTCAAATTTATATTTTTTATGACTCAGATTTACTTTTAAAAAAGTGGAGTGTTTGGGCCTCCCCTGGTGGCGTGGGCAGTTGAGCGCCATTCTGTGAAGCTGTCCGCAGCCTCTGCAGCGGCCAGATCAATCCCAGCTGGAGGGCGAGGGTCCCGCATGGCGCTGCAGATCTCTCCTGTCTCACCCACTGCTCCCCTCAACAGTGTATTTCGTCAGTCTGCCTGTTCTGTTCCCCACTCTGTTTCTGGTGAGTCCTCTCACCCTCCCACGCATCTGGCCTGTACCCCAGTTCTTGTATAAATAAATAAATCTTAAAAAAAAAAAGTGGAGTATTAGAGTTAAAAATAATTCTATTCTAGATGGGTAGCCACTTGTGCCAGCCTCTTTTTATTAAATAAATTGCCCTTTCCTACTGGAAAAAAAAATCCCACATCTTAATTCCCACAACCTATAAACGTGTTGGACTAAATGTGAAGGAAAAAAATTAAGGATACAGGTAGAATTAAGGTTGGAAATCAGATGACTTTGTCATTGTATTGACTTTCTTGAATTACCTCGGTGAATCGAAGTAGTTATATGAGGATCTTTAAAGGTAAAGAGAGTGTCAAAATGATGTGATTTGAAAGAGACTCAGCTCGCTATTGTTGGCTTTCAATATGAAAGGAGAATCAGACACCAAGGAATGTGGGCAGCCGCTGGAAGCTAAAAGAGGCAAGAAAACGGATTTTTCTAGTCTTCAGAAAAGAACACAGTCCTATCAACCTTTGTTTTTAGGTTAGTGAGACCAATTTCTGTAAGATAATAAATCTGTGGTAATTTGTTATAGGAGCAATAGGAAACTAATGCAGTCACAGACTCTCGGTTGTCTTTTCATTAGAATGGCCAAAATATTTTATTTTAGCTTCTACAAAATTGATAAGGCCTTCCAAAGAGTAGAAATACTGTCCTTTGTTTTTGGATAGTGGTACTTCTCAGAGAAAGATATATATATATGTTCAGAAAACCTTTTCCATGATTCTGAGGACATGGAATTTTATTGTAAATATATCTATACCCTCCTAATATTAATTTAAATCATTGACATACATCCACACCAAATACCAGGTGATATTTAAATATAAATAATAAATTCTTTAATTTCCTAATTTCCTAACTCTAGTTCCTTTTTTTTTTTTTTAAAGATTTATTTATTTTTATACAAGAACTGGGGTACAGGCCAGAGGTGCGGGAGGATGAGAGGATTCACCAGAGACAGAGCAGGAAACAGAACAGGCAGACTGACGAAATGCACTGCTGAGGGGAGCAGCGGGCGAGACAGGAGAGGTCTGCTATCCCATGTGGGTGTCTCCCTCTGGCCGGCCGGGAATTGAACTGGTGCTGCAGAGGCCGCGGACAGCTTCACAGCGCTGCGCTCAACCAGCTGCACCACTGGGGAGGACCTGTAGTTCTTTTTTTAAGTAAATGTTTCATATATTAGGAGATACAGTTAGATTTTCAAATCAAACAAAAAGACAAAATATTAGGGAACAATCCTATATTATTGATTCATTGGATTAGATGCTCGGGGATCTTACTCCTCTTACTTGCAATTCTTCCTCTGACTGATTAATCCATCATTATTAGGGCAGGTTCATGTGGGAAGGTCTTCTGTTCCCTTCCACATCATGTCATTAGTTTCTCTTGTAAACTGCTTACCCCCCACCGCCCTCACAAATAGTTGTATTCATGTAATAGAACTGTCTTATTGACCTAAATGAGAGACATTTCCTTGGGAGTAATAATAAAGGAAGGCCTCAGATCTTTGACTGTATTTCTGATGTCAGAAAATTAATGGTTTTTAATTATTTATTTTTAAAGATTTATTTATTTATGCATACAAGACAGACCAGAGGTGCAGTGGGTAGGGGGTGGGGGGGTTGGGAGGATTCACCAGAGACAGAGTTGGGAGCAAAACAGCTAGATTGACTGAAATACACCGCAGAGGAGAGCAGCAGGCAAGACAGGAGAGTTCTGCTGTGCCATGTGGTTCAGCTCTCTGGCTGGCTCTCTGGGATCCAGCTAGAGCTGCAGTGGCTGCAAATAGCTTCACAGTGCTGCAACTTAACCCCTTGGGCCACAAGAGAGGCCCCTTTTAATGGTTTTTAGTCTACAAGTCACAATGTTAGGATAGTCTTGATTTGGTCAAGTGAGTTAAAGTGGATCAGTAATTGAGTTTTTAAATACCCTTGGAATGGTTTGTAACACACTGAAGTTAAAGTGCTTTAATTGAAAATTAAGTTGTGCTTTAACTAACAAATTATTTGAACATGAAACTCAAGTGAATTTTATTTTATGTGAAATATTTGTTTGAGATTATGTCCAAGTTTTTCTAGATTGCACAGATCTCAGCAAAGGAGTTTAAATTATTTCTTATACTTATTTGAAGATCAATAACATATGAGTCTATTAAACCTCTATGCATTTGCAGTTGACAACACTAAATCTGGGAAACAACCTTTTAAAGGAAGTTCCAAAAGAAATGAAATACCTTATATCCCTGAAGAAGCTCCATTTATTTGGAAATAAGATTCATAGTTTTGAGGCTGAAGCATGTGGTAAGTCATTCAAAGAGCAGCATTACAGTATCACTTTCAATCCACTATACTTAACAATTTGGGACTTCAGTGGAAAGGAATTTCTATGCCTTCATCTTTTTTTTTGTTGGTTTGATATTTATACTCTACTGTTGTAATTAAAGAATTTTGAGGATAACACTTTTTTTGGGACTATTTTATATTTTTCATTACATGAAGATCTGAGAAAATAAGTAGGCATCAGTGTCAGTGAGTTTTCCCCTTTTCAGAATCAGTGTATATTTTGATTCTCAAATCTAGAGGTTCTTGCTCTGTGCCAGTCTGTCCTAGTTGACAGTTAAATAAAGAAATCTCCTCATAGCTGTCCTTGTTCTTTACACTTTTTATTCTTTCTGCAATACTAAGTCATGATCTTTGATGAAGATGCTAAGTTTAAATTAATTTAGGGAAAATTTTAAAGAAAGATATGAAATACACTGTGACATTTTTTCTCATATTTCCTTTAATCTAATAATTTCCCTATTCTTCCTAATCAGTTTAGATAGAGTGGGCTAAAGGGACAGAGCAGATGATGAAGAGATTCAGATGACTTACAATTTTTTTAATGAAGTAATTGGTTTATAACATTATGTAAATTTCAGGAGTATGGCATTATAAGTCAACATCTATATATACTTCATCATGGTTATCAGTAAAAGTTTAGTTTCCATCTACCACCAGCCTATGATCCCTTTTATCCACTTTACCTTACAACTCCTTTCTCCTCTGATAACTACCAATCTGTTCTCTGTATCCAGATGATATTTATAACTTCATCAGTTCGTTGTAGGACACTTCACAGGTCTGTCCCCAGCAGTAAAATAAGATATATTATAAAATTTATAAGTTTCTGTAAACTTTGACTCATGGTGCTATTTATAAGTACTGCTGCCACTTCCAAGCAGCATATATTATTGGCATTATTACATGGGGCACTAAATTAGGGATATATTTGGCACATAGCACAGACTCTCGTACAATCTCTTGAAAGTACTTTAAAATCACGTAATATGGAGAAATATTTTTCCTCACAATAAGAATTGTAACAAATATTTATTGATGCTATGCACTTTCTATATACAAAGCTACGGTTTCAGGGTCCAGTTGAAGTTTACTTAGGGAGAAAAAAGTTTACACATAAAAAAAATCAAGGTCATACAAGCAAGTAGACAATACTGTTTCATGAATTATACCGAGGGAACAAGTTTAGGTAGAACATGAAGTATATAAAAAGATATTAAACAATTTAATTTGTGCTAATTTAGGGTTCTGGGAAGAAAATTTTTACTTGCCCTTAAATTTGAGGTTTATAAGATGTAATTTGTGCATGGTGCTCCTGAATGCAGTTTCTGCATTTCTTCATTTTGGGTTGTTGAAATTTGAAAATCCCATGTGATTCACATAAATTATACTGTCAGATCCAAAGGCAGAAGTAATTTGGGGAACTGAATGCTGTCCAGCATGTATTATGTGACACTATCCCTCTTGACCAGAGCAGATTGACCAGGGCTAGATATGTACACCAAGCTGGCTCGGTCATATTCTCTTTCTTGGGTAACATGATAGAGTCTAAAATAGTTTACTTGATCTGAACGCATCACATGAACAAAGGCAAAGGTTGCATGTTGATGGTTCATGGACCAAGTCTGGTTCACAAATTGGTTCTGTCTGGTCTGCCTTTAAAAAATTTGAATTAGGTGGCAAGGTATTGTTTGTTTGTTTTACAATATATATATATTGTAAGGTCAATATATATATATATAGTAAGGTCAGGAATGGACTAATGCAGGTTTTCTATGACCCAGCAGACCGGGTGAAGGAGGAGTCAGAGTCCTCAGTGGTTTTTGCAGGTTTTTTATTGGGGTTCACCAGGCATATGGCAGGCAGGGGTGCTGGGGGGCCGGGAGGCTGGCGGTCCTCCCATCCCCCAGCAAATCCTTACTCTACATGGGCTCTCCGGTGATCTCTGCTTCTGCTTCTCTCTCGGCTTCTCTTTTGGCTTCCGCTGGTGTCCCCGTGATGCCGCCCTTAAAAAGCACAGTCTCAGCTCAGGTGAATCCCATCTACCTATGCCCACACCCTACTCCAGGTGCCCGCCATCAGGCATGCATTCAGGACCGCGAGGATCCGTCATCTATCCTGATGGCGGGAGGGCAGAAAACCCTGATACCTTTTACCTTACCCTACATATATAGATATTAGGCAACACTAGAATCATATTCCTACCTGACAGCTAATGCTAGGAGCTGATTGAATGACTATTGCCCTTTTAGAGAAAGCATGACCTCTCCAATCCAGCACATTCCCTGCCAGGTCCACTGTTATGCTTCGAAATATCTTCTTGGTTCCTATAGGCACTTCAGTTTGAGAACTCTGTCCTATCTGTGAACAGTCAAACTCAGAATTTGTGGGCTGGTAACAAAAACATAGAAAAATTTAAAAAATCTGCTCAAAAAAGAAAGAATAGGAAGTGTATGTGTGTGTGGGGTGGGGGGTTTCGAGTGTAGGAGGGTTGGGGGTTGGGGTAGGAATATACTAGAAACTGAGAGGATCTGTAATGAGAAACTAAATTCTGAGCTGCAGAGATTCCCTGAGAGTACGGAGCACATTCCTGGGTTCTTGTGCCTCTTAGTTTCTGGTTGCAGTTTGTGGTGAGCCTGGCTGGACCGTCTGTCCTCAGGCGCCATGACTTAGCTTTGTTACTTTTGATAAATTCCCCCTTTTTGCTCAAGATAGTTTAAGAGGGTATCTGTTACCAGCAACTCAAAGAGCTTTGACCAAGGCATGAAAACAAAGGTGTATAGAAAATTGGCTAAAATTTATTTCTAACACATAGCTAAAGTGACTAAATTTTTTTCTAACAGATGGTTTACAAAATTTGACCCTGCTTAATCTGAACAACAATCAGCTTACAGATATTCCTAAAGAAGTCAAAAGGTAATTTTGTTTCTGGAGAGACTTTGTTCCCCCATCCACCAGTTCTGCTACTCTCTACCTTCTGTCTTCAATCCCCACCCTGGTCATCTGAACAGTTAGGCCTCAAGTCCGTGTGGGATTTATACATAGCAAGGAGGCATCTGAAGGGCTCAGGCAAGCCACTAATTTTAAACAGCTGATCCTTAAACACTTCAGAGAAATGAGAAACAGCATGATTTGGTAGTCTAAGTGTAAAAGTGGAGGTTTGAAACAAAGTTCTAATGCTGATTGTGTGACTGAATTCCCAACTCTACAGTTCTTGGAACTTGCTCAGTACAGAATTGGGGATATTAAACTTTATTTCATATGAGTATTATAAACCATTTTCAGCTTGATGGAAAAGGTAATATAAAAGCTAAGGATTTAAAACCAAGATGTCATTTTCATAAAAAAAAAAAAAACCCTCTACATTTTACTATCATTAACAACAACAACAACAAAATACTGTTTTTACTTACCCTGCACATCTGCACAGATGGGGTGCTGTTACTGTGCCTTTCTGGAGCCAGCTGAAGGCCTTGTCCTTTTGCAGCAAAACACCCTCTTGGGCTTTTCCTCTGACAGATGGAGAGAGAGAACCCTATTTGGATTTACTTTGGAGACTTACTTTATTGCCTGCTGAACAGAAACAGATGTATTACAAAGTAAGAACATCCAGATTTTTAGAGGAGGATACAAAACTATGAACAGTCCTCAACAAAGGGCTTTCTGCAGCACCTACAGTTTAGTTCGATTTAATTTTCTATATCTCTAGCCAATCTATCCTGATTCACAAATAGCATTTTTACATAGCAAGAAATGTTTTAAGTTGAGCAACTACATAAAATTTGAGTTGATCTAATTTCTATAGAAGAGGAATATATGTAGCAGTGAACATGACAATGTTGTTGCTTGCATTTTCATGTATTCAACTTATCAAATGATTTGTGTATTGGTGATAGATGAAAAAAAGGACCCCTTGGCTCATCCAGCAACTAGGTTCAGGTCCTATCTTTGTGAAATTAGCTTTATGACCCTGGCAAGCAATTTAACTGCCCAGGACCTTAATTTTTTCATCATCAAAGGGAGAAATTTCAGTAGGTGAACTTTAAAATCCTTGCAACTAAAACACATTATGATTTCACAACTTAGTGAACTTAGCTCTGTTTGGAGCAAAAGCACAATATGGAAGGAACAAGAAAAATCTAAGGTGTTATTGTAGAAAAGTGAGTGGAAGCTTTTACTGAAAAAAAAAGTAAGTCTGCAAAATATAGAGGTGCATGCTGTTTTACAGCTAATTCTGGCTATGCCCTAGATGTAAGCTTATTGGTTGCCTCCCCAAGTGGGTTTCATTTTCTGATCCTGGGAATCATTCTTCATTTTCATCTACCTTACTGTCTTCATCTGCAAAATGAGCATAATATCAGTGCCCACTTTATAAGATTATTTTGATAGTTAAATAATTCATAAAAGATATTTAAGATTGCGCCTGGGACATAGTAAATGCACAAGGGATGCTTGCGTTTATTATTATTATTATTTCTTTTTTTATTAAAGAGATTTATTTATTTATTTATACAAGAATTGGGGTACAGGCCAGATGCGCGGGAGGGTGAGAGGATTCACCAGAGACAGAGTAGGGAACAGAACAGGCAGATTGACTGAAATACACTGCTGAGGGGAGCAGCGGGCGGCAGGAGAGGTCTGCCACGCCATGTGGGACCCTCGTCAGGCGGCCAGGATTGAACCGGTGCTGCAGAGGCTGCAGACAGCTTCAAAGCACTGCGCTCAACCACCTGCGCCACCAGGCAAGGCCCTATTATTATTATACCTTAAAAGATTTATTTGTACAAGAACTGGAGTACAAGCCAGAGGCACGGGAGGATGAGAGAATTCACCAGAGACAGAGAAGGGAGCAGAACAGGCAGATGGACTGAAAGCACTGCTGAGCAGTGGGTGAGACAGGAGAGGTCTGCCACGCCATGTGGGTATCTCCCTGGTAGGGTGTGAATCGAACCTGCGCTGCAGAGGCTGCAGACAGCTTCAAAGCGCTGCGCTCAACCCCCTGTGCCACCAGGGAGGCCCGCTTGCTTTTATTATTATTTGGTGGTTATTTTTGGTCTTCTTTCTGTTTCTCATAGTATACCTTTCTAAACTCCCATGATACAGTAGTCCACATGGAGTCTATTAAAATAATGATTATATCAATGGTTAATGAAGAAACCTCTCCATCTCTTTCTCCACAGGACCTGCCACACACATTTTTACTTTTTTAACATGGGGTTGTCTTTCTTTGGCCCTGTATTACTCTCCAAATTGTCCCTATTTTACTGAGAAATCTGGGCTCCCTTATTTCCCCTGTCTCCTGCCTCTAGCAGACCTAAGACAAGGTCTTCTTTTTGCTTTTTCTCTCTTGCTCCCTTATTCTCTCTCCTTTCCTTTATAACCAAACTTCTGTAAAGTGCCACCTGTTTAGTGTCTTTCTTTCCTGCTCAACCCCTTAAAGTACTCTTTTTCTTGCTCCATTCTAACGACTCATTTTCAATGGCCACTAATGTTCTTCAGGTAACCAAATCTAATGGCCTCTTCTCTCTGCTGAAGAATTATATAAAAATTATAAGTGTTCAGTTCAAAGAGCATTGACAATTGTACACACACAACAATAAGGTTTTTAACACAATGAGGTATTTGACACATCTTTCAATCCAGTTTCTCTAATATCCTTAGAGTCAATTCTTACCCCTCAGAGGCAAACACAATTCTTACCCCTCAGAGGCAAAACCTGACACTTTTCTTTACAAACTAGTTTTACTTGTTCTAGAACTGACTAAATTATACATTATGTGCCATTTTGTGTGTACCTTATTTTGCTCACCATATATTTTGAGATTTGCCTTATTGTTGCATTTGTCAATAGTTTATTGTCTTGTTTATCCCCAATAACATTTCATCGTGTGAATATGACATAAGTTATTTTCTCTGGTTTATGTTATTGTTTCCCATTTGGGACCATAATAAATTAAGCTATTATGAATATTCTTGTACAAGCCTTTTTGTGGACACATGCTTAATTTATTTTTCATTTCAATTCCTAGGAGTCAGTTGTTGAGTCATAGAGTAAGAGTGTAGCTGTATAATTTATAAGGAACTGCTAATAGTTTCGCAAAGTAGTTGTACATTTTACATTCCAGCAGTTTAAAAAATTTTAACCATTCTAGTGGGTCTGAAGTCACATTTCACTGTAGTTTTAGTTTGCCTTTCCCTGATGTCTTATTGACATTGAGCATTTTTTCATGTTCTTATTCACCATTTATAGATCTTTTTGAAAGGCATCTTTACCTTCTGTGTGGATAATTTAGATAAGTTATAATCTGTTTCTGATTATTTTAGGCATGAATTGATTGTTAAAATTAATGTACAGGTACATAAATAGTGCTTGGTAGTGTTAATTTCTTTTTGCTTTTTATTTAAAATATTAAATCAGCCTCAGCTTATTATAACAGGCCCTTCTGTTGCCCTTATTTTGTAAGTTCTATCATTTAGAGCCAAAATGAAAATTTCAAGTCTTCCAAAAGGCTTGTGATATACTTCAGGTACTATATAAAGCCTTTTTCATTCAAATTTCAGATTTGAATTATAGATTCAAATTTCCTTAATCCCTTTCTCTCTATATGATGGCATTTTCTCTCATTTTATGTCTCTATTTCCTATCTCCTTCTAGATTATGCTCTGCACAAGGGGGGCAGTATTTGTGACTGATCAATTTTTGCTTTTTCCACAGCAACTAGGTTGTTCTCCTATCTGGTACAGGCTCGATATTTGTATATCTGTGTCTATACCTAGATCTACCTACATCCATATATAGTATGTTTGTGTATGCATATGATTTCCTTCGTCCTTTGACTTCTTCAATATGGCCAATGTATCCAGACAAGGAATTAAAATAGAGTTCTTTTCCTTGAATTTGGGTTTTGGTTACATAAAATACTTTGAACATAAGTCATTTGATTATAAAGCATCTTCATAAGTTAATTAAAACAAACATTTTTTATGCTTAAACGAACAGCAGTTATGAACACTTGACTAACATAGGACTCAGATGTTCACCATCACTTATCATTAGGGATATGCAAATCAAGATCATGATGAGAAATCACCTCACACCATTGGGAGTGGCTCATAGGAAAAGACCAGATACAACTGATGGCAAGGATGTGGAGAAAAGAGAACTCTTCTACACTGTTGGTGGGAATGCTGACTGGTCCAGACCATAAGAAAAGCAGTATGGAGGTGTCTGACAACATTAAATATGGATCTGCCATATGACTCACCAATTGTATTCCTAGGCATTTGCCCCCCAAATTCAAAAATACTAATACCATAGGAAACTTGCACTCCCATATTTACTGCAGTGCTATTTGCTATAGCTAAAGTATGAAAATAACCTAAGTGCCCCCAAACAGATGAATGTTCAAAAGAGTGATTAGAAAAGATCATCTCATGTCATTTGCAGCAACATGGATGGAGCTGGAGGAGATAATGATAAGTGAAATAAGTCAGAAGGAGAAAGAGAAATACTGGATATGTCACTAGTATGTGGAATATAGATAAACCAAAATAAGGATCAGATAAAGACAAGCTTAAAAACTAACTTTTGAAAGCTGACTACAGAACTGAAGCATGGGGCCAGAGGGGTAAATACAAAGAGGAAAGGAGCACAATGGTCTATGGTGATGGACTATGGTTGATATGGTGGTGGGTGTGCTACATTGGTAATACCTGATGGGTATTTCAATATAGTACCTATATTGAAAATCAATTAAAAAAAGACTCAGAAAAGCTACAAAAAATATAAATTGACACATGGTTTCTTTATAAGTGGTATCTGTATAACGGACATTCTTAATCTTGGGAGTTTCATTTATATACTTTATTTTTTAGGTTAAAAAGACTTACACATTTGAGTATAAATCATAACCAGCTAGCCAGCATTCCTAGAGAACTTTGTTTCCTTAAGAATCTTTCTGAACTTCAACTTAACTACAATCAGATTGTTTACCTACCCAAAGAGATTAATTTTTTGAAGAAGCTTGAGAAGCTTCATCTGGCCAGGAACAATATTGAAGTTTTACCACAGGTAAGCACAACATGGAGTCAAATTTTCATTTTCAGGGAAGAGATGATTATAATATGGAGTGATTATAGTATAAATGTAGGCATCCAAGTGCAAGCCATCACTTGTGTTTCCTCAGATTAGATGCATTTAGTTCTCAAATCCCAATGACAGAGGATTATTCCACAAAGCTAGGGCTACTAGAGTTAATAAATGAAACTGTAGGTACATAGCTTAGATTTGAATATCAGATATGCAATGAATTATTTTTTAGTAGAAGTATATCCCAAATACTGCATTCTACTAAATTTACTAAATTTATTATCTAAATTTAAATGAATCCCCTGTATTTTAGTGGCAACTCCCAAATATTACCTCAATTAACAATAAACAAATAAATTAAAAATTATTTTTAAATTACTTAAAATCCTGAATTTTATAAATAAGAAAATATCTTGATTACAGACTAAATCTATTTAAACAACAATAACAAGATTATTGTTGTAATGCATTCTATTATTGTTATAACTACTCTATGATGTAACTTCTTATTCCCATTTTAAAATAAGGAACAGAGAAGTTATATAACTTGTACACAATTTGCAAAGGTAAGAGAAGGGTCTCAAATCCTTATCTGTCTGACTTAAATTTCCTTACCTCAAATCAATACTGTCACTACAATTTTATAAATCCTAAGAAGATAGATTTCTTAAAATTTAAATGCTAATAAGTCTTAATATGCATTTTCATGTAAAGAATGTTGATAATGTATGTCCTTATACATTTAATATGATTCAGTCTCTCTATCTAGTATTAATAAAAGGTTAAAAGATCTTTAAGCTTTAATCCTAAAAAAATGATAATAATAGGCTATCATTGATCTTTTTGGTCTGCTTTATAAATGATGAGGCAGTATAGAAAATACTCATTTTAAAAAATAATAATTGCATTATTAATCCTTTTCTGGCATGCTATAAATTATATGTATTCTGTACAAGTATATATATGTATACTTTATGTCTCATTCCTAGTAGATCAGATACTTAATTTTGCATCTCTAAAGTGATCTTGGCTATAGGCAAATAATCCACTGGGGAAAGAATGGACCTGACACTTATAAAATGTATTTTTTTAAAGAACTTTGTTCCCTGTTCCCAATTTCATTGAGATATTGTACGGTAAATGGTTTTTCAGGCTTTTCTGCCCTTCCACTATTAGGATTGCCCTGCCTAATGGGTCACCTGCAGTTGTTACATTGTTGTAAGCTATCTTATTTACTTTCGTGGGCCATGGGAGAAGTATTAAGGTAGTCACCAAGAGGAGCAGAAGCAGGAGAGAGGCTGGCGAGAGAAGGGGAGAAAGAAGCCAGAGTAGCCCAGAGTGAAGACTTGCCGGGGACTTAGAGGCCTACTGGCCTCCTGGCCCCCCAGCACCCCTGCCTGCTGTGTACCTGTGTACCACACTACATGTAAAGCTCAATAAAAGCCTGAGAAATCCATCGAGGGCTCCAGGACTCCTCTTTTACCCAGCTCTGCTTCAATCTTAGAAAACCTGCTCTGTGGCCTTCCTGCCACTACAGATATAATTGGTATACAAAAGCTATACATAATTGATGTATGCAGTTTGAGAGTTTAGACATATACATACATTCATATCACCATTTCCATTGTCAAGGTAATTAACATATCATCTCCAAATATTTCCTTGTGTCTTTTTTTAAAAAATAAGAATGTTTAATGTGAGACTTATTCTTTAAATCATTTTTAAGTACAAAGCCTTGATATATATGACACTATATTTGAACAGCAGATTTCTGGAACACACTAATCTCTCTTCATCCATAGTTACCACCACTCCGTTGTTTACTTCCATATATTTGGCAACTTCATATGCTTCATATGAAGGTGATATTTGTCCTTCTGTGACTGACTTATTTCACTTATGATACAGTCTCCCAGTTTCATCTGTGTTGTCTCAAATAGCAGGATTTTTTCTATTTAAAGACTGAATTAGGTTCCGCGGTAACCCAATTTCTTTATTCATTCATCCATTGGTAGATGCTTAGGTTGTTTCCATATATTGCCTATTGTGAATAATGCTGCAGTAAACATGACTGTGCAAATATCTTTTTGAGATTTCTTTGTAGGATCAGATGGTACTTCTATTTTTGATTTTATGAGGAATCTGTATTTTCTTACCATAGCAGCCAATTTACCTTCCCACCGTCAGTGTGCAAGAATTTCCTTTTCTTTACCCCTCACTCATACTTGTTATTTCTTACCTTTTTGTTAATAGTCCTCCTGATAGTAATAGCTCACTATGGTTTTGATTTGCATTTCTATAATGATTAGTGATGTTCAACACTTCAGCGTATCTTTGGAAATATGTCTATGTCTTTTACCAATTGTTTAACTGCATCGTTGTTTGTTCAAGGATAGGAATTCACAGGTCCGACAGATGGACTTTGGGATGTAAACATGTTCTTTGTGCTAAGGTTGTGAAATTGGAAGAACTTAAACTCAGAACTGCTGGAGTTCATGTTTCCCTTCTTTAGGAGAGTTTGACTTGATGCAATCACAAGAGAAAGAGATGATGACATTATTGATTACTTACAACCAGCCATACTCAATGCCAGCATTTTTTGATTAATTTTCCTGTATCTAACAGAGCAATCAGGAGAGTATCATGGTAATAAAAGACTCAAGAGGATCATATATATGACATGGCAGATCCCCATTCAAGGTCTTGCTGCCCAGCTGTAGGGGTGAGGACTGCAGACAGCCTCTGTTAACTTGATGGGAGTGTGCCTCAGTTACAGAGAACCTCCTTTCTTGCTCAAGGTCACTCTAAGAGCATTCCATATCCTGTGACCAGTCAAGGATGGAGAACATCTTGGAATGATGGTGCCCACTCTGGAGCACCCTACTTTGTTGAACAAAACTACTTTTCGAGCATGGATTCCTAGTAAACATCTATTACACCAAACTCCATCTCATCACCTACCAACCTGGGATTTTATGTGAGAAGATCAGGAAGAAAGACAGTTGTCATGACTGAAGAGTCATATCTCCCTGAGGAGAGGTTTGATCCTCAAAATAAGAGTGTCATTTCAAATATATCTCTGCAAGTGGTGGGAACCATTCATCAGGTCATACCTTCAGTTTTCAATTTTTAAATGTTTTTTATGTTTCTTATTAAAAAAAATCTTACAGTCTTTGCTAGCTAGGAGAAATATCAGAACCAAGATACAGTATAATAACCACGTGGTTACTATGGTAATGTAATGTTACATTGGTCATAGAGATGAAAAGTGACAGGTTTTATTTCCTTTCTAAGGAAAGAGTTATGTTAGCATAGTGTTAAACAAAAGGTAGATGCCAAAAAAAATTGCTGGTGAAATTGTCCATAGAGACAACTTTCCAGGAATACATCTGTTTCTGTTTTTTTAAAGGTTCTATTTTACTTATGGTCATGTATTAAGTAAGCCCCTTAGTATGCACTTTCTGATTAATAGTTCATTTAATATATTCAACAACCACATTGAAGGAGGAGCTTCATTAGCATTTCCATTTTATAAATGAAAACATGATACCAAGAAATTAAAAAAAAATTACTTATGCTTACATTATAAGTGTCAGAGGTAAGCTGTGAACCTAAAAGTAGTCTAAATCTTGGTGGCCACATTGTCAGAGAGGTCAGAGGAAATTTAGAACTCAGAATCTGGCAATCTAGGGCACAGTAATCTCCTTCAGGAGGGTGTACTAAAGAATAGCTCAGGTAATTAGGAAAGATTTTCAAGTCTGAACTAAAAAAGAAATATTTAGGATTCTGGTAAAAAATGTTAAAATAGGATTCTATTAAAAAAAGTCTCTCTTTTGTTTTCTGTCACAGGAAATTTGTCATCTTAGAAATCTAAGACTCCTAGACATAGCTGGAAATATTATACAGATATTTCCACCAAGAGTAAGTAGAGTTAACTTCCATTATAAATGGAAAATAATTTTGTTATGCTATTACTATTAGAACAATATGGACAGCCATTAAAAATTGCTATGGTTAGGGGCCTCCCGGGTGGCGCAGCGGTTGAGCGTTGGGTTGCGAAGCTACCAGCAGCCTCTGCAGTAATGGTTCGATCCCTGGCTACTCCCCGGCCCCGGAGGAGGGTCCCACATGGCGCGCAGACCTCTCCTGCCTCAGCAGTGTACTTGGGTCCTTCTGCCTGCTCTGCTCCCCGCTCTGGCTCTGGTGAATTCTCTCACCCTCCCGCGCTTCTGACTGTACCCAGTGCTTCTATAAATAAATAAATAAATCTTAAAAAAAAAATTGTTATGGTTAAATGTTTCCTGGTATTATACACTGCTCTTGGTCACCTCACACTTTATGAAAATATTACTTTCCAGAGCATCAGTTATTATCCATTGTAATTAATCCAAATGTGATACTTCTATTAGTTGTTTTTCAGCCTTAAACAATGAAAAATATACTTTCTTTCTATTTGGAAATAAATTTTGATCTTGCCTTATTTCAAATAACTGAGAAGCAGTTGGTCTTAGCAACTTGTAACATTGGGGAATATACAATTATTCATATTGTAATTTTATATCTTTGCAAACGTGTTTCCACATGCAGATTAATAATTAGAAACCCATCAATCTAGAAGCATTCAATAAATAGTTGTTGATCCATTAATTTTTCTGATTGACCTATTCTAATTTAAGATTTCATATTTTTACCCCCTATGGAATTTTTTGACAATGAAATGACTGAAATATGAAAAATAAGGTTTATAAAAAAATGAGAGCTTTTTTATTGTGGCAAAATACACATAACATAAAATATAACATTTTACCATCTTAAGTCTACAGTTCTTGTGACTAAATAAATTCATGTTGCTCTAAAATATTGCCAAACATTTATTAGAAGTTTTTCATTTTGGGCCTCCCCGGTGGCGCAGCGGTTGAGCGTTGGGTTGCGAAGCTGCCCGCGGCCTCTGCGGCGCCGGTTCGATCCCCGGCTGCTCCCCGGTCACCGGAGGAGGGTCCCACATGGCGCGCAGACCTCTCCTGCCGCCCGCTGCTCCCCTCAGCAGTGTACTTCGGTCCTTCTGCCTGCTCTGCTCCCCGCTCTGGCTCTGGTGAGTTCTCTCACCCTCCCGCGCTTCTGACTGTACCCAGTTCATGTACAAACAAAACAAACAAACAAATAAATAAATAAAACATGCCTCTATTTAAAAAAAAAAAAAGAAGTTTTTCATTTTTACCAGCTGAAACTTTGTGCACATTAAATATTAACTCTCAATTCCTCCTCCCCACCCAGCCCCACACAACCATCATTCAACTTCTTGCTTCTATAAATTTGACTATTCTATGTACCTCCTAGAAGTATACTCATAGTGCTAGTCTTTGCTGGCTATAGTGAAACAAGCCAACAACTTTGTGAAGTACTAGTTTTGAAAACTTATTTTTTTGTTAAAGTTTTTCAAGCATACACAAAAAATAAAGAGCAAAAGGAACTCCATTTACTCAATGCCCTGACTTGTAGTCTTAACTCATAGATTTGAAAATTTATTCTGTATAATTGTCTGGGTTATTGCCTCTCAATTATTCTTTTTTAAAAAATAAGTTTTTATTTGAAAGTGTTTTTACTTTTTAAAAATTTATTTGTTTATTTATTTTTGGGTAGAAGAACTGGGGTGCAGGCCACAGGTTTGGGTGGTGGTAGCAAGAGATTCACCAGAGACAGAGTGGGAAGCATACATAACAGGCAGGTCTACTGAAATACGCTGCTGAGGGGAGCATCTGGTGAGAGAGGAGAGGTCTGCTGTGCCATGTGGGTCAGCTCCCTAGCCAAGGGGGCAGTGGCTGCCTGTAAGTTGATAATGCTGAGACTTACTTAACCCCTTACGCCACCAGAGAGGCCCAAGAGTGTTTTCTATTTTATAATCTAAAATAGATTTGTAAAATTTGCTATTTGTAAAATTCAGTTATTTCACAGTAGTATATATTTTTTATTCACATGGCTTTTGAATATTTGTAACTGAATTTTCACCAGGACTTTTGAATAAAATGCCCATTAAATGGAAATTTGCAGTAAGACAATGGTACTATTATAATTATTTCATAGATGTTCAATCAGAAGAGTTTCTGTATTACTTAGTTGTTAAGAAAAATTTTATTATGAACACACAGTGAATTAGCTATTTCAGAAGTGGACTGGTACTTTTATTACCATATAGTCAGATCTAGTACATTGAGACTCTAGTTTATTTATCTCATTTTTTTCTTTCCTTAATTTAAAGATTTTGGGTACTTACTGTATTCTTATTGTATTGTTTTTTCAAGCAAAAACATGAAATAATAATGAAAGTCTCTAAATGTAAGTTTTCAAGAAAATTCTGTTAAAGCATTTTTTGTTACACTATACTATATCTGGATTTGTCTCATTTAATTTCCCAGTGTGACTTTTCTTTTTAAAGAAGTGCCATTTACCCACACTACTTTTTTTTTTTCCACAAAAAAAGGGTATTCACTGGATGAGAGCTACTTTTCTTCATCATTGTTGCAGACACCAAAAAAGAAAGCACATAATGTTATTTAAAAAGATATAAAATACATAACTGTCTTGTGAAACTTGATTGGTCCCCCACCTTACCTCCCTCCCCGCAAAAAACCCAATAACAAGCAGGTTACATCAGGCATTCAAGCATTTGGGGGGCAGTTGTGGGATGGATGTTACAGAATTACTCTTAATTTTCTTAAGTGTGAAAAGGTGGTCACAGTTATATTGGAAAATATTTTATTCTTTCCTGTAAATTCTTTCCTGTAAAAATAAACATTTTAAGTATTTATTTTCAAATGTCTAATCTCAACTACTATCTTGAAAACTCAAATATAGTTAGGCACAGAAATAATATACTCAGTATTGAAAATGAGGAGGATTACTCTGTGTATGTGGGGAGAAAATGAATGTAAATATATACTTGTATAAAATGTAGTGGTCTAAATAATGTTAAATTATAGACATAGGCAATTAGAGATTATTGTATTAATTAAATAAACTTGATCAGAAATGTTTAGAAAGATGGTCCCCTCACCTGAATTGTTAAATTTACCATTCTTTAATCCTTGTATATTATCTTAATAATGGTAACTATTACAGGTTTACAATGACATTAGTTGGATTTTGAATTTATTTTTTTTATAATCCTATTTATAAAAAATGCTTTTGTTCTTAATATGGACAAGTTTTAAAATGGTCTACTCCAAACCCAGTTTCATTTGTCATTCTTGTCAGAAGTGTAGTTGTTCTTTGTACAGTTCTTCTAAGTGCAATTGTTGTAAGATGAGTCACTGATCCAAACTCTTAGGTTTGGATCCTAAGACTTCCCAGGGTCATGCAATTTGCTTCTATTAATTTATTTTGTACTTTAGAGACTTTTTCTTTTCTTTGTTTTAAGATGTGTCTTTTTCTGTCAATGCAGTTGCTATTTGGATAACAATAAAAATAAGGATCATAAGGATCATAATGAAAAAACAAACTCCCCCAAAACAGAATAAAAAAGAGATAATAATCCAATAATATTGTTTGAAATAATAATCCAAATTTGAGGGGATCAGAACATTTTGCTATTTTCTTTCCTCTTCACTATGGAAAACAAGAAGTGCAACCTAAATAATCAAAAAGTATCATTGTAGTAGAAATATTAGTAGAGAGAAAGCAAAACTCTGTGACTGATTTCTTAATCTGATCTATTGGCATAATTAGAGGAAATTCTCTGTGACTCAGAAAATTATTTGATATCTAATTCCTATCTAAGACATGTTAAAATAATTCATTTTAATAGCTTGCAATGTGTCCTGTGCTTCTTGGATAATTAGGAATTGTTAAAATTTATTTTAAGATAACTCTTTTCTTTCTGTCCACTAGCTCTCTTATCTACATATATGCCTTTTTATAAAAAGCTTTTTTTTTGGCTATAGAAGTAACCAATTCACCATAAGTCTAGAAAGTAAATATGTGAATATGTGTATATTATATATATTATATAAGAGAGCAAAATATATGCTGCTTTTACACTTAACCTCCTATGAAGTGTTTACTGTTGGTTTTTTCCAAGTATCTAATTTTTATAAATGCACTTAAAATATGATTGAAAACATTGCATAAATTAACATTTTACTTTTTCACTTAACATTTATATTGCACACTTTCATGATATATATATTCTTCAAATAATTTTTTAAATGACTGAATATTCTACATTTTCTTTATCATATGTTCACTTTTTCTCACATTTTTATTTTATTTCTGGAATTAGGCTTGGATTTTGAATTATTAAACCTTTGAGGAAAAGGATGGTGTGAAATAAAATGTCTTTTACTTGCATCTCTTCTTGGGATACTACCCCTTCTGAAACAGAACTTGTGACAGATAGTGGCCCATTTGGAAACACTGCCAGTTTTCCAGATAGTGCAAAAAACAGTGATGTTTGTCTTAATGGATTTTTGAAGACTGCTGTAACAAGGTACCACCAACTGGTACTTCAAAGAACAAGTCTATATTTTCACTTCTTTGAGGACATCAGCCCCGGCAGTTGGGCCATCCTAATCCAGTATGTCCTCTTTTTATCTAATTATATCTGCAAAGACTCTCTAAATAAGGTCACATTCTGTGATTCCAGGGAGATGTGAATTTTGTAGGGATGCTGTTCAAGCCATTATACTTGGATATGGAACAATAAGTTTTAGTACTCTTTTTAGCATCTCTCTATGTAATAGATGAAACTCCCTGTGTGAGGATTATATGACAATTCAGTGGGAAAAATTGTTAAGTAAAGCTCTTGTACGCTGTAGGCAGGAACCTTCAAAGACTTCCTGCCATTAGGGAACTCTGCCCTGTACTGACTTCTGTTTTGGTGTTTAAGGAAAACTTTAGAAATTGAAGTGGGCTCTGGAGCGATCACAAGAAAGAACTCATTACAGAAATTTCAAATTAGAAAAGTTAAAGAAACTGACATTATGACTTGGAAAGAGGAGCATGGCTGGTAGGTGATAATTTCATTATTGAGCTCAAAATAACCTTTAACAATAATAAAAAAAAAATAAAACACTGCATTGCTGTTATATGCTGCAGAAGAACCTTGGATTAGATATTATAATGGGGTTTCTGGGAGGAAAGGGTTACCATTCTTTCTAAATTCTAAAATAAAGGCTAGACAACAATTTATGATATAGTTGTGATTCAGCCTTTTCAACAAGGAGAGAAGTAAGTTACCGAGTTTTTTGTTTCCTTGAAACAATTTAGATTTTTTTTTTTTCTCTTTTAAGCAAAGACTTTTTCTGGCTCCTCTTTCCCTCAGGAGTCCAGTTGTTTTTCATACTTCAATTATTTGAAGAAAAAGCTGACCTGACAAAAGTAAAAAAAGATTTTAATGATCCTCACCAGAGGGCATGATGACGTTTATCTCTGAAGTGAAGTTTATAACAAAACATCATGTACCAAACCTTTTTAGAACAGAAAACTTGCTCTTGCTGTAACACTCTTCATCAGAATCCCCCATTAGCAATCTAACTACTGAACTGTTACCATTTCTCTTCAGATTGAGAAATGGCTGTAAAAGTTATATTTCTGACACAATACTCTGAGCATATTTAGCAATTTGAAGATTTGCAAAAGTAATTTTTTATTATTTGAAATTTGATATTGAATAGCCCTTTGAAGAAGATAGATTCAGTATCATTATTCCTCTTTGGACCTGAGAGTATAGAGAATGCAGAGAAGTAATGTACCTACAGTAGTAGCCCTCAAATTTGAATTTCTATCAGGAATCCCTGGATGTTAAAACCCAACTGGCTGGGCCCCATCCCTAGAGTTTCAGTCTAGAGGTATGGAGAGTGAGAAGATTCACCAGAGACAGAGTGGGGAACAGAACAGGCAGATTGACTGAAATACACTGCTGAGGGGAGGCAGCGGGCGAGTCAGGAGAGTCAGGAGAGGTCTGCTGTGCCACGTGGATGGCTCCCTGGGGATCGAACTGGTGCTGCAGTGGCTGTGAATAGCTTCATTGGTTGCTTCTTAACCCCTTGCGCCACCAGGGAGTCCTCCAAGAATTTGCATTTCTATTAAGTTCTAAGGTAGTGCTAACTGTTAGAGCAGTACTAGAGACTGGACTTGAACTCAGGATTTAGTGGCTTCAAGCGCAGGCCTCCTGCCATATTAGAACCCCTGCCTCTAAGAGACAAATGTACTGAGGAATCTATCCTTTATTTCAGTAGTCACAGGCAGGGGTGGTCCCTGTCAGGCTACATCAATAAATAAGACATTTCTTGTATCTCACTGGGAGTTTGGGTTCTGAGATTTCCCTTTGTCCTGGGCTAAAATGATACTCAAGGAACATTCCTTGAAAAATAGAATTCCTATATAGTCTGTAAAATAGAAGCTAGGGTTTTGTTAGTGAATACAAGGAATGCCTCTAAAATTGGAGGCTGAGTTTTTATGTGTTACTCCTCTACGGCCACACCATGGGTGCATTTGGTGTGTATATGGCTTTGGCACAACTTCTTACACACTTATTCAGCAGCCAATTTAACCATTGGAAAGATTTTTAGCATATGATTTTAGACACCAAATTTTATTTGAGGAAAGTTTGTGAGGCCAAGTCTTCACCATGTAACTTTATTTTTGACTTTTGTCTTTATGAAAGTTCCTCGTTTATGCTGGGTGCTTATAGTTTGGAAGTGAAACCCAGATTTAGTTAACACATTTATAAGGACACATATGAATATGACAGTGTATGAGAAAGTGCATTGCCAAGACTAGATATTGAAGAAATGTGCTTAAAACAGTGTAAATCATAACCAATGCTTCACTTTTCAAGTTAGTCATTTAGGTGCTCTTAGTGATTTCTTTCACTTTCAAATTTATGATACTAACATTTATTGGAATCTACATAAACAGATTCTATGTCAAAATTAAGAATTTTAAATATTTTTATGTTTCTCAGGTTGGTAGGTATATGAGGTTTTTATTTTTTTAATTTACTTTTATTTTTAAGATTTATTTACTTATGCATACAAGAACTGGGGTACAGGCCAGAGGTGTGGGATGGTGAGAGGTTTCACCAGAGACAGAGTGGGGAACAGAACAGGCAGGTTGACTGGAATACACTCCTGAGGGGAGCAGAGGGCAAGACAGAAGAGGTCTGCTTCACCATTTGGATAGCTCCCTGGCTGGGGATCGAACTTGTGCTGTGGTGACTGCAGATAGCTTCATAGGTTGCATATTAACCCCTTGTGCCACCAGGGAGACCCTAAATGAGGTTTTTATAAGAAGAAAATGATATAAGGAGAGAAAAATTTTGTTACAATGCTGCAGCCATGAGAACAGTTATGCTTGGACTATTCATGGTGGATAATAGTATAGCATCTGTTGTGTTTCTTCACTGCTCCCTTTTTTTCCTTCAAGAATCCTTCAGAATTATTATAAATCAAATTTGAGACTAGTGCAAGCACTCTCCCTTTTTATCATATGAGAAACAAAGGAGGAAAAAAAGTAAGCAACTTTCCCAGAGAGCAGAAAATTTGAGTCCACTGTTCCCAAATAAAAATCAAATATGCCTAGTTTAGCAATTTACCAGTTGTATGACCTTGAGCACATAACTCAATTACTCTATGTCTTGTTTTTCTTCAGAAAGTTGGGGATATTAATAACACATATCATTACATGCTTGGGAAAATATCTGACCCAGCAGTTGGTGTTCAGCCAACATAGAATGAATGATAAAATGAGATAATGTATAAAAATTCTTAAATTGGAGTAACATTGCATGATAACATTATATAAGTTTCAGGTGCCCATCCCGGAGACCCAAACTGTGTCTTTAATATATGAAGTTCACCCCTAAACATCCAATTCTATCCTACCCTATCATTGTCCCCCTTTTCCCAATTTACCCAGCACCTTCCTCCTCCCTTCTGGTATCTACTAACTGATCTTCTGGTCCAAAAATCTTTACTTGATTTATTTCATCCGTTTGTTTTCTCATCTACCTCTTGTGAATGAAATCATACAGTATTTATTTTTCTTTATTAGTGTTTGGCACATGATAGAGATAACAAGTAGATATCTTTTCATTTTAAGATTTGGTCTGAGGGGGCCTCCCTGGTGGCACAAGGGGTTGAGATGCAACCTAGGAGGCTCACCTCGGCCACCACAGCACAAGTTCAATTCCTAGCCAGGGAGGTAACCCACATGGCGCTGCAGACCTCTCCTGACTCTCCCACTGCTCCCCTCAGCAGTATATTTCAGTCGATCTTCCTGTTCTGTTCCCCACTCTGTCTCTGGTGAATCCTCTCACCCCCCCAAAAAAAACTGGCTTGTACCCCAGTTCTTGTATGTATAAATAAATAAATCTTTAAAAAAAATGTTTGGTCTGAACTAAATGGTCACTCGATCTGTCCTAATGCAGGGGTGTCTTCATAGGTTTTCAAAACCAGGAAAGCACCTAAATGACTCTAACTTGCAATTATTTGCAGCCACTCACCTATACAGGCATGAAAGGGCAGGGGTAGAGTCCTTAGTATTCCTCTGCTTCCTGCTCCCCATGTGCTCTTTGTCTGAACAGCTGTTATTTTGCTCTGCAGACCCATTCACATTCTTGCAGTCTCGGTGAAACAGTAAAACAGAACTAATAAACTAGCTCCCTAAAGGGAGGAGCTGTCCCTGTTTCCTTGAATCTTTGCTTTTGATTCTCCTTATTCCAGCCTCATCTTTTTTTTTTTAAATAATAAATTTTATTTTTATATTCCCCATACAATTACAACCCCCCCCATTCTGACCCCAATCCCTCCCCTCCCGCCCCTCACCCCCCAAAAAGTGTCTCTGGTTCATAGTTTTTTGTTGATTTTGATTTTCGCTTTCTTATAGTTATTCATTTTCCTGGTCCCTTATTTAAGTTTTCTAGATTCCTGCTATGAGTGAGACCATCCGGTATTTTTCTTTTTCTTTTTGTCCAGCCTCATCTTTACCCTTCCCTTTGACTCAATTGATTTCTGATTTTCAGATTGACTCCTTTAAAAATTAAACCCCTTGGTACTGAAATCCGTTTTTCTTAGATTCTCTATTTGACTTCTATTCGACTCTATTCCCTTCTTCCCTTGGATGTTTTTAGTTTAAAAGAACTTCTCTCTTGGGCCTCCCCTGGTGGCGCAGTGGTTGAGCGCTGGGCTGTGAAGCTGCCTGCAGCCTCTGCAGCGCCAGTTCGATCCCCAGCCACCGGTGAGGGTCCCACATGGCACAGCAGACCTCTCCTGCCATGCCCGCTGCTCCCCTCAGCAGTGTATTTCATCACTCTGCCTGTTCTGTTCCTGGCTCTGGCTCTGGTGAATTCTCTCACCCTCCCACGCTTCTGACTGTACCCAGTGCTTGTATAAATAAATAAATAAATCTTAAAAAAAAAAAAAAAAAGAACTTCTCTCTTTTAGGTCAGAGCTTGATTTTGATCCATTCCAGGCTTAGCATATCTTGCACTGACAACTGTGATGCCAGACACTTACTTGATATTGCACAGTACAGACCTGGTCGCTGTCATTTTCCAACTTGTATTTGTCTAATTCATAAAATGTATGTATTTCAGAAATCCCCCATTGTCTTTTGTTAGGTTACTTTTTGCATTTAGTACAAAGTTAAGCGAAGAGGTTCAGTTTGTTTTTAAATGACTCCATTTCCAAATGATCTCACCTGCCCTGCCTTCAGGAGAATTATTTCCATCCATGTCCAGTTATAAATAAATATTTGTGCACACGCACACACACACACACATTCCTAGGGAAGCCATTTCATTTTGGAATAAAAGAAATATTTCTGCGAAATTGACTAGACACTTGAAAAATGGTTATTTCAAATTTCAGCATGTGTCTGACAAAAAAAACAAAAACACAATACAACTGTGGGAAAGAAACTTTGTGAGAACATGAAATTGTGATGTTTACGTTGTATCAAAACTTCTATTAAACCAAAAAAAAACCTATTAAAACTTTTGAAACTTTTGCAAAATGGTTAGAAAATAACCTCAAAGTTTATAAATGATATGCAGTGAAATATCCATTAAGCTGTGGCCAAGGACGTCTTTGAAGATCTCCACAATCTAGTTTTGATATGTTTGAAGTATCTACTTTGTTCAGAGGTGTGAGAAATTCCAGTTGTCCACCTCATCCCCTTTGTTTTTCTTCTTCTTTCAAATAGATATTAGAGATTCACTTTGTTCTTGTTCCCATATTTTGGCTTATATTCTGTCTTTATTGGATATTAAGGAAAACTCTACCCTATCCCTGAAGCTGACTAAATGTTTTTCTAGAATTTGACCCCAGTTTGAAAATAGTATATTTTTCTTCGGTTGTCAGAGCTGCCTTCAGTGGCTCAGTTTATTAGGAGATATACATTTAAAATAACATTCAGTGACCTTTAAAAAAAATGGGACATAAGCCAAAGCTTGCCTAATGAAAACCCCTTGTGGGCTCTGTGGTTTTATGTAAGTGATGTAAGCTTAGCTAATATAGAATTCCAAAACTTGACTAAATGCTGTGCCTGTCGCTACTTTTATGAGAATGAGATCATGTTTTCTGCTGTTTCTTATATGGGGGGTGGACAAGGAGAAGGGTGTTGAATTATGTTATTGCTTCTTTCGCCATTCTAATTCTAAAATCTCATGAGATAGACTTTTGGAAATAAAGAGCTTAGAGAAAATTAATAAAATGTTACCCCGGAAGCAAGGAGGGTTTGTTAAAACTCTGGTTCAAAATTGAGGACTCAATTAAGTGAGGGAGTATAGCTGTTTCCCCTTGCTTAATTAAATTGAATAATCTGAGTTCTGCTTGCTGCTTCCATGTATGCTCTTATCAGAATGAAAGGCAGGATGGGTCTGGATGCCCATGTGTGCTGCAGAGGAACCTATCCACTTGGCATGGAGGTTGGCAGAGTGTTTAGCCATCTGTAGTTACCTCGGAAATTCTATTTTTCTAGCCAAGTAGTGAAAGACAGTGATTCAGGAGATAAAAGGAATGCCGCTCATCTTCAAAATGGAGATCCCCAAACTGAAGTAACACCCCCCTTCATTTGTTGAAAGGAAGGATAGGGTTATTTGCTCATAGAGAATCGTATGAGATGAGGAACTGAGATAAGCAGTTGAAACTGGAAGTCCTTGCTGAACAGACTCTGTGCTTGGTAATGGGGGGAACAATGGGTAGCATCTGGAGTTCCTCTCTAAGAGGAACATCTAAACTTACTGTTGCGGGGAAAGAAAGGATACTGGCATTGGAGAGTTTTTTCAGACACAGTAACTGAGAGTCTGTGGCTGGCATTCCTGTACCTCAGAATTAAAGGGGAACATCAAAGGAACTACAGGTGTGACTTTGTAGGAGGATGCACTAACGAGAAAGCAGAGTTATAAATTAAGGAAGTTAATTCCAAACAGAAGGTACTGAGGTGGTAGAAAACTTAGACAACTCAGCTGTGCAGTGGATGTCAGGGAACTGACTCACAGATGGGGAAGTGACACTGGAGGAGGCTGATTATGTCACTGTGGGTAGACGTTGAGGCTTTTGTTATTATAGTTCTTTGTTTCATAACTTTGCTATGCTTTCAAGTAGGGAGTTGGTGCTCATCTATTAAAATAATTTGGTGAATAGTTTTTCCCAGGTGTTTGGATGCTTATTTGGACCAGAGAATTTTTCCACGTGCATCTCTGTCCCAAGAATCACAATGGTATCAAATCACACACCTAACTTATAAACACATGCTGTTTTTCCATTTCTGTGTAATATGGGATCTGTTTTGATCTTTTTCCCCATTGATGTAAGAAGCATGATAGCTGAAAACAGCAGATAGAGTCTGGATAGATCCTGACTTGGGATTTGGATTCTGACTCTACACTTAGTGATTTTGAATTCCTGCAGATCACAGCATGCTGCAAGAGATTTCTGAGTTGACCATCAAACATAAAAGAAGACAGGGTTTGCTTGGAGGTTTTACAAATTAGTTTTCCAAAGGAAATGTGGTGAGTCACAACTTTGGTAGTGACAATTTTTTTTTGGGCGGGGTCACAATAGAGTGAAGAGTAGCTAGTGTGCTATCTTCCCTGGAGGCAGCACTGTGTAGTAGAAGATACATAAACTTCATGGGCTCTATATGGATTCCAATTTTGCAACTTCCTAGTTTGTGATTATGGGAAAATTTTCTAAAGTCCTTGAACTTCAGTTCCTGTATTTGAAACCATTGGATGATAATACAAATGATACTGGCTGTCGTGTTAAGTCATTTCCTAGCTTCTCTTCTCACCATTAAAGCACAAGCACTGCTTCCCCCCTCCAGTCTTGCAGGACTTCCATGATGTCAGTGCCTCAGGTAGCTGTGCTTAAAGGTATCATTATTAACCCCCCCCTCTTTTTTTCCCTTAGGTGATCCTTACCTATCTGGGAACTCTCTGGGGTCATCTGACCCAGACTGTGCGAGAATGAATGGGCATGAGAGTTGGAGGATTAGTAAACAGAAAAAAATATATAATTTCTGAATGCCTGAGGAGTACTCTCAGAAACCTAATTAATATTAGTGATTTGGGCCTCCCCAGTGGTTCAGTGGGTTGAGCATAGTGCTGTGAAGCTGTCTGTAGCCTCTGCAGCATGGGTTTGATTCCCTGCCGGCCAGGGAGATAACCACATGGCGCGGCAGACCTTTCCCTCGTGCCCGCTGCTCCCCTCAGCAGTGTATTTCAGTCTGTCTGCCTGTTCTTCTCCCAGCTCTGTCTATAGTGAGTGCTCTCACTCTCCCATGCCTCAGACCTGTATCCCAGTTCTTGTGTAAAAATAAATAAATCTTTTAAAAAAATTAGTAATTTATTCAACCTTCTGCCAGAAAGTGGAATGATAATGTATGTTCCTAGCTATGTTGTTTTATTTATATTACTTTACGCTGTAAAGCAAGAACAACATAAAACAAGCATATAGTTTGCGTTTAATGTTAGAGTAGAAGAAGCAGCTTTATGAAATGATTTTACACACTCACGTGTAATCTCTATTCAGGTGTTCATTGTTTTAGAGGACATGTTTCACTGAATGTCCCCTGGGGAATAATAAGTAGAGTTGGTCCAGTACTAACTGTTCGCATATAAAAAGAATAAGGGGATTTATGTCTCCTTGGAGTTAACTCCGGACTGCCAACCAAGCGCTGTCTTTCAGTAAAGGTTCTGCCCCTGCCCATTTTCACAGGCACAGAGCTGATTATAAATTCTGCTGCTCTCTCTTCCCACCTACATCCTGGCGATCTTGCCCTACTGAACAGTTAAAATTTTTAGTGACTGATTTGTCCCAACCCTGGTGGGTTGTGATCCTTGTTCAAAAATTTCAAGACCCAAAAGGTGGAGAAAGCAAGAGGAGGACATCAAGCTGAAGTAGCAAAATAAGAACCGCTCCTAGGGAAAGGAACCTGGATAGCTCATGTAAGTGCTTTCAGCATTGGTAGCGATGAGGAAATAGAATGGCCGATACCAGGTAGTTTGCTTATAAATGTGTAACATCTAGCTCTCTGGGGGAAAAAACCTGGCTTGTGACATCTGCCACTTTCGATGCAATGAATACTCCCAACAGGGACGATTTCAAGTTACCAATACCATTACCAGGTCGGAGATCAATGCTCACACTTGGTTCTCCTGAGCTGGTACCAGGAGAATAACTTCGGCACTCCTGATTGAGATAGGAAGGAGCTGGTATAAAATTTTAAGAGATAATGTGTCAGGAATTCTTAAAATATCAACTTTGCTACTTTTTAGCTATATTATCTTGAGTAGAGACCCTTAAATTCTTCAAGTATCATTTCTTTATTCTTTAGTTCATTTATTCAATATATATTTGCAAGACTTTTTTATGCTAGTAACTGTTTGAGGCATTCTGACCCTCTTTCAGCTTTGTTCTAGTGGGAAAGAAGATCATAAGAAAGTAAGCAAAAATATAATTTTAGGTAGGTAGGTAATGTGATAAAGAGAAATACAGGGCACTGTAAGCTTGAGAGGGAAGGGGCGATTTTGTGTGTTTTATGCACTGCTCTATCCTCAATGCTTGCAACATTACAAAGACAAATCTGAGGTAGTGGAGAGCTCTGCTACCCCAAGTGGGGCTCTAAGAAAGACACTCTTAACAGGTGATCAAAGAGACTTGAATGATACAAAAGAACAAATGTGGCAGGCAGTGTTGGGGATCTGGTTTAAGCCTCCTACCCTCTTAAACCACTTCCAGTGGTAGAACTGAAACTACTTCTGGGTAGAGATAAATAAAAGGAAATCCTTATTTTTTTTTATTTTACCAATAAAATTGGGGAGACTAATGTGGTTCTCCCTAACCTCCTTTATCATTTTTCCCTTGGTCTTTATTTTATTGCTAGAATTTGATTAAGAATTAGCAGTTGTTTTGAGACTATAAAGTGACAAGCGTGAAGATAATTTATAATGCTCATATTATAATTACATAATATGATATAATTAACTTATGTTCTCATATTTTGAAGGCTCCAATAAGTAATAAAGAATAGTTAACTATTTTAAATCCCTAATTTGTGCTTTTTAACAGGAATAGTAGTAATGTGACTGAATCCAGAGTAAAATTAAAAAAATAGCTACTCTTAAGTCTAAAATCTTGGGTTAATGTTAATAGCTCAGTATATACTTTTTCAAAGCTTCAAACACATTTGAAAGCAGAAATAATGCCAAAAAAATCTAGCACTTTCTCAAATATTATTCTTTTTGTTTTAGAAATTTCAATATAGTGTATTGAAATTTCAATATTGAAGAGCTAATTGGGAGAGTTTTCCAACACAAAGGAACATGTGTATGTGTGTGTATAATTAAATACAATAAAAGTTGTGAGGCTCTGAACAAGCTAATGGAGAGAGAAGATAGGTGAAAAAACGAATTGGGGTTTTATAATCTTGTATGTGAACCAGTGTTTCTCAACATTGTGTTGTTGTTATCCCCTCCCATGCTCCAGGAACCTTTTAAAAGATGTTTTTTACCCTTACTTTTAACACTAGAGATATATTGTGTATATGTTTCTATTGCCATGTAGGATTGAGTTTTGAGAGTTACGGACCATTATAATATGTAAGATTTTTTTGCATTTCCTATAAAGCAATTTTTACCTTCTTGGGGATGATAACAGTTCTCACTCCCACTATTGAGATGCATAAACAGAACAGGACTTGAAAAAAAAATATTTCTTACATTCTTACTTTTATACCTCATGAGCCAGATATGTGGGAGAGTTTTCAAAGTTCTGAGAAAATCTTAGAATCAGCATAGATGTTGAGTTAGCTTTCTTGAAATCTTAAAATATTTTTAGCCCTGGGAAAATTTCATCCACTTTGGGGAAGCTGTATTTTCTGTCTTTTAATCCAGTACAAGAGGAGTCTAACCCCTGTTGCTTTCATTACCTCCAAATTTGTTTTCTGAGAATTTGCAGATTAGTAAACAATTAGGGTGATGCAAGTTTAATCATTCCTGGAAAAATATTTCAAAATTTCTTTTCACTGTGGATTACTTGGAAAATAGTGATAAATAAAAAGAAGAAATGTAAAATTACCCATAATCTGACCATTTGGGAGAAAATGCACACCATTAATATATTATTTTTTTTCTTTCCTATTCCAATTTTTTAAAAAAAGTATTAATGCATGTGTGCACATGTACATGTAGGCATTAAAAATGGATTATTCATACAGGTTAATGTATTAGTATTATTAGTATATTCATATATATTAGTATGTTATTCATACACACATATTTTATAACATGCCTTTTAAACCTTTATTGTAAACATTTCTTCATAGTTTCAAGTATTTCCTCACATCAGTAGTTTTAAGGCTTGCATTACACTGATGTGTAGATACACTGAAGAAGTTTCCTATTTTTTGAAAGGTAGACTATTTCAAAGTTCTTGTCACAATAAAAATTGTAGTTAATCTTTGTGCATACTGTCAATTACTCCCTTAGGAAAGATGTCTAGAAGTGAAATTTTGTGTGTATCAAAATTCATGTATACATTTACTGATGTGATGGAATGTTGCCAAATTTTGCTTTAGAAAGTATATTTGATTTGAGGTTTCTGCATTCTAAAGTTGATTCTAATTCTTGCTTTATGTAAGCAATATTTCATATCTTTCTTTGATGATAGTTATACTAAGTAGCATAGAATCTTGTCCTATTAGCTTTATTTTCTCTCATATAAATTCTTATATTTATTATTTCTAATGGTATTGGCACTCAGTGATTATCAGGTAATTTTATTTTTAAACTTTCAACTTATTTTTAATTTGGGACACTCATGATTCCCTTGAAGCTGGCAGCTGTCTTTGTAAATTGCTAATGGAAGAAGAGAAACTTCTTACAAGAGCTTGCATTGGTCTTTGAGAGCGTGGAAATATAATAGCTAAAATATTCTAGCAGGCATCATGCTTTCTGACAGCTCCTCATTCCTCCCTGCTGTTGCCAGCCACTTAGGGCCCCATCTTACTTCTCTCTAATCAAGGCATTGCTCTGACCAAGTTATGTGTGTGTGGGATTCAGAAAAAGAAGATACAGAGTGTGACTGTGGGAGTAAGTGTGGGTGTGTGAGTCCACAGTGCCTGCTTGCTTCTGAGACAAAATGGCAATCTTAATGTCTGCTGTTCCTCGGTCATTCTTTTCTGGAGATCTCTATTACCTGTGGTTTTTTTTTTTAAATTAATTAATTTATTTATACAAGCACTGGGTACAGTCAGAAGCTTGGGAGGGTGAAGAGCCAGAGCCAGAGCAGGGAGCAGAACAGGCAGATGGAGCGAAGACACTGCTGAGGGGAGCAGCGGGAGTGGCAAGAGAGGTCTGCGCGCCATGTGAGGAGGCCAGGGATCGAACTGGCGCTGCAGAGGCTGCAGGCAGCTTTGCAGCCCAGCGCTCAATGGCTGCGCCACCAGGGAGGCTCTATTACCTGTGTGTTTTGAGTCCCCTCAGTATACTTTCTTTTTGCTATGGGAATTCTTCCTTGAGCTTTCATATTCATCCTTGGTTGATGCTTCCTTCTTCGCTTGATATCAACTATAGGTGTTTCTAGTCCCATGATGATTCCTCTTCACGTTTTTAAGTGACTATTATTATTGTTAAAGTTATCTTCTTATTTCTAGAATTTGGCATGTGAGCAGTAGACTGCTAAGTGTACTTAGTTTTACCATCTTAGAACTGGAAGTACTTGTATAAAATTGCTAATACATGTATAGCATAGGAAAGTAACTTCACCCTTTATGGTAGAACTCAAATGCAGTGATGGAAAAAAGGAAGATAAAATAAAGGTAGATCCCAACAAATCTTTTCTATTAAGAAAAGAATAGATATTAAGAAAAGAATATTAAGAAAAACAATAGATATGATTTGCTTATTTTCAACAATGGACTATATATTGGTGTAGTATCTTATTTAACTAGAACACCTTAAAGTTTACTAATACTTTATCCCTTATTTGACCTTCAAAATTCAGTTAAATGGATATTATTTTCACTTAAACATGAAGAACAGGTGCAGGCATTTTAAATAAGATGATCAGAGAGGTTGTGTGAAAGAAATAAATTTGAATCAATCCTTAGTTTTGAAGCCCAGCACTTTCTCTATCCTATTATTAACAGATAGATTCAGTTACATGAAAAGATTTTTAAAAGTGTGTTTGTATAAAATATCAGTGACTTCAGGAAGATGAAGCAAAGCAAGACTCTTGATAAATTGATAAAGAAGAACAAAGATATATTGAGTAAAGTTAAAGGTGTTTTGTCTTCTGAAATTCTTTATTTAAAGCCATATTGGGGTTTGTTGTGGAAACCAAGGCAGAAGCTACAAACTGGCATTCTTTCTGCACTTCTCATCATGCATCTGAGTGCACAAATTTTAATTTCCTGTCAGAATGAAAAAGAATCTCACAATTAGTTTTCAGAGGATAAATTGCTTTCACAAAGCATTTGGATATCTTTCTTCTAGTTCACTGCTCTGAACTGTTGCCTGGTCTGAATAAATTTTAAAATAAATTTCTTCACTTTACAAAGAAGACTATCCCAGACAGAGTTTGGGGACTTTGGTTTCTTTGTTATTCTTGAGTAAGGTACTTTTTGTAGTTTGGCTGTGGTTATTCTTACTTTTCTCTGGAACCAGGCCATGAGGTTCAGAAATATGGATGAAAGAGCATCTTTGGTTATATGTCCAATGGAGAGGTCTTAAATATATTATTTGCTTTCAAAACCTGAAAAGAGTTTTGAAAGAGTGTATGGCCAAGGTTTGAAAGTCTTAGACTGAGAGAAGGGAGAAGTAGATTTTTATGTTTTAAAAGGAGGATTCAAAGAAAAACCCTCAGGAATGTTATTGGAGGGCCTCCCCCGTGGTGCAGCGGTTGAGCACTGGGTTAAGAAGCTGCCCGCAGCCTCTGCAGCGCCGGTTCGATCCCCGGCTGCTCCCCGGCCACCGGAGGAGGGTCCCACATGGCGCGCAGACCTCTCCTGCCGCCCGCTGCTCCCCTCAGCAGTGTACTTCGGTCCTTCTGCCTGCTCTGCTCCCCGCTCTGGCTCTGGTGAATTCTCTCACCCTCCTGCACTTCTGACTATACCCAGTGCTTGTATAAATAAATAAATAAATCTAAAAAAAAAAAAAAGTGTTATTGGAGCAATTCAGAGACACTGGAGAGACTTGTCTTTCTACTCATGATGGACAAGAGAATTCTGTGACATGCTGAAATTGGTATGCATGTTTTATTCTGCTTCTTTTGTTGCAACATAAATGGAGTTTAATTTAAGTTACTTGGCAGAGAGTAAGGAGAATCTCATGGGGATTCAAGCAGGAGATGTTGTAAGGCTGAGTAGAGCCTAGATCTACTGGAACTAGCATGTAACTTTCAGTTTAAGGATTTGGAACTCTCAGTTGCATGAATTTTAGGACATCACATTTCGTTGTACTATTGACAAGTCACCATATTCCAAATGCTTATTCTACTTACACCTTATTTCTGCTCCCCTATAACTTCAGCATACACATAACCCACAATAATTGTTCCATTTCAGTTTCCAAAAGCAAATGGCAAGTCACTTCTACATTTCTTGGTTCAAATTCCCCAAAAGTCTATGGTTAGGCCAGTCTATAGGATTTCAGATAATTGTCTCAAGCCTGTGATTAGCTTCTTTGGCCTGAATCAAGACCTTGTTCAATGCCTAAGCAGTAGAATCATACTGTATAAAATCTGTAGGTAGCACAGTCCCTGTGTTGGTGGGGATGCATCAGTAGGAAAAATTTGGCAGTCTTAGTATATATCTACTGGAACTGGAATTATAACAAGGCAATTCGACTTCCAAATCTATCTTCCCAAAGCCATATATTTTATATTATATATTAAGTCCTGCATTAAGAACTAGAATTATAATGGTGAGAAAACCAGACAGGAAGTCTGCTTTCTCAGAGCTGTACTGTAATGGAAAAACGTATTAGTCAAATAATTGATATTATGAATGTATAATCACAAACTAAAATCATACACTAAAAGAAAGGATCATTGGTCTGTGAAAGAGAATAGGAATGTAACTAAACTGGTAGTTTAGGGAAGGCTTCCTGGAGGAAGTGATGTAAGTTAAGTTCTAAATAATGAATAAGAATCATTTAGGTAAAGGGGAAAGACACCTTCCAGAGAGGGTAGAAAGCCTTGGAAAAGCTCTGTAGTGGAGGGAACAAGGATGTTCAGAGAACTGGAAGGAATTTCAATGTGATTGGAACTCAGAGTTTGGGTGGAGGGGGCTGTTGCCAAGAAAAGTATGATGTGTTTAGGATTTTGATCTTTATTTGAAGATCAGCTCAAGCCTCAAAGGGCTTTAAGTAGTGGGTGAGATAATCAAATTTTTACTTTGAAAAGATCACTCTGTCTGAAGTGTAGATGATGTACTGGGAGGAGACTAGAAATGGGGAGGACTTCTAGCAGACTTTTTGCTGGAGCCAGATAAGAAATGATGGCATCTTCATATAAGGTAGTAACAGTAGGGGTGGAAAGACCTGGACAAATTCAAGTGATATTTAGGGATAAATCTGGAAATGGTGATAGGTTATAAACTTTCTATGGCTTAGATAGAAAATACTGGGGGGTGGGAAGGAACTTTAGAGGACAGATCATGAGTTCAATGTTTTATGTATATTTGAGACATTCATGAGAATATTTTGAGTAGTTAATTGACCTGGGATATTGAAGGCAGGAAGCGGCCTGGGCTTGGGGGTCTTCAACTGCTTATTCTTGGCCAGAAGGAGGAAGAAGTGTATGTTTGAGTAGTTAATTGACCTGGGATATTGAAGGCAGGAAGGGGCCTGGGCTTGGGGGTCTTCAACTGCTTATTCTTGGCCAGAAGGAGGAAGAAGTATATGTATGTGCGTGTGCGTGCATGCGTGCGTGCATGTGTGTGTGTGTGTGTTTAGAGCCTGGGGACTCAGTTATGGCCTTCTCTTCAGGCTTGGCACTTAGCCTCCTTTCTTTACTCCCTCTAAAGTTCTTCTATTGGGATAAGTATCTAGCAGATAGCTGAAGGATTCTATTGATCACTTTCAGTCTATTTTCTCTCCCATTCATGCAGGGTGTATGAGAGGTTCCCAGAACAGAGTTTTTGGCTTTCTTATGCTCAAATGATAGCATCTGCCTAATCCCTTCACAATTTTGATTAGATATCAAGTTTATCATATAATTTCTTCAATTTCCCATTGTTAACATATGTTTTTGATACCACAGCTCCCACTATCAAAATCTTGACCTCTTCATAGTCAAACTTTACCTTATTTAGAAATTCCAGTTCTTGCTAAAGGGCAATCCTGTGAGCTTTAAGATGGTCTGAAAAGTAAATGGTGATTTGCTATAGTTGCTTTTTTTAATTATGTGAAATCTTAGCCTCTTTTCTTTGTATTAATATAGTTTATATTTATATTAATAATGTGTATTTATAATGTTTATGTTAATAATGTTCTTGTTAAATTATCGCCTTTCTGATCTCCTTCATTACTTTAGGCTAAGCTGAAACAACTGAAGTATTTACTAAACTTATACATTATTCCTAAATCACAGGTTTTATTTTTTATAACCAGGTCTAAAGAAGAAGGCCTTGTGAATCTTGAGTGCCTAAAGGGATATGTGTATCTGGGGTTTCTGCCTGAGGTTTTATTTATTTATCAATTATTTGAGCATCAGCCATGTACAAGATTTAGAACTTGTATTATATAGTCACTTAAGATACAGTTTTTAAAGAGATTAAAGCCTGAAAGATGAAAAGAATTGAAAGATATTAATATGCAAAGATCATTTTGTATTTCTTTATCTTATCCTCTACTTAATTTCTCCATCCTGGCACTTACCTTCTACATACTAGAATCTTCTTCCTCTTAAAAAAAATCACCCTCATTTAAACCTTTATTTTCTTCCAGCTACCAATTCCCTCCCCTTACCTCCCCTAAGATGCATCCATGAATATTTTTGATCTGGTGCCTCAGGAACAGGTTATTCTAACTTCAAACTACTTGGGGCTTGATAACATTTTGTTGTGGGGGACTGTTCTATGCATTGTTGAGCTGCACCTGTGCTCTTTACTAATTAGGTACGGGTAGTGATCCCCCCTCCTACAGTTATGACAACCAAATATGTCAGTAAACCCCGATGATGGGAAATGGACAAAATTGTTCCAGTTGAAACAACACTCAAAACAATGGTTGTTTAAATGGGCATGTGCAAGAAACTTTAAGAAGCTGTAACAATGATTTACTAGTAGAGGAGAATAAAGCTGGTTATGCTACTGGAGTGATGATGATAGTAAAGAACACTGTTCTATCAAGACGATAGACTGACAGTAAGCCGAATCCTGCATATAGAGATATATGAAAAAATGCTGCTCTGGGGACTGTTTAGCATGAATTTTGAGAGATATTGTGACTGTAGGTTATTGAAATTTCCCTCCTGCAAAATACATGCTATTGAATTTCATTCATCAATTAATTTCATGCTACTAGGATGACTATTTTCTGATATATTTTATGGAGTAAGTTAACAAACTAGGGAATTAATTGCCGTCCTGATGGAAGAATAATGACAGGTTTTGAAGGAAGAGAAACACAACCCCTAAAGAGAAATGTATGGCCTTTAAATCATAGTCAAATTTGAAATGAGGTTAATATATATTAATAGCATTTGCATATGCCATGATTTTACATTTCTAGCAATTTTGGAAAAAAAGGATTGTGAACTCACATATAAATTATGGAATGTCATTTTTAGGATAGAAAGGAAAAAGTGATGTTACCATAGACCATAAAGAATAAGAAATGCTACTTTTCACATCAACACCCCAGAACTGACTTGGGGCTACCATTGGACTTAATTCTTTAGGTTGCTACATTGATGGATAGTGTTGAAAATTGAATTAAGACTATCAGAATGTCTGTTGTGAGAACATGAGTCAAGGAGATTGCAACATGGGCTTGAGCTCCATATTTTATTTTATTTTATTTTTTTAAAAGATTTATTTATTTATTTATACAAGAACTGGGGTGCAGGCCAGATGTGTGGGAGAGTCAGAGGATTCACCAGAGAGAGAGCAGGGAACAGAACAGGCAGTCTGATGAAATACACTGCTGAGGGAAGCAGCGGGAGGGACAGGAGAGATCTGCTGCGCCATGTGGGACCCTCGCTGGCAGGCTGGGATCGAACAAGCACTGCTGAGGCTGTGGACAGCTTCACAACGCTGAGCTCAAAAGCCTGCTCCACCAGGGGAGGCCCTTGAGCTCTGTATTTTATTTTAGAATCTTCTCTATGTTATAGAAATTTCATGAGACTTTGAGAGTTAATTACATGATGTCCTGTATGCATTAAATAAATTATTTTTAATTTGTTAAGTGCCTGCTGTGTCAAATTCTGGGCTGAAATCAGAGATATATCTCTAATTATCCCATAAATGTGAGATGCAGTGGTGCAATAGTGCCAGCTTGCTCTGGCACATTCCAGCCAGTTTTCTATATCTCTTCCCAACTCTGTATTCAGTGACTGGAATCAACCATGGTAGGAATTCACACTATCAAATCAAAACACATCACAAACAAGAAGTTTTTTTCCTCTCCAGAGAACAGTATTACCAGCACACTACTGGAAATAAGTCCTGTTTCCCCCACTTAACAGTTGAAACAAGTCTCAGAAGTAACTTCCTAAATGAATTTAACTTTGAAAATCACATGCATTCTTTGGAGGCGTGGCATAATAATAATATAAGATAATTCCCTTTGTTTTGGTTATTGTCTCTTATGTGGTACAGAAACTCTTTAATTTGATATAGTCCCAGCTGTTTATCTTTGCCTTCACTATCACTGCTTTGGGTGATATATCTGTAAAAATGTTTTTGAGGTGCATGTCATGTAGTGTTTTGCCTATATTTCCTTCTATATATTTTATGATTTCAGGTCTTATGTCTAGTTCTTTAATCCATTTTGAGTTGGTTTTTGTGCATGTTGTGAGGCAGTAGTCCTATGTTTATAGCAGCACTATTTACAATAGCTAAGCTATGGAAACAACCCAAATACCCCAAAATAGATGACTGGATCAAGAAGAGGTGGTATATATACACAATGGAATATTACTCAGCAATCAAAAAAGATAAACTCATGCCATTTGCAGCAACATGGATGGAGCTAGAAGGGATCATGCTCAGCAAAATAAGCCAGAAAGAAGAAAAATACTGGATGGACTCACTCATAGCAGGAATTTAGAAAACCTAAATAAGGGACCAGGAAAAGACTAAATATAATAAAGAAAAAAATCATAATCAACAAGCAATTATAACCCAGAGACACGGGTGGGGGTGGGGAGGAGAGGAGGGGTTAGCATCAAAATAAGGGAGGTGGGAATTGTATGGGGAATATAACCAAAATGAAAATGCATACATTGTACAAAAATGAAATACGATGTAAGAATTATATAAATAAAATAAAATAAAAGAGAATTCCTATTTTCTCTACTCAAAAGGTATACCCCAGGTGAATCTGTGTTTTCTCTATAGAAGATTCAATATTCTTGTGAACTGTATGTTTTCCTTTTTAAATTTTCACTCTGCACCACAGGTTATAATGGAACATTTTAATGTTCTTTTGTTTCTCTTACCTTCCATACAACATAAATGGGTCCTAAGGCAATCTTTGAAAACTGCATTTTGGTATATAGTACAATGTTGATTTTTATTTTTTAATTTTTTTAAAGATTTATTTATTTATTTATACAAGAACCAGGGTACAGGCCAGATGTACGGCAGGGTAAGAGTCCTCACCAGAGACAGAGTGGGGAACAGAACAGGCAGACTGATGAAATACACTGCTGAGGGGAGCAGCAGGCGAGGCAGGAGAGGTCTGCTGCGCCATGTGGGACCCTCGCCTGCCGGCTGGGATCGAACCAGCACTGCAGAGGCTGCAGACAGCTTCAGAGTGCAGCGCTCAACCGCCTGCGCCACCAGGGGAGGCCCCAATGTTGCTTTTTAAAATATATATATATTTTCAAAACATTATCCCATTGTTAAGAAATCGGTTGTTTCTAAGAATACATTATTATATAAATAAAGTTTAAAATATGAGTGCATTTATTTGGGAAGGGCTATAATATTTATTTTTATTTATTTGAGGTAACTTTTTAAAAAAGATTTATTTATTTATGCATAGAAAAACTGTTCTAACACTGTATGTGATTCAGAGGCCCAGGATGTTATGTTTTCATCATTTTTCATTTTCTAACAAATATATGATTTGCATAATGTTCCCATAATTTTACTTATCCTTTGTTCTATTACTAACCAGTTCCTTAATCCTGAACAAATTTTCTCAGCTGTCCAGCATGTGTGATGCCACCAGTGACCTTAAGGATATTAACGTTCAGGCCAACATGACGATGCTTTTATGCTTGCAACAGCCAGAGTTTGTTCTGCTGTTAAATATTGATAAAATTACGTAAAGCAATTTTAGTCTAATTCTATTGAAGAAATAGCTTTAGAAGTGAAGTTTGTTATTTTATTGTGCAATAAAGTTTTTATTTTATTTTGAAAGTTTCAGAATCTGAAGTTGAGGGAGTTCTACTGTGAGGGAAACCCACTGTTTCTGAAGGAGCCAGTTAAAGCTGTAAACCAGTATGCCGTCTGGAGTCTACAGGTGAAAGCTTCTATACTCCACACAGGTCTTCAAACTAAAGCCATGATTTAGTTTTTAAAAATTAATTTATATTTTGATTTCAAAAGTAAAGTAGCATCATGTATTTGTCAGACAATACTTTTAGTTATTATAGAATGGATATAATATCTTTTCAAAAACATTTATTTGGCATGGGTGTTATTCTTTATTGATAAACTTTAAGACCTCTATGGAATGTATAGATAAGTAGAGTAAAAGATGGAGAAAAAAATATTTATGGTGCATTTTGAAACAAATGCAGGACCTGGTAAAACGTTCTTCCCGCTGAATTTGTCATTATTTGATAAACTGCTTTAATATATAAAGGCCTTTCAACTGATTTCAAAACATGTGCAAGGTATTGTGTCAGAAATCTTGGTTTTGAGCATCTTTCCGACATAAATGTTATTGAAAATTCACTACTTTTTCATATCCTGTTAAAATAGGAACCTATCACTTAACGAAATAACCTTCCAAATGTCATACTATGCTTCTATTTATTCACTTTTACTAATTTTTTTCCCCATAAAATTGGTTTCCATCACTGTATATGTTTTAGGAGTACAGGTTCACACTTCTTCAAATGTATGTTACCATATCACACTTACCACCAAAGTGTCAATTACCCTCCAAGACAGTTCACCTCCACACTTTGCTTCCCTCTGGTAACTTCAGTTCTAAAGTCACAATCCCAGGTTTTGTTTTGGCTTTGCTTTGTTTGTGCCTTTTTCTTTGTTTCTTTATATCCCACATGAGTAAAATAACATGAGTTAAATTTTAAAGAGTTTCTTTTCGTAGCATTCTTGCCAAGCCAGCAAATGATTAATGTAACTCCAGTCCACTGGCATGTGGGTCCCAGACTTAATCTCTTTGACTTGCTTACAAAATCTAATGTAATCCTGTCTAATTTCCAGAATGACTAAATTCAGAGAAGTGAAAAGATCTCATTGAGTAGAAAAAGAGAGGAATTTTTTTCACTTTATGCTTCAGTGCTGTTTTTTTTTTTTTTTTTTTTTTTTTTTTCAGAATTATCTGAGGATGTATATTACTTGTTTTACTAGGGTTTTTGCCTTTTATACTTCTGTTTCATTTACCTCTATTCCTAATGGATGAGTAAATATGATTCAGAAATCATATTCACTTTAGCCAAGCAAGTTGATGGTATTAGAAGTGGAAAAACTTATTAGAAGACTCTTTTGGTGTCCCACAGAGATAAAGGAGGTAAAGATAGTAGATCACACCACATTTGAGTATGAGTCTCTGTCATGAATTGAACTTCTCATGTGCATTTAGGTCTATAACTGAATATTCAGGTTTGTCTTAAGACTTTCAAAAATCACATCGGATTCAAGCTTCAATGCAGTGGACAACCAGCATTATCCAATGGTTTAGTTTGTTTTAAAATAACTTTTTTTCTTATTGCACACATAGATTTAATTATAGAAAACTAAAAATGTAGAGGAACAAGAAAAAATCAGGGACTCCCTGGTGGCCCAGGGGTTGTTTCAGCTCTATCACTGCTGTGGCCCCCACTCAGGGAATTAGCCTACATATGGCGAGCAGACCTTTCTCTTGTCTCGCCTCTTGCTCCCCTTAGCAGTGTATTTCAGTGAATCCATTTGTTCTTCTCCCCACTCCGTCTCTGATGAATTCTCTCACCTCCCACACCTCTGCCCTACACCTTAGTTCTCCTATACATAAATAAATAAGCGTTTTAAAAAAAACCTTACTACCATATTGATTTTAAAAAGTTTATTATAAATGCAACAAATAAGCCGATAGAATTGATATTTATTCTTTTAGAACATTCTATGCTACCAGTTTTTTTTAAAATTAAAGATGATTTCAAACTATGCACTATTTAGAGAGTTGTTTTTTCACTCAAAATATTGTGGAGCTCTTTCCAATCAATTAGAAGTAAGCCTGTGACATCATTTTTGCTGAACACATGGTATTCTGTTACATGATTACATGTTGTATTTTTAACTATTCTCTGTTTTTGACTGTTTTGATTACTAATAATTTTCTGGATTTTTGGCCTGTAAGACAAGGCTATAATGATGATTGTCATAGCAAATTTCTCATGTCCCTATTATCCCTTTTATTGAAATTCATGAGCCAAAGAACTGGCATCTTTTGATATTTGATTTGCGCTTTCCACATTCCCTTCCAGAGAATGAATCTTATAGTTCCACAAACAGTATTTTTTCCTAGTCTTTTATGAAAATAATTCATATTTGAAATTTAATTATAAATGACTTTAAAAAAACTATAGTATTTAATTTGTTTAATCCCTTAAGCCTATTTGTTCTCCTTGAATCAAGCATTTCATAATAATAATAACAACAACATTAATTATGGCTTTCTAAACTTGCTATGCGCAAGGCATTGTTCTAAGTGCTTAACAGGAATGAACTAATTTAGTTCTCTAATAACCTCAAAAACGTAGGCTCCATTATTTCTCCCTTTTATAGATAAATTGACATTCAGCAAAGTTATACAATTTGTCAAATTCACAGAACAAAAGGGTTGGGATGATGTTGCCCATCAAAAAAACTCTATGTTGTAATATTCCCTCAGATAAGGGTTCCATGAAAGATGAGTTGTCGGTCCCAGGTTGGAGGAGATTCTGGCTTGTGGAGGAGGGAGTGATGAAACCAGTGTGGTAGTGGGCTTACAGAAACCCTTGAGGGCAGGATTGTTGCCCTGTGCTGGGACCAAAATACAGGGTGAAAGAGCAGTATTTTTTTTTCTTACTTTTATCCAAAAACACAAGAATTTTTTTTATATACATAGTAGAATTAAAGATTTTTATATAAAAATCTTTTATATAAATGATTTGGGTAATTTTTGTTTTTAAAAATTTTTTATATTTCTTTTTTTATGTAATTGTTAATTTTTGGACAGTATTGATTTCTCCTTCAGGTGTAGTACCAGTAGTTTTCCTATCACCGTGGAATGATTTGGTTAACTATGAAAGTATCTCTAAGAGTTTTTCTTTGAAATCTGTCTTATATTGATAATAAGTTTCACATTTGTATTTAATGTAAAGGTCATTTCTATGGATGTCTGGTTAACATTACTGATTAAATTGTTTGGGTTACAAAGGAATTATAGGGCTTTGACTCAGGCTATGCCTTGGTTAAGATTAAAAAGAAATTCTTCAGAGATCTATGAACTAAAATTTAATGTTGACAACTAAATTATAATAAAATGTTAACCAGAATATACTTCACTAGTAGATGCCAGCCTAACCACTTTACCTGTATTATCTAATTTAATTCTCCGAATTCTAGGTGATAATATGATAAAAACCCCTATTTCACAGGTGAGGTGTCTAAGATTAGAGAAGTAAAGGACTTGTTCAAATAGGATCACACAGCTAAAAATTCATATGCCCTGAATTTGCACCTTTTATCTATCTGACTTCTACTGATGATCCTTGCTTTTAATGCTATGTTTAGTTTATCACACAAAGTAACAGTTGACTCTATAACAGTTCTAAGTTTATCATTCCTTCTAAGGATTCATATTTCTTTTCACACTTAGAATTTTGAACAATTTGTAAATATAATTTGTATGTGGATAATTATAATCCAAATTAAGTCATCATATATAAGGAGCAATGAAAAATGTACCTGAAGCTAATATTATTTTATTATTTTTTGAACAAAATTTTTTAAAGATTTATTTTTATTTATACAAGAACTGGGGTACAGTCAGAGTTGCAGGAGGGTGAGAGAATTTACCAGAGACAGAACCGGGGGCAGAACAGGCAGATAGACTGAAGACACTGCTGAGGGGAGCAGCGGGCAAGGCAGGAGAGGTCTGCCACGCCATGTGGGTTTCTCCCTGGCCGGCTGGGAATCAATCAAACCCACGCTGCAGAGGCTGCGGACAGCTGCACAGCATTGTGTTCAACCCACTGTGCCACCGGGGAGGCCCCTAATGTTAAATTAAAATGGATTAAGCATAGGAATAATCTCTGACCTACAAATATCAGCTGACAAATAAATATTCCAACAAAATAGCACATAAACTATTCAAAAGGAACAACCTATTTGTCCATAATAGGTTTTTTTGTCTTTTAAATAATGCTGGAATTAAGGCAACTTTTACTTTTTTCAAAGACTGTATTGCATCTCTAAGAGGTGTCCTAAAAGATTCTATTGACCATGCCAGTGGTATATTCATATATACTTGTATTTCCAAGTAATAACTTTATGTTTTAATGGTATATGTCATTCTTCCAAAGTAACACATTGGCAGCAAGGAGGAGAATATAAATAATGGGTAATGTAAGAGTTGTCAAGAGACATACCAAGTGTTACAAACATGTTTGAGTCCAGAAGTCTTAAATGGAAAAAGTGGATGTATGAATTTGACTTGTTTATAGGTCCCATGTATTTCAGCAATTTCTTTTACCATCTGCATTTTGGGGAGTAAATCTTTGTCTATTAGTTTTCTGAATCTTTATAGTGAGACCTTATCACTGGTATCGTTAAGCTTACTTATAAAATCACTGTTGAAGGATTAGACATGTGAAAATAGTGCTGCTTGCTATATAAAGGCAACTTTCCCATATGCATGTTAGTTAAGGGGCAGGGATAGAGTAATAAAGAAAAGAGAGACAGCAATTTTATAGTATTTTTTATTTTGTAAGATTTTGCTGTGAATGAGTAAAAGAGAATGTGTGTGTGTATGTATGTATGTATGTGTGTGTGTGTGTGTGTGTGTGTGTATTCCCAAAGATTCTTATCAGAGACTGATGTGGACTGTTTTAATCACATTTTTTTCACTTTAGACAGAAAAAAAGGCCCCAAACAAATCAATCCCATGCACTACGAAAATTCATGTAGTGTTTGTGTGATGTTTATACAGAATTTCTGTGATATCAGCACAAACAATGGGGGCACTTAGTGAAGTTTGCTTATTTTATTTGCTTGTTCTGTGAAGTTTTTTATGCATTTTTCATGCATGTACATATATATTATTTACTGTAAGATGATGATGTTGGTGTCTATGCTAAAAGTCATCTTATATTTCTTCATTACATCTTCTAATAATGTAATAATAATTATTATTAAAATGAAGTTTTTAGACATATCTCTGTGAATGGGTTTAATAGAGATTGAATTCAGAGATTTGGTTCATGGAAATCACTGCTTTTTGATAAAATGACTTTCTTCAAGTACTTAAAGTGGTAGATAACTAAGGCCAGTGCTTCTCAAATTTTAATAAGCCTATGTATAGATTACCTGAGGAAATGTGTTAAGTTGCAGATTCTGACTCAGTTGGCTCGGGTGGACATGAGAGTTTGCATTTCTAATAAGCTTCAAGGTGATGCAGATTCTCCTGGGCCCATGAATAACATTTAAATAGTAAGGATTTAGACATTAGTGGGACAAATTCAATTTTTGAATGTTTATGCAGTCTTTGCTTAGTGTAATGAAGTGTACAAAATTTTAACCTAAACTGTATTTAATTTGCTAAAATATGTAACATAAATTTATTATGACTTGGATTTCTATATGTAAGAAACAGAAATAATAAAACAAGTAAATTGCTTTTCTTAAATTATTGAAAATTAAACTTAATTATATTGCCAATCATTGATAATATAATTCATAATATGTATCATGGAAAATTAATTTAACAAAATTGTGAGAAATAAATCAAAATTATAAATTTGTGAAAGAGATCAATTAATGCAGAACATTCACTTTGAAAATAATCAGAGGCACCATATTTGTTTTAATCTAGGAGATAATATCAAGATATGTAATGAAAGAGCTAGCAAGAAATAATCCTATCCTAACGGAAGCCATTCAGTGGTACCCACAGATCAGGAACATACTCTCTAAGGCAAGAAAATGTGCAATATGTGGAGAGTTCTTTTTGACCGTATGGCTGGAATGTGTAAAGTTCGTCCCTCCACATAAGGTAAATGGTAATTTTCTGTGTGAATACAAGCATATAAGACCTCCTCTGATTCTTTATCCTAACCTGTGAACATCAATTAACTAGATTTTTATCCATGAAGTGACTTCAATGATAGTATTATTTTTATTGAGATTCAACTGACACTTCGCATTGCTATAATGTTAATTGAAATTTAACATTGCATAAGTTTTTTTAATGTTTATTTATTTATGCATACATGAGCTGGGGTACAGGCCAGAGGTGTTGGGGTGAGAGGATTCACCAGAGACAGAGTGAGGAACAGAACAGACAGACTGACTGAAATACACTGCTGAGGGAAGCAGTGGGCGAGATAGGAGAGGTCTGCTGAGCCATGTGGGTTGCTCCCTGGCCGGCCGGGGATCAAACTCGTGCTGCAGAGGCTGTGGACAGCTTCATAGGTTGTGCCACCAGAGAGGCCCAACATTGCATAAGTTTAAGGTGCACAATATGTTGATGCTAGCACACCCAGGAAATCACTGCCAAGACTAATTAATGTCAAGGAATTTTCCCCCTACACTTTCTTCTGTGTTTTACCACTTCAGGTCTTGAATTTAAGACTTTAATCAATTTTGAGTTGGTTTGTGTGTATGGTGTAGACATCTAATTTCATTCTTCTGCTTGTGGTAATTCAGTTTTCACAGCACCATTGTGAAGAGATTATCCTTTTCCCATTGAATATTCCTGGCTTCCTTGCCAAATGTGTGAAGGTCTATTTCCAGGTTCTCAATTCTTTTCTATTAGTCTATATATCTGTTTCTCTGCCAGTACCATATTGTTTTGATTACTAAAGTTTGTGGTATAGTTTAAAATCAGGAAATTTGAAGTGTCCTCCTTTACCCTCCTTTTTTGGGTTGTTTTGGCTATTTGGGGTATTTTGCAGTTCTATACAAATTTTTGCATTTATTTTCTATTTCTGTGAAAAATAACATTGGAATTTTTCAATTGCATTGCATATATAGATGATAGTGGGCATTATGGGCATTTTGAAGATATAAATTTTTTCAATCCAGTACATGGACTAGCTCTCCATTTGTTTTTAAAGATTTGTTTATTTTATACAAGAACCGGGGTACAGGCCAGATGTGCGGGAGGTGAGAGGATTCAGTAGAGACAGAGTGGGGAACAGAACAGCAGACTGAAATACATTGCTGAGGGGAGCAGCGGGAGCAGCGGGAGCGACAGGAGAGGTCTGCTGTGCCATGTAGGACCCTCGCTGGCTTGAGGGAAGATTTTGAGGATGGGGAAATAGGTGCACAATTGTAGGCTTTAGAAGAAGCTAGTAGAAGATGAAGCTTGAAATCAGTCTGTGTTGCATAGCAATTCAGAAAGAATTAAATGTTTTGATTATGTATTACTTACCTTAAGGAATTAATAGGTCTAGAACTTTCTTATCCAATGATAAGACTTATTTTTTCCATCACCTGAAGGGGCTAAGGAGGTCAGAAAGAAGAACTGTGAAGGTTTTTGAACTATAAAATGATAGTTGTAGTACTGTTCCACTTACAAAAAGATTTTTATATAAATACTCCTTCAATATATTTAATGGTACTTACAAGATACTTTCTAGGCTCTCAGGATCCAAAGATGAATGACACTGCTGATGACATTGGAGAGACCATGGTTTATTTATTAAGATACAATTTTATAAGCATTTTAATAAGGTATTATATACACATGGCTAGGGAGTCACAGACAAAGTAAACAGCTACTTAGGAGGTACCTTTGGGCTGCTGTTAATGAAATACCACAGACAGAGTGGCTTTTAAGCAACAAAAATTTAGTTCTCACAGTTCTGGAGACTGGATGTCTGAGGGACAGGTGCCAGCATGGTTGAGTGAAGGTCCTCTTTCAGTTCATTCACTTCCTGTTGTGTCTTCACATGGTGGAAGAGGCGAGGGGGTTCTATAGTTCTCTTTTATTAAGGGCATTATTCTTAATCATGTCAGTAGTGCCTTATCACCTCTCAAAGGACCCATTCTAAAACTATCACATTAGGCAAGAGGATTTCAACCTCTTGGTTGAAATGGGAAGACACAAGCTTAAGCTAAACTTTCCTGGAGAGGTGACATTGTGTAACAAGAATTCCCAATTTCCCTATTAACTTTGTGATTTGGTTTTTATTGTCTCCATTCACAGGTGAGGCAACTAAGTAAGTTTAGTGGCTTGTTCACAGGTTTCAAATTCTCTTTTTGCAGCACTATAATGTATACATTTTCATTTTGAGACGTAAGAGAACATGCAAATAAATTCATGATTGATGGTGATATAATTATTCACAACACCTGCCTTCATGTATTCCTCATGTCTTGTGGAAAGAAATGAGGCTCTGTTGATTTGTTGAGTAGAGCACAGAACCCTTAGTATTCACACTAGATAAATGGAAGAATTTTCTTATAGGACTTTATACACACACGCGCACACACACACAGGCACATGCACGTGTTAACATTAGTAAAAAACCAAAGAAACAATAGGATGGAAAGGAGAGAAAAGAATAAAGAGATTTTGTATTTATACCATTTCATTTAAAAACGTAAAAGGGAAGAAAGAACACCTTTTAATAATTACATCGGAGGGAATTAAAAAAATAGTGTCATAATAAAATACATGGACTAAAATCATATTTGGTTAAAAAAGCAAAATAGAACTTGAGAGTGAATCGTTGCTAACTGAAGAAAATGTTCAAATATTGGAGAAAGTCATGATCCCTTACCTTGAAAAAATACATTGTGGGGCCTCCCTGGTGGCGCAAGGGGTTAAGACTCAACCTATGGGGCCTCCCCGATGGCGCAGCGGTTGAGCGCTGGGCTGCGAAGCTGCCCGCAGCCTCTGCAGCGCTGGTTCCATCCCCGGCTGCTCCCCGGCCACCGGAGGAGGGTCCCACATGGCGCCCAGACCTCTCCTGCTGCCCGCTGCTCCCCGCAGCAGTGTACTTCGTCACTCTGCCTGGTCTACTCTCCGCTCTGGCTCTGGTGAATTTTCTCACCCTCCCGCGCTTCTGACTGTACCCAGTGCTTGTATGTATAAATAAATAAATAAATCTTAAAAAAAAAAAAAAAAAAAAGACTCAACCTATGAAGCTGTCGCAGCCTCTGCAGCACGAGTTAGAGCCCAGGCTGGCCAGGGAGTAACCCACCAACATGGGCAGCAGACCTCTCCCGACTCGCCCGCTGCTCCCTTCAGCGGTGTATTCCAGACAATTTGGCTGCTCTGTTCCCCACTCTGTTTCTGGTGAATCCTCTCAACCCCCACACCTCTGGCCTGTATGCATAAATAAACAAATCTTAAAAAAAAAAAAAAAAACTACAACACTTGCAAATACTCTAGTCTCTACTAGAGTATTAAAAAAAAAAAAAACAACTACCAAAGAAACGCTATTAATAACTAAAGAAAATGTTAAGAAAATGACTTTCCTACAAGGAAATGATCATAGACTGAAGACAGAGACAGAAAAAATGACAGTAACTTCAAAACACTAAGAGAAAATACTTCAGTATCTGGAATATATGGCTAGATAAACTGGTAGGCAGAAGACATGAGAGTGCTGGAAAATTGTAAGAAGGAAAATTTGGGAAAATTCTAATCTTATTATAATAATTGAAAAAGTTAAACTAGTACTACTTAGAAGCATATGATAATGAAAAAGTAGAAAGCAATGGAATTATAGGTGTATAGTATGAATTTATAGCTTATGCTAAGCAAGTTAAAGGATATTTAAAAATTGGTAAAGAAAATTTGCAATGGGATATATATTACCAGGAGCTTGGAATTAAATAATAAAGTTTTTTAGTTTCCTATTTCCAGAGTAAAAACACACCCCAAATATATTGGGATGATAATGAGGTTAATCATGTCAGTAAACAGTTGCTTTTATCTATTTTAAGGGTTTTATGTTGTTTTTTTTTTTTCATCAGTTACATGGTAAGAGAGTATACAAAACACTGGTTTGCCTATTAAATTTTTCTTAATTACCTTTTCAGAAACTAAACTTAGAGAATGCTGACATTTAGAGTAAAGGCTTTATCTCAAAAGGAGAACCCATTAGATAATGCCAACGTCTGGTTATCCGGTTGTACTTTATAGACTGTTCTATCTCCAGTGGGGTTTACCATTTGAATACATGGTTGAATGAGGGAGACATTCCATGATAAATAGGTCTTTCTTCTTGACATAAAACAACTAGAAACAACCAAATAGCAAATTGTAATTGCTTCTCTTTAGACAAATGCAAAATTATGTCATGCTTTTCATATGAAAAATAGCAAGGTGAAGATTGAAAAATAGTTCATGAATAATTTACTCAGTCTTGAAATTATCTTTATCATAATTCACCCCTATATTTTTGTCTTTCTCTAAGTGTTATACTCCTTGCCATATGAGTTCAGCTAGTTCTTAGTAATTACAGATTATAAAAAACTTCAGTGTAATTGATATTTAAGTATTAACTACTAATGATATAAATCTTTGAAATAGCAACAAAATTTAATCCTTTTTAGTTACTACCAACCTGGGCCATATTCAAACTAGTGACTTAGAGGTAATCTAAATTGTCTCATAAAATCCTTTCCAAACACTTGAGTGATCCTGTGCCCAAGATATGCATTTGATAGTTTTCATTTTGTATAGTTACATTAGTTGAACTTAACATCTCCCCAGATTCCTTTAAAGTTGAAGAGTTTAGGGAGGGAACAGTTTGGAACATGAACTCTCAACCCTGATTTGAATGATGTAATGTAATTAAAACTAGCCTCAAAAGAGATTAGATTGAGTAGGTTTCACTACAAATGAGTGAAAATGCTGATCCACTTTATGAAAATTTGCAACCTTAATTCCTTTTTTATGACAAGCTGCCAGTAATGAAACATAAGATTACATTTAATAATTTTACTCATTACTTATAGGGCAAAATCTTACTTTGCAGTAAAAAGTTATTACTGTTTAGATACCACTGACATTCATTTATGAAACTGATCATTTCAACCAGTCAACTGTGAAAATGAATGTAGGTTTTAAAACATTTATGCAGTGGTTAGTCAATTTAATGTACATTAGGCACTAAGAGGATCAGAAGGCATCACATTTCTAATTCTAAACAGTCATGAAAGTAATATGTATTTATTGTTCAAAAAATTGAAATGCTATGAATGTTCTTTATTATTTTAACAAAACAATTATAGTATATAACAGAATATAACAAAAACAATTATAGTATAAATGAACTCACACACTGTGTCTTTATTACTTCTGTTCCTATGGGAACTCACTAAATTCACTTTTCCCTTTAGAGAACGCTCCCTTTTGTTCTTCAACAGCTGGATAGAGTCACAATTGTATTCAGTATCTATGATTTTTTTTTTCTTCTAAAGAATCTTAACTTGTATTCCACGTGAGTTCTTTATCTGAAGATATATATCACTAAAATGTTTGAACATCCCATGAGAAATTCAAAGGAAGTTGATTGTGGAGGGGTGTGTGGGAGAGGGTGTAGGAGAGCAGGGTCACTCTGTACAGGAGAGAATTGCTTTTTAGCTGGATGGCTGATTGGAACGTGAGCAAGAATTTCTTTCTGGTTTCTTCCTTTACCACAGTCCAAAATGCCCTATGGGTAGAAAAACCTAAGCCAAGATATTTTTGAAAGTGAAAGTGGACATTTTTAATAGCTGGAAAAACAGTAGGAAACCAGGACTCTCCTGGGCAAATCTAAATGTATGGTTATCCTGACATGGAGCAGTTAACTTTAGAGAAAAAATGTTAGCACTTATCACTGCTGGCATGAGTAGTTGTCATCTGAATGTGCATCTTGGATTGTAAAAACTATTTTCAGCCACTCCGAAAATATTTGACAACCTTTTTTAAATCAGAAAGCTCTGCATGCTGAATACAGTACAAATACATAAGGGATCTGATTTGTCCTAAATGGTTTAAAAACAAAGAATTCAAAATCTAAAGAAGTAAATGACACAAGTAATAAAAGCTAAATGTTAAATGAATGATAGAGACCAATTGCTTTTGGGCTTCAAAATGGAAGTGGAAACCACTGAGGACTGTCTGGCCTGGGAAGGGCCAGAAAGACACTGGAAATTGCACAGGGCCTTGAAGTAGGAAGAATTCAGTTATATGGAAAGGGAATCAAGCAGAGAGTATATTTTAGGAGAAGAAAATGATATGGAGGCGAAGAAAACAGATTAATCACATTGGTAAATAACTGCTTTTATCTATTAAGTTTTTACATATGCATAATTATAAAATGTGCACTTTCCAACAACTGTTCATTCTTCAAAAAAACTGCAAAATATTTTTAAACTATTAATATAATCAAAACCTCACACTGATGAAAGAGGCTGGGGGGCATACTTGACTAATGTAGAATTTAGTGAACCGAGGTTCTAAGTCACTGCCTTGAACTAGGAAACCCAAGGTAAATCCCCTCCCTCTCCCCATATCTAAACTAGCGTCTCCATTTGGACAGCGAAGTGATGAGACTAATGTCTCTTCTCCTCCATAGTGCGTTGATTCCACAAGGGGGAGAGGACTGTCATAGTTTTACTTTTCCTGGTCCAGTTCATTTGGAACATGGCACCTGTATTAGTCTTCTATTGCTGCTCTAACAAATGACCATTAACTCAGTATCTTAACAACATTTATTGTCTTAAAGTTTAATAGATCAGAAGTCCAACAGGGGTTTCGCTAAACTCAGATCAAGCAGGGTGGTACTTCTTTCTAGAGGCTCTATGAAATATTCCATTTCCTTTATTTATTTATTTATTTATTTATTTATTTATTTATTTATTTATACAAGCACTGGGTACAGTCAGAAGCGCAGGAGGGTGAGAGAATTCACCAGAGCCAGAGCAGGGAGCAGAGCAGGCGGAAGGACCGAAGTACACTGCTGAGGGGAGCAGCGGGCGGCAGGAGAGGTCTGTGGGCCATGTGGGACCCTCCTCCGGTGGCCGGGGAGCAGCCAGGGATCGAACCGGCGTCGCAGAGGCTGCGGGCAGCTTCGCAACCCAGCGCTCAACCGCTGCGCCACCGGGGAGGCCCTTGACAGTTTTTTTTTTTTTTAAGGATTTATTTATTCATGTATACAAGAACTGTGGTACAGACTAGAGAGGTGTGGAGGGTGTGAGGATTCACCAGAGACAGATTGGGGAACAGAACAGGCAGACTGACTGAAACACACTGCTGAGGGGAGCAGCGGGCAAGTCAGGAGAGGTCTGCTGCGCCATGTGGGTTGCTCCCTGGCCGGCCGGGGATCCGTGCTGCAGTGGTTGTGGAGAGCTTCATAGGTTGCATCTTAACCCCTTGTGTCACCAGGGAGGCCCTCTTGACAGTTTTTTAAGTTCACCCACACACTTTGGCTCACGGTCCCTTCCTCCATTCTCAATTCCAGCACTGACAGATCCAGTCCTCACATCACTTCATTCATACCTCTCTTTAGCCGCTGTCTTTTACTGTCAGTGCTCCCTGTCATTACATTTGGACCTAGCTGAATAATCTGAGGAAAACTCTCCACATCAAGATGCTTAATTTAGTCACAACTGCAAAGTCACTTTTGCCATGTAAGATAACATACATTCACAGATCCCAGGCTTTAGAGTTTATAGATAGGGAAGGGGCTCATTTTACCTGCATTGTATCTTTTCCCAAGTCAAAAGCAAACCATCTTATTCTTTTTTCCCTATTGTGCTTCATGTAATATTGAAACTTACTCAAAGTCTTACATTATACTGGAAGATATAAAAATGTGTTGTAATAAATTTTGATTTCTCACATTTTAAAATCTGCCCTTGAGTGTCACTGGGATATGATGTTGAATGATTTTTTAAAAAACATCATTAAACAAATATGAAACTTAGTAAACAACACACATTTAAACTTAGTGGAAATCAATTTTTTTCCTCAAAAAAGGGAAAGGGTATAATCATATGTTAAATTGCTTTAGGAAATAATGCATTTCACTGTAAATAGTATAGAGTACAAAACTAGACTTTAGTATAGCATTTCACTTTTTAAAGCTTTTTGCTAAAAAGGTATACTTTCAAAAATAAAAGCACGCCTAATCATAGACCAACTCGCTTCTCTGCATTTGACTTGACAAAAAAGTTCTTTCTTTCTGTGTTTGAATTCCTTTCTGTAAACAAAGGCCTAAGCCATAATTATCTTTGACAGATTCGTGAGGTTTTGTTAATTGAGGTTTGTGAAGAGATGTCCTCTAGAAGAGGGTGTATTATTATTCTTTTGTAACATGCTTATTTCCCATGGACGTATGTCATACTGGTAGAAACTGTTGTGATGCTGCCACAAATGGAACTAGCAATTTAAATGGCCATCAAGAGACCAGGTATTAAAGACTTTCTTTTTTCACGCAAACATTACTGAGGACAATGACTCTACTTGGAAGAGCGTGTTACCAAGGAATTATGTTGAGTTCATTTTTCTCATTAAAATTTCCGGGAAACAATTCATAGCCCCAAGAATTATATCAGGAATAGTCATTATTAAGTTAGAGAATAATCACCAGTAAAATTCCATTTTCAGTACAAAATTGATAATGGCCTTTAGTAAAATAAGTTCCTAAAAAGTTAAACAAAACATTTTATTTTAATTAACTAAACAATCATGCCCCCAAGAAGGGGAAAGGGACAGAGACTCTGTGCATTCCTGCTAGCAATGAGAGCCAACCCAAACTCTGCCCATGCAATTTCTTAATGACACAAGGGAGATGGCTAAAACCACAGTGGAAATAGAAAATGCCTTTAATAGTTTCGATTATAAACTTTTCACCTCATGGAGAAACTAGACTAAGCAAACAAGAGAATTGTATACCCCACTTGCTTCCTCGGTTTGTGTTTGTCTTTCTGTATCTTCCTCTTGGTTTCTAGCTCTACACTTGCTCTGAATTTTTGAAAACAGGAGCTGAGTGAACTATATTAGCATGCTTAATTTTCAATTTCCCTCTAGTTCTAGATGAGATATATATTACAGATATATATCTGTAGGTAGAGCTGAGCTGAGAGGGTTGTCTATTGTAAGGCAAGGGAAAACACCCTTTTCCACTAGTTCTTTTCTTTTCTTTTATTTAAGATTTATTTATTTATTTATACAAGAACTGGGGTACAGGAGAGATGCTGGGGAGGGTGAGAGGATTCACCAGAGACAGAGCAGGGAACAGAACAGGCAGACTGAAGAAATACACTGCTGAGGGGAGCAGTGGGCAAGACAGGAAAGGTCTACTGCGCCATGTGGGTTACTCTGCGGCTGGTGGGGATTGAACTGGCACTGCAGAGGCTGCAGACTGCTTCACAGAGCTGCGCTCAATAGCCTGCACCACCAAGGGAGGCCCTCCACTAGTTCTTTTAGCACAGTTTGAACATGCCATCATCATATCTAATTAATCAATGTGACCTCATACTCAATTTCAAATGTTATACATAATGTGCCTGTCATTAGAGAATGATTTATGACTTGTTTTTACCCCAAACAAACATATTTGTTGTTGATAGCCTATCATTCAATGTTTTATGGCCTATTTATTATTTATACTATATTGTTTCCCAAATACAAAGTGCACATTCTTTTTAAAATTTATTTATTTATATATATTTTACATCATTGTTCATTTTTAAATAATGTTTGCTCCCCACCCCACCCAGGTGTAGTCCCCATAGAATTTCCCCCAACAGTTCATTGGTTCACCATCCAATGTGCACATTCTTAAATTTCTGCTCTCATAGTTCACCTTTCTTCCTATTGCATCTACTTGAGACACCCACATCCTAGTCATCCTTCCAAATCTAGCTTAACCAATTTCTTATGTTGTGAATTCTGGCTTACATGCAGCCATGGAGATATCTCCCACCTCTCCATGTACACAGAAACATCATGAAGTTGGCCTTATGTTTCTAGTTATTTATTGTGTTTATGTCTTTTCTATGCTAAAAAGGTTCTTAGAGGCAGGGATTGTTTGCTATATATCTCCATGTTATTGGTACTAATGTGGTGCAGGTTTTAGGTTGCTTAATTTGTCAGCAATCTTGATTGTAAGTTAGAGACCTAATTCATTAACTCAAGTAATGAAAAAGATTCAGGGATGTGTCTGGCTGAATATTTCATCTTGGTTGGATCAGGTACCCAAATTTATCATCAGTATTCTGGAAGCTGGCCTTCTCTATTTACTTTGTCTTGGCTTTGCTCTCAGGTTGGAGCTCCTTAAATTGTGCCCACTGGCAGTAGAGGGAGAGCTTCTGTTTCTCAGTGGATCCAGGCAATGCTCTGGGGCTGATGCTCATTGGCATTATTGGACTGTCTTGGTCATGCACTGGGTCTGGGTTACATGGTTCTGTCTTGATCTAGGAGCTGGGATCTTTCTCTCTCTCTCATAACATATGCACTGAATTAAAGAGATGGTTCCCCAAAGGAAAAGATGGGCTTTGGTGCCAGCAGAATGGGAAATGGATGCTGGTCGGGCAAAACCAACATGCCATTGGGGGATTCAGTAAATGTTTGCTGATTGATCAGATAAATTCCTTCTAGGAAAGAAGCCAAGTTTATAAAGATTCTGTACCATTTCCACCTTCATCCAAAATACTTAATTGGTAGAATAGCACCTTCTATTCTTTGAGCCCTTCATCGGACTATTGGAGGCAGATGGGAAGGTGATATGAAATATGATTTTGCTCCCCACTAATTTATCAAGGTTGAAGGGCTATTACTTGCTCAAGGATGGATTGGTAAACTGTGTTCAGGTGCCTGAAACTTTAAGTGGGACCTCAAAATTCTTTTGTGGAAGAATGAACTGAAAAGAAATAAAAGCTCTTTCTCTAAATTTTTTTAATTTAAAAATTTTTTTTCTCTCTCCTTTTTTTTTTTAAAGATTTGTTTATGTATGCATACAAGAACTGGGGTACAGGCCAGAGATGCCTGCGGTAAGAGGATTCACCAGAGACAGAGTGGGGAGCAGAACAGGAGGATTGACTGAAATACACTGCTGATGGGACCAGCAGGCGAGACAGGAGAGGTCTGCTGTGCCATGTGGGTCACAACCCTGGCTAGGGATTGAACTCATGCTGCAGTGGCTGCTGATAGCTTCATAGTGCTGTAACTTAATCCCTCGCACCACCAGGGAGGTCCCAGAAATAAAAGCTCTATTATTGTGGATTGTGATGATGATGGCCAAAGCGGTTCATGATAGAACTAAGTAGCATTATTAATGAATTAAACTCACTGAGAGCTGTGTTGACTTCAGAAGTTGTTTATAAAGCTTTTGAAGTTGCTATCATTTCAAATACTAGTGGTCAGGACACGTACTAGGTTTGGGAACAGGATTTTTGACTGTCTATTTTATGCATTGAGAGGTAAGATCAAAGATATTTGATGTGTTAAAACTTAAATCATGTACTGGATAACTTGCCAGGGAAGATCTTGATGAACATGTAGATAGTTAACAAAGAATATTAAAAAGATTAATTTCTATTTCAATGGGAAATGAATGCTAGACAGGCAAAAACAAGATGTCTACTGGAGAACTGAATATATGTTTGCTAATTGATGAAGTTAGTATCTCTGTAGCACAGAGGCCATATTTGTGTGAATTTTGTATGATTGTTTACATTCCTTGCAAACATTTTATGGTTAGACAATATAATATGTGTGTAAAAAACATAGAAAATTGCTTATCATTTGGATTTTGTTTAATGTTTAATATGCTTTTCTTAGCTAGTAATTTGTTTATTTGGGAATAGGAAAGAACAATTCAAGCATAAATAGAACAGTGTGCCCTTCAGAAAATGGAAATCTGAGAAAACTAGTATTTTTCCATATATATTTTATTAAAAAATATTTATTGAACACTGCCTTAATTTTATTTTTAATCTTTACTTTATAGAACTGGAAGATAAGCAAAAATCTACAGCTGTTACCTCTTCAAGTATTAATTTGTTCTTACAAATGTTTCAGTCAACGTGGCTCCAACCTCTTTGGAATTGCTCAACTGTAGAGCAGGGCAGAAGTGCACTTAGAGCCTCGCATGACGATACATGCAGTCAGGTATTGCCCCACTCTGGTGCCATGCTCTGTCTCTCCTCTGTCAATACATCACACAAAGGAACAAAAAGAAATTAATGGTAAAGAACTTAATGAAAGCACTATAATGTACCTTTAGATTTTTAGATTCTAGGTATGCTTTTTTTTCCTTTGACTTAAAAACAAAATAAAAAAGTGGAAAAATAAAGATCAGTGCGGTGAGTGTTATTTTTCTCTGCCATTTTATGAACACCTCCCTCTTTTTTTATGTAAATATTAAGTGGCTTTTGATCGGGATAGAAATTTGTTTTATGAATGTTTTGCAATTGAAAGATGATCATTTTTCACTGCCAGCTGTATCACGTTTATATAATTTTAGTTGTGTTCTTACTACTTCAGAGCCACTAACATCTTTTTGACAAAAATAAAATCTTTATTCCACTTAAAAATGAGCAGAAGACTTGATTACTCAGGCTTGATTACTCCAACCACTTACTTTGTTCATTTTTTCTTTTCTTTTTTGTTATTCATGAAAGAAATAAAGTAGCCAGGACAGTAGAGCTGAAATGAGAATTTGACTCATTTTCTCTGAAGAGCAACAGAAAACTAAGAAGTTGTGAAAATATATGGTATGACTTGCATGGGTATGGAGCATTGGTTCTGAAAGTGTGGTTCTACCTAACTTGAGAACTTGTTACAAATACAAGTTATTTGGGCTTGTCCCAGTTTCAATCAGAAACTGGGGGAGTATGCGCTGGCAATCTAGTTTAACAAATCTTTCTGGTGATTTTGATCCACACCCTTGTTTGAGGGCCCCAAGAATACACTAAGATAAATTTTCTCTGGTTTCAGTAAAACAAGATATTATAAGTTTACATTTAAAGTCCCCCAAATATAATTCATTATGTAACACTTTGAAGGTCCTCTGGTGGAAAGCTGAGCAAATTCTCATCTTCCATGAATTTCTTAAAATCTGTTAACCTTTCTAACTAAGCCATTTATTAATTCACCTCAGGACACACTTCCTTAAGCATCTGAGTTGCTTCAGGCACCCCTGGGTAGCTGAGTCAATAGAGCATAGCCCACAGGCCCTCAGTTCCAAAGCATACAAGGATTAGAACCTACTGAGATAGAGACAGAGACTCAAGGTAACATCGTGAAGGCTCCATTAACTAGGAATGCATTTTAAACAAAAATGAAAAATGAAGTACAAAATGTGTCATAGGAGCACTTTAAAAATGAGTTACAAGAATAAACTATATTTACTGAGGGAAAGTCATTCAATAAATTGATTTTGATTAGGGAAATATTTTTATGCAGCCAATATTATTGTTGAGATTTTTTTCTCCCTTTTTTTTTTTTACCATTTTCTTTTTTTCCACTCAATTTTATTTTATTTTTAAATTGAATTCGTCAGTTGTTTACACGTCTATATAACTTTGGGGCTACATTTTTACTCCTCCATATGTGCACATGCTTCACTCACCCTCCACCAACCTCCTGTGCCAATACTCTATTCCCCTTCCTTCCCCTATCGCCCTCCCCCCTTTTTATTAAACATTGAAACCCCATTACCTTAGTCACAATTTATGTGCCATCTTGGTTTTAGGGAACATCCATTTATTTATGTACTCATTTATTCATTAAATATTTAATGTACTCAAAGGTCAGGTGACATGAAAAGATAATTTTGACTCCCTATCTCTACCTCTTCACCCCTTCATAACTCAAGGTACCAAAACCAGATTTCTGCCTCATTCCATGACTAATCGCTCACAGGTCCTCTGTGACTTCTTACATTTGATCTACCCCTCATCTAACTAGACTTCCCTCTCAATTGACCAGTTTTTGCCTATTGGAACTATATGCTTTAGACTTATTCTTTTTTTCTCTGATCACCCCTTCCCAATACTTTTAAGTGAATTCTCTCCTATACCTTCTTTCAAAAACAATCTCTGAGCTTCTCTACTTAGTTCTTTCTTAGTGCATTTTACTTGAGGAACACATCTGCTCCCTACAGTTTCATCTTGCTTCATTTATCACACCTGGGTGGGTAGCTTCTAAACATCTTTCTCCATTTTTAACCCATGTTTCCAAGCTGCTTAACTTCAATGTATACAAAATAGGATGATTCTCTTCTGCACAAATGGTTGTCTTCCCACTTGTTCATGGACTAAACAAATACTTATTGAGGCACTACTATCTCCTGGGCACTATTAGCAACAAAGCTGACAGGACTGTTGCTTTCAGGAAGCTGACCTTCTAACAGGCAGGGATACAAACAATAAAACCCAGGCAAATAGTTTGGTGACCTACTTTGAAGAGAAGTAAAATAGAATTCAGGAGCTAAAAAGGATAGGAATATTATATAGGTGGGCTGTTTCTGAGGAGGTAATATTTGAGCAGATCTGAGGTAAGTTAGGGAATGAGCTCTATGGTTGTAATGAATAAGAAACAGATGAATGTTTGAAAAGCTGAAAGCCCAGGATGATGCTAGAAAGCAGCAAATAACCAAATGTGTATTAAAGAAAAATCATGATTCTGAAGTCAGGAGATCTAGCCAAGTGTTACTCTGGGAAGCAGACTGGGAAGAGTGCATCTGCTACTGCCCTGTGGGGCCCCCAAATTCTGAATCATTGGCTAATTAAATCAGAAGTTTAATTAATCTTACTCCATGTATACAAGGCTTTATGTGGCTTCTGCTATTCTGTAATCCATCTGAAACATCATGGTTGGAATCTGAACCACTGCAAAATATTTTTATTTTCTAACAGTTACAACCAATGATTATTTATTTAGGCAAAGTTGAAACATTGGAACATTAACTTTTTTGTGAATTATCTACATTCAGTTTTTTTCCTTTTTTCTCTTTTCTGTGGGTGCTCTCTGAAATTTGTGTTATTTACTCACATTTGCCTCAGAAGGACATAGAAGAATAAAAAAAGAAAGCCCAATCTCCTTTTTTTGTAAACTATTCGCATTAGTGTTGTAGGAAAGTAGTTTAAAATAGAAGAATATGTATTATTTTATCATTATTAAGGAATTCTATTTGTCCCCAGTGGCTAATTTGTTCCCAGTCATTAATTCTATTAATTTTCTGTATATCCCTAGTTCCAATGACTATTTCAAGTATAATATCTGATTACTTATATTTGTGTACCTCCTTTTTTTACACAATCCAAGATGGATTTTTCTCCATTTACTCACTCAGTATTTCCAAACTTTCACACTTATAGTAGTTGAATCCAGTGGCTAAATAATAACCGATAGATATAGCTAATATATTTCTGCAATCAAAGTAGTAGGCCATTAAGAATATTTGCCTTTTTTGATCTTTGTTAAAAAATGCTTTACACTGAGTTGTAAACAAATTGATCTAGGCACTGGTTTTCAACACTGTATATGTTTTAGGAGTACAGGTTCACACTTCATCAAATGTGTGTTACCACACCACACCCACCATCAAAGTACCAATAACCCTGCACCACAGTCCACTGATTGCCTCCACACTTTGCTCCCACCCTCCTGCCCCCACACCTCTGGTAACCTCAATACTGATGTCAGAATCCAAGAGTTTATTATATCTTTTGACTATTCCTTTGCTTAGTTTTTTTTCATATTCCACATAGGAGTGACATTATCTGGTGTTTGTCCTTCTTGTTTGGACTTATTTCACTTATCATTATTTCTTCCAGTTCCAGCCACATTGTCACAAATGGTAAGATTTTATCTTTCTTTCATAGCTTAATAGTATTCCATTTACATTAATATTTGTTAAATGAGTTTTATAAGAGCATTTTAAATGGAGGTCCATTTAATTTTTTTTTCACCCGACGAAGCTCCTAAAACCACCAAAATAAAACTTGGAACTCACATTGGCATTTCTTCATAAAATATCTCTTTGCCTGTTCTTTGTTGTCTAGGTTATTTTCTGGACTACAGCTGTGAGAAAATAAATAGCTGGAAATCACGAGCACTTGCTAAAGAGTTGTTTTGCTTCTTGGCTCAGAGAAAATGCCTGGGCGGCTTAATCTGCAAACCTGCTGCCTGAACTTTGGGAGCCTCTGTAGGTCAAGGGCTCCAAACCCCAAAAGGGTGGGTGCTTGACCTGCAGTTCAGAAGGGGACTTCAGAAGTGAGACTTCTCTTCTGGCCTGGGCACACCAGCAGCAGTGAGGGGCCTTCACAATAACTTCATCCCTGAGGGGCCCGAGAAACCATGTGAGACGGGAATCCTCCATTCTAGGTAGGATTGCAGCCAGTGAAGATGGCTAATATGACGACTACAAGTAAACAAGTGGTCGGGGTGGGTGAGTGAACTACAAAAGCTGAAAGCAAGTCTGCTTTAGCAGGTGGGGTAGGAAAACAACAGATCTGTAATCTCAAGTCAGGCTATGCAAGGGCAGTTGAGACATTTGATATATATTCAAGGGCAAGTGCCGGGCATTAGGGGAGAGATGGGGTTAGTCAGCATCACTGTGGACTAGAGGTGAGGGAGCCCGGCAGTTAAATGTGGCTGGTGCCTGGGTTGGAAGCAGATAGTGCCAGACGGGGGTGGCATGGAACACAGTCTTCACAGGAGCCATCTTATCTGAATTTACCACCCTGAAATCAAACTGATACTGATTGTCAATATTATTACATATAGTTCTGTCAGTACGATCTACTCTATAACCAAAGACAAAGATTCTGATCAGGAATGAATGGTATTCTTTTATCACCTGACAACTATGTTTTCAAAGCAACAGAAAGGTGGCACTTTGTTGTTTTGCAAATCTCAGTCATCTTTTTAGACATCCATGGGATTCTAAGAAGTAAACAACTCTGTTCCTTACACATTACAAACAGTCATCTAAAATACAGAGCACACAGAGAAGGCTTTCTTAGTGGAGGAGGGCCAAAGACATGCCTGAGGAGTCCTTTGAAAAGCAGACCACTTATAAGGTCTGACTGTGGTTGTGATGAAATCGCCTTTCTTTTCTTTTTTTCCCAAAGGATTAAGACTCTGGCACTTTCAATTTACAGCTTAGGGTAGATTACTTGAAATCTTAAAACTGTGAGGAAAAGATGGAGCCACTAGGTAACCACTAGGTTCCTGATTTCAAGGCATGAGGCAAGTACTGTATGTTGCAAGGAAGTTTGTGTGTGTGTGTGTGTAGTGTTGTTGTCATCATCTTCGTTGTTTTGATTCTTTTTCGGCTTCTAGGCAGGAACTGGAGATCAGAGAAGCATTTGGCATTAGTACAGTGGCCTTCCTTTGACCTAATAGAAATATTCTAGTCATAGTGCTGGATATTTGTTCCACCTTTTAGAAAATTAGGTGTACATCATCTTTGCCTTTTATGTGGTATGATTTTTTAAGAGTGTACTGAAACACAATTATCCAAGATTTCCAAGCTGAAAAGTGCTTTTGGGATAGAACTACCAGTTAAGAAAGAAAAGAAACTGATTTGAAGTTAGTTATTTTCCTTTGGATTTATTATATATATATGTAATATGGGCAATAAATAAAGCACTACCTTTCTGATAGTAATATGCATGGAATGAAATTTATATTCACTCTAAGCATTTGCAGAGGTTATTTATGTCTAACAAAGAGAATCTGTTCACATATTTTATATCAGGTTTTGATTTGAACCAGAATTTTAATAAACTATGTTTAAGAGAGGGATTTGGAGAAACTGAGAAGATCTTTCATGTAACAGACACAAGATATATAAATATAAATTGAGGTAACATTAGCATACATTGTTGTTGGGATTTTGGAGGAATAGGATCCCCTCCTTCAGGTATAATTACCAAAGCACCTTAGTCATCACCGCAGTCCATTGTGCTCCACTCCCCATATCTCAATGGATAGTTAGCTTTCCAGCGTTAGTACTTAAGTTTTTCTTTATCTGACTTGTTGTTTGTTTTCTCTATATTGCACATCTAAGTGATACCATCTGGTATTTATCTTTGTCCTTCTGACTTATTTCACTTACAATGATCCCTTCCAGCTTCACCAAAGTAACTGCAAAGAGCATGAGTTTATCTTTTTTGATTGCTGATTAATATTCCATCGTGTAGCTATACGACATCTACAGGTCTACTCCTCTGTTTTTGGGCACTGAGGTTGTTTCCTTAGCTTGACTATTGTAAATAGTGGCGTAGTAAACTTAGGAATGCAGGTGTCCTTTAGAATTAATGTTTTTATGTTCTCATTTTCCAGACAGGTATGTCCTAAAACCTGGAAAGGTAAAGTAGCTTGTGCAAAATCATACATAGCATGTCAGTGAAAAATCCTAAATTCTCAGCTCTCTGCTTAGTGCAGGGTCTTTTATGTCAACTATGCCCGTGCCTTGCCCATCGAGTCTTCCAGAGAACCAGAGTTCCTTATCTTTTTAATTTCCTTGTTGCTACGCACAGCACTATTCTTTATAAACTTAAATGTATTTATTGCCTTCCAGCCCTGTCACTCTCCTCCCATCTCCTCTTTATCTCTTCTCTTCTCCAAAACCCTTAAGGATAATATTCTAAATTCAAGTTTTCAGAAACATCTGCTTATTTGAAATAGATCAGATGGCAGATGTAGAAGACTGGGATAAAAAGAATGGGTTTAATACTTGCTTGCTGTGAATCTGGAATCCATTTTTGTATTTAACTTATTTTCTTTTCAACTAGTTTAATTCTCAATTCTCTGAAAGTTTCGGTATCTTTTTTTTCTTGTTCTTCATAGAGTGACTATATCGCGGTGTAGGATGATAGTTAAGAATACATTTTGCTTATATAAATTGATTTATATATACAATTGTTTTTAACAAACTCTGTTGTTCATATCACTATGCATTTTTACTCAAAGTGTTAAATCCATTATTTTTCAGAGTGATCCCTTCCACCCCAAAGCCTCATTAATTAGTTTGGCCATAAAAAGCATGGATTTTTTTTCTTTCTTTTCTTCTGCATAAAATACCCAGCTCTTTCTGAATTCTAAAGACGGCATTAAGAAACTAAGTTTTAAAGTATTTGATGTTTTTTAAAAAAAGAACAGTCAAACCTAGATAAGAACCCTATTTTTTTTTTCAGATGGGAAATGATTGTGACTGAAAACAATCTTTCATTCAATCAAAAGATATATTATGGCCAGTCGTTGGTATTGCTACTTAATTTTTCAGAGGAGCAGTCAGTTCAAGGAAAAGCGTGTTATTCTTTTTCTCATTGAACTTATCACATAAATGAGTTCAAATGAACTGTGCAATATCTCCTCATACTTCAAAACTAGCTTTGCTGTTCATTGGCATCTTTAATGCCCGCAGGTAGACATAGCACGAGTTAGTGAGCAGGTTCCCAGTGGGCAGCAGTTGGAGGCCCTCAGAGGTCTGGGTTCTCTTGGTTCTGCTGCTTTGCCTGGCATTTCTGCAGGGTAGAATTTTGTCTAAACATTCCATCTCAAGTCATGGAGGGCTTGATCCCTAAGTGCTAAAAATAAGCATCAGGAGGAGAAGTAGAGAAGATGGAAAGAAACATTCTAGGAGATACATTCTCAGCCATGTTTAGGACATCACACCTGTGCACACCCTTACTCTTTCCTATCAGGAGGAAAAGGAGAAAGTCAGATTCCCACCAGCTGAGGAACATTGTGAAGCAGTGACAGCCATGAAATATTTGTGAAAGATTTTGGGTGAAGGAGAGACTGTGAAGGACAGGACTGTGAAAAGTCTGGGAGCCGCAGTAGTTTGGTAACTGAGAATTATTGTCTGGAGATCTAAAAAAAAAAAAAAATTATGTAAAAGAAGTCCAGTTCTTTAAAAGGACCGATTCCTCACTGATGTGTGTGTGTAAATATATATATCTTTTTTTAAAAAGATTTATTTATTTATTTATTTATTTAAGAACTGGGGTACAGTCCAGAGGCACGGGAGGGTGAGAGGATTCATCAGAGACAGAGCAGGGAACAGAACAGGCAGACTGACGAAATACACTGCTGAAGGGAGCAGCGGGTGAGACAGGAGAGGTCTGCCATGCCATGTGGGACCCTCGCTGGCTGGCCAGGATCGAACTGGCGCTGCAGAGGCTCCGGACAGCTTCACAGCGTAGCACTCAACTGCCTGTGCCACCAGAGGAGGCCCTCAGGAAATATATCTTGACAGTCATTGATTAATAACTTTTGAGTCATATCTGTGTTGATGTATTTCCAGTTTTAATACCAGTTTATTTAATTTAACCATCTGTTGACCACAGGGCATGGGAATCTGGTTTGGGACTTCTATAATAGGCTCCTATAGATTAATAGGAAATAGATTAAATGGGGTCACAGTGAAAGTTTCCCCAAAGGCTACTTAGAAATCTTAATTTCTCTGGACACTGGACAGTTCTGAAAGTGAACAAAACTGCACTATTCATAACTTTTTGAAAATTTTACTTACTTGCTCAACTCTATGAGCTATAAATCTCTTATCTAAGAGGCCCTCAGGAGAGAAGCTATAGAATATATCTGGAGTAGACATTGGTTGCCAATTAATACAGAAACAAAATCAAATTTTGTAATCAAATATTTATATCTCAATTTGAGTTTTGGGAAAATAACTCTTTTATTTTCCCAAAGAAAAGCATAGATTGTATGAGAAAGAAAACAGAAACCTTTAACCTAAATAGAAGGAAAACATTTGAAGCTGGTAATTGAGTAAGCCTCAAGCTTCATATTTCCAACTCTCCTAACTCCCCCTCCCCTTCTGCCAAGATTTCCAGGGAATAATAGAGTTAGGAGAAGCTGTGAAAAGTCCAAAATCCATTTGAGTCATTTCAAAATTAAAAATCCTTGGCAGTGGGAATTTATTTCTTTGACAAAGGATGTTAGGCCATCAGGTGAAGGTAGGTAAAACCCAGAGAGCAAATACCCTCACGTAAGGAAAGCATGTATCATTATAGTGAGAAATTGATGTAGTGTATTATAGAAAATAATAACTGCCACCAATAATCATCACAGATAGAAATTCAATTAAGTTTTTTGTAGGTAGAAGTCCTAGCAACCTTTCTCTAGGTGTTCTTTATTGTTAGTTATTGACTTGACAACCGCTAGGTGACACTGTTGCTTCACAGAGTTACTGCGGGACAGTCCATGAACCACATAAAAGGCACACAGGAAGCACTATCGTTTTTTGTTATAAATATATTGTTTCTAGTTTAAATGTGAACTGACCAGCCTGAAATTGAACTGATACTGTCAATATTATTACAAATAGTTCTTACAGTGCTATCTACTATATAAAATTTACAATCAATAAAACTACTTACTGCTACCATTGCAGTTACTATAACACCATGTGTCTAATATTTACTATAACACCAGTGTCTAATATTTACAACTGCTTGAACTGTGGCGGCCTTTATGCATAGTACTTTAGGTAAAATACATTTATTCCTTCTGAAAAATAAACTTGTTGAAGTTTACAAAGTTCAGAAAAGGCAGGACTGGAATTCAAATCCACACTGACTACAGTTATGGCCCCTTTGTTACAGATGTAGTTGCAAAAACCTTGAGGTGGGACAAAGCCTGAACTTTGTACTATTTCCCAGCCAATTCTCTGTACCCAAACATAAGGACTAGAAGACATACTGAAGTGGATTTCACATAAGCCAAATATGGTTTTCTTTCCATTACTTTTAAAGGGTATTCTTGGGAACTCATATTTGTGGAAAGGCTCTGTGTCTGTTTGATAAGCCTACTACTCTTTTTATCCACAGCAGGTAACCTTAACTTAAGCTTTCTAGATAAAACACAGATGTCTGTTTAAGTTTGTTTCAGAAAAATGACTTTTTAGTTTAAGTGTGGTCCCATGCAAAAATCTGAATTTCTGATACAAAAACAAATACATTTTTATAAGTATGTTCCAAATTTGCATGGAATACACCTATACTAATAAAATTGAAATTATTCCCTATTTTTCTGAAATTCATCTAGGTGTTCTGTATTTTAATTGACTATTACTGGCAACATTACCTGTTATTCCAATTAATTGGGGCAGTTTAACAAAACTTCTATTATTTTTCTCTATCTTGCATTCTTTCCTTTCTCTTCCCCTCCATTCCTGTCTGAGGAATATATGTCCTCTTGAAGGATATGCCAAAGATCCATGCCTTTTATCCTTTAGTCTCCTGCTTCTTTCAGACTTCCTACCATTTACTATCACGTTTGTCTCGTTTTTACTCATCTCTCCACCATCTCTTTTTTCCATGTACAAATTTGATTAGATATTTCTCCTTCAAAAAACCCTGAAGCTAGCCACTTATGACAAGATGGATAGAACCTGAAGGGATTATGCTTAAATGAAATAAGTCAGAAGGAGAAAGACAAAAATACTGGATAATTCCACTCACATGTGGAATATAAAAAACAAAGGGAAGGAACAGACCAAACCAAACCCTAGAAATCTGACCATAGAACTGGGTGGGTTGTTACCAAAAAGGGTGGGTTGGAGCTTGGCAGCAAATGTGGGTGGGGGCTTGGAATTTAGTGGAAGAATATTGGTGCTTTGGTGGTAGGTATGGTGTGATAACTTACATTTGTAAAGGTGTGAACCTAAAACTCCAACACATATACAAGGCTGCTTCAATAAGGATAAAAATTAAAAAAACTCAAGCTTCCTTTGCATCCTATTTGTTTATATTTCTTGAAATATTAGCCTCTATTTTCTTATTATTCATTATTCTTCAAACAACTACAATTTTGTTTCTACATCCACTATTGTAATAAAACCTCTCCTAAACCCATTCACCAACTTATAAATGAGTTTCTTTTTTCCTCTGTATTTGATGATGTTCTATCTCTAATCCCTTATTTCCCCCTTTCTGTATTATTTTCCATGGTTGCATCATCACCTTGTGATCGATTCTGAGATTCATTGCAATAATGGCCTCCCCATCTACCCTACCCCCCAAAAACATTCCTCTTTAACATTCTTTAACCCCCCCCAATTTTTTTCTATATTATGTGGTTTCTGCCTCCACTATATTCTCACATCTATTCATTCCTTTTGGTTTCCAAACACATTATATCAACAAAAGGAAGAAGATTCTTCAAAAGAATTTAAGATGAACAGGAAAGGAATTGTATTATGTATTCTCCATCTTAGTTTCCTTAAGTGATGACTATCTTGGGACTGACAGATATAAAGGACATATGATGGTGTTACTTATTTTTCTGGATTTATGGATAAGTTGATGAATTCTCAACTTTTAACTGGTTGCTAATTGGCAGTGACTTCTGGTCCATGAGATCAGATGTGGGTTATGAAATTACTTTTTTTATCCTATACGTGAGTTGAGTCATCGGGTTTGGAAATTGCTTTATTAACAAATGTGATATACTGACTTTTATTACAGTCACTGTTTTGAGTATTATCTACTCAAGATGTTGATTAGAATGTCGGAAAGATCATATATTCAATCTACAAACTCCCCTTTCTGTAATATTAGATATCAACTGTAGAAGGTCAGTTTAGACCTTGGCTTCTATGTATCTTTTGTCCTTGCATTTTCACTCTTACAATCATGCTTATGTTAATTCTCCTAAAATATAATACTTGGGACTTCTTGAAGATGAGTAATCCATGGAGATCTATGATGTTTTCTGTTCATCCTGAACAATTTTTAAAGCAACCCATTAAAACAGTGGCTTCATATAATAAAAATGTTCACAGGATTGGAGTTTTTGGGAGTATATATTTAATTAGTTGAAGATTTCCTTTTCAGTACAGGTTAGTAGATTGTCCATCAAGAATAACTCCTTCTCTATAAGTAGCTAAAAGAATTGATTGACTTGAAGACTATGTGCTACTAAGTATATTCTTCACTTCTCACTGTGCACTGATTTTAAGTTTCTATGTACAATAAACCTTGTTTTTGTTGATGGGATCGACACCCACAGTAAATTTGTTAAAAATGATTTATAGATATTTTATTATAGATTATAATAAAATATATTTTCTAGCTCTCATAAAAGAATTTTCTTAGATCAAAAACTCCTGGAACAATAATGATGTTTGCATTGTGTGGGTGCAACCAATGCCCCATGGCACTTATCACTAATAGGTCTATGCACACTTGTGAGCATGGATGTACTGCTTCAGAATTCTTTTCACTCTACATTTCAGTAATTCTACTGAAGAATGAATTAATTTTTACTGACACAGTGTATAGATGTAATTTTTGTTCATCATGTTCAAAGTGTAGAGGATAAATACCAGAAGATAAAATAAAGTTAAGAATTTCGGAATTTTAGGATCACCTGAGGACATGACAAAAGCTAGAGTTTGAGTGGGGAGAATGGAGTTGACATGCAGCTTTCTAACTAGACGGGAACACATGAACATGTTTTGAGGATAAATAATACTCTATTCCAAATCCCAAATTATAATTTTGGGTTCAAGGAAGACAAATTGAAATAAATTTAGGTTGTGATTCAAATTAAGTCCCACTGCAAAAATTATAAACTGGGACTTCTCAGGAAGAAGACTTTCCACTCTATTGAATAATGATCAGAAGTAAGACGTGTGGTGTTCTTCCTCTATTCTTTTATTGCAGTACTGCATATCAAAAACTAATTCAAAACCATTAGGAAACACACATTATTCAAATCATCTTTGTGACTACTGAAAAAAAGTTACAGAGACTAACAACTAACATTTATCAGTACTTTCCCATATCCCAGACATTGTCCTTGGTACTCTCTTATCTAAATCCTCCCTTTAAAGACCTTGAAAAGTGGCATGGAACTTCAGTTGTGCTTTCCAATGGGCTGGTGGGTTGTCTGGCTCCATATTTAGCAATTCAACTATTTTTTAAATAATTTTTGTTCTCCATTTGACATGAATAAAAATCAAAGTTCCTTGGGAATTGCTTTATCTGCTCTAGTATATGTATTTGTGCTGCCAATAATACAATAAATATGATACAAAATATCATTATAATCACATGCAATATCAACCTTGAAACCTCTGGTGTAAATTTCAGATCTGCCACTAATTGATTGGTACAATGAGAGCGATGGCTCTTTTCCCTTTGTTACTTTTTGAAGTGAAAGGAGTGCTTTATGGAAATTCTATAAAGTCCCCTTATATTTTTGAATTTTTAGTAAGCTAAAATGGTTTGAATATGTCTGTCTCCCAATAAATGATAAATTTGTAATTATTCCTTATTTCTTTTTCTATTTGACTCCACTGACATATTTCGCCAGCAAATTGACTTCCTAAGGACAAATAAGCTTTAGCATTAAGAATTTCTGAATATTGGGCCTCCCCGGTGGCGCAGCGGTTGAGCGCTGGGTTGCTGCCCGCAGCCTCTACAGCGCGGGTTTGATCCCCGGGTGCTTCCCGGACACCGGCGGAGGGCCCCACATGGCGCACAGACCTCTCCTGCCGCCCGCTGCTCCCCTCAGCAGTGTACTTCGGTCCTTCTGCCTGCTCTGCTCCCCGCTCTGGCTCTGGTGAATTCTCTCACCCTCCTGCACTTCTGACTGTACCCAGTGCTTGTATAAATAAATAAAAATAAATCTTTAAAAAAAAAAAGAATTTCTGAATATTATTATGTGCTTTTTGGTAACAAGACACTAGGGGTAGGTAGCCCCTTTTGAATTATGTTGTCAGATATGAAATATATAAACCAACAAGTAAACACTAGCACCAAAGGAAAATATGTTCCATGGCTTCAAGGTCCCTGGAAATTATAAGCATGAGTGCTCTAAATTTTGATTGGAAAGTCAATTGATGCAGAATACTAGACATCACTAAGCATAATGAAAGTCAACATGTCATAAATTGAAGATCATTTAGATGATGAATTTATTATAGATCTGAGCTGGTGTAAGAAGTTAACCCATAAAAGTCCATAAAAGCTTGGGAACAATAACCACCAGCAGAAATGACATTATTAATAATGATCCATTCCAATTAAACCCTAATAATGCTAGTTTTAAGAAAATAATCAGAAATTTTTTCTCCAATATATGTCCAAAGGTATGTATCCCAATGTATGGAAAATAGAATATCTTTTTATGAAGGAATATTGTAGTCTTTTTAAAAAAATGGTGTTTTCTAAAAGTTTTCCATGATATATATGGCAAAGGTTTATTATGGTATAATACTCAATGAAGTCACAACTCTGTGACTTGTACAGTAATGTCTCAACCGTGTAAAGAAAAACTTTTCCTAGAAATAACCAATTAGGGCCTCCCCTGGTGGCACAGGGGGTTGAGTGCAGTGCTGTGAAGCTGTCCGCAGCCTCTGCAGCCCCGGTTCTGTCTGGGCCGGCTGGCGACGGTCCCACATGGTGTGGCAGACCTCTCTTGTCTCACCCGCTGCTCCCCTCAGCAGTTTATTTCATCAGTCTGCCTGTTCTGTTCCCTGCTGTGTCTCAGGTGAATCCTCTCACCCTCCTGTGCATGTGGCCTGTACCCCACTTCTTGTATAAATAAATAAATAAATCTTTAAAAAAAAGAAAAAGGAATAACCTATTAGCAAACTATACCAAAATTTTAATTAACAGAGTGTGATTATGAAATGTCTTTTCTGAAAAAAAAAAAAAAAATCCTATCTTTCCCCCAATTTTTAATTTTATAATAGCTCTGTAACTATTTAATGGCCAGGAAAATACAGAAAAATATTGTGAAAATTAAATAGTTTCTGAATACATATCTAAGTGCAAGTATTCTACATTTTGTGCTATTGGTCCTCAACACAAACTATACAAAACCATGAAATTTTTTAAAAAAAATTTGAAATGAGTAGGAACTTAGGCTTTAATTTTTGAGATTTTCATATATATAATATAAGATCAGTTTGGCTATTTCTTCTGTTTTGAAAGCTTAGTCATATTTCATGTACACAATAATTATCTTTTGGAAAAAACATTTCTTTTGTCTTTTTTTAAGATTTATTTATTTATGCATATAAGAACTGGGGTACAGGCCAGAGGTGTGGAGGGTGAGAGGATTCACCAGAGAGAGTGGGGAATGGAACAGGCAGATCGATTGAAATACACTGCTGAGGGGAGCAGTGGGAGAGTCAGGAGAGATCTGCTGCGCCATGTGGGTAGCTCCCTGGCCAGAGAACGAACTCGTGCTGCAGTGGCTGCGGATAGCTTCATAGGTTCTGTCTTAACTCCTTGCACCGCCAGGGAAGTCTGGAAAAATCATTTCTTGTTGCAAGTGAGATTAAGTCTAGCAGCTTAGAAAAGCCCTGTATTTCATGCATAAAAAGCTGAATGACCATCTCTCAGGAATTCTATAAAAGTGATTTTCACAGTGTTTGAGTTCTCTTTATTAGGCGTCACCCCCTAGTACTATTCCAACTTTAAGACTTTAGATTTAATAAGGTTAACACTATATGATCCAGGCTCCCATTGAATCACCATTACAAGTTAATTTCAATAATCAACATTATTTGATAATGTTAAGGAATTTTTCTCTTTTTGGCTTATTCAGAAGCAGCAATATATGATGAGTGGAATGTTTTAGTCATTTTTCTTTTGAGTAACAACAGTTCCAATAGTCCATTTTTCCCCTGGTATTATAATCCCTTTCAGATGAGGACTGTGTACTCAGAGGGATAATCTAGTGAAGTTGTTAGACGAACTCCATATCTCTCTCAATAGAAGCACTAAATTGAAAAATTACATGACTTCTGAAGACATGGTATATTTGTCTTCGGTAATTTTTTTTTTTTTTTTTAGATTTATTTTTGTTTATTTATATAAGCACTGGGCACAGTCAGAAGCACGGGAGGGTGAGAGAATTCACCAGAGCCAGAGCGGGGAGCAGAGCAGGCAGAAGGACTGAAGTACACTGCTGAGGGGAGCAGCGGGCGGCAGGAGAGGTCTGCGCGCCATGTGGGACCCTCCTCCGGTGGCCGGGGAGCAGCCGGGGATCGAACCGGCGCTGCAGAGGCTGCGGGCAGCTTCGGAACCCAGCGCTCAACCGCTGCGCCACTGGGGAGGCCCTGTCTTCGGTAATATTTAATGTGAACTCTTTAGATACCTTTTTGAAAAAAAATGAAAACTAATTATTTTTGCCTGACTATTCTCAAATAAATACTAAAAGAATAGATTTCAATCTGCAGTAGAGGTCTAGTAATTGTGTTTGGTTTCACCTATTCATTGACTTGAATAAAGATTTATATAACATACTTAGTCAATTTTTTGGGTAATGGTAATGACTGGGTTCATGTCCCACCCAATTCATGTGTGAAAGCCTTAGTCCCCCATATGATAACATATGGAGATGGACCTATTAGGAAATAATAATGCTAAGATCAGATCTTATCTTCTTATCAGAAGATAAGGCCATAATAATGGGATATGCCAGCAAGATATCAGAGCTCTTGCTTCCTCTTTCTCTCTCTGCTATGTGAGGACACAGTGAGAATCTGACCTCATTCAAGTTTGGTTTCCCTGGAACCAAGTTCTCCAACAACTGGATGTAGGAATTCCCAGCCTCCAGAACTGTGAGAAGTTTTCTCTTGTTAAGCCACCCAGATTATGACATTTTGTTATGACAGCCTGAGCTGATTAATTTAGGCAATGTTTGCATGAACAGCTAATACAGTGAACTGAAGTACATAATTATTAAAGAGATTTTTTAAAAGATATATTTTATTTAGGTGTATAAGAACTGGGGTACAGACCAGAGGTGTGGGGGAGTGAGAGGATTCACCAGAGACAGAGTGGGGAACAGAACAGGCAGACTGGCTGAAATACACTGCTGAGGGGAGCAGCGGGCAAGTCAGGGGAGGTCTGCTGCGCCATGTGGGCAGCTCCCTGGTTGGGGATCGAACCCATGCTGCAGTGGCTGTTGACAACTTCATAAGTTTCCTCTTACCCCCCTTGCACCACCAGGGAGGCCCTATCAGAGAGATTTTTATACAATGAATTAATTGACCAAATTCAACATAATAGGTAAATTTTAGTATAAAACTTGGTGCTTAGGTTTTTGTAAAAATCTCCAACATAATAAAGGATGGAGAATGTATCACTTAACAGAATGGGTTTGGAAAAAGTTAGAATTCAATTGTATGGTGGTGTTTATACTTCTCAAAAAGTCAGAATACAGCTAAGCACTGTTAAATTTTGGTATCACATTCTAAAAGGAAAATTGGCAAGCTATAACAAATCATGAGAAAAGCGATCATAATGATGGACTGTTTGAAAGCCATATTATATGGTGAATAACTTTCATTTCCAGCCAGATTGGAATAGCAGAGACTAGATTTACCATCCTGCCTGAAACAAATAAGAATCTGACAAAATATAAGAAACAATACTGCCAAGATTTTGGACATCAGGCAGCAAATAACAGTAATCTTGGGGAGGTTGGAAACAAATGAACTAGGCCTAATAATTGCTCCAGTTTACTGCTAGGAGTTTCCAAGGCCATGATGAAGCAGACTGTGGGAGTTGAGAACCCAGATGGAGACTGATAGTCTCCCCAAGTTGAAAACAAAGAATTGGGAGTTTGAAGAGGCCAAAGCAGCTAGATTTCAAGTGGCAGAGTAGCAGAGAAAAGTGCTCCACTGAGAGAGTGTTCCTGAAATCTGCATAAGCATGTTCTGCTAACTAAAGACCAACGCCTGAGTGTGAGGAATCTACAGATATGAGGGAAATGATTTGGAGGAGCCATCATAGGGATTCAACATCAGGAATAATTCATGTGTCCATCAGAGTAAAAATCTTGTGATCAGGGCATCAGGTATCAACTTAACCTTTGCCTCAACAGGGGGAATAAATGCTATTGTCCCACCTATAGACCTTTTAGGTCTTGCTTTTAACCTCAGAGATGAAAAATACACTGGGTGGGATTAACAGTTGATTACACAATGCAGAATATAGATTAATGAACTTGAAGACATGGCAATTGAAACTACCCAAAATGAAAAAGCCTCGTACACACACACACATACACCCATACACGCACATATATGTATGTTATATAATATGGTTATATAATATGTACACACACAAACACATGCACAAAACATCTGTAAACTGTTATGTCAAGTAGCCTAATATATATTTATTTGGAATCTCCAAATGATGTAGGACTGAAAAAATATTTGAATAGATAATGCTCAAAAGTTTTCCAAATGTGATGAAAACTACAAGCACAAATCTGAGAAGTTCAATATACACAACACACACACTCACACTCACATACTCACACAAACAAAATACTTTGGGAGAAATACCAAGGTACATCATAATGAAATCGATTAAACCAATGATAAGGACAAAAAATTAAGTCTCTAGTTTATAGTTACTTGTTGATTCTGATTTTTATTTTATTATAATTAGTCTTTTTCCTGGTCCCTTATTTAGGTTTTCTAAATTCCTGCTATGAGTGAGACCATCAGGTATTTTTCTTCTTCTTCCTGGCTTATTTCACTGAGCATGATCCCTTCCAGCTCCATCCATGTTGCTGCAAAGTGCATGAGTTTATCTTTTTTGAATGCTGAGTAATATTCCATTGTGTATATTTACCACATGTTCTTGATCCAGTCATCTATTTTGGGGCATTTGTGTTGTTTCCATAGCTTACCTATTGTAATTAGTGCTGCTATAAACATAGGGGTGCAAGTGTCCTTTTGAATTAATGTTTCTGTGTTCTTTGGGTAAATACCTAGGAGTGGAATTGCTGGATCATATGGAAGCTCCATCTTTAGCAGATTGAGGAATCGCCACACAGCTCTCCTTAGTGGCTGGACCAGTTTGCACTCACACCAGCAGTGCACGAGAGTTCCTTTTTCTCTACATCCTTACACCTTGCATTTCCTTTTTGAAGAAGTTTGTTTTTAGCTTTGTGCCCATTTTTTGACTGGGTTGTTTACTTTGTTTTTGTTGAGTCTTGTCAGCTCTCTGTAGATTTTTGTAATCAGTCCCTTATCATTAGTGTTGTGTGCAAAACTTTTCTCCCAATCTATGGGGTGTCTCTTTGTTTTGGTTACTGTCTCTTTTGCTGTGCAGAAGCTCTTAAATTAGATGTAGTCTCAGCTGTTTATCTTTGCTGATTATCTATACTATCTAGCTGTTTATCTACACTATCTCTGCTTTGGGTGATGTGTCTTTAAAGATGTTACTGAGGTGTATGTCATGTAGTGTTCACTACTGGTTGAGGGGGGGAGGAGAAGGGAGTAGGATCAAAACAAGGGTGGTATGAATTGTATGGTATAAATGGTATACATGTATGTATGTATATGTTGTGCAAAAATGATGTAAAAATATATAAAATTCAAAAATTAAAAAAAATTATGAAAATAAAAAAATAGTATATATAACCTCATTGAGACACATTATCACAAAATTTTAAAGATGATTTAACATTTTAAATTTTAAATTAGGCTTAAAAATTAAACTAGATAAAAAATTAAAAAAAATTTAAATTTGTATATCAAGTAAGTTACTGACATGCATGAAAATGACCATATCATGTTTCTAAGAGCTGTGATCATGAATGATTGCTTTTTTCTTTTCACTTTTCTGAACTTTAAGAATTATTTATAATGAAATTGCAGTGTACTGTGTAATCACACTATAGGATGTATTATTAAATCAAATAATTATAAAAAAATTAAGTCTATAGGGGAAAAAGATAAAAGTTGTATAGAAAAACAATAAAGATGAAAATACTTTTCTCTTTGAAAATTGCAATATCTTTAAAATACTAAAACAAACAAAAGGAAAACAACCATGATAGCAACATTATCAGTAATAAAAATCCTGTCTATCTGGAATTCTATATCCAATGGCAGTATCTTTCAAAAAAGAAGGCAAAATATATTTTTCAGATATATAGAACTTGAAAACATTCATCCAGCATTCCTGCTGTAGAAGCAATGTTAAATAAAGTGTTTCATAATAATACCAATTAGAAATCTCTAACTATTCAAGAAAAAACAAAGAGCAATGGAAATGGTAACTCTGTGGATAAATATAAAAGATTTAAAAAATATATTTATATGTCTCAAAAAGATAAGTGACTTTAAAACTAAAAGCAGTCATGCATTTGTAAGACATAAATGTATGCCAATAATAGCACAGTTGTTAGGGCCTTATACTAAATGTGAAGTGGCATGCCATCACTTGGAGATATATTCTGATAAGTTAAACATTTGTTCCACAATCCCTATAGCAATAACCACAGGAGTTATAGCTTAATAAATCAACAAAGGAAGTAAAACAAAACCACAAAAAATAGCTAATCCAAAAGATAATAATAAAAGAGCAAAAAACTGATAGCATAAATATGAAATAAATAGCAAGATGATAGATTTAAACTCATCCATATTAATAATCACATAAATATAAATGGTCTAAAGACTCCAACATAAGGCAGAGATTGTCATGTTGGATTAAGAAGCCAAGACCCAATTTTATGTCACCTATAAGAAATTAACTTTAAATATGAAGATACAAATAGGTTAAAAAAAAAAAGAAAAACATGGTGAATAACTGAAGGAACTTAGCATATGTAGGGGGGAAATGACAATACGTAAGAAAAGCACGATAGTAACCTTCCAGTTTATAGATATTTCTTTCATGGGGGTTAATGTTTTAGAAATAGGACAGCTAAACCAGTATTTTCAGCTCTTCTCATGTAGTGTTTAGGGAAATGAATTTCTAGAACTGAACAGGACAGTTACCTCTATTGGCATCTTAAGTCATGATATGTCTCCAAGTACAGTTTATTCTACTTAAAAGTGAGAAAAAGGCTTTTACTAATCCTCAATGAATTGGTAGTTTTACCACTTCCTCCCTCTCTCACCCACTCTCTTTTAACCTATATCTTTGAAAACACCGAGTCATAGTAAAACATGGATTTGAATGTACAGGTGATTCTTTTCCCTAGGCATGTTTTTTTTTTACTTCATTAAACCCATCTTCTTATGGGTCAAAACAAGTCACAGATATAAAATAATGGCAGAAAGAAAAAAGCATGATGAATAAAGAGACAGAGAAAGTGTTACTTAATCCAAAGAAAGTAAAGTTAGTCACATTAGCAATCAGCACTGAGAACATAGGATTTCCACTTTCTCTATTATACTGGTTGATCTGTCATGATTAAAACATTAACTTCACTCTTTAAGACCGTAATTGACTTGTATATATGTATTTAAATGTAACAGTATTTCAGAGATGAACAGCACTGTCAAAAACAACAACAACCTGAATTAGTCCTGGAACTGAAGCTAAGGATTATTATGTGTCACAGTGATTAAAATAAAAGCTGAAGAATAGACAAATCTTGGTTCAGTAATCGGGAAAAATGTTCTAGCAATTAGAATAGGTGAAAAGTGGAATGGACTATTAAATCTGTTAATTTCCATAGTTGGAAGAACTAAAACAGAGGTTAGATTCAGGCCTATGCCAGCCTATATGAAATTATGAGTAAAAAGGAAAAGGCACTGTACCTGGTGTAAGACAATAAAAGTTGTTCACCTGTGTGGCTGTATCCCTGTTTGGAGTTGATGACCTCAGAAGTTCATTTCCATTGTGACCTTGATAGAAATCAGTGTCCTAAATTATACTACTTATACTCAATGGAATACTATTTAGCTATTAAAAAGATGAGATAATGCATTGGGAGACAATATGGATGAGTTTTGTGGTGATTATGCCATGTGAATAAATTATAAAGTGAAAGACCATTACCATCAATTTCTATCATTTGTGGAATATAAATAACCAAAGAAACAAGTTGCAAAGCACAACAAAAATAATGCTTAGACTCTAGAAAACTAAGTGTTGCCAGCAAAGACAAGAGTGATGGCAGATGGAGGAAGGAGGATATAGAGGGTAAGGTGATAGTGTATTTGTATTGGACCTTTGGTAGAAGGCAAATGAAGTATGCGTATGTTGAAATATGAACTTGTACTCCCAAAGGTGTATATGTAAACAAATGGCCAATCAATAAAATTTTGATGGGAATAAAATTAGTGTCCTAGTTTCCACATAGATCACATTCACAGAAACATTATGCTACCATTAAAAGTAATGTGAGAGGACTTTCAATCTTTATTAGTGCCTCTCAAAAACCATTAAATGTGATCTAACTACAGTCTGCACAGCATTTTTGAAAAGACTCTTTCCTTATTTAAGCCTGTTCAAATACCTCATTCTTCTTAATTGCTTCAGAGGCTCTCACATGCTAACCCCCTAAAACTCTCTGAAACCTCAGTTCATGAGGCTTTCTATCTGTTTTGTCTCTTCCCTTCTTCTTTGTTTATCATTTTCCCATTTCCTCTCTCCATTCTCCAGATTCTATGAGATTTTCCTTTTTTTCGTTCTCCATATTTTATACTAGAAGAAAAAAAAATCATGTTGGAAAAGGATAGAACTTTCTTTAGATTGTGAAAGAATGGGGGGAGCTGAGCATTAAGGATAAAATATCTCCTTGTTTTTCCCTCTATTATTTCTCACTCTTTTTCTCCTCACCTGTTTTTCTGGTTCTTTAATAACATAGCCTAGACAATGACTGAGATAGACTGATTCATGGGTCATATCAGGAATATGGGTATTCGTGTTACTATTTATTGATTGGATCTTACATCTACAAATCTTATATTAAATCCTAATGAAAGAGCAAATTAAGTTATGTGAATAATCTCCATTCACAAGGATTTTACAGTCTCATGAGCCAGATTGGATAAAATCAAATGAAATAGATTTCAAGAAAGAAAACCAATACACAGTGAAAACTACGGCTGTCCACTCGTGAACAGCCTAAGAATTACCTGCATGTTGGGTGCACAATAAGAAAAGAACTGTGGGGAAATAATGAAAGAGTTCAAGAGAATGATAAGTATTGAGTAAATATTTAGATGAGGGAAAAGATAATCGAGCTAGGAAATGTAGTTCAGACTCCTTATATTAAAGAGTCAAAGTGGTATGTAGTCGATAGTGAATATAAATATTTGCTGCAACAGAGGGTCTAGACAGAGAGGGAAGTTTTTTTTTTCCCCTCAGTGGGGAGGCAACTCGCCCTCCTCTGAGTTCCCATGACACTTATTGTATGACTTCATTATTGATTTATCCCATTCTGCTTTGAGTTAGGTATCCATTTTTCTATTTCTTTCAGTAAACGTAAATGATAACTTCTAGAAGATAGAGACAGTCCCTCCCTCTGCAGAAATTTTCAGAGTTTAGCAAGTTGTGGTTGTTTAATAAATACTCACCGAATTAAATAGTTGATAGGAAATTACTCAGAGAGTAAGGAAGTAGGAAGGGATTGTGCTAAGTTTTATACTGGAGATTCCTGGAAGTTTAAACATGTCAGTGATGTGATCAAAATGAGATTTTGGGAAGGTTTCTGTTGGTCCTTCCCTTCTGTTTTGGAAGGTTCTATGGGAGGTAGATGATAGATTCATCTTTTTGGTTGTGTAGGCGTTGCATGTATATTTGGGAAGAGATGCTTCCTTTAAGATGATATGTAGTGTTGAATTTGGGCCTCCCCGGTGGCGCAGCGGTTGAGCGCTGGGTTGCGAGGCTGCCCGCGGCCTCTGCGGCGCTGGTTCGATCCCCGGCTGCTCCCGGCCACCGGAGGAGGGTCCCACATGGCGTGCAGATCTCTCCTGCGCCCGCTGCTCCCCTCGGCAGTGTGCTTCGGTCCTTCTGCCTGCTCTGCTCCCCTCTGCCTCTGGTGAATTCTCTCACCCTCCCGCTCTTCTGACTGTACCCAGTGCATGTATAAACAAAACAAACAAACCAGCAAACAAATAAATAAAGCATGCCTCTATTAAAAAAAAAAAAAAAAAAAAAAAAAAAAAAAAAGATGATATGTAGTGTTGAATTTGAAGCTAACTTTAGTCAATGGAAATTTTAAATAAATATGTTTACTTTTCTTGAGTTTTATGGGCTTGATCAAAGTACTTTTAGAATCTTATGTATGTGAATAAATTTCATAAGTGATTTTTGCCATATCTGGTCATAGTAGGGGCTATTACTGAGATCTTAAGTGATTTTTGGCATGTTTAAAATAATGTGTAAGCACGTGGAGTTGGAAAAAGTCTAGAATTAGGTTCCATGTTTATGCTTTAAAAAAGATTGTTTAGGGGCTCTCCGGTGGAGCAGCAGTTGAGTGCTGGGTTGCAAAGCTCCCCGCAGCCTCTGCAGTGCCGGTTCGATCCCCAGCTGCCGGGCTAGGGACCCACATGGCACACAGACCTCTCCTGCTGCCCGCTGCTCCCCTCAGCAGTGTATTTCGTCCGTCTGCCTGTTCTGCTCTCTGCTCTGACTCTGGTGAATTCTCTCACCCTCCCGTGCTTCTGACTGTACCCCAGTGCTTGTACAAATAAATCAATAAATCTTTAAAAAAAAAGATTGTTTATCAAATTTTATTCTTTTTTTTTGATTGAACAATGAGAGAACGAGTTCATCAAACTAATAATCCTTATATGTGTTTTAGGATATTTTAGAACATTTGCTGGCACTAATAGGTTTAGGTACTTCTATAAAGATTGTCTTCATCTAAAAATCATGTTCATATGAATTTCATATTAATAATATTTGACAAAGCTTTTCTTAGCTACTAATTGAAATTACACAGATAATAGCTATTGATTGCTGATTTCAGTCATTTTCAGTTATTTTTGTTTTGTCAGAATAGATTTAGATACCTATACATATATTCAGAGCATGTATTACATAATCAAAATAAAACACATGTGTTTTTTCAAAGCTTATCTAGGTTCATACATTTGAATCGATTCTGACAAAATGAGAAAAATAATTGAAAGCATTACTGAAATCACCAGTCAACAGCTTTTATTTTATTTGTACAATTTTAAACACACACACATATAGCTGCTGCATTTCTTAGTTTATATATTGAATGGAGTATATAAAACAAAGTTAAAGATTGCATTTCTGAAGGAAGAGCTACCTAGCATTTCTGCTAAAAGCTGATTTACCTATCCTGTGAATCTAGCTCTTATATAAAAGGCAATAGGTTCAAAATGATACAGTTCAGTTTCTAATGGGGCTCCAAATGTGAACTATTGGGTAGTTTATGCATAGCTACATATTTAGATTTATTTGGTTTGAAAAGAAAGGGCTAAATGTTGACAGGCAATAAGAAAATGAGAATTGAGAGAAAGGCTCTTCACCTTAATTTAAAAACAATAGGGCAAAAGTACAGCAGGTGACCTTGGAAGTATCCAAGTGATCCAAGTACTTTGTTATTCTAAAGCTGCCAGAAGTCAGATTCCTGCTCTCTGAACAAATAGGCATTTAAAGGACTGCAGCAAACTATATACATGGTATTCTTTTTCTTGGCTTCACAATTTTAGTTAATATATTTGACTTGTTGGTTTAATTCCAATGGCCCAGCTCATAAATGCAAGCTTTTTCTTTTGCGGGCTGGGAGAAACTGTCATAAAATAAAACTCTTTGACAGCTTGTCTGTTCTATTGTAAAAAGCAACATCCTTTTAAAAAGTGAGAACCCCCTAAGAGTCATGTGAAAAGAGGGTAGCACCACAAAAATTTGGGAATACATCAAGTAGCAGTTTGAAATATGCATTATTCCTAAAGAAATTTCAGTTACAATAGCATGAGTGTGTGAATTATATGACTTGGAGAAATAGAGAAAACTGAATGAACTATTTCAGAAAAGGAAGAACTGTAGCCACAAATATTTGCTCATTGTGATGCTTATTTTCTTAGCCCATGCGATGAAATTTCTGTTTGTTTATTGAGGAGTGGCTATTCTGTTCTCAGGTTGGGCAGTAACTGTCTGAATGTTTCTGTATGAATGAAAATGTCATTTACCAGGGAATGAGAAAGATAACATTTAGCAATGCCCTCTGATGTTGCTGAATTTTGAACTGACAGTCAGTTGTTTGGTAGTTGAAAATACATACTTCCCAAAGAAGTAAGGCTAGATTCTCTGAATATATTTTGTTCAACAGACCCCTCTGGCAGTTTTATGTTTTTGCATAGCTTGTCGGAGAGATTGGACTAGCTGAATGCTTCCTGGTTTCATTAGCATAACCCAGCCCACTTCAACACACGCCCAGAACTACCTCATTAGCCATTGGGATTGTGGCCAAAAACATAAGACTACAGTGAATATAAGGGGAATTACTGGCGACAGAGCTCTAGATCAACTTAACACTGAACCTTTTACTTTTCTAAGATCAGAAAAGTATCACATTAACAGGAACCATTTCTCCATTCCATTCAGATAAGAATTCCAGGTTTTAATCTATATCTTTTAACTAGAATAATTTGCTGCACTATAATAAGATATATAGTCCAGCTGCATATATTTGTTTCTGTTAATACCTTTCTCTCTCTCTCTCTCTCTCTCCACGCACCCCCTCATTGATTTATATTCTGGATAGCTTTGACATTGTAAACCACAGACGAATTGGAGCCTGGCATTGAAAGGAGGTGTTCTACAACATTTTTTTTTTTTTTGTCCAAAGAAGTTTTCTTCTACAAGAGGGAATCTGAAAAAATGACAGGGGCAAAAAGGAAAAAGAAAAGTGTGCTCTGGAGGAAGATGCCTACCCCTCATTGTGAAGATATTAAGCAGTGGTGTAGAAGGCGGCTACCTATTTTGGAATGGGCACCACATTACAATCTGAAAGAAAACTTGCTTCCAGACACTGTGTCTGGGCTAATGTTGGCTGTTCAACAGGTAACACAAGGTAATGTACTGCATTTGACTTTCCTGTTTTATGAAGAATAGATATCACTTTGGTTTGCTTTCTTGGAAAGAAAGTTTGACTTAGGAGCTACAATTGAGCTAATTAAGTGGATATTTTAATCAACTTTGTAGAAATAAGCACATTGACTCTCTGTATAAGAAAGTTTTCCTAGTTGCCTTTCTTTGCTAACTTTTAAATAACTATTAATCATTGAACCAATTTTTGAATGGCATTACATATTTACATTAAAATTCATTCTCTATAAGAGCAAAAGGTCAGTAATTGTTGGAGTTTTAATAGCTTGACCTTGCTGATATAGTTTCCTACGTTTGCTGAATGGAGCTATAAAATATCTCTTGGCTTGAACATATCGTTTGTAACCCTAATTAGCAGTACACAATTACCTGTTGTAACCTTGAGAGTTGCTATAAGCAAAGAACAGAGCTTTCTGTACATAAAGGAGGCTTTTTGCCAAGATCATTATTTGCAAAGAGAATCCTTTATGTCCTTAGAGCTTATGTTTTACTGCGCATGCTGATTTAATTCTGTATCACATTACGTACTGGATCTACTTCTCAATAAGAAATTTAAACTAGTAAGAAGTCTGATTTTAACTTTCCCAAAACAGATGCTAAATTTTAAATGTTATTCTAGATAGGTATTTCTCTTGATTAAGCTGTTAACTAGTATGCACAAGAAACTGTGAATGTGTGTGTGTGTAGGTGTGCGTGTATATATGTTTTCCTTACTGAGATGTTCACTGTATTTTTTTAACTAATTTGTGTAATAAGTTTCTACCTGTTGCAAGAAAAGGAACTGATTTCTCAGTCTTGAGAATTTGAAACACTTTCCTTGGCATAGAGTCTGTAGGTTTATATTTCCTTGCAGTTTCACTACCTCCCTAATTTAAACTATTATTCATACTGTTAAGTTATAAGCATATTTTTAATTGAATTATTCTGTAGCTGGAACAAACTAGTTTGTGTATTTGTGTTTTTAGTCAGATTAGGAACATGTGCACTGGTGACTTCACTTTAAGATCCATGACACTATCATACTTTATGGGATTTCATTTCCCTGACTAGGTTGAATTATATTTTTGATGACCCTTTTGTCAGTGACAAATTATAGTCATCTTTCAAAAAAGTGCAAAGTAAATAACAGGTTGGGACATTTTAACCTGTTGCTATTTATTTTTTTTTTTTTTTTTTTTTATAGAGGCATGCTTTATTTATTTGTTTGCTGGTTTGTTTGTTTGTTTTGTTTATACATGCACTGGGTACAGTCAGAAGCGCGGGAGGCGAGAGAATTCACCAGAGCCAGAGCGGGGAGCAGAGCAGGCAGAAGGACCGAAGCACACTGCTGAGGGAGCAGCGGGCGGCAGGAGAGGTCTGCGCGCCATGTGGGACCCTCCTCTGGTGGCCGGGGAGCAGCCGGGGATCGAACCGGCGCCGCAGAGGCGCGCGCAGCTTCGCAACCCAGCGCTCAACCGCTGCGCCACCGGGGAGGCCCTAACCTGTTGCTATTTAATTTTAAGTTCAAAATAAAATATTACCACCTACTTTCAAGCTTAAGTAATGAAATTACAAGGGCTTTTTCACCGGATCATTTCAGTATATTTTATACCTTTACTTTGCTTTAATTTATTGTAAAGTGAAAATAGTAATGTGTTTTTGAAAATAATTGCTTATTTTTGTGAAATATCAAGTTAATAAGGAAATTTTCGGATATGATATACTTGCTATATATCATCAGTGATAGCAGTTACGTGTAAGTCTTTGGTAGTTGATTGTATGGCTTTTATTTGGGTATGAATTTTGAGGTTTTTTGTTTTATGAGTTATGTATTTTACTGGTTATGGAGAAACACATTGACCAGCCCCTATTGATGAGCAGCACATTGAATATCGGAAAGTTATGAATCTGGTTGCTGGTGCTCTTGAAAGACTACAGGTGATTAGACAGGGCTACACAGCTAGAAAGATCTTATAGATTTTTGTTGGTGTATGAAATGAATCCTTCTAAGAAGTACCTATTCTTTTAAACAGTTCTCTCAAACATTCTCATACTTATCTACTATGGAAAGAAAAAAGTGAAATATCATAAGCTAGCATTTGCTGTGACAGGAACTATTCTAAAGCCCTTATATACATTATCTTCTCTTACCATAACAAATCCTGAGAGATAACAGTCTCTTCTTTATATTCCATGTGGGAAAATGGAGACTTAGAAAAGTAAGTAAATTTCCCTGGGTCTCATACCTGATAAGTGGTAGGGTCAGGGCTTGGTTCCAAAGCCAACACTCTTAACCTTTTATACTTTATACTCTACACTGCCAAAATAACTAGACTTTTTCATAATGCCAATGTTATTAGTAATAGAAGACATTTCTTTGGAAAAGTGCAAATATCATTCCCTTCAAATTATTTTTGCATTTAGTTTTCATCCTTGCAAGGGGAAGTGACAAGGAAAAGAACTACAGTAGGATATAGAGTAAGGAAGGCATTTGAATATTCATTACCTCCTATTCACAGCAGTACAATACAGGCAATTGTTATGGACTCCATTTCTTTGGGAAAGTTAGAAGAAAGAAGGGGTAATTTATTTACTGAAATATTGTTAGTTTGCAATGTTGTTGTTGTTGGTATTTAGGAAGTACAGGATCCCCCCTTCAGGTGTCTTTACCATACAGCACCCACCACCAAAGTACCCATTTACTCAGCTTTGTAACACACAATAGAAACAAGTACCTGTTTTCAACCCACTGATCTTTAAAGTATCTTTTCAGTTTTGTCTGAGCATAGTTGAATCACATGAAATTGTTGAAATCAACATTTTGGCCTATGAATATGGTAAGTTATATGGTTTAGTCTCACAGTTGTTTTTATTCTTCTTTCCTTAGAAATACTTTTGAAATTAAGAAACTAACACTTTAGTGCTTTCTATATGTCATATACCAAGTTCCATTTAAAATCATTTCATTAAAGTTTCTCAACTTTAAATACAAATGCTTGCTTATTAGCACTGACCTTGACTCCTATAGAATTTTCTGTATTAACTATACTCTTTCAAAACTTTCATTTGACTTTTAGGCATTGCTTTTTTGATTTCTTCTGGCTACCTTTCTGGCCTCTCTTCTTATGAGCTCCTGATGCTTTTACCTCTCACTCTATCAGTCCATTAAACATCAAGCCCTGGCTTTCTAATTCAAAAACATCTTAGGCTATTTTACCTGCATAAGAGGCTTAAAGCGTCATCACTGTGCTGATGAAATCTTCTCAACTGACGATCCACATCTTCAATTATACTAGCCTAGAATCTTCTAAAAGAACTTCAAATGCAATATTTAGTCTTGTAAAACAAACAGAAAAACAAACCAACCAAATGATACCACCATCTAAACAGAATTATAATAATTAATAATAATAACAGTAATTTTCAGGCACAGCTGTAAACACTGTAGTTAAGATTTCTTGACATAGAAAACGCTGAGGCTCAAAGAGGGTTCCTAACTTGACCAAAGTCACACAGCAAATAAATGGAAGATTTACAATTTGCACTGAACTAGTCTGGCTTCAGACACTGTGGTCACCTTTATATTAGACTACTTCTCATAGGGAGTCTTAAGAGTCATTCTCAACTCATTTTTCTTTACCCCTCTGCCAAGGTACATTTTATTTCTGTGTCCCAGATATCTTTACAATCAAGTCATCTTATTTTATGACCCCTGATGCAGCCCTCATTCACTGTCTGAATTATTGAAATCATCATCTTGTGGGTCTTTATTCTCTAGTCTATCTCCTACTATCGACCAAATTCCATCTTGCAACCAGAATGGTGGTTAAAAATATGAACATATCAATTCTCCTTTAAAATTTTGCAATAAAAAATTAAAAATTTTGCTGTGACCCTTTGTTTCCTCTAGAATAAAAGCCCAGTTCTTCAGAATAACCTATTATCATTAATAATCTGTGCTCCTTGATACAAAGGTCTACTTAACAAGATCTCACCTCTGAGAAATCTCTCCTCTAAGACTCCCTTTCAATCTCCTGGGAAATGTGTTTTTCTCCCTCCCACTCCCTTTGTACTTTTTACATATCTCTGTGATAGACTTTAACAAATTGTATTATAATATTTGGTACATCTCTTTCCACTCGGTATGCTCTGGAAACAAAACAATGTCTTAATCTTTATATTCTTACCAGCTTGTATATTGCCTAGCACATAGGAGAAGGTTTGCAACAAATGTTTCATAGAAAAATTAAAAACAATTTAGTTCCTGAATCCTTTCATTGCTCTATAGGGTAGCATGCTCCCACTCTAGGAAGGAAATTAAATTTAAACCAATTATTATGTTTTCCAAATGAATGTAATGAGGAAACTGATAGTAAAAAATACATAAAAATGAGTAATTAATTTCTTCCAATTCTTGTTACTTTTCTGAAATGTAGCATTCCAGATAAATCCAGTTAAGTAAGTTTCCTTTGTCCTAAAGTGTTAATTTTTCCTCAAGCCAACATTAACAAGTATGAATAATTCATATGAAAGTTCAAATGACTGGCTTCTCTTGAAAAGGGGGAAATTCATGGCCATATGGGGGCCCACATTCCCATGTGGTAAAAATCTGCTGGATGCTGTGGCATTCCCCTTAGACAGGGCACACACGTGCATTTTGCCACAGTTCCACTAACTCACACATGCACTGCCACTCTTTCAGCTGGTATTCCCATTCCTTGCCCAGTGATATGGATGCCTGAATTGTTTCCCTCACCAAGGCATTTCCTTGTTGTGTTGAAATGTCTTGAATTCACCTTTGAATAAAATTTGAGAAAATGGAACATTAGTTTCTCAACTTAAGCCCACAGGTCCTTCAGTTCTGTGAACCTGAACTAATGTATTCTAATGTAATTCTTTAAAAAAATAATTCTGTGTGTTTTCTGTTACTTATTTAAAAAAAGAGTATTCTGAGAAGGGGTCTGTTCTGTACCAAGGTTGTCAAAGGGGTGATTATCCCATCCCAGAGTAAATAAATACAAGTATAGATGTGCTCAATGCAAAGAAAGAAATAATTTAGGTCATTCTCTTTCATGTCCAAATATTTTGAAGAAACCATTTATAGATTTCAAATATTTGAAAAATTGTGAGCTTTCATTACTAACCTTCAGTGTGAGCCATTATAGCTGGCATTCGCCACAATGTTTTTTAACTGGCATCTTGTAGGACTTCCCTACAGAATGTATTTTGAAGATGAACTAACATTGTTGAGAATATCGTTCACTTAAAACATGTCACTGCAAGCTATGCAGTATAACTGGTCTGCAAGCTAAGCAGTGTGACTGGTCTCTAGAGCATATAGTTCACTTTCTAGCTGGGATGACCACCTGAGGGAAATAGTTTCTTTGTTTCCAACTTGAAAACTCAAACACTGAGACAGAGTAGAGACCTAAAATGCATGACTTGCCATATAAGAATCTAATCCACTGAGGAGGAATATGAGAATGTTTTGCCTTGCATTCCAAGGGATCACCTAGAATAGTTGTTCCTAAACCATGCAAATTTTATGTTGCCATAGGGTTGCCTGATGTTCAAACCACAGCATTTTGGGTCGCAGACAAAAGATGGATGTTCCTTATAATTATGCAGAATGTGTGGCATTACTTGCACCAAAACATATGTGTGGAAGCTGAGCTTCATTGCACTCCTGAGGGCAGCTTAGTGACATGTGGAACAATAAGTGGAAATTCCTGAAGCATACTGCATTGCAAAGATTAAAAGCTTGTCTGGGAATTTTTCCCTGTATGGTCTCAGCCTTGAGGATACAAAATCCTAGCATTAGTTACCTATCTCTAACCTAACCCCCTTCATCACTATAACTTTCTATAAGTAACTTTTCTCTTTTCCAGGAATAACAGCAGGTAAATATTGCTAAATAAGTCTAGAGTATACTTCCTGAGCCCCATAAAAACATACTCAGAAGATAGTGACACCATAGACTTCTCCATTCTCCATATCCCTTCATCCATAACTCATCCTCTTGCTTCATTCAGCACTTCTGATACCCTTTTGTTTTTCTTAAATATGAAGAAATTGTGATTTTTATATGAAAGGACTAGTATGTTATTTATTTATTTCATTATTTATTACCTTGCTTTACAACACTGTATATGATTCGGATATGTAGGATCACAGCTCTTCAGATTTATGTTCCCACACCACAGCCACCCCCAAGACACCTATAATCCTCCACCATAGCCCACTGAGCCCCTCCCTCACTGGTAGCCTCAATTTTATAGTCAGATTTCCAGGGTTTGTTTTGTAAGGGTTATTTATATTTTTCGGTACTTAGAATAATGTTCCCTGTAACATCTAGAGTGGTTCACATGGAAGAACTGTGACCTTCCCTTTTTAGGGTGGTGAGATCTTGACAAGACTTATATTAAAATAGATTGGCAGTGAGCATGAAGGTAATGTGTAGTGGCTCCAGTGGCACGGCACACGCAGTACTTGTCGGAAGATAAGTGTGTGGCCTGCATTGTAGTAGACTTCTGATAGTGCCAGCTAGGATCCATCCCTGCTTTCTCTAGTAATTATGGCTTGTTTTATTTGGGGAACAACTTAACTTGAATGTTTAGTTATTGGAGACTTAGATGAGATTCTAATTTTGTCTTTAATGATGGAGACCAGGCTGATCAATGGCCTATGTCCCCCTCAACCAGAATTCTGAATTTTGGGGACCTGTTGAAACCACATTGGGGTGAAAAGAATCCCTTGGAGTATAAAGGACACTGGTACTTGGGCCCAATCTCAAGCAATTAAATCAAATTTCCTGGGAGTAGTTCTCAGATATTCAGGCACTGTTTCTTTTTGCAGTTATTCCAGATTCTACAGCAGTTAATCAAGATTCTCTCAACAGCAACAGTGTTGAGAACTGGATCCAGAAACAGTTATTGGGCCAAGTGAAGGCTTGCAGCTCAAGTCTTCATAGTTAGTACAATTCCATATACCTGGTCAGTGACTTATCGAGGGACAAAGTCTGACTTTAGGCTACAAGGAAATGGACTTACTATGCAATGGCTCTGTCATTTGTTGCTTTTAAATGATGATGGCAACACAAATGACCTGAGTGGTACAAGCAGCCCTTGGACATGGGTGGAAATGTGTGGGACCTTTATTTTTTTTTTTTTTTTTTTTTTTTTTTTTAGAGGCATGCTTTATTTATTTGTTTGCTGGTTTGTTTGTTTTTTTTTTTTTGTTTATACATGCACTGGGTACAGTCAGAAGCGCGGGAGGGTGAGAGAATTCACCAGAGCCAGAGCGGGGAGCAGAGCAGGCAGAAGGACCGAAGTACACTGCTGAGGGGAGCAGCGGGCGGCAGGAGAAGTCTGCACGCCATGTGGGACCCTCCTCCGGTGGCCGGGGAGCAGCCGGGGATCGAACCGGCGCCGCAGAGGCCGCGGGCAGCTTCGCAACCCAGCGCTCAACCGCTGCGCCACCGGGGAGGCCCGTGTGGGACCTTTAGAAAGGTCTCTTGTGCCTGGACTATGCACAGTAAAGATGATGTGTTTCTATAGTGTTCTAAGATCTTCACAGTCTGAAAATGAAAGCTACCCAGCAAAGGGCATAGTAGAGATGAACAGTCCTGATGTGAGTTAGCATGCGCAAGCACATTTTTTCTTTGCTTAATTAGGTTTAAGTTGGGTTACTTCTGATGACCTTAAATACATATTTGTGTGTTGTTACAATTTAAATGTGTTACCCATTTGTTTCTAACTCTATAAAACTTAGTAAGATAGATATGCTGTATATTGTAATTTCATGAGAAGAGGAATCAGAAGTTCAGAACACTAGGTGACTTGCCTGAGAGGGATTCCAACCATAACCTGCCAAGCTTGGTTCCTCACCCATCACTGCCTTCTATTTCCAGAATTGCTTCTGGTACATATAGGCATACCCTGAGTGAGACTGAAGCTGACTCTGGGTAACAGCACACCTCAACATCAACCACCCAGGCTACCTGCCCTGTGATGACATTTCACCTCCCTTGGTGAAATAAAACCCAGAATTCTGGTTGAGAACTGAAGAGGGCTCTGCCAGTGGAAGAAAATATCTGTACCCAGAGCTCCTGCTCTTTGCTTTGAGAGCTTCAGACCCCCTAAGCTAGCTCAGGATCAGAGGGAGGATAGACATGCTTGGATAATACTAGCCTGAGCAGCTAATACCATGTGCCAGAGGTGACACGAGAAGCACTTGGATGAGACTTCACTAAAGGTTAAGGGGCAATAAAGGGGAAAAAATATGGTATCATGAACGTGTAGCCATGCTTACTGGTCTTCACCTGTTCTCTTCTATCAGTGTAGATGACACCTCTAACCCTTACCACCTAGCCCAGAACATCACTGTGGATGTTTTCCTCTCTCCCATGTGGTTTAAGAGAAGGCTTGTCCTGAGTTCTGTTGGTTTTTCTGACATTGGAGATGCCTGCACAGCAGGCAAGACTTCTACCTTAGCCACAACCTCAGCAGCACAGCTCTCCCTCTTCTTAACCCCACGTCAATAATAATTAGCACACTAGTTGGTTTGTTTGGTATCTGTTCTTGATCATCTTTTCCTTTCAGTACATTTTGTTTTTCTTGAGCTAATTCATTTCCGTGGCTTCGGTTGCCACTTTTTTGTTGGTGAGTTGTGAAAATGTATACCCAGGCGAATTTTCTTATCCCAGTTTTAGCTATAAATGTCTAGCTGCTTATTGCCTTAATGTCTTCCAGGGTTGTATTTAAAAATGAACATTTCATTTCTCCTTTTAAAATCAGTCCTTTTGGGCCTCCCCTGTGGCGCAGCGGTTGAGCGCTGGGTTGCGAAGCTGCCCGCAGCCTCTGCAGCGCCGGTTCGATCCCTGGCTGCTCCCCGGCCACCGGAGGAGGGTCCCACTTGGCGCGCAGACCTCTCCTGCCGCCCGCTGCTCCCCTCAGCAGTGTACTTTGGTCCTTCTGTCTGCTCGGCTCCCCGCTCTGGCTCTGGTGAATTCTCTCACCCTCCCGCACTTCTGACTGTACCCAGTGCTTGTATAAATAAATAAATCTTTAAAAAAAAATTTCACTTTAAAAAATAAAATAAAATAAAATCAGTCCTTTTCTTCTATTCATTATTGCACTGAAATTTATTTCCTATCTATACCAGAAATCCAAAAGTGATCCTTTTTCCTTTTCCATGTAAGAGGCATATTCAATTAATCAAGATCTATAAATTCTTCCTTCTTAATATCCCTCAAATATGTCTGATGGTTTTTGTCCTTGTGAAAATTTCTTTGATGAGAGCAAATAGTGTAAAATTTGCTAAATGCTTAAAATATGCCATGAACTGTACTAAACTTTCATTGTGCATTATCAATCTTCATAACAAGCCTGAGTTTGATGGTGCTATCTATATTTCATAAAGCTGATTAGTTTGCTTTATTGCAAGATAATACACATTTCTGTACAAGTTCCAAACACAAATTAAAACCCAAATACAAGTCCCAAACCCTGTTTTTATGAAATGGAGGGAGTGTTTAAATGAGGGCCTTTCTGACTCAAAAGCCCATGCTCTTGTCTTAATTAAAAGCCACAAACACTCATAAAACCAGTCATTTCTTGCCAGTTAGAGTGCCTTCTCTTTTGTAGTTTTATCGCTCTGTTATCTATTTCAAATTCCAAAAATAAAAATCTAAATTAGATAGTGTAGATATGTTTAAAATCCCTTCAATTACACCATTGCTAGTGGATTTTCAACTGTTACTTCTCTACCTATGGTGCCCTCACGTCACCACCTCATTGGTCTATCTCTCTTACCTCTCATCCCTTTAGACTTCCTGGAACTCCACATATGATTCTGGAACTTCACTGGAAATGTGCATTTTTTGTTCTTATATAATGTAGGGGGCCACTATTTAACTATTAGAAGAGTTCATATAAAATTTGAGAGCTTCCCCCCTTCATTCAAATCTAATAATCAAATAAAAATTGGCTCATATTCTCAAATGGTAATAGTTGGTTAAAGTTCACCAATACCTGCACCTTTTCATGGGTTAGACTTTACAACTTGTCATATTCCCCATACTCCTTCCCCTTTTACATTCCATTACAGTGCTGATCACTCTGTTACTATTCATCTTCTTTAGGTTTATGGCAAGATGTTTTTGAACTCAGTTTAAGGCCACCTTGATTGTCTAAACCATCAGTTTTCAGAAGAACTAGATGTTTAGTGTAATGCATCAAAGGCAAATACAAATGATATCACTGTATGTGGAATCAACACACACACACACACACACACACACACACACACACACACACACACAACCAAACTCATAGAAAAAGAGATAGTGGTCAGATTTGTGGTTATCAGTGACAAGAGTAGGGGGTGGTAAGTGGAATTGGGAGATGGTGGTCAAAATGTACAAACTTCTAGTTATCAGAAAATAAGTACTTGTGATGTAATGTACAGTTTATGACTCTAGTGATCACTGCATGTGGTGCAGAGGAAATTGATAGATCCTAAGAGCGCTCATCAAAAGAAAACATTTTTTTTCTTCTTTTTGTATGGTTAGGAGATGGTGCGTGTTAATTAAATTTATTGTGGTAACCATTTCACAATATATGGAAGTCAAATCATTATGTGTGCACCTTAAACTTATGCATAATTTTATTTCAATAGAACTGGGGAAAATATGTAAGAATGAAACACTATTAAAAAGGGAGTTATGTAGATGAATAACCACCTTTTCTGTCATTACACTGAACTGGATTTCTTAAGTTTTCCAAGCCCCTTCAATATTTCTATCTTGATTACCTTTCCAGCCATATCTTTCTTTAATGTTACATTATGTTCTGGTTACACTGAGCTGCTCTTTATGTTATACAGGATTATGCTTCTTTTGCCTCAGGGCACTAGAACCTACTGCTTCATCTTACATGGATAATCCTTCTTTTCTATCCAATTCATCTGATTATGTTTTATAATATTTTAGGGCTGGGTTTAGCTCAGAAGTTCTCAACCGTGGCGGCATGTTACAATATCATTTGACAGTTAAAAAAATACCCATGCCCAAATTCTAGGCTAATTAAATCAGAATCTCTGGGGGGAATATAGGGCAAGCTATTTAATGATTTGGGCCTCAGCTTCCTTAATTAAGAGAGAAAAAAATCAAGTAAATAAGCAGTCAGGGTCAAGAACTACAGACTTGCAGAAAATGCCTGATATCTCTATTTCCCCCATAGTACCTTATTCTTTTGCATTTGTTTTTGATTTATATCTGATTTTTCTTCTAAGCTATATGTTCCTTTGGGTAGAGACTACTTGCAGCCTAGGGTAGCCAAGCCTTATGGTCTTAGTAATGCGTATCCCAAACCAGCTCTTTATTCAAGTATCTGGTGCATAGTAGGTACTTAGGTATTTATCGTCAGTGAAAAACACCAGTTGAGATCATGGGATGTCACTTGATGGTGCTTACTGTCCTAGAGTGGCTGCCTTCCATGTGGAAACTTCCAGTCTCTTCCTGTTACTTCTGATGTTTAAGTTCTTAGGTGTGCTGGTCATGAAGCTTCTTGATCTTGGTAATTTTCAGTCTAGTGAGATCTCACCTGTGTAACAAGCTACTTGATATAGTTTGCCTTCAGCCCACCAGTCATTAGAACTACTGATCTTTAATTAATGACACTGCTCTGTGAGAAGTGTGTCATTAGATATTTTGTTTTCATATAATTGTGATTCTTGAATACATACAAATTTACCCTAGGAGAACCACTTGTAATATTGCTTAACCCTGAACCCACTGGTGCTGTGAACCAGACAGCTGATTATACTGTGGTTTGCTAATAACAATGCTAAGACCACCACAAACTAGTTACCAGAGGGAAATAACTTTCATCATTACCCACACAGTTTGGGTTTCATTTCTAATGTGTAATTCTTGGAAGTGCTTACCGCCACCTAATTATTTTGTTTTCAAGAATACTAATCTGTCTTCCTAGGGTTCTTTATTTATTTCTATTAAAAAATACTTGAAAGAATACAGTCTTTTGCTATGTTCTTGGAAAGAGACAGAGAAGTATAAGACAACAATCCCAGCCCACAAGGGGCTTATTATTTTTTCCTTCCTCAGAAATTTGTACAAAAGTCTATGAGAATATGATCTTATTATTTCAGCCTTGAAGATATCATACTGGTGTGGGTACGTTAGGGTGGGAACATTTTCTTAGTGAAAGTTTGTAGAGTATTGGTTTCAGCCACTTTCTGCCTGGAGTAGCTTGTATAACCTAAGGAGCTGCCAAAGAATTCTGTGTTTTTATTTAGGAACATGAAGAGTGGTACAAGTCCCATCTATACAACATAACTTGAAATAAATATTTAGTGGCAAAAATTTGATCAATATAAAGAACAAAGTGACAGCTGACAAGACTTGATTAGCTACAGAATGGTGTTATCTGGAATGTTTTGCTAATGAGTCTTTCTCTGGAGGGGATTTTAAGTGAATTATATACACAGGTAACATTTAGGGACTGGCAACCGGAACCCCACTTTATTATCTGAGTTTGTGTTCAAAGCATAGCTCTTGCAAAGCTGGAATGGAGCAAAAACAATTTAGCACTGAGATCTCACAAGTGCTTCCTTCTTTCTTATAAAGCTAAGGTTTGGAAGTGCTTCTGGAAAGATAAAGAGAGACAGATCACAACTCGATCCCATGGTGCTGGGATCTTGCCAGTGGCAGGGGTAAAGAAATAGTAGAAGAGAGAAAAACATGCCCATGGCTGTTCACGCCAGTAAACATGTTTTCTTCAGAGTATTCAGCGCTGACCTTTCCCATTGGTTGCCCTCTGATTAGGTAGGGGAGGTGGTAGGGGAGGAGAGAAGGAATCTGGAAACTGCTATTCTATTACCTGAGCTGAGGTTGTGGCACTCTACCTGAGAGGAGTGAATAGAATGGAGACATCTGAGAAGGTAGGACTGAGATCAGGTTCAGGGAGGTTAGATAAGACATACAACTTGGTCTGGTGAGTATAAAGTTTATTGCCTGTGGTTCACCAGTGGCAATAGGGCACAAAAGGTAAAACTGGGGAATACAGTGTTAGCAGCTCAGGTGAAATGTAGGAGAATTTAAGATAGAACCTGATTCCGGTCTGAGTTACAGTCTAGGGAGCCATCATCACGGATATGTCGCCTTTGGTTTTTCTACCATCTTTGAGCAGGCCCCAGTTTTAATGGTTGGGCCTGGGTCTATGGGAGGTAGTGAGAAGATGCACCTGACTGGCAAAGAGAAGTCAGTTAAGGAGGTACTAGCAAACGGATAATATGAAAGGGGAAGGAAAATTCTTGGTGCCTCCTGCTCCCACACCTGGGCTGTGGGCTAGAGGAGAATTGTGGAAATAAGGTTCTCAACAGAACAAAACAAAATACGGAACCATGACACCATGTGGGACAATTTCTGCTCAATTTTACTTAACGTCATTGAGGGGAAAGATTGTGGGGACTTCTGAGAAGCCTTAGAACCCCAATCGTGCTCTGCCCTTTGTGCTCAGCACTTTCTGAAGAGCTGGACTTCAGCACCCTGGGGTGGGCACTGGCTTCTGAGTTGGACTATTTATGAACCTCATTTCCTGGCCTGCTTACAGTCTCCTAGACCACTTACCTTGCTTAAGCTTTCATCCATCTGATAATTGGGACCTGGCTTTGCCTTTGGCCCTTTGTGTCCCTCCTTATCATCCTCATTACTCTGGTAACTATATCATTTCATTCCTAGGGCCTTTTATGTACTTACCTGAGCCCCCGTGAAAGAGATTCCAGTACTTTGCTGGACACGCAATAGTTTACTTAGAAATGCAATAATTCTTACTATATTCCTAAACAATAGATCTCACAATCTAATTGTAGACCTGGACAGAAACTTCTCAATTGTAATACTTTTGGTAAGTGGCACCCATGAGGAATATACAAGGCATGGTGATGGCATTGATAACCCGTGGCACTCTTTCTGGAGTGGGGATGAAGTTGGTATTCAGGGATGATTTCAAGAGGAAAATACAATATATCTGGATCTTGAAGGCTAAATAAGAGTTTCCCAGGGGGACCACAGGTGAAGTCCACTATAGATAGGAAAATCTTATGTAATATTAAGAAAAATAAGAGAACACAGTTTGTTTAAATACTTAACCAGTAATCTTATTTGGTGGGAATTGAAGCTGGATGGGTTAACAGATTATGAAAGATTTGAGTGGAGGGCCATCCTGGTGTTGCAAGGGGTTAAGACACAACCTATGAAACTGTCCTCAGCCACTGCAGCATGAGTTCGATCACCCTGTCTTCAGGGAGCCACCCATATGGTGCAGCAGACCTCTCCTGACTCACCTGCTGCTCTCCTCAGCAGTATGCTTTGGTCAGTCTGTCTGTTCTGCTCCCTACTCTGTCTCTGGTGAATCTTCTCACCCCCCCCCCCACACCTCTGGTGTATACCCCAACTCTGGTATGCATAAATAAATCAATCTTTTTTAAAAAAAAAGAAAGACTTGAGTGGCATGGAATGAGGTTGGGTTTATTTTATAAGATGATGGAAAACATTGGTGTATCTTAAGGGATGCCAAGGAGTGACACATTTTTGAATTCTGGAATGATCACTCTGACAGCAGCACATTCCATACTTGATGGAGGCACGAGACTAGTTAGGAAAAGCAAGTTGGGAGAAATTCTATACAGGAAAGAAAGTGTTGTGGTCTGAACAGACAAAGGCAGAGGTTGGTGGCAGAGAGGAGGGACAGAGTCCACCAATTATAAATGGAATAGATAAGGCTTGATCAGCCCTTGATGATGCGAGGGTAAAAATATTTTGGATAACTTCAAGGTTTGTGAATTGGATGAGTGGTGATGTATTTTCTGAGCTAGGATTTAAGTAAACAAGAACACCAGTTCTTGTTTTATTTTTAATGCATGTTATTTTGTTCTTATGGAGATTTTGCTGGTGGAAGGAGGCAAAATAATTTCCTTTCAGTTTTGTAATGAGTGTCCATGGAATCCCTAGTTGTGTCCACTTGGGTCTGAAGTTCAGGAGAGATATTCTTGAAAAACATAGTATATAGTGTATATATGTTATGATCATGGGACTTGGTAGGTTAATTCATGGTTAATTTGTAGACTAAATCAGAATGGAAGAACCCTTGGGGAACATTGATATTTAAGTCGCTGAGGAACTAGCAAAGGGGAATGAGAAAATGTGGTCTATGGACATCACGAGGTTGGCAAGTCAATGGACATGAGTTTTAATAAAGGTGTGGTGACAGGGTCAAGAATGTGTATATAAATATAGAGTTTCCAAGACAAAAAAAAAAAAGCAATGTTTTAAAACCAAAAATGTGAGATATTCTTAACAACAAAATCAGAAGTACCAGAATAAAATGCATCAAAACTCTGTGGGAATGTGAACAAGTTGTGAGAAAATAAAGTTCTGTTCATCCTTCTCCCCCCCACTTTAGTTCTTATTGTCCAATAAAACTTTTAGTGATTATATCTCCTGTAATTTTTCTACCCTCTCTGAACTTTGCCTATATTGGTCATTCTGTAAACTGCACATATGATTGTTGAACTTGAGATAACATCTGTTTCAGGCAAGGACCTTCTATATGTTCCTTTGTATCTCTCATAAAATTTTATGTGGTCTTGGGAATAGAGTAAGATCTTTATAAGTACTTTAGAATAACTGTTAAAAAGACCTCAATTTTTAATTTCAGCTACATCAATTGGGTAAGTTTGTTAGCTGCTCTGAGATTGTCATCCTATGTGGGGATAATAATAATTAGAACATAAATTTACTTTGCAGAATAAATGCTCATGGCAGAATTCACACAAAAGAAATGTTCATTAAATCCTGCTTTTTAATGCTCACATTTTTGCCATCTTCTATTTCCCATGAGAACATGAACTCTGCAGAAGTGGAATTTTAATCTGACTTGTTAGTTTGTTATTCGATGTATCTTAAATACCTGCTACATGAGCCTGATATAAGTGCCTCTGTTATACTGCTTGGGGAGGTTGAATTTTTTTTTTAAAGCAATGGAAATTTGTGGGGCTTTTTTACATGACATCTGTGATTGGGGATGAGGGTTAACCTGTGGTCTTTGATGTGTAGCCAGGGATGCTAGGCATCTTAAATGCACAGGATAGTACTACATGACTTCAGACATCACGTTGGATGTTCAGGTAGGCCAAAGCCAGGTATCTAATGATCTGGACTTAAAAGATAATGTCATGTCAATAGGAAAACATGATTTGATTGTAAAAATAAAAATGGTTTTTGTGTGGTTTTAAATGTCAAAAAAAAACCCAAAAAACCTGTTGCATGATGTTTAAGTCTAGACAAGATATTTTTCAATTTATCCTCCCCAAATAGTCACAAAATATTATCTTTATCAGAATGCTTTTTTGGCTCTCTCACTCAAGTGTACTATCTTCTGAACTTTCCAATCAAGTGGAGGTTAATTTTCTCATTGCCCTTGGTAATTTATGTGTAAACACATCATGTTCATATTTACTAGTTTGATATTACATACTCACTTAAATTTATCCCTTCCAAAGTGAACTGTTTTTACATAGCCATATATTTTTCTAAAATTTCTAAAGTAAGATTTTTTTAAGGGAAATTGATTAGGAATATTGTCTTTTTCCAACTGAACTTCCTTGGGTCATTCTTAAGTCTGATTCTTAAATCTGGGGCATTGAAGTTGTTTGCAGATTTTTTTTATTTAAAAAATTATGTTTACTGAAGTAACTTTGGTTATAGCATGTGTTTACACCTCTACAAATATATATTATCACCTCATGCCCACACCAAAGCACCAGAGTCCATTGGTTCCCCTCCACCATTTTTGGTTCCTACTACCCCTTCTGATAGCCTCAATTCTGTAATTAAATTCCAAGGGTTTATTTTGGTCTCCTTTGCTGTGTTTTGTTATATTCCACACAAGAGTGAAGTCATCCAGTATTTGTATTTCTCTTTCTGGCTTATTTTGCTCAGCATAATTCCCTCCAGATCCACATTGTTGCAAATGACAAGATTTCAGCTTTTTAAAAAATAGCCTAGTATTGTATATTTTGTATAATACATCTTTATCCACTCCTCTGTTGTTGGGCACTTAGGTTGTTTCCATAGCTTGGCTATTATGAATAGTGTGTGGATGTAGATGTTTTTGAAATCTAGCTAAAAGGAAGTTGTTGCAAAAGGCTGACATAGATTAAAAAAAAAATCTCTACGTATAGTACTATTACAAAGTTATTGTCAAGAAAAGGATTAATTAAATCCATGGCTCTAAAATAATATTTAAATTTTTGCACAAAAAACTTGAAATGCCCTGGAATTTTATAGCTATCAAGATTCTTAATAGAGGCTTTCTTAACTGACAGTTCAAGTTTCATGTGTTATTTATTAACTATAAAGGTAAAATAAAAATTTTGAATCTGTCATCATTAAAAAAGTCATAAACAATGTTACCTTAGTCTGACTGGTCAGAAATTAGAACCTGAGTCAGGTTTATGTGGTTTTACTTGAGTGTAAACCTAGAGGGCAGGCATGAGGGACAAGGAGGGAACAATAACTAAAGGACGCCTCTTGTAGAGCTGGCTACCTCGAGAGTGACAGATGGCTCCATCCTGCCCCTAAGAAGGTATAAACTGTACCTTCAGATCATCTTTCAGGGGGAGAGAAGGAGAAATATTCATTTACTCACTCTCTCATTGGTCAAAGGCTCAGTTCATGGGTGCACCTAACTTGGCATGTATGAGTCTGGACATAAACAAATCCCAGAATGGGTGTCAGCAAGGAAACCTGAGTTGTGAGAAAAAGGGGAGCTGTCAGATTGCACCACATGAAGTCAGACGGCCCCTGCAGAGCTGCAAGAGACAGGCGAGGTCAAGAACACCTGAAATATGATGTATTGGAAATGTTTGATATGCGAAAGGAAAGCCAAAATTTTCTTTCTACTCTCTTTATAGAAAAATATTACAAGAATCATTGTCATATGAAGACATTTTCAAAGAATTAACAGCCTAATATTTAAAAGGGAGAAAGCAATATAAAGGATTATTAGATAGTTAATAAAATAGTCTATTATTTTTTCTGGATATTTGATCATGGACTTTCTCATCCTTTGAAAATTCATAATTTTCTGTGGTGTGATAGCTTATCCTAAATAAATATTTGCCTTTGTAACTAAGTTTATGCTGTAATTTTATCTTTTTTTCTAGAAAACTTCTCGAAATGTGTAAGATTTAGACCTCATTAAACCTTGATCTGTTTCTGTGGTTAAGTTTATTCAATTTTAAAAATAATAAAATAAGCACAACTTTTCTTTGATTCCATGTCCTCTCACAAGATTTTTGAAAGATTAGTTCATGTCTCTTGCCTCTTCCCTCTCCACTCAAATCCATTCCTTGAACATCCTCAACTCCCCAGGAAGTTCTTGTTCCAAAGTCATCTGTGATCCCTTAATTAGTAAATGCAAAGAAATTGCCACTCTTTTTCATGAGTGTCATTTCTGTGGAACTGCCCTGGCTTCTTTATACCTTTGATGATCATCAAGCCTCCAACCTTGTGCTTATCTTGAGCTAACCTGGCCAATCTCTGTGGATGTCCTAATCCAGGACTTCAGTTGCCTTTTATGAGCTTCCTGTCATTTCTCCTTCACATCCAGTCCCCTTTGATCCTTTGATATGTTCTATAAAGAAAGTGTTCTCTACTAAAGCCACAGGTGTGGGCCTGATTTTTTTTTTTATTGAATGTGTATTTATAGATCACAAAACTATATTTCCTTGGGAAATGCTGTCTCTATCACTACTACCTGGATATTAGCAGCAGCTTCCTACCTATTTTTCTTTCAAATTTATGTGTCTTCTGTATAACTGTTGCATTGATCACTTAAAAAATTTTTAACTTTGTTTCCATTAGAAAAATAATCTCCACATGGGTGCACTAGCATTCAGGACAATGTTCATATTACATTCAAAAGTCTCTATCAAAAATAATTGAATTTTAGAGGTTTTATGAACTCATTGTACAATAAGAAAAAGTTTCAAATATACCAGTAGCCTCATAGATTTTCACAAAGTATATGAAAAATAAAAGTGGGGAATTTGTCATGTCTGGCAATATGTAATAGACATGTCCAGACTAATGGATATGGCTCTAATTCAGTCTTTTTAACAGGTGCATAATATTCCTTAGTACCATGTACCAACATTTATCTGTCTCTATATTGATAGGCATTCAGGTCATTTCTGTTTTATCACTACATCATACATTTGCATATATATATAATATTAGGTATTGATTCTTATACAACGCTTACATAATTATGCAATCACCTAACAATTCCAATGAAAGTATAATGTAATTTCATTTACCACATTTGCATTCTGAGCCCTTCTTTAAACCAGAAACTCTGGCAAAGTGAATGCAAATCTTACTGGCCAGACTGAGCCATGTGTCCATGCTTAAAGCTTGGGGTGAGACTCAGCTCCCCTTTTCTTAGCTGTTATATTTTGGTGCAAAGAGTGCCTTCCTGGAGGAAACTGGCATATTGCTACCAAGAAGGGAGAATGGAGCTGGGTGGATAAAATATAGCAAATATTTTACTATAGAAGCTAATGACCTATTCACCCAGGAAGCAAATAGGTGACAAGGATCCTATTCTCCTACAGGAGAATAGGAGGAACAGAAACAATGAAGCTTCGATGTTTTATCTCCTTTTGAATAAAATCTGACTTAGGAAAAGCTCTGTTAGCCTGAAGATCTAGAAGCTCTAGTGGGCAGCTTTGATCAGCTTAGAACACTTGTAAATTTTGTTTGTTCTACGAAGGTTATACACCCAGTCTGGATTTGAATATTCTCAGCAATATGTAGGTGACAGTAGGAACTAATCAAGTTAGTTAGGTTTCTGAGGACCCAGAGGTTTTTCCAAATAGAATCCATGTATAGACTGAGGTTATGTCTAGGCTTTGTGTCTCTTAAAGAGGTAAAATAGGTGGTCCATATAACGTGTGGAATCCCTTTTGTTCAGCCTGTGAGTCTGCCCAGAAATATTCCACACCACATGAGTCCTGACTTTATTAGTGTGTGTAGCCACATACCTAAAATGAGTTTTCATTATTAGATTTGCAGATGTACCATTTAGCCTTATTCCTGGGACAAATAGCCCTTCATTTGAAGAGGAAACACAATATGTAGCTGAAAGGCCATTTGTACAATGACTCAAGATTCTTTTCTTCCCATTGTTTCAATGTTAAGAGATTCCAGGTATTTCCACTACCCTTTACAAATCAGAGAAAATGTGAAATTAGCTTAAAAAATAGAGAAAGATAAGGAGAAGGTCAGGAGGGAAAAAGGCCAGAGGAAGAGTAACAGATAGAGGGAGGGAAGAAGAAATTGCACACCATCTTCTTATTTCTTTAGGTAGCTACCCCTTCTTTCTAACTGTTGACCCAGAAAAGTGCCTCAGGCTTACCTTGCCTCCCATTTCCTTTGTTCATACAAGCCGCTCTTTCATTTTCATTGAAAAGGCTACTCCTAAGAACCTTAAATCCGAGATTAAGGAATGCAGCTCAGGATTGAATATTTCATTTCCTTTCATTGGGTCTTATTGTTAGTATTTTCTCCAAATTCCAAACTCCTTCTCTTTCTTTCATGGAATTATTGGTACTTAGCCTTTATTCCTTGGAATGAGGACTTTTAAATGCTTCTATCTTTAGCAATTCTAAGCTCAGAATAAGTTCTGAAATGAATACAGAAATACCTCTGATGTTCAATATTCAAGACATCACTCCCCCACCTCCACTTCCAACCCCCAGACATTTATAAGAAATAATTAAGTTTTCAGTCATTGGCTAACTTCTACTCAATTGAAGGATCTTTACTGAAGGCGTGTTATTTGGTAATGCCATGATTTATTAAGTGGTATGACTTATTAGGGTCACAATCTCAGCTCTGGTTTTAAAATAAATATCTCAAATCCTAAAGTTCCTCTTGTACCATAGCCAAATGCAGTAATTCATCCGTGAGCCCAACATTCAGAACGGAAAAGCATTGTTTGGTTTCTGTTTGGCAACTTAAAACAAATTGAAAACAGTGCTTTAAGATGATTTTGAAAAATGGATATTTTCATGACTGAGTAAACTAAAAGCTTTCCAGAGTTGCGAAAAATAGACCTATGGATGCTTTTCAGAGTCATTGGTCACAAATGAGGTGGGTTAGTTTGTCCAGCAGGGGGCACTTTTTTCTAATTTGCACAAGGGTGCTGAATGTTCTAGAAGTTGCCTATTTTTGATGCCAGTTGGGAGCAGAAGCCAGGAACCTCAAAGAGCTTTGCATGAGAAGCAAAGACGAGAGAGTGTTCGGCTTTTCCGATTTTCATAAATATTTTTTTCTTGTGTACCAAAAACTGGAGAGACTAATGAGACAATTAAATCATATTACTTCTTGTGCAAGTGCCAGTTTGTGGGACTCTACAAAGTTCTCTAAAACTGACTGCAGTTTTAAACGTAGTTGACCCATCTTTGCTCACCTGTACTTTTGGACATCAATAGGTCCTTTTTCCTTATGCATATAGGAGATGATTCCTAAAAATATTGCCTGTTGTAGGTAGAGTAGAAATATAGACATGGAATCTATCTCTGGCCAACTCCTATCCTGACAATTTATACCACATTTATTAGAATTTCATGTCCGTATGATTCATCCAAAGTACTTTTGTCAAATATGCCTCTGTTCTTTCCCGTTTCCTGCATCATTAATTTAGTAAATCTTGGTGATCTACAATACGGGTAGGTCACGTTTTTTTCTTACTTGGTAACACTCAGCATTCTGCTTATTAATAGGTAATTTTTATCAGATAATATTATGAAAATGGGTGAGAAAATTGCTACAAAATTGTTTACCCTATAAACACCAAGAGGTGCTTGCCGGTGGGGAGGAGGAATGGACAGACCTTCTAATGCTGACCTGACTTTTATGTCCCTTATACCATCCTTCCCAAAAACCAGATTGCGGGCCTCCCCTGGTGGTGCAGAGGTTGAGCGCTGTGTTGTGAAGCCACCCGCAGCCTCTGCAGCATCGTTTCCACCAGCGAGGGTCCCACCTGGCGCGCAGACCTCTCCTGCTGCCCGCTGCTCCCCTCAGTAGTGTGTTTCGTCAGTCTGCCTGTTCTGTTCCCCGCTCTGGCTCTGGTGAATTCTCTCACCCTCCTGTGCTTCTGACTGTACCCGGTGCTTGTATAAATAAATAAATAAATCTTAAAAAAAAGAGAACAAAACAGATTGCTGTCTCTCTTGTTTTCCTCTATGAAATTCTAGAGCAGCGTCTCCCACTGACTCTTCTATAATCATTTTTAATTTATTTTCACCACAGTTTTATGAATACATTACCAAGAAACCAGTCACTCAGATGTGTGTTTAAAGGTTGAGAAAGAGACTGGTCATTGGAAGACCTTTCATATATTTTAATGGTGGCTAAAATATATTGTACTCCTTGAAAGAGAATAGTTGATATATAACTAGAGTTTATTTGTTTAAAAAGAAATTAAACTTAACTTTTAAACAGAGAAAGTTAAACAGTAAAAAAGCATGATATTGGAATAGATTGGCAGGCTTCATAGTGTGAATAATGAATTGGCCTCGTATTCAGGTCATTCTAATGCCGCTTCCTTCTTCAAGTTTCTTTGTACTTATAAAGTCCATTGTGCCCAGTCAAATCCTGTCATTAAATGGTATACACCTGAATGGATTTATCAGAATCAACTGAACTAGTTTTTAAAGGCAAAGGCCAACCACAAACAAGATTACTTTAATGAATTCCCAAACCACTAAAGGTCATTTGGACATGTCTAGGAAACTTTCCTATCTGTATGTAATATGCAAATATGTAGGCAGTAGTATCTAGAGTAATAAAAGTAAAATGGTTAGGAGTTACACCGTTTTTTTGAATAAACAAAGTTTTTTTTTTTTTTTCACCCTGAGAGACTGTACCCATATAGCTGGGATCCAGTTGTGGACAGTGTGTGGATTCACACCTTGGCCCTTCTACCAGGATCCACAGTCTTAGTCCAACCAGTCACTTAACCAGCCAGGCAAACTTTTGCCTGTGCATCTATTTTGCCCTAACCTTGGTCACTTTCATATCAGGCTTCTCATCAGTCAGTGGTAATGCTACCAGTCCTGCCTACCTGACAGATAATATTGTGCAAACACAATGATACATGTGAAAACACTTCTCTAAGTGTGTGTGGAAATAGTTTGTGATGATGTTGTCATTTGGATGAGGAAGACACTCTAAGACGATGCTTTTTGGTAAGCATCTCTGTAATCAGAGGATAAAGAATATTCTGAAAGTAATGCTTTAGTGTTGAAATACAAGTATGAACTTATCAGTGAATATTCTGTTATGTAGGACAATAATGCTCGTGTCTTATGGAGCAGATAGAGTAATTAAATTATCGTTCCTTTTGTTGTTTGAGTAAGACAATATCCTTTTCTACTTTATAATGGGTGGTATCTTGGGGCTATAATTTTGTCCTAATTACCTGGTTTCCTTCACAGGGTTGGCCTTTGCTATTCTGTCATCTGTGCATCCGGTGTTTGGCTTGTATGGGTCTCTGTTTCCTGTCATCATTTATGCCATATTTGGAATGGGACGTCATGTTGCCACAGGTATAGTTTATATCCAAGTTTATGCTTCTCATGTTGCCAATGAAAAGAACTCATAAGTGATCATTAGTTATTGATTATACTTCCAAAGCAGATAGACCTTCACTACTGAGGATCTCAGCCAATAGCAGGTCAAGACATTTTATTACTGTGCCTCAGATACTTAATATACATTGTGATTTATTGTTTTATTACTATGGAACCAAGGTTCTTGTTAAGCATTCTTTGCATTTTAAGTTATAAAGAGAAGGACAAGTTTTCATAACTTACAATGAAATGAAAATAATCATTTGAGTGGGAAACAAAGATGTGTTATTTAGTTACTCAAATGTTGAAAAATATTTTCCTTGTAAATGACATTTGGACCAAATGATCCTTTAGGTTTCCTCCAAGCTAGATTCAATAGCAGTCTTTAATTAGTATTATCTCTTACTTGCCTAGCTTTCTATTGCCAAATAAAAGCTCTCTGTTGCCAAAATAAAATGTAATTGTCACGGGCAATCGGATAATAGAGTAGTCTGGCTAAAACATGAGTTTTGAAATTAGATATACCTGGGTGTATGTCTCATTTGTTGCTTGCTATCTGTATGCACTTGGAAGAAGTCTCAAAGATCTATTTGCTGCTTTCTTGGTAATAAGATTTAATAAAATCTTAAATGTTATTGTAATAATAAAATGGTTAAAAGAAAATATCTATAAAGACCTTTCTAAATATTTTGTGTATATAAGATCTTAACCTGTGAGCAATAACACCATTTTGTGTCTTTTTCTTAAATGATCAATTTGTGTTAGTGAATTTCTTAGTTCCCTCTTTATAATGTAACAAGTTACCATGACCATATTGATTTTAAGAAAGAAAGATTTATTATCCTACAGTTTTAGAGATCAGAAATCTGCTATGTGTCTTCCTGGGCTAAAATTGAGGTGTCAGTGGGCTACATTCCTTTTTGGGGGCCTAAGGATCAATTGTGTTCTTGACTTCTCCATTTTCTAGTGACTTCCCAATTTCCTTGGCCCATAGCACCTTCCTCCATCTTTAGATGGAGATGCAGTGCTTAGCATTTTCAAATCATTCTCTAATTCTGGTCTTTTGCTTCCATCTTCAATATTTAAACGATCCTTATGATAACATTGGGAACACTTGGATAGTCCAGGCTACTCTCCCTGTTTTAAAGTCAACTGATTAACAATGGTAATTTCATCTCCAACATGAATTTCCCTTGCCATGTTGTAGAATGCATCCATGGGTTTGAGGGATTAGGACATGGAAGCATTTGGAAGGCCAAAAATTCTACTTCCCATGTTGATTTCTCATGCAGAAATTAACTCACAAAGTAATCTTATCTATGTAAATTTCACATATCACTTAACTTTGTTGTGGGGGACAGGATCAACTATTCTTAGTCTTTGCTACCACAAATTAGCAGGATCAGAGGTATGTGAGAGTTTGTTAGAAATGTGAAATCTTGGTTCTCACTACAGACAGATCTACCCAATTGGAATCAGAACCAAGATCTTTATAACATGTATATATATGATATGTATATATAACATGCATATATACACATAAAATTACTTAAATTTTATAATTATAGATGTGCTATATATTAGATACCTTATTAAGAGCTTTAGATATATTATTTTATTTTGTCCTAACACAATTTTTTTAACTAGCCATTATTATCTGCACTTTTCATTCTAAAAAACCCTGTAATTCAGAAATGTTTCTGTGAGAACTCAGAGTTGCAAGTGCAAGGACTACAGCCTGGCCTTGGCCAAATCTAAAGCCCAAGCTTGTTTTCCTTACAACCTGGTACTCAAGAGTACACATTCCTTTTGTGTTGATGCAAAAGGAAACTGCAAAATAATGATTTAGAAGTTCTTGAGACCTATTCTTTCTGAATTATCCTGCTTTCTAATTTCCTAGCAATTTATTTTCCTTTTTCAAAGCATAGATATGTGTCAGTAGTAAGAAGCAGCACATTGTTTTAGAGGTAACCCAAAAGCATTTCCTCTGTTAAACAAAGGATGAAAAAAAAGTGAAAAAAAAAATTATGTAATTGACCACAATTACTTTAAGAAGTTAAAACCACAATTTGATGCCTAAGTGTACATATATTTACTTTAATCACTTCTTTTCCTAAGGAGCCACTGTGGATATTTCACTGGGGCATGGTTTTGAAATTGCCATTTTTATAAGACTGTACTTAACAACTATTATTAACAGCTATAGGAACTTAGTAGTATACTAGGAAAATAATGTACATCTCAAAATACATGTAATTCACAAACTTAAATATAGTTACTATATCACACAATAAAAGCTTAAGGTATTTTATTTTTGTCTGTGTATTTTTCCAAAGAACAGTTAGTTAGACCTTCTCATTTCTTTTTTATCCCAATAAAATTCTTTAGAATCAATAGAAATCCTTTTCCTTCATGATAACATTATTAATAATATTTGCTAAACATGGAGTTGTATAAACAGAAATACATCCATGTAAATGAATATATATGAATATATAAATTGTATAGATGAATTATTATTTTTTATTTTTTTAAGATCCATTTATTTATGCACGCAAGAACTGGGGTACAGGCCAGATGTGCGGGTGAGAGGATTCACCAGAGACAGAGTGGGGAACAGAAAAGGCAGATTGATGAAATACACTGCTGAGGGGAGCAGCAAGCAAGACAGGAGAGGTCCACTGCACCATGTGGGAGTCTCGCCTGCTGGCTGGGATCGAACCCACGCTGCAGAGGCTGCGGACAGCTTCACAGTGCGGTGCTCAACTGCCTGAGCCATCAGGGGAGGCCCCAGATTAATTTTTTTTTGACTTTCCTATGATCTCAAACTTAGAGAACAATTGAATCTCACCAAAAACTTACTGCCAATATTTACTAAAGAGAGTGCATTTTTATTTTAATTGATCTTATTGTATATATAAGAATTCTTATTTCTTTTAGTATTTTTTTTCTTTTAGCATGAAGAGATTGATTTTGTTTTCACAAAAAAAAAAAATCACTTTATTTAGGATTTTACCTCCAATTTAGATGGAATGGAGTACTGAATTCTAAATACAATAATAATTCATACTAAAATTATCTAAGTCAGAATATAAAAGCAACATGGTTAGATTTGTGATAGATTTTTTTTTAATGTATGAAATCTCATTTACTTGCTACCCAAATTTTATAACATTTTATCATCCACATACAAATAAGGAAGCCAAGAGAATGGGTAATGACTAAGACCACAAGCTAATATGCAACTCAACCGGAATTTGAGTTTGGGTCTGGCCAGCTCTGAGGCCCATATTTGTTTCCTACTGTTCCTTGCTAATCCAAGTCAGGCCTATGAAGCTATTAGAAGGATTTCATGGTATTTAAGGGCCCCTCCCAGTAGGTTTAAAGGTAGAAAATTGGGTAGAAAATTGAGAAAGTGAGGAAAAGTGCAGGCAGAGTAGAGGAAGTAAAACCAAGAGTCAGACCTATAAGGTAGAGAAGATTAAATGTCATCCACAACATATTCATCTACAAACCAATGCCCTTGATTGTAGGTAATGGCAAAGCATTATCCTTGTAATAAGGCAGTTCTCCCATGTCCAAGTTGTCATAATGGGTATCCCCAAATCTATCACCAACAAGGTTTCCCATTAGAGATTTTCTTGGTATGTGACTCACACACAGGTGAGGCTCACTTTTCTTCCCTCAACAAGACCTTTTGGATGCACTCTCCTTTTTACCATTAAGTCTTTCATCCTATAATCCTTGAAATCCCAGGAAAGACAGGCCTGAACTCAAACATTAATGCTAAAATACCTTTGCTTTTAACTCCATAGTCATTTGTTCAGAGGTTTTTATACAAATCATTTTTGCTCTATACTCCATGAGATCTAAATACTCAAAGGCACACTTCTTTACCCTCAGTATCAGACTTCAAGAAATCCTGTTGTAACAGATCATATGGGTTAATGTTTATTTAGTGTTGCCTATCCTGGATGACAGAACCTTGACTCCAGTCATTAGATATATTTGTTTCTTGATGTGGTCTCAGTTTAGCGCCTTATGATGAGGACAGTGCTCATGATGGTTAATATTTATTAAGGACTTATTGAGACTCACTTTATAGTTCCTTAAGAGAATGGTATTCAATTGGCTGTATTTTTCAACTCTACAGAACAGAGAAGAACATAGAATAACAGATCATAACAGAGTCTGTTGACATTAGTCTTATTAAGAATTATTTTTTTAGGTGCTAACTACATGCCATATACTTTGTCATATATAACATGTCACAGTATTTAATTTAAGTCTGCTAACAGCCCCATTTGGGTAAGGGAAGAGATTGAGGTGGCAGTGCTAGGATTTAAGGTCAGGTTTGTTGGAGGCCACAACTGTTCTGAACCACAGCACATACTGCCTCTCTGATCCAGTAAGTCTGTTTTGGTTTTCATTGAGACCTTTTTCTGTTTGACTCATGCCTATCATGCCCTGTGCTTCTTCCTGCTTCACTGGAATGTCTACAACTTGCTAAGAGCCCTTTTTCACAAATTCTCACTTCAGATCTGGGGCAAAGTCTTTAATAAGTTGGGGGGATATCTGCATAATGCTGCAAATTTTTTCTTTAACCCAAACTTGCTGAACCCTCTTTGGTAACTGGCATTTCCCTGTTCGCAAGCCTGTATTCTCAAATACCTTGCCAGGATGAATGGCATCAGAACTCTTGTCAGGGAAAGGAGAACACATTGAAGATGGTCCCACATTTGTGTGAGGCCAGGCAATTTCTGGGAAATGTCATTGAATCTTCTGTCCACCTATCAGTAAACAGAAATGGTATGTTTAAAACATTTTTAAGGGTCACAGCATGTTCTTCTACTATAAGATCTACTCTGCTATGACAGAACAGGGAGTCTAAAGATTAAAAATGGTCTGGAGGATCTGGAATGAATTGCTGTGTGGTATAAGATTTGAGTCAGACCTTGAAAGATAAGTGTTTACATATGTAGATTGGAGGAGCAAGCATATCAAGAAGCTCAGATTCAAGCAAAGAGTTCACATTTAGCCATTAGCCTACTAAATATGTAGGTCTCCATATCTATCATCTCATTTATATTTGCTCTTAATCCTAAATTGTAGGTTTTGTTGCCCTGTTTCATGGATGAGACCGTTTAGACATAGCCATGTGCTGTAAATCACATTGGTAACAAATGGAGGACTTACATTCAAATCCAGGCTATGATCCTAATCCCTGCCCCAAAGACATTCCCTATGCAAGACTGCAGGGAGGTGGAAAAATGTAGCACCTGGGAGTGCATAACAAGTAGATGGATGTGGTTATATGTTGGAACCTGTGTAAGTGTGGGTAAATTTCTTTATATATCATAGAATGGAATGATGGTCGAGGAGTAGGGGTGCAGAGGAGAGTGTTTCTAAAAGATGTTTGCCTCATGATATGAATTCAATTTCTAGGTGGAATGCAACAACTTTTTTTTTGAGTCTATTACTAATAGAAGTTTTCCCACATTCTTATTTTTAAGGTACATCTGCCTTGACATCCCTAATATCAGCCAATGCAGTGGAAAGGCTCGTCCCTCTGAGCAGCCAGAACCTCACTACACAGAGTAACACAAGTGTGCTGGGATTGTCTGACTTTGAGCTGCGAAGAATTGGTGTTGCTGCGGCTGTGTCCTTTTTGGGTGGAGTGATCCAGGTAAGTAATACATCTGGGGGTGTTGCGAGGCATACAATGGCAAAGGAAAAGCACTTTGTTTTGCTCTGTGTCTTGCCTTTGTGTCCTTAGATGGATAAGGGCAGATGTGTTTTATTTTCATGGGAATACAGTTTATTATACAGAGTAGTTTAGAATGAATGAATGAATGAATGAGAATCAATAAATTGAAGTTACAGAGAAGCAACTTAGGACTTTTTAAGAATAAACTTTCTAAAAAATGTTTTACAAAACACAGTGGGCTTCCTTGCAAGGCATGGGGTGGTCCTGTGTCCCCACTATGACCAGATTTTCACTGTTTGGTAATGTAAAATTCCTACAATGGGAGGGAGATGTGACTCGAATTCTAGGAATTAACTCAATTTTTAAGATTTTTATGATTTTACTACCTACAACCTACATCAGTACAAATGGAAATATATTTGTGCCTTAGACTTGTTGGCGTGAAGTATTTGGACTTAGATCTGTACCAGTCTTTGTCCCTTTGAGAGTCAGGCATGTGTCTCACTGCCAGGACTGAGCTAGACCGGTTTTTCAAATTGTGAGACTAGTTTAAATTAGGTAACTCAGCAGTAAATATAAAATAAATGTAGAGAAGTACTGACTCTTAAGCAGGGACTGCCTATTTGATTTACTTTCACATTTTAAAGTGAATTATGTGTATATAAACTTCCAGGGTGTTCCTGTTTTATAATACAATGAAACGTTATTTACAAGGACAAAGAGGCAGAAAAACGGTTGATGATTGACTAGAATTGGATGGTAGGAAGAGAAGGTGTGATCTAGAGGGCAGGAAACATTAAAATTCTAAGTTATGCTGGTTTCCAGCTTTGTAAGGACAGAAAAATTAAACAAATTAAACAAGTAATGGACATCCTCATGGTGTTTTTTTTTTTTTTTTTTAAACAGACCATTTATGTGGCAGCTTTGCCTAGAAGGCTACTAGACTAGAAGGTCAATAAATATTTTCTATGGCTGATGTCTGGGCTTTCATGAAATACAAACCAGTATCCTAAAGCTTAGCTATATTTTTATAAAAAACATGAGTGATGTCAGTGTATTCTGAGACTTGCACAGGACGGCCTAAGGATGCTTGCTTGGCCTGTTCAAGACCTGTTAAGGGATCTGTTGTCTGTGTCCATCTCAGAAATAATCAGCCATGTAAACTGGTGTTTCAGGCATGGATTTGTTGCACTAGGTTTGGTACAGGTGTTCCTTAATATCTTTTTGTTTGCATAAAGGTTTCTATATTAACATAGCAAAAACAATATTGCTACTTCTTATGATTCCATTATTTTCCATACTGATTCTCTTTGAATTAATGATTTTCACTAGGTTTAGTCATTCTCTTAGGTGAATAGTATGATTTTTGAAAATCAAAGAAAAAATGTATAATTAGCAATGAGGCTCAGTGAATTTTTGCTAGTCTTACTATAATTATCAATATCTTTGAAACAATCACCAGGTATTTTGGATTAAAAATTTAAATGATAATAAAGTATAGAAGTAAAAGATGGGATTCTAATAACATAAAAAAGAAATGTCTCATTTCCTGGAATGAAACTCCCTAGACTCACAAGAGTAAAACAGGATATTATTAAAGATGATAAAACTAATTTGGTTTTCATGCTCTTTTATTACATGTAAAATCTGATCCAGAAAGTTGCATGTTTTGTCTTATAACTTCATCAAACATCTGCTTTCCTTTGTCTCTCACTCTGATCCTGTATATGTGACCTACATTTTAGCCAATTTTCAAACAGATGGCTGGACTTTCTTTGACCTCCAAACTCCTTTGTCCATTGTCAACCAGAACCCTCAAGTCTGTTGGATCTTTTGGATCTAGCTCCTCAGTGATTTTTCTTTTCTCTTTTAGATTTGTAATCCAATGAATAGGAGGGCTGTACAAGTGATAGAGTTTCTATAGTCTACAAAGGAGGAGATTTCCTTCCTTCCTTCCTTCCATTTTGTTTGGTTTTGCTTGTACATTATTCATTTTCACATTGTTCCTTCATTCCCTGCCCCAAAGATCCAGCTAATATTGTTAATGTGCTTGAAACAATCTTGTCTGATCTGGTTCATAGAATGTGTAGCAGTTGGAAATGCTCTTAGCAGCAAGTAACAGACTACCCTACTATTTAGAAGCTTACACTGTACAGACATTCTGTTGCTTCTTGTGTTATAAGAGAACAGAGTATAAAAGGTTATAAAAAGAGGTTTTTAAGGGTCTTTACTCTCTGGAAACACATTCAATTATTGAACAAATCTGCTTTTTAAAAATATTTGAAAAATGCTTCGTGACTATTTGTGTTTTCCTTATTTTGCTTTCTATTCTAGTAAATTGATAATAAGTATTCCCCCCCAAATTGTAGCGTTTGCTTGTCTATTTTTTGCTTGTCTATTTCCCCCTACACAACTCTCTCCATTTCATTACATGATTGTATATATTTTTTTTTTAAGATTTATTTATTTATTTATTTAGACGAGCACTGGGTACAGTCAGAAGCACGGGAGGGTGAGAGAATTCACCAGAGCCAGAGCGGGGAGCAGAACAGGCAGACTGACGAAACACACTGCTGAGGGGAGCAGCGGGTGGCAGGAGAGGTCTGCGCGCCATGTGGGACCCTCCTCCAGTGGCCGGGGAGCAGCCAGGGATCGAGCCGGCGCTGCAGAGGCTGTGAGCAGCTTCGCAACCCAGCGCTCAACCGCTGCGCCACAGGGGAGGCCCACATGATTGTATAATTCTAAGAATCTATCCATCTCATCTAGATTGTTGAACTTGTTTACATATAAATGTTCAAATTAATCTCTTGTTATGGTCTTAATTTCTGCAATGTCTGTTGTAATTTCTCCTCTTTCATTATGATCCTATTTATTTGAATTTGAATTTTCTGCCTCTTTTTCTTAGTGATCCTAACTGAAGATTTCTCTATTTTGTTTATTTTTTCAAAGAACCGCTTTTGGTTTCATTGATATTTTGGACTATCTTTGAAAACTCTTATTTCTTTTATTTCTGCCCTAATTTTATTATTTCCTTCCTTCTACTGGCTTTTGAACTTGTTCTTTTTCTAGTTCCTTGATATGAGAAACAAGGTAGTTTGTTTGGGCTCTTTCCAGTTTCTTATTGTGGCCCATGTTGCTATTGTATTGCTATTAGAGCTGTACTAATTATTCATCTCTAGGTATTTTTGGATTTCTTCTTGATATCCTCATTAACCCCATGGTCATTCAGTAGTGTATATTTCATTCTCCACATGTTACAGTATTTCCTTGTTTTCTTTTTGTAGTTGATTTGTAGTTCATACCTTTATGACCAGAGAAGATACTTGGTACGATTTCAGCCTTCATGAATTTGTTGATGCTTGTCTTGTGACCTAGTATATGGTTAATCCTGGAGAATGACCCATATGTACTTGAGAAAAATGTGTATTCAGTTTTTTTTTGTGGGGTCCAGGACCCCCATGTGGTCTAGTTCTTTGTTTTGGGTGATTTTTTTTTTTTTTATTTTCTGTCTTATTGACTTGTCCATTGGTGAGAGCAGGGAATTAAAGTCTCCAACTACACATGCATTCTCTCCAATGTCTGTTTTTAGATTTGATAGTAGTTGTCTGATGTATTTTGGTGCTCCTTCATTTGGTGACTGTATTTTGATGAGTGTTTTGTTGTATTTTCCCTTAATCATTATAGTGTCCATTCCTATCTCTTGTGATCCCTTTAGCCTGTAAGTCTACCTGATAAAAGTATGACTGTTCCTTGCCTTCCTTTAGTTGTCATTTACTTGAAGGATTGTTTTCCACGCCTTTAATTTCATTCTGTGTTTATCCTTGGAACTAAGGTGTGTTTCCTGGAGGCAGCAGAAGGTTGGATTTGGTACTTAATCCAACTAGATATTCTGTGTCTTTTTATTGGTGAGTTCAGTCCATTGATGGTTAGGGTGATTACTGATATGTAAAAGCCTGTTTTTGCCATTTTGTTCATCATTTTGTGGTTCTACCTAATTCCTTGTTCAGTTCTTTGTGTTCATTTCCCCTTTGGTTTGTTCCGTTTCTTCTTCAAGTTTATGAAAATTTCTTCCATTATTTCTTTAAATAGTTTCTCAGAAACTTTTCTCTTTTCTGGGATTCCTGTGATTCTTATTTTTCCTTTTATCATGGTGTCAGATACTTCTCAAAATGTTCTTTCTTTTCCTTTTCCTTTTCCTTTATAGCTTTCTTTCCTTTCCGATCTTGTTTCATTCCTCATTTTCATCTTCACAATTAATGATTTGTTCTTCCATTCTACATTCATGACTTTCTGCTGAATTTTTTTTCCTTTGTTGATCTTTTACATACTGCAACTTTATTTTTTTGTTTAAAGTTTCAATTTCGATCTTCTGTTTGTTGATTGTGTTTCTAATAGCATTCATTTTGCTTTCTTGTATATCTTTCATCTGTTTTTCTGAGTTTTCTTTGTAATGTTCCAATTTTTTTTTTTTAAGTCATGGCCATTTTGAATTCTATATCTGATTAATAAAAAAGCTCTTCCATGTCTTTGTGGCTTGGTTCTGGGGTTTGTTTTCTCTCTGTTATGTGTTGTTCCTCTGAGGTCTAGCTTTGACATTTGTATTTATCTTTCTCTCCATTGTTTGATTTGGGTTTGCCCTACAATAGCTGGGGGCTTTGCTGTATGTGATTCCTTCTCTCTCATTCTTCTGCTCGTTTACTTGATAGTGGGCATAACTGCTGGGGACTTGTGGGATCTGGGGTGGTACTAGGGCCTCCCCCAATGCACTTCTGAGTCTGGTTCTGGTGGCTGCTAGGGCTGAGAAGACACTGGGTAGAGGGTGCCTGGGAACCAACAATGAAGGACAATGCACTGTGCAGCTCTGGCTGGTGTCTGACTGCTCCCTAGGCACTGGCAGCTGAGTACTGAGACTTCTGCAGTTCCCCAGGGTGATTGGGGCCTGGTAGTGAAGGATGAATCCCTGTACAGCCTTAGACTGTGGCATGTGTCTGCTCCTGAGCTGCTGGTAGCTTTACCAATATTTTTCATAAAGTCTATAGTTTAGTTTGGATTTTTTTCCCTTTCATCCAGGAAAAGGATTTTAAATTCCCAAATGAATGGCCTATTTTGTTTTTCAATTTTATCAATAATTTCTAGTGTTATTTCATTGTTGTTAGAAAGTGTTGTTTGAAATATTTCTGCATATTCTATTTTACTATTTTTCCTTGTAATCTGTGATATAATCAATTTTTTGTGAAAGTTTTGTGACTGCATGGGAAAAATGCTTTTTTGTATAACTCTTAATGTGTAGCTATGAGTTCTACCTTATTGATTATGTTGTATTTGATATTCTTAATCTTTTTTTGGGTGCCCTTGATCTTCCCTGCACTAAGAATGACACATTCACTACTGTAGTTTACCTTCACCAGAATAAACAGATATTGCATTTTACTGGTTTGATTACCTTTTAGGTAAGTTATATATGTGTGTGTCATAAAAATAAATACATTCAAATGTCTCTTCTTCATCAAAATAAGTTATTCTGGGCCTCCCCTGGTGGCGTAGGTGGTTGAGTGCTGCACTATGAAGCTGTCCCCAGCCTCTGCAGCACCAGTTAGATCCCAGCCAGCCGGGGAGGGTCCCACATGGAGTGACAGACCTCTCCTGTCTCACCCGCTGCTCCCCTCAGCAGTGTATTTCCTCATTCTGCCTATTCTGTTCCCTGCTCTGTCTCAGGTGAATCCTCTCACCTTCCCGCGCATCTAGCCTGTACCCCAGTTCTTGTATAAATAAATAAATCTTAAAAAAATAAGTTATTAAAAAAAAAGTTATTCCTACCTTTCTTCTTCCTTACCATTTCTCTTACAATGCTAATTTAAAGGCACTTGTACAAATACAATAATGCAATCTGGTTTCTATGTTGTTAATTAGGCTATGCACCCTTTAAAAATAGCTTTGTTGTGGGTATAATTGCCTAACATAAATGATACATATTTAGAGTGTACAATTATTTTTTAAAAATTTATTTAATTATTTATACAAGCACTGGGTACTGTCAGAAGCGTGGGAGGGTGAGAGAATCCACCAGAGCCAGAGCGGGGAGCAGAACAGGCAGACTGATGAAGTACACAGCTGAGGGGAGCAGTGGGTGGGGCAGGAGAGGTCTGTGGGCCATGCGGGACCCTCGCCTGGTGGCCAGGGATTGAACTGGTGCTGCAGAGGCTGCGGGCAGCTTCGCAACCCAGCGCTCAACCGCTGCACCACCGGGGAGGCCCTAGAGTGTACAATTTTGACATATGCATTTACCCATGAAATATCACAACAACCAATATAGTGAAAATATACATCATATCCCCCCCAATTTTTCCTTGACTATTCATAATCGCTTCCTCTCACTTTTTAGAAGCCTCCCATCCCTGTCACTTTAAAGGTATAGATTAGTTTGCATTTGTTAGCATTTTGGATTCAAATGGATTCACAGTAGTATTTTCTGGTTATGTTTATTTCTCTCTCCATGACTTTATTACTGTTGATTTTCTAGTTTTATTGCAATGGCTCTCTAACATAGAAGTCTAGTGTTTAGAACTTATGCAGTATCTGATTGTAACTGAGCAGACTAGTCTGGAAATCTTTTTTTCCATTTCTATTGTCAATTTCTCATGCTCCTAAGTGTCTCATTTTGTAAAGAAAGTTTTTTTTCTGGTGTAATTGATGCAATTTTGTGGTATTAACATTACTTTTCAAAAAAAAAAATGAAAAAGGAAGAGTTTTTAAGCCAAAAACCAGTAGCAGTTACTGGTACATTCACAGCAATGAGGTGGTAAATTTTAAGGCAAGGTAGAACTGTGTATAATGCCAGTGTCAATAAGCAGTTTGGTTAGGGAAACAATAAAATTCAAGCCACTTTAGAAACCACTGTATTCATCACCCAGTAGTTTTTATTATTCTCCATAATGGGCACTTTGTCCATCCCTTTTTCTGAGAACTGAGAAGGGTCTGTGATTGTCCCTTGGCCATTTACTTCTGGAAGATTTCCCAAGCACTACCTTTCTGAAGCACTAAAGGACAACATTTCTTCTCTGGAGGACATGTGTATAGACCGTTCCTTTGTTTGACAATTACACACGTGTGGAGTGACACAGGTGAGGGTGTTTAATAGCAGAACTTTGTACTTACGCAGTGAGGCATTCTGGAAACACACAGTCTCACATTTTCATAGGTGATATATACCAACTTCAAACCTAAACAGGAAAGTCTCCATTTACCTTTGATTTTGAACTAAACATTTATTTTGAGTAGATTTAATAAGTGAATCATGAATATAGAAAGGATTAAAGATATAAACTAGTTTAGCCTTGTTAAATGATATATCATACTTGATCATCCACTTCATTTGTTTGTAATGCAGGAGGAAGACACTCTAAGATCTGTTTTAATGATGTTTCACTATTTCACAACCATTATACTCAGGAAGTCATTACTGAGTAATATAAATCTTCCCATCTGTGTTCGTACCTGGCAAAGCAAGAAAGTAATAAACTTAACAAAATTAGACTTACAACATTGAAATTAAAAAATGAAATTTCCTCACATTCAAAACAGGAGTAATATTTTTTATCCTACTATGTGCCAAGTTCTGTTAATAGTTGAATACTAAGTGTATTCAGGCATCCAATCCCAACCAATGTCTTATGAAATAAGTGATACTGTTCTTACCTGATATAGATGAGGCAAAGGGATTTATTTGGAATCTCGTAATAAGGAATTGGTGGCATGGCATTTAACTCTAGTATATAGTCTGTTAACTGCTGTGCTACACTGTTTTATAAACTAATACTAAGAAAGGAAACAAAGAAACTCAATCCAACTCAATCCAGCAACTTCTAGGGTCAGACACTGTGCTAGTTCTATCCCAGGTTTTACCTCCTCAGTAAAAGTAACAGCTTATGTTCTAGCATGACTTGTGTGATGCTATCGATTGATCTGCATACATTAAAGTCGTATCCCTGGGATAAATCTTACTTGATTAAGATTAACTCTTGTAACATATTGTTGAATTTGATTTGCTAATACTTTCTTGAAGATTTTTTAAAATGATTTATTTTTTTATCATAATAGGCCAGAGGTATGTGCGGAGGGTCTGAGGTACAGGCCAGAGGTATGTGCGGAGGGTCTGAGAGGATTCGCCAGAGACATAGTGGGGAGGAGAACAGGCAGATCTACTGAAATATACTGCTGAGGGGAGCAGTGGGCGAGACAGGAGAGGACTGCTGTGCCATGTGGATTGCTTCCTGGTCAGCTGGGGATCCAACTCATGCTGCACTGGCTGCGGATTGCTTCACAGTGCTGTGCTTTACCCCCTGCGCCACCAGGGAGGCCCCTTTCTTTTTTTTTAAAGATTTATTTATTTATTTATACAAGAACCGGGGTGCAGGCTTGATGTGCGGGAGGGTGAGAGGATTCACCAGAGAGAGCTGGAAACAGAACAGATAGATTGACGAAATACACTGCTGAGGGGAGCAGCGGGTGTGACAGGAAAGGTCTGCTGCGCCATGTGGGACCCTCGCCAGCTGGCTGGAATGGAACAGGCACCACAGAGGCTGTGGACAGCTTCACAGCATGGCACCCAACCACCTGTGCCACCAGGGGAGGCCCAGGGAGGCCCCTTTCTTGAAGATTTTTGTATCACTATTCACCAAGGATATTGGTCTGTAGTTTGCTTGTGCTGTTTTGTCTGGTTTTGGTTTTAGTGTAATGTTGACATCACAAAATTTATTAGAGAACATTCCCTCCTTCTTGAATTTTTAGAAATAATTTCAGGAAGATAGGCATAATTTCTTCTTTAAAGATTTGATAGCATTTGCCTGTAATCCCCTGGGCTTTTATTTGGGGAAGATATTTTATTATAGTTTCAATTCTCATGATTGCAAATCATTTATTCAACTCTTCTGTTTCCTCTTGATTTAGTCTTGGTAAATTATATTGTTCTAAAATTTGCCCATTTTTTTAGATTATAGAATTTATTGATGTATAGTTATTCATAGTAATCTCTTATGGTCCTTTGTATTGTGGTAATTTCTCCTCTTTCATTTCTGATTATGCTTATTAATTTTTTTCCTCTCTTCCTTGTTAGCTTAGCTAGAGGTTTATCCATTTTGTTAATCTTATTGAAGAATCATCTCTTAGTTTCATTAATCTTTTGTGTGGTCTTTTTGATTTCTATTTCCTTTATTTCCATTGCTATTTTTTTTGTTTTGAGTTGAGATAACATTGATTTACAACACTGTATGTGACTTAGGAGAAAAGATTCACCCTTCTTTGGATGTATATCACAACAGTATACCCACCACCACAGGACCATTATATCCCCTTTCCTATCCCTTCCCTACCTCAACTTTTATATTTATTTTTATTATTTCCTCCCTTCTTCTAACTTTGAGTCTTGTTTGTTCCTCTTTTCTAAGTTGATCTAAGTGTAATAAGTTTATTTGGGATTTTTCTTGCTCCTTAATGTTGACCTTATTACAATTAGTGTCACTCTTAATATTGCTTTGCTATATTTCATAAATTCTGAGAGCTTGTATCTTCATTTTCACTAGTCTCAAGATATTCATAAATTTCTACTTTAAGCCAATAATTATTATGCATTATATTATTTAGTCTCCATGTATTTAAGATTTTTTTCAAAACTTTTTATAGTTGATTTCTAGCTTTATGGCTTTATGGCCAGATACATTTACAGTCTTCACAGTTTTATTGACAATGACTTGTGACCTAACATATGGTCTATTCTTGAGAAAATTACATGTGCACTTGAAAGAATATATATATATATATATATATATATATATACACACACACACACATACACAGTGGTCTTTGGGGTGGGGTACACTGTAGATGTCTGTTCTGCCTATTTGTCTAGCTTCTCACCTAAGCTATTGTTTTCTTATTCATTCTGTCTTTTTGATCTGTCCATAGTTGCAAATGGAGTATCTTGAATTACTGTGTTGTTTTCATCACTATCTCTCCAGTTCTATTTGTAATTGCTTTATGTATCTTGATGATCCATTGTTGGAACATACATATTATGTATTTTAATTGTTTTAGGCCTTTAACAATAATCTTTATTACCTTTATTTAATGGAAATTTATTTTATCTGATATAAATATAGCTGTTCCTGGTTTTTTTTTTTTTTTGGTTGTTATTTACTTGTAAGATTGTCCTCTATTCTTTAACTCTGAATCTTTATTTGACTTTGATGATAAGATGAGTTTCCTCTAATGAGATCTAGGTGTTTCAAACTCTGGTTGATGACAGTATTTGGTTTTTGTCTTGATTTTGGACTTGTGTGAGTGTAAGGATGCTGCTCTCAATCATAGGCTACAAATAATTGCCTCTTTTATAAGGAAATAGTAATCTGATCTAATCTTCCTACCCATTTTTGCTGTAACTATTCTCATTTGGGGGTTACATGATGAAGCCAATAATCACCACGCTGCACCCTTATTGTTATTGTTTTCCAGTAGTGCATCCTCTGTCTTTCATGTTGACTCTGTACACTACCTTCTCCAGTATTCTCCCTGGTTTTTAAAGCCTCCCATGTTGGTGAGTTCCCTTGGATTAACATAAGCACAGCAACTTCATATAATAGTTGCTCCTCCCAGTCATAGGTATTACTGCCCTAGTGTAGTTCCACGAACACTTTAATTAGCTTTTCCCACACCTTTCTGCTGTGTCATCACTGTTTGAGTGTACAATAGTCATCTGCTTATCTTTAAGGACTCATTTATTTTTGTTGTGCTTTGGTGGTAAATATGTGGTGGAGGAGGTGAATCTAGTATTTTCACTCTATTGCCATCTTTCTGGACTCTCTTACATTATAAGACTTGTTGGTCCACCTGGAAATATTTTTCTTATATTTACTTCTCTTTCTGGACTGTGAATCTCTATAGAACAGTGACCATTTATATCTGTAAATCCAGCAGCTGGTACTTGATAAATGTGAGTTGAGTAACTTGAATAGATAAAAGGACATTTCAGTATCAGTGGTATCATTCTGTTAAATAACCAGATTTAAATGTAGATATTTTTACCTTTTCTAACCTTTTCTACCTTTCCACCCCCACCAGAAGATAGAAAATTGTTATACACTTCTTACTGAAAAAGGAGTAAGGAAATGTGTTATAATGTTCTAATTTGCATTAGAACAAATGCAAATTAGAACAAATGCAAATTGGTCATGTATATTGTCAAATCTCTCCAGTTCAAATGTGAATTCCTAATCAATGAAATTGCCCATGTTTTCCCAGAACTGTTTCCCTACTTAATGAAAAATAAAAATACAACCATTCCTATAATTCCTCACTCCCCTGTATCTTTTAATAATAACATATTTCAATCATTCCATTTTACCATGCTGTTGTTTTCTTTATATGGGAAAGGAAGTCAGAAATGTGAAATCATTGTCTGTCACCAGCAGTTTGATTCTTACTGTCTTTTGATTTGGTAGCCACTATTTTCTAGAGAAGTCAGAATGGAACAGATTATGGTTCCCTTTTCAACTATGTGATTCCAAGCAAAAATTATACTAAAGCTGGTGAATTTCTGATATATTTTACAATAAAGAAAAAGTCAAATAAAAGCACTAGGTTTGTTTTCTAAGCTTGTGATCAGTTTGCCAACTGTCTAGTCCAACACTTGGCTCATCTCTTTTCTCTGTACCTGCTGTGTCCAGTGTTCATTCTTTTGTTCTTTTTTCTTAGCATTTCCACTTATACTAACCTTTTAAATGGCCAATTGTTCCACATTCTATCACCAGATTAAACCTACCAAAGCATAGCTCAAATTTTCCAGCCAATATGCATTATACTTCTTGGCAAATTTAGGTGTTTAATAAATGTATGGAAGAGTGATGTCACTCACTGCTACAGAACTCCCTTTTCACTAGTTTTCAGGTGCTTTGTACTCTTAACTTCAAAATGTCTTGTTTTATTTTCCTATTACTTTTTTTGGCTAGCTGTGCTACTTCTAAACTAGCAACTCTGTGTCCTCTGAACATATTCCATGTTGTTTTACAATATATTTATACTAAACCCTATTTCTGGAGTGTTTTCTAATTAATTTCTCTCTTAGATTCCTCCTTAAGTGCAAGGCACAATTCTGATAGATGCCCCTACCTAGCAGTATTCCCTTCTCCTGCTGAAATCTAGTGGCATGTTTCCTAGTCCCCTCTTTTATTTGTGCATACTTGTTTTGGTGTGTTTTTTTGCACAGTTGCATGCCCTTAAAACCCAGTTGTTTTGGGCTTCCCTTTAGAGTCCCTCTTTTCACCATACCCATACATGCAGAATGTAGGAACTCCTCATGCCCAGGACACATTGGGGAAAAAATACAGAATTACCTGGAGATTCTATGAGAAAGTGGAGGAGGATTTCTTTTATTTTTAATACATTTATGTTTCATAAAAATTGTAGAGTTGCAGTAAGTTTGCAAAGATTGAGTTACCACAAACCTCACCTCCTCACAATTTCCCCATTATTAACATTGTTACATTATTAACATCTTACATGAATATGTAAGTATATTAGTTGCATTTAATGAACTAGATTGTTGCATTGATATTAACTAAAGTTGTTTGCTGTGCATGATTTTCTTTTTTTCACTTTTTGAAGGCCACTTCCCAAAAATGACCTGAAATCTGAGATGCATTCAATTTATATAGAACACATGGTGTTTATAGAAACATTCCCAAATAGTATCATGCTGGTGAACCTTGATAATGTGTGTCAGAGGTTTTCAGCATTAGCCCAGAACGTCAGCATTGCTACAAACAGCTGAAATATATTGTATGAAATTTATTTTCCTCATAAAATGTTGCGTGGTCAAATTTTGGGAGTTGATTAGTCAGATTGGAATTATCACCATTCATATAATTAGTAAAAGGAGCTGACGTGGCTGTTATTAAGTCATTAGCTTAAACAATCCCTAATGTTGCTACAAAATTTAAATGCTGGGCCTCCAAACAAAGGATCCCCTCCTTCACGTGCTTAAGTTCCAAGATGAATTTGGAAACCACAGATCCATCTGGGGGACCCTCTTTCAAAGCCTTTGCATGAGTGTTTTCTGCCTTCGAGGTGTGCACACTTAATCTGTAATTTCGATGTGAATAAATTGTGAAAGTTTAGGTGGCAGGAAAAGGGGTCTGCTAAAATTTCTCCTTCTCCTCTCTCTTTTCCTCCTGGACTCCGTCCCACACATCCCTCTTTCTCCTCTTTTTCTTTTTAAAACATCTGCCATTGTCTTGGGTAATGTAGAATGTTGTCATTCAGAAGAGAGTAATTTCTCTGTAGTTAAATCTCACATGTTTGCAATCATCCTTCACATACCCAGTGATTTGTATCAGAAACGAGCTCTTAAGGGGCTTGTTGACATTACAGAGTCAAGAATTCTCCATTTTAGGGATTCAACCCTTGCTGGCAAGGTTTTTTTGGGTAGTATAAATACACATACACACACACACACACATTTTTACAAAAATACTGAAGAGTTTGTGGATAAATTTTAAAGGAGGATACTCCATCTTTCCTGGTTTCAATTATAAGGTAGGTATGATTATTTCCAATATTTGAAATGACTGAATACTTTTTATATCTTGTTCAATTCTGGACCCTTCCATTTGCAATATTCAGGCTGCAGAATGACAAAGAAACTGCGACTAGAAGATGGTGGTTACATAAAAGTGGTTGGGGACTCACTTAGGGTTAGGTAACTTTTCTTTCTCAGGCATGACAAATCATTAACTCCTCTGAACAGACACTGCAAAGAATTAAAACAAAAGGTGAAATGGTGATGGTCTATATAAGATCTTCCAAAGCATTGGCCTCTCAAAAGAAATGAAGATAAGATTTCTTATCATAGAGATAAGAACTTTCCAATATTCTAGGTATGTATAAAATTCCATATATGTCAACAGTTTTATAATTTCAAATCTTCGGATTGTTTGTCTACTGCAATTTAGCTGAAATGAAAATTCAACTCTCTGGTGTTCATCTTACCACAATAATATGCTAATTTTCATCTCATGGCCTGTAAGAGGCAGTGCCATAAATTGGAAGTGCCACAAATTGGAACTAACTTGCTTGTAAGAGACATGTTAGGGGAAATTGGTTCAATGTTTTTCTTAACTGATTGTGTTTCCAAGATGAAAACCAATAGACTATGAATCAAAAGCTGCCAAAAAGATCTGTGTGTTCCACTTGTACCTATAACATTGATTGATTCGATTTTTCCCTCAGGACATTTCTACTTTGATGAACTGACACAGTTTCTGAAAAAACATTAGTAGCAAAAGCTGCTGTTTGGCTTCTTATGTTGGCAGGAACATATTGCCTGCTTTCTACATTGGCAATCCATACTATTTTCTTTATTATATCTTGAATAAAAGGGAACTGCTAAACTGCAAACAATTCAAACATATTTCTTTCTTCACTCATAAATTTTTTTAAGTTTTTTGGACCTAAACGATGTAGTGTGATCCTTTCTACATCCTCAACTCTGTGACTGGTTTTCCAGTAGGTGGCTTATGATGTCTGCTACATCAGGATGTGCCAGCGCAGCATGTGTGTTCCACAATTTGCATATTTAAAAATCTTTTATATATTATTTCATACTTTCCTGTAACTCTACAGGAGAGGTAGGGCAGATGTCACTCAGAACTTATATATGATGATGTTCAAAACATTTCAGTAGGTTTTCTGTTGTCATACGGCTAGGATGTGGTAAAACCAGGATCAGCATTAAGGTTTTCAGATTTGATTCTAGGAAACTCCACTGTAATAATAATAAAGTTCAGCGCATTATTGCTTTTGGCCAATGGATATTGTGACATGATGGAAAGGATTTATTTTCCAATTTGCATTCTAGTGATACCAAAGAGCACCTTAAGTGTCTCATTTTCATCACGGTGATCTCTTGATCAGAGCTCTTGCTGCTCTTCTTTCCTCTTATTCTTTGATAATTGATCTTATCCTCAAGCAATAGCCTTAATGTTAAAATTAGCACATTGAGAGGATATGTTAGTATTCTGTGTAACTTTTCCAGCATGAACACTCATGAAAGTAATTTAATGTAACTTGTAAAAATGTAAATTTTTACGACTGAGTTTTCAGTTATATTCAGTCAAAGAATGGGTCATTTCTGAAAAATTTTGTTTTAATTTGGCAATTTGGCAAAGGGAGAATACTAAACATTACAGTGTTCACATGTGACAGAGATTTGGTTTTTCTTGTCATCTTATGCCCACCAGAGCTCAATAGCACACAATTTAAACTCAGAGTTGATGATTTTTGTCTGGTCATGAAATAATTTTGCAGTGGAGCATGATGTTAGGAGTGACAAAGAAATGTTTAAGGAGAATTATTTTTCTACTAATTCCTGGGTATCTTTAGACATATCCCTTTAACCATCTGTCTTTTTCTTTCTCTATAGATACATAAATCTATGGATACGTTATATTGGCCCTTTATAGCTGCTAGATAGAGTAGCCAGACAAAATGGTATGTTTGTTTCTCTGAACTGGATGAGACTCAAATAACATTTTTCTCTTCAATGCTTTTATGATTTTCAGCTTATTCTGTGTAAAGTAGTGAATCATGTCCTTTTGTTAAAAAAAAAAAAACTACAGATCGGTTAATACAAATTTAACTTTCCCCTGCAGAACCCCATATCTTTTTTTTTTTTTTAAATAATAAATTTTATTTTTATATTCCCCCATACAATTGCAAACGCCCCATTCTGACCCCAATCCTTCTCCTCCCGCTCCCCACCCCCCAAAAAGTGTCTCTGGTTCATAGTTTTTTGTTGATTTTGATTTTCACTTTCTTATATTCATTTTCCTGGTCCCTTATTTAAGTTTCTAGATTCCTGCTATGAGTGAGACCATCCGGTATTTTTCTTTTTCTTTTTGGCTTATTTCGCTGAGCATGATCCCTTCCAGCGCCATCCATGTTGCTGCAAATTGCATGTGTTTATCTTTTTTGAATGCTGAGTAATATTCCATGGTATATATGTACCACATCTTCTTGATCCAGTCATCTATTTTTGGGCATTTGGGTTGTTTCCAAAGCTTAGCTATTGTAAACAGTGCTGCTATAAACATAGGGGTGCAGGTGCTCTTTGGAATTGATGTTTCTGTGTCCTTTGGAGAACCCCATATCTTAATTAAGAAAACAGAAGAAAGAAATTTCAGTATTTAGGAAAAAACTGTCAGATTCTCTAAGGCTCTTACTTATATTGTACCCCAAAATGTTAAAAATGTCCTGAAATACAGTAATGTTCTCAAGAAAACTCAAGCTTTTGAATGCATAATGTTTAAGAGACCCATCTCACATCATTCTCTCTCTGTGTAATGAAAACGAACATGTGTCAGATTTTAATCACTGCAGGAACCTTGGGAAACCTCATCTTCCTTTGTCCTCTTAGGTGGCCATGTTTGTGCTTCAACTGGGCAGTGCCACATTCCTGCTCACAGAGCCTGTGATCAGCGCGATGACAACTGGTGCGGCCACCCACGTTGTGACTTCACAAGTCAAGTATCTCTTGGGAATCAAAATGCCATATATATCTGGACCACTTGGATTCTTTTATGTGAGTTTTCCATATGTCTCTGTTCATATATTTTGAGCATGTGTTTTATAAAGCAGAAGTTAATTAATTATAAAACTGAGCTTTTTCTATATTAAAGCAACTTGGATTTAAGTATAATCTTTTATGATATTTTAAATGTAATTCACTACATCAAAATGATTTCATAAATAATATCTTAATTTTGGAGATAATTCTTTTAAATAAAGCATTTAATATAATATAATTTGGGGGCATGATGAGAACAAAATAACTTGAATTTTTTTGTGAACCAGATATGTTGCCAACTTCTAATAGAAGCCATCTACTGGGACTGTGGCCCAGTTTAACAACAGCGCTCTCTAATACATTTTTTCAGTGTCATGAACTTTGGTATGGGACAGATCAGAGGTCTGGTGAAAATTGGTGTTTGCAGTGCTAATAGCAGACAGTCAGTTGAAAAACCATTTAAGCCAGAGAGAAGAACATGTGGTCAGCTTCAACATATTTTCCTGATAATAAATACTCCATCGCTCTTCATATCTTTTTGAAATTCATCTAAAATCTATGCTCAAGATGCCACATCCTATTGGAGGGTTATAAGAAAGTGAGACTCTTGTTAAAGAATCTGTGGACAAGAAGATTTCATTTTATTTAATTTTATGTTGTAGTGGAGGAAAAAAAATATTGTTTCCTTTTATCCTTCCAGATTATGGATTGGGGACCTGTAACGAAAGACACGTTAACAAGAGAAAGCAAACACAAGTTTATGAACATATATATCTAATATATATTTGGGAGAAACTCAGGAATGAATAACTCAAAAGAAGGGGCTAGAATTTGGACTTAAATACCGACTTTTGCTAAAATAAAGCAAGAGAGGCAAGTTATGGGAAGGTGCCCCATAAAAGTTCAGTAAGCAAGAGTAACATTTGTTATGTAGTTTGAAATTGGTGCCTTCGTTGATGAGTCTCTTATGATTTACAGCCCCCTTTCTGCCCTGATATTAGAAATAAACACCCTTAAAAATGGAGACATTCCTTAATACTGTGGATATCTCTTATATTGAAGGGTAATTTACACTATTTTTAGAGTTTCCTAGTTTCTGCTCAAACTCAGAAGCTTAACATAATCCTTATGCCAAAGAGACGTATTTTGGGGTGACATGTTCTGGTCTCCTACAATGTGGTGCTGTATACTCACTGTCATTACTGTTTTATAATGAGAGTATTACTCCTTATTTTTTTAATCTTAATTAAGTAATGACTGAAGAGTAGCTCAATATAGGGAAATTTAATAACATTTATCAAAGTTCTGTTGTTGGGGAGGTGTGTGGTATCTCATCCACACAGTTTCATTTGTGTGTTATTGTTTGTGTCATTGATGATTTCATTAGGATAAATTCCTAGTACTGTAATTACCAGATCAAAAGTGTATAATATTTTTGTGAAATTTCATTCTTAAAAGTTGTATCAATTAATATTTTACCCCCACCTTATCATTGTCAATTCTGATTATTACTCTTTTTAAAATTTACCATTTTGATACATGAAAAATAGTATCACTTAGCTTTTTAAATGTCTGTTTTTCTGATAATAGTTGGCAACAGGAGGTAGGAGCTTGTTCTTAATTTTTAATATTTACATGGTATCTTGCTTAATGATTCATTTATTGCAAGAAAGCTTAAAACTAAAACAAGAACACTAGAATTAGGCCTGGAAGCAGCATAATTCCAAGCTCCAGATCAAGCAAAAGCAGACTAAAGTAGGTGTAAGCTGGCAGGTGATTGACCCAATAAAGACTTTTGGTGTGCTAGGAATAGCTTGCATGCACATTGTAAGGAAATAATTGTGTATGTGTTACAAATTGGTCTCTTCAGTCATATTCACATAAATAATCAACCATTCTTTAACTAGTTGTATGAAAAGAAGCAGGGTTGCCTAAAATAGGAATCACATTTGGTTTTTTAGCTTATTTCTCAGGTGGCAATATGCACAAAATGTTACATCAAAGATTTTTATTATACGATAATCTTTAAAAAATTATTTTCTTGGGATGTAAATTATAAGCTACTTTATTGTTGCCTTGTAGGTGATGTGGTGTAGCTTGGGGGGGGAATTCTTTGCAAGTTTTCACACTGAAATTGAATTAAATTTAGAAATATATTCAGATGGAAGACTTTAAACTCACATTACTTCATTGTGAAAATCCCGATGGTTTGTGTTGATAGAAAACAAAGAAGAGTTGCTCTTGCTTTTCACTGTCACAGAGTCCTGCATTATAAGGCTGCTAGGTGGGAATAATACTTTGGTTCATTGCCAAGGTTTCAGAATGAATGCTGATATTGCAATGTCAAAAATTGTGGTGATCTGAACATCAGAGTAAGAAGTAAATTTAGCATTATTAGGTACAGTTTATACTAGACATTTGAAAAGTATGTTTAGTTGGTTTAGTTACACTGAAAGAAACTGATGATGTAAATATGAACTGGTCTCTGGATTATATAGCAGGGATGTGAAGGGGCAGAGTCCAGCTCACCATGCAAGTGTAGATACAGAACAAGCTAGAGACTGTGTTCATCAGATCAAAGAACAATAGACAAGAGTGATTTAATCTACTTTAGATCTTTTTTCACTCTTTGATTACACTTTCCATTTAGAATTTTCAAATTTTTATAACTTTGAAAGTTCCTCAGGTTGATGAAAAAGACACAGAATGTGTTACGGATACTTCTTGGAATATAAATTAATATCTGGAATATTTGAAATTCCTGCATAATAAGTCATTCATTCATCTGGAATGCTCAATGCTCTTTAAAAAATTCAAGTTTGGCCAATTACAATCTTCAGTTACTAATTCTGGTTGTAGCAATTCTTCCTTTGAGAGACAACACCTTCCTCTGCCTTCATCTTGTTCTTGGATTACTGCAGATTGGGGTTTCTCGCTTCTGTCAATATGATTGTTTCCATCTTCCAGGGGATGCCTAAGAGAATTAAACTCTCCGAGTTAAATAGCTAAAATCTCCATCCCTTTGGTTACTGAGGACTGACAGCTATTCTTGCCTCAGCATTTCTCTGGAGCAATCTGAATTAGATACAAGTAGTGCTATGTGTTCAGTTTTCCCCTTACAGATTATAAAGCAGACGTCCAATGGGCTAAAGAAGTAGATGTGAAATATGCTTTCCCCTTTCTATGAGTGACTTGCAGGGCACATGCCACCAACTCCAGTGAAGCCCAGGCAGTTAGGCCTTTTTTTTCTTCTTTTTTTTTTTAAGATCTATTTATTTATTTATCTATTTATTTATTTATTTATACCAGCACTGGGTACAGTCAGAAGTGCGGGAGGGTGAGAGAATTCACCAGAGCCAGAGCAGGGAGCAGAGCAGGCAGAAGGACCGAAGTACACTGCTGAGGGGAGCAGCGGGCGGCAGGAGAGGTCTGCGTGCCATGTGGGACCCTCCGCCCGAGGCCGGGGAGCAGCCAGGGATCGAACTGGCGCTGCAGAGGCTGCGGGCAGCTTCGCAACCCAGCGCTCAACCGCTGCGCCACCAGGGAGGCCCCCTTTTTTCTCTTCTAACTGAAAACTGTTGAACATGTTTGCTCAATTGAGTGGCTTGTCCCAAAATGTTAAACCTTATAAGGCCTTCCTGGTTCCTTTCAGTGTCTCGGAACTTCAGGAGCCTGCATCTAGAAAAGCAGCATCACAAGAACAATGCTTTGACCTTTTTTGTACCCTAGAAAGAGTGGCTGTAACTAGGCCTAATTCATCTTTTTTTAACCTTCCTAAATCTTCATACATAATGTTTTACTTTTCCCTTTGTTTTGCAAGTCTTATCTTTAAATTCTTTAAGTTCTTTTAATGAAATTATCTTTTAAAATTATGACTGTTTCCTAATGAATGCGGAAGTGTTTCACATTCTTCTTCAGTTATATATTGGATAAAAATGACTTTTTCTCTGTGTTAACCTTTAGCTCTTGGTTTTATTAGGGTTGACACAATTATATAGACACTAATTGATCTTTTTCTCTTTGAAGGAAGCAACAGTGGAAAGAACTTTATAATTCAAGAAGCCCCGATTCCAATCACAGCTCTAGCTTTGAGTAAATTACCGAATATTAAGCAAATGACTGAATATCTTTGATTTACAGTTGTCTGTTCTATAAGTTGCTGGTCATTATGCCCATTGGAATTCATTCCTGCAATGAAAAGCCTGGAACATAGTTTTCATGAAATAGAAGTCATTATCTTCTTATTAGTCATGAATAGTTGAATATAACAGATTATAGATTCAAAAAATACTACTTAAGAAATAAATACAAATAATTTTCCTCTATAGAGGACTTTTAATGAGATAAAGCTAAACAATAAAACAGTTTTATCTCCTTCTGCAAGTTATAAAAAATGCTGACTTCAAGATTTATTTTATAACACTTCTAAAAAGAAATATATCTGCTAGTAATGAGTTGCTCATTAGAACTGAAGACATGCTGTTTTTATTTTTATTTAAAAATATTTCCATCTATTCAACTCAAACCTCCCCTTCACTGCTAACAATTGCAAACCCACTTAATAAATTACAAACAGTGCTGCTATATATTTAAAAATAATCATAAACAATAATAATACAAAGGTCATTTCTGTCTTAGGACGCTGACTCACCAATTAGATCATTTTATTCCTGTCATTCTTAAGATTCAAAAAGTTGTCTGATACTTGGTTCCCCACACAGATAAGAGGAGAAAGCTCAACTCTTCTCTAGAATAAAAAAATCATTTTTTTAATAAAAATTGAGAAATGATGATGTATCTTTTTATTAGAAAGGACGTTTCCCCAAAAGGCACAATAAAAATTATAAAAATTCCTAGTTCATATTAACACATGTGGCTTTCTTTGAGATGGTGCCAGTCCCTCAGCCTGTAGCAGCCGACGATAAATTTGGCAAAGCTAGTTTCCCTGGCATGGCTTTATATGTGTATTGTTCTAAATAATTATGTACAGTTCTGTACATTAAACCCAAGAGCACAGGCAAGCTTGGCAATATATTCAATTACACTTCTTGGAAGTTTTCATTTCCTTCTTTAAAAATGAGGAGTTTCAGAACGGAAAAGCTGGTTCATTCCCACCCCCATCCCTGAAGTACAAGCAAAGTACTTTTTTAGTTTGGATACCACTGCCGGCTGCAAAGCAGGAACCAAGAATATTCATAAAGTGGGATAGAAACGTCAGAAGGAAATTAGAGCCAATGAAACATTTTCTTTTATAGAGAATGAGATCACAATTAAATATGTACAAATGAGGTTTATATGTGGAGAACAAATCTACTTTGAAGACATAGGCCCTCTGGGATTTCTGAATCAAGAACACGCTTTGGTGGTTTATGAAAGCCCACATTTTCCCCGCAGTTATTGTGACATTTCTATTGTGAATTGCAGGGCTGTTCAATATACTCTGAAAAATGGACAGGATGAATTGAAGTGGAGAGAAAAGGAATGCTCTTTTGCAGCTTGATTTAATCAGTGATGCAGAGGACAGAAAATGTGGCAGGTTTAATTTGGATACAGAACAATTATATGGGAATTTGTAACAAAGGTTACTTTAAATTCTAAATCAGAGGGCAAATATTTTTGCAACTCAACCATCTTCAGTTTAAATCTCTCCATCCCCCACGATTCACTGAAAAAAATGCATCACCACAAAATCCAGTGCACAAGTAATTTAAATTAGACTTAGTTTTTTAAACAAGGGATGGCTGGATGCCACCTGGCTTTGGCACGCTTGGTTGTGTGTTGGGTCCAAGTGAGTTTTGTGTACCCGTGTTGTCTCTAGTCATTTAACATACCATACTTCCCCTAGATCATATTTTATTTGGAGACTTAATTTATTCCTTCAAGCAATAGTGAATGATTTATTCCCGCTGTGAGAAGCAGCTATTGATCAGAAATTTGCATATCATGGTTTACCAAAATACATATACACTATCGAGTATACTATAATGCACACACACACATACCACAGGTAGGTAAGTAGGTAGATAGAAAAATAGCTAGATAGATAGTTCTGTATTCCTTTGTTAGGGCTGCCATATCAAACTAGAATAGACTGGGGAAAGGGGGTTTAAACAACAAAAATTAATTTTTCGCTATTCTGGAGAGTGGAAGTTCAAGATCAAGGTGCCAGCAGGGTTAGTTTCCTCTAAGTATTCAAAACGCTGGATAAAAATACAAAGTACACACATGAGTGTTAGTGTATTCTTTGTGGTCCTTTATAGATAGTTCAAAAGTCTACTCATCACTGTTACTGAAGTATTATCAATAATATTTTATACTTATAATATTAAAATTATTTTTTCTATCATGAGATTTCACAATAGCGTAACCATGAGCAAACAGAATGCTGGATGAGAGGGATATTTTGATTGATGGACCTATCTGGTTAATTGAGGATTGAGCAGAAAGTCCATATAATTTTAACACTTATTAATATTTCTGAACGTTTAACACCTTTGCTTCATGATGTTTAGCAGAGTGGATGCAATTTAGAGTGTCTTGAACATCATAAAGTCTCAACAAATATGTTGAATAGATGAACTAATGATAACTATAAATTCTCAATAAGGTATAGCCCAAGTATTAGTTGTGGGAAAATAAGAATCTGGGTCTTTGCTTTTCTTATTATTCTGCTTATTCAGAGTAAACTCCACTCTGAGTTACAGATTTATTGTTACTATTAGTATGCTAGACTAAAGCATTCATTCAATAATATTTATTGAGTATCTACTATCTACCAGGTTCTAGGAGTTGAGAATATCAGCAAAAAGCAAAAACAAAAACATAATGAATGACCAAATCAGATAAAAACACATTATACATATAAATAGTGCGTGTGTAAACACCCATATGTCATTGAGTGTTTCATAAACATCTCCCCTCTAAAAATATTAGAAAACTATAGTAGGGAGAGGCTATTTTTCATTTTTTGAATTATCTCAAAATAGATTTATTTACACATATTGATATTTTTCTTTTTATAAGTTATAGCAAATACTCAATTTAAAGAACTTATTTTATAGTTATAATAAATACTCGAAAAATTGACTACTCAATTTAAAAATACAAAGAATTTAGAGCTCAAAGTGAGCTAACCTCTTATTTTATCAAACAGATTGGTCAATTCTGATGGTTCAGCTTACTTATTTATCCATACAGATGCAAACTTCACTGAGATCTGGAAACCGAATGATGATCCTCAACAGGAATTTTCTTCCTCTAAAGCTTAGTGTGTGGTAGCATGCTCAGATGACTGAATTTATACTATTAAAAAAGAGAAATTTAATATGTGCTTAGGATTTGAGACCTATATACAATGAGCATATATAAAAGTGTGTGTGTGTGTTTGTGTGTGTGTGTGTTGCATATGTTGCCATCCCCGTCCCTCTATCTGTGCATGACACGTGTGACACCCATCTCCTATGAGCTGTATGACTGTGGCTTCTCTCCATGGGGTTAAAGGGCAGTCATTAGGATGACTCCTCCCCAGTCTGCTTTTCTATCGTGTTCTTCATACCACTTGTAAGGAGCCTCTGCCCACCCCTGGTTTCTTCTGAAGCATCTTGTGAGATGTGCTTTGCTATACAGCCTGTAGTTTAATCCAGACAGACAATAAAAACCCTGAAGGGCTTTCTCATTCCTTTCATTCTGGGGTGGTCATTTTATTAGTGCAAACACATGTTTTCAAAATGCACATTACTGCAAATTTGGTATGGCTTGGGAGTTTTGCATAATTCCCCCTTTTCTTAGACAGGCACTGTGATGGCCTAATTTTAATACTGTGGATAAAACATAAGAAATAGCCCTCTAAATGCTTTAAAACTTTTTGATGCTTGGTTTTTTTCTCATAAGTCAACTAAATGACATTTTCAATCTTATCCTTGGACTCATGATAAAGTATCAGAGAGCCATGAATTTGAACAATATTTTCTTGCCTTCCTCTCTCTTTCACTTTAGAATTTATTTCACTATGTAGAATTTTTGTTCTGGGTTTTGAATAGGAGTAATTATGAAAATAGGACCTATCCCTTCACTTGCTGTAGGAATTCCGTGAATAGTTCATCATTCACAGCATGGACAAAGAGGGAAATACCACCTGCATTTCAGATAACTATGATATTATAGCACCTAATTTTTCTCCAGTTAGTATGGAATAAAATAGAATACTGTGAAAAGATGACAGATAGAGCTATCTGATCTCTAATTTATTCAATAGTGTAACTGATTTTATAACTAGTATGTTTTTGTATTAACTATGGGGACAAAGAAGATTTTGGATCAACTGTAACACCCTGCTCCCTTTTACCCAGTAAGTTTCCATTTTAAAAGAATGCATTTTTGATGTTTGTTTGAAAGGATAATAGTGTTAATGATAACATTCAATATGTAGACTCCAGATTCTGATAGCCTGATAACCCTGCTTTACATCAGGTATGTTCCTGATCTCTGAACTCTGGACTGAATGGGTTAAGTCCTTTAATTAGGAAAACTACTGTGCAGAATTTTAAGAGATGCTAAGGAGTGTAACCTATATAAGTTCTTTTGATTCATTATATATTTTGATTCAATAGTTTTTTGTTGTGGTCAAATTATATTTAAGACAATTAAAGAGAAAGCAAAGAATATCAACAAGTTGAACTACTATAAGAATAGCTTGTACACTTAAAAAAACTAAAACCTAGTTTATATCACCTGAAATTAAACTTGAGAAATCTGCTATGAATAGAAATGAGATTACAAAAATCACATTCAGCATATTCTAAGTTAAGAGACATGTAAGCATTAAAGCCTTATTTAAAATCTTTAAAATTATGTATTTTCATAAGAGATAATCTGGAAGATACAGATAAGTAAAAACATCTCCTTACAGAGTGCTATTAACATGCCAGATGTGTCCAGAGATATTTAAAATGTGACATTTTATTTCATTAAAAAACTATGACTGTATTAGTTTGCTAAGGCTTCCATAACAAACACAAACAACTGGGTGTTTTAAACAATAGAAATTTATTTCTTGCTATCTTAGAGGCTAATAGTCTAAGATCAGATGTTGGCAACTTTGATTTCTTTTGAGGCTTGGCCTGCAGATGACCACCTTCTACTAGTGTTTTCCTCCGGTCTTGTTATAAAGATGCCGGTTATACTAGATTAGGGACAATGTGTACGACTTCATTCTACCTTCTTACCTCTTTAAAGTCATATCTCCATTCTCAAGTACTGGGTACCCTCTATTCTCCAACATAGGAATTTGAGGGGGAAATTGTTCAACCTTCGGCAGTATCAAAGCATACATATTTATTTAAACCTACTTTGCTCACTTAGCACCAGTATAGAAATGCCTTTCTGTATCAATACATTTATTCTTTAAAATTGTGTATTTAATGGATGTAAATGATTCTGTGGTTCATGTGTGTATATATATATTATATATAAAACCTAGTGACTCAAAACTGTTCTTTTATACTCTACACTCTAAATGCTTTAAATATACTTTTTGTTTTAAACAATAATGAATATTCTTGTAACAAGGTCTTGTCACAGTTTAATTATGGTCATAGTTTAATTTTCTTGAAGTGAAGCTGCTGAGACAAAGAATAGGACATTTCAAAAGCTTTTGATACACTTTATTGGATATCAAAAGAGTATACCAAATTATAGCCTTATGGGCAGTATAGAAGAGTTCCCATTTCCTCCCCCAATTTCATCAACATTATAATTTACAAGTCATTAATAAGTTGATTAAAGGAAAATGCATTCTTATTACTATTTGAATTAGCATTTCTTTGATTACTAGGGTGATGAACTCTTTGACCATCTGTTTATTGACTTTATATTTCTTAATAGTGTTTGCTTCTGCTGATATAATAATGTTTACATTTTTTATGACTGCTATTTTTTTAAGGATTTATTTATTTATGCATACAAGAACTGGGGTACAGGCCAGGAGTGTGGGGAGTGAGAGGATTCACCAGAGAAAGAGTGGGAAACAGAATAGAAATGAGATTACAAAAGATTCCAGCAGACTGACTGGAATACTCTGCTGAGGGGAGCAGTGGGTGAGACTGGAGAGGTCTGTTGTGCCATGTTGGTAGCTCCCTGGCTGGGATTGGGCTAGAACTCATGCTGCAGAGGCTGCGGCTAGCTTCATAGTGCCCAGACTTAACCCCTTGTGCTACTAGGGAGGCCCAACTGCAGTTTTTCCATTTAGCTACTTTTCATCTATAACTTATTTTATTTTGCTCAATTTTATTTCAAAGATGATTTATGAGATAATTTTTTTTTACAATACAACTGTTATGTTTCTGGGCTTTTGTCTTCTAATTCTTCTTATGTGTTTTTATGCTTATATCTTACTTAGAATATGTATATATATTACATATGTAAATTAGGTAGTACAAATTCATCAATATTATTCTCTTTCAAAATTTTCTCAGCTATTGTGCTTTTTATATTCTGTATATATCATTGTGTTACATTTTCAGACAAAAACTGAATTAAATTTCTTTATGTAGACTGTTCATGTAGAGCTAGGAATAAATTCAGGTTAGTGATTATTTTCCCTTTTTTAGCTCTCAATTTAGAGTTCTTTAAAATCTTACTCGATATTTTTTACTTGAGTAGATCAGATATTTATATAATTATCAACGAGATTCTAACTTGTTATAATTTTAGCACTTACTTGAATAAATACAGGTTTCCAATTTTAAATGGGTTTTAATTTTATTCTTTTTTTTTTAAAGATTTATTTACTTATTTATTTATTTATACATACCTACAAGCACTGGGTACAGTCAGAAGTGGGGGAGGGTGAGAGAATTCACCAGAGCCAGAGCGGGGAGCAGAGCAGGCAGAAGGACCGAAGTACACTGCTGAGGGGAGCAGCGGGCGGCAGGAGAGGTCTGCGCGCCATGTGGGACCCTCCTCCGGTGGCCAGGGAGCAGCCAGGGATCGAACCGGCGTCTCAGAGGCTGCGGGCAGTCTCTCAACCCAGCGCTCAACCGCTGCGCCACCGGGGAGGCCCTTAATTTTATTCTTATCTTCAACATTACTCCTATATCTAATCTACTTTTATGCCAAGTCAGATTTCCCCAATTCACCAAGATTGTCTGATAGATTGTATTATACTTTCCTCCTAGTTTCAAGCAAATTTTTAAATGTAGGCTTAATTTCTATAGACTCATTTACTTTAAAGAAATTTATTTTTTCAGTGATGCATATACCCTGTCCTCACATTTTCTGTTCTAAGTTTTATTTTTGGGATTTTTTAGGCAGAATATTTATCTCAGACCTCTTCTCGCCCTCTCACTCTATGATGTATAACTTGACTAATTCCCATTTATCTCTTTGGGGAGGCTCCCCTGACCACTCAAGCGCCTTGAACGAGAAGGCCTATCTAGGTTGTTCATCAGTGAAGCCTTAGAATTGAGCACCGTACTTGGCATAAAGTGTGTGGTCATAAAAAAATAAGAAAAAAACCCTGAATGAGATCGAGAACATAGTAACATTTTACCTTACACTAAATATGTGATACATTTCAATACCAGAACTTACCTCCTTCATGTGTGGCTTGTATTTGTGTATGTTTGATTTGGGGATTTGGGGAACAATGGCAGGGCTCAAGGGAGCCTATAGTCCCTTCATAGCTCCTAATGATGAATCTCTATATAACTAATGATTTTGAGCATTTCTGCCCATTGAAGTGTCTGGAGAGGAGCTGGCATAATCGCTCATTCCAGTAATGCTTTTACGTAGGAAGCAAACCTTGTGTTTGATGGAAAATTCCAGAACAAAGCAATTTTGTGCAAGCAAAATGGACTGTAGTTTTGTTTTATATCAGTACTATATCTTCAATGCTTTTCTAGGACCCACCTTTCCTTTCCCCAACCCTTAAGGTATTTGTGTAAAACATCATTAAAACATTTAGAGGGCCTCCCCTGTGCCGCAGCGGTTGAGCGCTGGGTTGCGAGGCTGCCAGCAGCCTCTGCAGCGCCGGTTCAATCCCTGGCTGCTCCCCGGCCACCGGAGGAGGGTCCCACATGGCGCGCAGACCTCTCCTGCCGCCCGCTGCTCCCCTCAGCAGTGTACTTCGGTCCTTCTGCCTGCTCTGCTCCCCGCTCTGGCTCTGGTGAATTCTCTCATACTCCCCGCGCTTCTGACTGTACCCAGTGCTTGTATAAATAAAAAAAAAAAAAAATTTAGAGCCAGATTCCTTTTTTTTTTGTATTGAAGATAGAGTTTTATTTTCCTACTTTATATATTTTAATTAATTGATTGATTTTCTTACATTGTTGTTAATTTTTGGACAGTGTTTGATTTCTCTTCTCAGGTGTAGTCTCTGTAGTTCTCCCACCTCCATGGTACCTGTAGTGCCAAACACAAAGGAGCCTGCTTTCAATGGTGGTAGACTGGGGGTGACCCTGAAATTTGTTTGCCTTTTTCTTCATCTCTGTAGATCTATGCATATGTCTTTGAAAACATCAAGTCTGTCCAATTGGAAGCACTACTCTTATCCTTGCTGAGTATCGTGGTGCTTGTTCTGGTTAAAGAGCTGAATGAACAGTTTAAAAGGAAAATTAAAGTTGTTCTTCCTGTCGATTTAGTTTTGGTAAGTATGAAATCAACATTTAGCATTCTGCCCTCCAATGTTTGCCAGTTGTTGGAATAACCAGCAGAGGCTCAGTATTTTGTGTACAGTAACCCACAGCTACTCCTGTCTCTCATTAAAATAGGGCTAATTTGCGTGGCTATACATTAATGTCAGAACAGGAAACATTTTGAGTCAATAAATTTAAAAAGGAGGCACACATGTTTTCAATTTACACAGCATTTCTCATATGCTTGCAATTTTTTTTGCATAAATAACGGGACATATAGCCTAAGATTTTAAATAAGGAGATATTTCTACTAGTAAGACTTAAAAGATCTCTGGCATGATTCTCAATAAAGCAATAAAAAATGATACCACTTTTCCATGTGACATCAGATCTATTTGACTGCACATGTCCATCCAAGTGATGTTTCATGAATAAATAAATATCGATTGACAAATGTCCATCAATGATTTGGTAGGTTTATTGACACCTTTGTTCTCTCACCTAATTTTGCTTTACTGGAAGGATGCTCATGAATTTCATTGACCAGGCTTGGTTCTCTAAGAAATTTTGTTGTAACACCTTACAAAACAATTAAATAACTTTGTTCCCAAGGTTCATAGCATTAAAATATATGTTTCAAAAATTCCAGAGTCCTCTAAAAGGAACTCTTAGCTCAATAAAGAATTAAGCTGAAAATGAAATGTAAACACAACCACAGTCCACTAGCTTATCATTAATTGGCTTTAGTTTTTTAATGGTCTTTGTATTATACATGCATGAGAAAAGTGGTGTCTATGTAATTTTATTTATTGAGATAGACCTTCAAACTATTGAAATAGTATAGGCTTATGTAAACATATATGGCTAGCACACCGAAAATGGTTTCTGAAGCTTTCTATAAAACAAAGATGATGAATTTTTTCCATGGGTAGACCTTGTATGATTCTACACCTTTGATAATTTGTGGAAATGTATGTAATCTATGTGATCTAAATATGTATATGCTTATTTTTAGTAAATTATAGAAGTAGGAGATATTACACTTGTTAGTAGATTTTATGACAACTGCGAAATATAGTATGTTATTCCAAAGGTTTTCAGAAATACTTAGTGTGTCTTCCTGGGAAGCTTTACTACCTAAGTTTCATGAAACTAAAAATTGGCAGTCAACTTAGGGAATGTCTCTGTGCTAGTAATATAATTGTTGCTTCTTCTTTGCAAAAAATAGTAAGAGTTATCCTTCCAGTAAATAGAAAGAAATAATTATGTGGTATAATCCTGTACACACATACACACTCACACACACACATGTACACGCACGCACACAGCAACTCCTTTATTCTGTGCTCTGTTCCCCTTCAAAATCAGACGTAATTGGATAGATGTAGGTTAGGATAATAGAAAAACCGTAACATTGGGAGACTATTTAATTTTTAAGGTTGCAAATTAAACTCCCTTAAATCTCAGAGGGAGATTTTGATTTTAAAAAAAGTCTTAATTTTCAAGTCTGTGTAACTACTATACTACTCTTGACAACCATGGGACACAGGAACAATATTTGCTTTTAAAAATAGTTCTAAGGTGTTTGAGAGGCCAGAAATAATTTTCTTTTTCTTTTTTTTCCCAAATGGAACCACACAGATTATTGCTGCATCATTTGCTTGTTATTGTACCAATATGGAAAACACATATGGATTAGAAGTAGTTGGTCATATTCCAAAAGGGTAATGTAGACTTTATTTTTCTTTGTTTTTTGTTTTTGATGGAAGAAGGGGTTGGGGGTGGGTGGATTTCATTTTTGTCGAAGACCCTATACTGGACAAAATTCTAATTAATTTTTATTTAAAATTGATAGAAAATGTTAACCTATTAGTAGGGAAGTTTATACTATTTTGTACAGCACTGATTTAAGTAAAAGATTTAGAAATTATTCAAAAAGGTAGTATCTGGAAAAAATCGGGGGCCTTGAATATCCAAATCCAAATCTGGGATTTATTTTTTCTTCATCCCCTCACACATTCTTATTCTCATTTCTCTGAAAAATTAGTGAGAGGACAGGACACATGAATCATTTGAAATAGTAAACCCCTTGATTGGGTAGTGCAGAAATTTTAAAGAGAGAGAGGTTGGATGTGGACAAGAGAACATGGTTCCCTACCTGGTTTAAAACTTTCCTCTGAGCACTGATAGGAAGATTAACAAGATGAGGACATGTTCACCTTACAAGGACAAAAAGTTGTTCCAAATAAAGTTTAAATGAAAACAAAGGCATCTTCAGGAAAAGAGGGTCAGATGATGGCTCATGGGTTATTCTGTGGAATGAGATGTATATATACACTAATATTTTAAATTTGAGACAAAGTTATGTCCTCTATATTTTTATCTCCCAGTACTGCATATTGGTTTCCCACTACATTAAATTGGTTGAACAGTAGAAAAATTAAAAAGATTTAAAAAAATCCTCTGCCCTTAGCCTATACAGATAGGAGCTAGAGGTAAAATTCTGACTTGGTTTTCTAAATGTTTCTCTACTTTTTCAACTCTACAAGTGAGCTTGTATTTTCTCTCTAGGTCAGTTCACTGTTAATCTTAATGAAGGACATTCAATTTTCTTGAAACAAAAATGTTCTTATACTTTGAAATAGTAGCACTTTTGTGTAGTAATATATTTCAGGGCCTGTAATGAAATTAATTTGTCTTGGGGCTAGACTTGTGCCTCTTCATCCTCTCTAATTCTCCTCTGAGTGACCTTTCTAGATCCATCCTTAAGATTTCTAAGGGATCATAAAAAGATCATGCCACTGAAAAGAGATTAAATCCCATTTACCCTTTTCTTGGTGACTTCAAATACATCCTCTACATCTCAAAATGTTTTCTCCTCCTCAGAGTACATCCAGTGGCACTTAACCTGGAGGTTGTTGGCGCTTTAAATGAAATAGCAAATATGAAAAGGGCTGAATATTTTACTCATGGTATTAAATCAACATGAATTTTATTTTTATTCTACTTTTGTACCAGAGGGATTTTGTTTTTCTGGAGGGAGGTAAACTTTACAAAGTAACACCAGGGATAAATAAATGAAGATACCCTGGTTCAAGTGGCTTTCAAAAGACAATAAGACAATGACTGAGTATTAGCTGAAAAAAATGTTTGAAACAGTTCTTTGAAACTGGCAACAACTAACTGCTGTCCTTTATTTCTCAACAGAGGATAGATGGAGCTTTTATGCATATTTTTCTTGACCTATGTGATGTTAGCAGTCTACTGTGAGAGGGCTGAGTTAAAAACAATCAAGATTATGAACTCAATGGCAAATTTAAGGATTAACTAAAAAACCGTAGCGCACAATAAACTAGTGTTTGCATACAGCCTGTAGTATTCAAGGCAGGAAATACAGTCTCTAACACCAGCCAAATAAATATTTGGAAATGTTCGAATGAAAGAACACTGCAGATTTGCTTTTGTTCAGATCAAGGAAATTTTTGTCGAGTCAGAGTTTCTGCGGTGTAACCTGAATTCCCTTGGGCATAAATGCCAGTTAGACGCATGGAGCTGTCCCTGTGGTGTGCCTTGCAATTTTTCTTTTCTGCTAAATAATGTTGAAAACAAGGGCTTCTAAGGGCAAGGCTGCTTGGTTTTCTCATGGGTCTTTCGCATACTCTATGTAAACTTCAGAGTCATTACCACAGTTGAATTCATTGCAAGTTGTTACAGAAATTAAATGAAGGTTGATGACTTCAATATGGTCTTACTTTCCACAGAATTCCTCCACCTCAAGTCCCTCCTATGAATGTGCTCTCTGCAGTCATCACTGAAGCTTTTGGGGTGGCACTCGTTGGCTATGTGGCCTCACTGGCTCTGGCTCAAGGATCTGCCAAAAAATTCAAATATTCAGTTGATGACAACCAGGTGGAGTATGCGTTAGCCCCTCTAACAGCTATTGTATCATTGTACTGCGTGCTCTCAAATCCTGAAAATGCTGAGTTTATGAAAAATACCACTGTCTTAAGTGTATGGCAAGAATGGGTGGAAGTAAACATTAGAAAAATTTCTAAATCATTCATAGAAATCTGAAAATCTGGTCTCTGTGGGTTGTTTATAATATACTTAAAAAAAAAAAGAGGACATCTTGACGTTCTTTTTGATTTGATATTAGGAGAGAATGCAAGTATATTTATCATTGCATGCTAACATTTAAGAATTATGGATTTCAAAGTATAAAAACACTAATTTTATTTGCTCCTCTTAGTAAAAAACAACAACAACAACAAAAAAAAAAACAAATAAAATGAAAGGATGTGAGGGTCTGTTCATAGATTACCAAAAGGTAAGGATTTTATGATCCTATTTCTAAATCTATCAATACTTCTGCCAGTGTCTTATTTCAAGCCCTGTGGCTGTGCCTTGCTGCACAGGTCTGCAGAGAGAGCTGTGAGATAGCAGTTAGAAATGCTAAGTTACCTGGGTCAAAATCTCACTCTGCTTCTACAGGAATATAGTCATTTCTGTGCCTCAGGTTTCTCATGTGTATAAAAGGAGATTTATTCATTCAATAATGCATAAGAAACCCTGCTACGAACTGGTCCAACCATTATGGAAAGCTGTCTGGAGGTTCCTCAGTCTTCTAAAACTGGAGCTACCATACAACCCAGCAATTCCACTTCTAGGGATCTACCCAAAGGGCACAAAAACATTGATTCAACAGAACACCTGTACCCCTATGTTTATTGAAGCACTATTTACAATAGGTAAAACCTGGAAACAACCCAAATGCCCAAAAATAGATGACTGGATCAAGAAGATGTGGCATATATACACAATTGAATATTATTCAGCAATCAAAAAAGATAAACTCATGCCATTTGCAGCAACATGGATGGAACTGGAAGGAATTATGCTCAGTGAAATAAGCCAGAAGGAAAAAGAAAAATATCAGATGGTTTCACTTATAGCAGGAATATAGGGGGACCAAATAAGACATCAGTGTAAAAAAATAATAACAGTACAAAACACAACAAAGCAAAAATGGACAATTATAAATCAGAGACATCCTGCAGGGGAGGAGGAGGGAGAGGGATCAGAGGGAGGGAGGGAGGAGCACAGGGGACTGAGGTGATGGTGCACGGGTGCATTGGGGAAGGAAACTATGGGGACTACACCTGAGGGGGTGGGGGGAAGCAAATATTATTTAAAAATGAACAGTGATGTAAAAAAGAAAAAAAATATAAAAAAAGAAGAAAAAATCCTGCTATGTACCAGGCACAGGTCCAGATACAAAGGAGTCAATGCCACACACCACAAACCATCTTTCCTCATCTCAGAACCCTCGGTGGGTCCTCCCCTGGTGGCGCAGGCGGTTGAGTGCAGCGCTGTGAAGCTGTCCGCAGCCTCTGCAGCGCCGGTTCGATCCCGGCCCGCCTGCAAGAATCTCACATGGCGAGCAGACCTCTCCTGTCTCGCCTCCTGCTCCCCTCAGCGGTGTATTTCGTCAGTCTGCCTGTTCTGTTCCCCACTCTGTCTCTGCTGAATCCTCTCACCTCCTGCAATCTGGCCTGTATTCCGTTCTTAGGAGTATAAATAAATAAATAAATCTTAAAAAAAAAAAACAAAAACCCTTTGAGGCTTCTCATCATGCTCAGGTGAAAAGTCTCTTTAACAAGGCTTACAAGAAAGACCATCTTGAACTGCCACCATCCTTTTTCATCTCTGCTTTCATATCCCTTCTATATTCTGTTAGCAACACTTAACAGCCTTGCTTTTCCTTGAACCCTGTATTATGCTGTTAACTCGGACATTTGCACTTGCTGTTCCTTTTTCCAGAAACTTTGTTCCCCCAGATATCTGCATGCCTCTATTATTCTAATATACCCTTTTCAGGGAGGTCTTCCTTGGTAACCTAAACCCCTAAACTCTAGATTTTTCCACGGCTTCCTCTGCTTTACTTTCCATATGTTATCTTGTTTATTGTGAGCCTTACCTCATTAGAACATCAACTATGAAGACAGATATATTTGTCAGTGTTGTTACTGGTAGTAGTAGAAGCAGGAAACATCAGGATGCTTTTGCAATAATCTAGGTGAGATTTGATGACTTGTCCCAGGAGGTAGCTAGGGAGGAGATGAGAAGTGGACAGATTCTGGATTGGACGTGGGTGCCATCTCAGAAGTGCAAGAATCCAGAGTAACTCTAAAGCTTTTGGCTCAATTAATTAGAACTTAAGATGGAGAAGAATGCTGGAGAACTAGGTTGGGGTGATAAAGAGCGATAGTCCATTTATCAATAGTTTGGATTATTAGCCCTTTAAATGGAGATGTTGAGTAGGAGGTTGGCTCTGTGAGCCTGATGTTCAGAGGAGTAGTCCAGGCTGGTTCCATAATATTGGGAGTTGTCAATGTGTATTTGGGTAGCTAAAATGGGGCCTGAGAAGAGAAGGGGTCCAATGTTTATGATTTGTTCATTGAAAAGGAACCGCAACACAAAGAAAATTGAGAAGAACCACAAAGGTGATCAGATAGCTAGGAGGAAAGCAGAGGGTAGCCGGTCCTTGAAATGAACTAAAAGTCTTTCAGGAAGAAGAGGTGAGCAAGTAAACTCTGTCAAGTGCCACTTTTAGGCCAGTTAAGAAGAATGAACCACTGCATTTAGCATAGAATACTGTTGCTGTGATGGGAACAAAAGCCTTCTTCATAGGGCCTTAAAAGAGAAGAGTGATTGGCAACAGACTTAAAAAACATGTGTACTTTCTTATTAAGGTTAAGAAAATTAAATGAGTGTGGAGATTGGTAGAGTTTCTGGTTCATTGTGAATACTCAATAAACATTTGTTATTTCTATTGTGCTCTTATCACAAACAGTCAAGGGAAGAGAAATTGAATGTAAACAAACCTTGTTCCTTAACAAATGGTACCTGTAGTCTCTAAGAGGTGAATATGAATAACAAGTGATATATTTCATTATTATTAAATTTGCAGGAATTTTTGGCCCATGGTCTCAGCAACTTGATCCCTTCATTTTTCTTCTGTATACCAAATGCTGCTGCCCTGGGAAGGACTGCCTGTCTCTACAGCACGGGAGCAAAGACACAGGTAACTTCACTGTTCAACAGGGAACAAAGGGCTCTCCTTCTTGAGGGTGGGAAGAATGAAAATATCTTTGCTTCTTCAATTTTTTTGTAACTGTCTCCTTTCTTTCTTTCTTATGAATGATCCTTCCAGAAGTTGAAAGATTTAATGCACAGACTAGAAAATCCTTCACTAATGGCAGCTATTGTTGGCAAACTTTGAACCAAAGCTCCCTCTAGTGGTGCCTCTAATTTATTTTTGGTTAATTTTGCCAATTTGAAATTTCCCTTTTTGTTCACTTTTATTAAATAATATAAAGATAATTATGTAGAATAAGTCTTTGACAATATATTTACTATCTATAGGTATGTAAAAATGTGTAAATGTATGTCTGTGTACATTATAATTTAAAGAAGAAATTAATATATATTTTTAAAAACTCAAGTCAATTATACCAGGTTTTATGTTGGGTATTGGTAACATGGCTACGGTGATTTACAGATATTGCTGTGATGAGGATGGTGGTGGTGGTGAGGCTGGTGGAAGCATATAATGAGTGCTGTGTTAGGCATTGAGTCATACTTTTTTATATAAATAAACTCATTTGACCCTTTAGATAACTATATGAAGGATATATAATTTTAACCCTCAGTTTCCACATGAAAACTTGAGGAAAAGAGGGTTAAATTAACTTACCCATTTCATGGTGGAGTGATGGAGCTAGGATTTGAATCCAGTAGATTTATATAAAATCTCAAACTCCTAACCAGTGATCCATATAAAAAAGTTCATGTATATTTTAACATAAGAAATTAGTATTTACAGTAACCATTATTAAAAAATCACATTTATTTAAAATTAGAATTGAGTGATATTCTATAAAATGTATTATTTGATTATTCAAACATTTATTAGTAACATACCTTATATTAAGTCTTTTTGGGGTGGTTGTAGAATAATAAATTTGAAAAGGAGATGGTGCTTGACATTGGGGATAAGTATCAAGAGAAAGATGGGTAAATGAGCATTCAAGATAATATCAAACCAACTAATATAATTGTTAATGAATGTAGAATGGAGCAAAGGACAAGAGACAAATTCTGAATGCATAATAGTTTGATGAATAATTGTCACATTTCATTAACTAGGATGTGAAATCTTCACTCCATCTTGTTTTTTGTACATGACAATTTGATTTTTACACACTTAGTGATTTCAAGTGTAAGTTCATCATCTGTATTGGCAATTACATCTTGGCTAACCATACTCTCAAATGTTTGGGAACTGAATTTGAATGTTTAACATGAACTGTACTCAAGTATATTGTCTCTTACTCTGAATAACTTTCTATCTGTAAAATTCCAAGATTCTTTAGTAGTTTCCAACCAGTTTCTCTCAAAATTGGGTATCTAGATTCCTCTCTTTAAGTTCAAGCAAGTACAATGAGTGGTTAAGAGCATGGGTTCCAGAGTCTGGCTTGGGTCCTGGCTCAGTAATGATTGAGTGACTGCACAAGTAACCTGACCTCTCTGCATGGGGGTGTGTATGTGTGTGGAAGTGGGGTGGGGGTTGTTTATCTGTTAAAGTGATTAATATGAGGATTAAATGAGATAATAATACATTTTTCGCACAATGCCTGAGCACCAAATAATTGCTACTTCTAAGTTAACAGTTATCATTGGTTTTATTATTATTAAAAATTCCATTATTATAATAAGATATTTTCAGAATCTCCTCTTAACATTTGGTATTAAAAAGTCCTGACTTGGTTTGGATACAGCAGGGCAGTTTTCTAATCTAAGTGGCCCCTCCAACTTGCTGTGGGATCTTGAGTGAGTTAGCACTTTCATCCATCACATGCACAGAGAAGGTTAGTATAGAATTTGTGTGGCATCTTCATCTTGGCTGTATTTCATAGCTGGGATTTCCTTAGGTACCTACCTGCTTTTCCAACTACTATTTTAATAAGAATTAAACCAGCTGATTCATTATTGTAACTTTCAACAACGAATGTTTAAAAGAAAGTATACTTTGAGAACACTCAGTTATTTTAAAATTTGGGCATTTAGTGCCTCCCCGGTGGCGCAGCGGTTGAGCGCTGGGCTGTGAAGATGCCCGCAGCCTCTGCAGAGCCGGTTCAATCCCCGGCCACCAGGGAGGGTCCCATGTGGCGCTCAGACCTCTCCTGCTGCCCGCTGCTCTTCTCAGCAGTGTATTTTGTCAGTCTTCCTGTTCTGCTCTCCGCTCTGGCTCTGGTGAATTCTCTTACCCTCCCGTGCTTCTAACTGTACCCCAGTGCTTGTGTAAATAAATTAACAAATCTTTAAAAAAAATTGGGGCATTTATCATTTGGGTTGGGAAAACATTTGTTGTATTAATAGAATGGGAATGAAGAGGTACCTCTTCTCTTTTCTGTTCTGGAGGTCACATAACTTTCCTAAGTACTTATTGTTGCAGAGATATTTTCTGCAAGACATTCTATTCATCAGACTTCGGAAGGTATTCAATAGGACTCTAGTTCAAGAAAATAATGCTAAGCAGCAGAGCATTTCTCTTGCTGCTCTGCTTGTAGAGATGATCACTAATCGTCCAACAATTCCCATTCCATGGTACAGAGTAATACTCTGATTTATTGTCCTTACCCAAATCAAGGAGGCATTCCCAAGACAGTCATTTTAGACCTTTAACATTGCATCTGCTGTGGGTATACCTGATGACTCGCATGCTTTGAAGAAGGAGCTGGCAAGCCAAGTCTTAAAAGCCTTGTTCTAAATAGGCTATTTGTGAAACCAGTGTACTATGTGATAAGATTTTATAGAACAATCACTTAAATGGCTCTGATTCCCTTAGGGATTCAATTTATACCCAGTAAATCAATCTATTGAAAGATGTAGTCTTTTAATTTCGAGGCTAGTAATTATTAATTTAGTTAAGTTATAATTTCTAATGGAAACTTTATTGTATTTAAAATATCTAGGAACATTAAAATATATTTGGCTTCATGGATCCCTTTTAACTCCCTATCACCTTTGCCTTTCTGTGCATCAGCTCCTTCCAGGAAGTTTAGATTCTAGCTGTCTATGGTTCATTTCTGAAGCAAAGATGTAGGGTTTTTCTTTTCAGGCACATTGTAAGTACATGAGGGAAAGTTCCACAGGAGGGATGAATGCCTTTGTCTTCTGTTGTGAAATAAACTTTAGGAGCTGATGTCCTTTCCTTTCCATAGAAACATAGATTTACTGGGTTACTTGAACGAGTTCTCTGTTCTTCTCTTTCACACCAAGCTCTCTTTAATTCAGTGGAATGAGAGGAATCAGGTTTGTTGTTTAAAAATTCTTATCATGTGAAATCATCAGTGCTCCTAAATAATCTGTAAATTATAATTTGGCATACAGTAACATTTTAGTATGTTCCTTAAAGACTTATTTTCCACAGAAGAATTTGGTTCCCCTTTAAAGGCTTGGGAGTTCTAGAGGTGAATTCCATTAAATATGGAAGGAATTCTTGTGTAGCTTCTTCCATTTAGCTTAATGGCTGTGTCATCTATGTTGTTGTGGGCATCAGCAGTCTGTTCTTTTTCGTTACTGAGTAGCATTCTATTGTATGTATACCATGATTTGTTTATTATTTACAAGTTGTTGAACATTTAATTTATTTACAGTTTTGGGTGTTTATGAATAAAACTACTCTAAAAATTTACATATAGGTATTTGCTTCAGCACACACTTTCATTTCTCTTAGGAGGTTCTGGGTCAGATGGTAGGGAGGCACATAACTTCATAAGAAACCGCCAAACCATTTTTCAAGTTGATGGTACCATAATGCATTCCTATGAGCAATGTCTGAGCACTCAATTTCGGTGTCCTTGCCAGTTCTTGTTACTGATTAGTTATTTTTTGTATATATATATAAAATTTTAGTCATTTTAATAGATCCTGATAATCTTTGATATCTCCATAATGACTGTAGGTATATTTGTGGTACTGTGAAAGTCTTCATTTTTTTCTAACTAGGTTGATAATTTGGTCAAATGTGTTATTAAGACATGAATATTTATTTGCATAGGTGAAATCGGTTCTCCATCAAATGAAGCATGGCTAGGAGTCAGGTGTTTTGAATTGCCTTTTGTCAGCAGGTTGAGTAAGTCAGAACATGATACTAATGACTTTTCAGGATTAATAAAGTGAAGTTTGTTCCACTGCCAGAGATTTCTCCCATAATCCCATATAACCGCTTCATACTAGAACTTTTATTAACAAAGAACTCCAAAGAAGACAGTAAATGCTTCGTCGGAAATTTATCATCAGTACAGAAAACCTCAAGTTCCTTATTCGGCCATTATCCAAATAACTCCCTAGAAAATAAGGAGGGGAATCAGGCTGAATGACAACAGGCTAAAGGACTTTTAATTGAAATGTCACTTTCACTGTGAAACAAAAAAACCATTGCTCTGATATGTGGTAAAAGTTTATGGTGTCCTATTTCTTTGTGTGGAATTGCTTTTCCCTCATCTCTGACTTAATTTGATTGCACCAGTTTGTCAGTTGTCACGTTTGGGTTCCTTCAGCTGCAAAATAGAGATGACAGTTTATGCAATTTAACAGTCATGTGCCAACATTTTGTTTCTTCTAATCAAGATGAACTGAGAATGATCTTTTGCCCTGTAACTTTGGGGTAATGATAAAATCTAAAGCTTTCTTGTTTTGTGTGTCTTATATTTTACAGGTGGCTTGTCTAATATCTTGCATTTTTGTCCTAATAGTCATCTATGCAATAGGACCTTTGCTTTACTGGCTGCCCATGGTACAGTAGTGCTTTTCATTATCTACTTTCTAACTTTATTTTTAATAAAAATTGTTATGTATTAAAATGTCTTGGAAATTTATCCTCCATGATCCTAAATCTGAAAAGCATGGGATGAAAATAATGGAGGCGAGTTGGGAAGAGACCACATTTGTTAGAGGGACAAGTGGCTCTTGTATAAAGACTCTTGCATAAAGCTAGCCTTTTGAATTACTTTGATTCTGTGCTCATCTGGAGGGTGGAATGAGGCAGTTACACCAAATGGACACAGAAAGAATTTTATCAGAATTTGGACTATCAGGGAACGTATGCCCAGCAAGGGACCGTTGGTACCACCTTATCCCACAGTGACTCAGAATACGAGTACTAGTGATTCATCTTATTCTTCGTAAGTCTGGGACAATGTTAGACTTCTGGTCTTCAGAGAGATGTCTGAGTCCTTTCTTGTTATCATTATTCATTCATGCATTAAGAATAAATCATTTCTATGGGTTGATCTTCCAATAACCAAGTTTATTTTCAATACAGTTATAAATATCTTGAAGTGAAACCAGATAATTGGTACTCAAAGCAATTACAAAGAAATATATTATATAAACATTTAATACTTTTGCAACAAATAACTTTCAAACAAATGGCAGTGAATAATTATTACATAGTTAAAAGGATATTCAGCCTTTAATATTTACTCATAATTTACTACTTTTTTTCTTGTTTATTTAAAATGCATTAAGTTGTACCCCATTATTTTCTAGAATTGATATTACATTCCTCCAGTTCAGTAATAAGTTAGTGCTCAAAAAAATGAGAATTATTTTAGTTTGCTAAATGGTAATTGCTTTTCTCTAATAGGTAATTTAAAAACAAAGAAAAATACCTTGGCTCTTTAAAATTTAGATTAAAATCTTTGTCTTGTTTCTTTATTAACTTATTTCTCATTTGTAGTGTGTTCTTGCAAGTATTATTGTCGTGGGATTGAAGGGAATGTTAATACAATTTCGAGATTTAAAAAAATATTGGAATGTGGATAAAATTGATTGGGTAAGTATAAACTTGCCATCTTACCTTCCCACTCTTATTTAGATTGTATCAAATATATCCAAGTGGTTATATTCCTTTTTTTCTTGTGGCCCACCCTTGCCCCTAGAAAATAAGGGTCTTATCAGAATATTGTTGTATAGAATTTTTATGACTAAAACATTAATGGATAAATCTATAGTTCATTGAACTTTCAGGATAAATTTGTTGGCTTTTTTTTAAAGATTTATTTATTTATACAAGAACTGGGGTACAGGCCACATGCATAGGAGGGTGAGAGAATTCACCAGAGACAGAGCGGGGAACAGAACAGGCAGACAGACGGAAATACACTGCCAAGGGGAGCAACTGGTGAGACAGGAGAGGTCTGCCCGGCATGTGGGTGGCTCCCTGGCTGGCCCGGATCGAACCCGCATAGGTGGCAGGGTGGGGGGCGGCTGTGGACAGCTGCACAGCACAGCGCTCAACTGCTTGCACCACCAGAGAGGCCACAAATTTGTTGGCTTCTACTGTTCTTTAGATTATTTTCTGTATTTCAAAGTATTAGTCAATACCTTATTTTGTAGTTAGGAGTTGTGGGTATACTCTTCAGTCATCATACTGGATTTTACTTTTTGTATGTTCATTTTTTAGATTGTTTTTGATAGATTTCTTTTTTAAAATATTTATGCATACAAGAACTGGGCTTCAGGTCAGAAGTGCAGGGGGTGAGGGAATTCATCAGAGACAGAGTGGGGAACAGAACAGGCAGAGTGACTGGAATACACTGCTGAGGGGAGCAGCAGGTGAGACAGGAGAGGTCTGCTGTGCCATGTGGGTTAGTTCCCTGGCTGGGGATGGAACTCGTGCTGCAGTGGCTACAGATAGCCTCACACTTCTGTGACTTAACCTCTTTTGCCACCCGGGAGGCCCTTTTGATAGATTCAATAGGGGGATAGAATAAAAATGTCTTTAATATATTGTCTAAATATTATATCAAAATTTATACTGAGAAAGGTATTTCTGGCAGCAGTGTGAGAAATTTACAGTGTTGAAAAGAAGTTAAGAGATTATTAGAATAGTTAAGTAAGATAAGTAATAGACAGTTAAGTAAGAGATTATCAGAATAATCTAGCAGGGCAATGGAAAAATATGACTAGGACATTATCAGTGAATTGAGAAAAGCATATAGTTTGAAATTTATTTATTTTTTTATTTTTGTGTGAAAGAACTGGGGTATATGCCAGAGGTGCAGGGGGTGAGAGGACTCACCAGAGACAGAGTGGGAAGCAGAACAGGTGGATCTACTGAAATACACTGCTGAGAAGAGCAGTGGGCCAGATAGGAGAGGTCTGCTGTGCTATATGTGGATTTGCTCTCTGGCTGGAGATCAAGCTCAGCACTGAGACTTAATCCCTAGGTCACCAGGGAGGCCCTGAAATATTTTTAATTAATAATTGACAAGACTTGAGAAATCACTGGGCACATGAAAAAGGAAATAGAGTAAAGTATGTTTACAAAGTTTCTGATGATAGTGTCTTGAGGAATATTTGTGTTTATACCTGAAGGAGAAATTTAGAGAAAGTACAGATTTAGCATTTAAACATGTTGAGTTTGAAGGTATTTGATAGTTTGAAAAATGGTTTAATAGAATTGGTAATTTCCTACTTAGAGGTGATTTGAGAATTTGGAGTAAGCGAGGCAATGTGGTGTGGGCAAAGAACAAGGTTGAGAAATGTGATGTGGATATAGCCAAAACATGATTCACTGGGACATTGGGTTTAGCTTAATAATGATTTCCTGTGGTTGAACTTCACAGATATTTCTTAACTATGAAGAGATTCAATAGTGGAAAACCTTGGATTATTGGGATATTATCTGGCTATAGCATTTGGAGTGATAATATTGCACAAGCTGTGGGTGATATAGGCTACATGAACCAATAGACAGTGTATATCTAGATTATGCAATAGATAAAATATTCCTAAAAGATCATGGAAGTAAACAAAGGTGAGTATGTATGAAATAATTCAAAGATTGAAAGTTAAGAAATCATGGAAGATGGGTCTCCCTTGTGGCACAAGGGGTTAAGATGCAACATATGCAGCTATCTGCAGCCACTGCAGCACGAGTTCGATCCCCGGCCAGGGAGCTACCCACATGGCGCAGCAGCCCACTCCTGACTCTCCCACTGCTCCCCTCAGCAGTGTACTTCAGTCAATCTGCCTGTTCTGTTTGCTACTCTGTCTCTGGTGAATCCTCTCACCTGCCACATCTCTGGCCTGTACCCCAGTTCTTGTATGCATAAATATATAAATCTTTAAAAAAAAGAAATCACAGAAGATACCATCACATGAAAAATTAGAAACTTTTATTTCTTTCATTATTCTTTTATAGTTTAATAATGATTCTACTTTTAGGTGTAGGTCATAACCCTCTTAGAAAGAATGAGAAAACTGGGATCCAAACTAGAGGCAGTACTTATGGTCTCAGATATGAGTTTGAGTAACTGAACATAGAATTGAGAATTACAGAAACTCGATAATATGGATCAGTCACCAAAATAGATAGGAACAGGCCAGGGAAAGGGATGTGACTGAGTCACTACTGAACTATGTTTCACAGGGATGCATTTCCATAAGCAAAATATATATGTGTGTGTGTGTAAATATATATATATATATATATATATATATATATATATATATTTCCTACTTGAATTCAACTTTGGGGTTAGCTTGTGTTTGGGGGATGAGAATGCCAAATATGGAAGATAATCAAATATATATATAAAAAAATAAAAAAAATTGGGCTAACTAATTCCTTGTAACTCTGACAACCTGCATTTGGATTTTAAGGGGAATTGTTGCAGAAGAGTTTGGGGATTTATTCTAACCAATGGAACTATTTACTGATCTATGTTATAATTTCCATTTGCTATCTTTTCAAAGCTGTAAGTGTAGCCCCAGGAAATAACTCAACATTGTAATCCAGGCTTACAATAGATGATGCTGTGGGAGCATAAATATGCTTTAAAAATAGAACCAGATGGTACCAAAATTTTTGGTTGTTCTGATGAATCATGGCCTCCAGGCTATGTGGTTTTTTAAATGGCAGGGACCAGGATCCTCAGTTCCCTATGCAATATTGAATCATGGAGAATGACCAAACGGAATTTTACTTATGAAGCTTTTGGTGAGGACTTACTCTGCCATACCAGGCAGGTTCAGTCAATATTAGGAGATGAAGAAGAAGCAGAGTAGTCCATGGCAAGTTAAAGTAATGATCATAAACTTGTAGCCTTATTTTTACATGATTGAGTATAGTACATTAGGAAGGAAAAAACATGCTGTGTGCAAATAGAATATTCAAATGAGTGGCTACTCTTCCTGAGAAAAAATACCTCAGTGTCTAACCTAGTAAATGACAATATGAGAATTATGTAATCATAAGTGCAAAATTAGCATTACATTTGTAGGGATGGATTTTGATATATTTGTTTCTTCTATATAAAAAAATTCCTTGATTCACTTCCAATGACTTCGCTTTTCAAAGTAGCCTATTATTAAGAATCACTCAAGCTAAGAGTTGATAAATAATAGAGGAAAAGTATTTTAGTAATAAGTGCCCTTAGAAATGTTTCATGCTTGTCTGAAAACAAAACAAAATAAAACAACAATACTTTACATTCCTCCCAAAGAATCTATGCTATTCAGAGTTTTAAAGAAATTTCTAACTCTCATTTCTGTATGGACTTTAATTATGTTGTTTAAGATGTAAATTGGTAATACAGCTATCAGAACAGAAAGGAATTTAGAATTGCATGCACAGGGAAAGTGCATAACTTGGGGTAAAAGAGTTTGAAAATATTGTTGGTCTACTATTTGGTGAATGCAGAACTTTCTGTTTAGAAAATATAAATTGGACTTCACAATTTTTTTTAAAATATTTTTTCCAACAATAAACTTAGAAATGCCAACTGTAATACAATATCTTCTTGCAAATTGGAATTTCAGGTGGGGAATGAAGCTACAATAACATTGTAATTCCAATTAAAGAAAAAATAGAGTTTTCTCACACTCTTTTGAAATATTACCAAGAGCTAAATTTGCTTTGACTTTTTAGCTTTCACAAATTCTCTAGACCTGGGACCCATACAAATATAATGAAAATGATCTTTATGGTTGTTGATCTAAAGTATTATTGTTCATGTTAATTTCAGCCATTTTAGTAATAGACTTTGAATCCAATGTAGTAATAAACTGCATTAGTTCTTTTGTGAGCAATCCTATAAAACAGCATATTGTTGGGAATGACTAAAAATCTGCAAACGTTTGCTTGTAATATTATTACATTAAATGAGAAAACTGAGAAATTGTGGCATGCTTTTGAACCATTCATTGTGCAAACATTTACAATCTTAAAGTGTTTGTTGGAAATTGAACTAAAGTTTGGCAGTATCTAAAAATAAAAATAATTTGCCTTTTCCCTGAGAATCTGGTGGGGCTAGGGTTTGTTTCTGTGTTCCTAGGCTTCTGTTTACCACATCTTAAATAATATATTCTTGCTGAAAGATTTGACCACAGAAGGTTGTAGAAAGGATTGTGAGGAATTTGCCAGTCATTAGGGAGATGGAACTACCAGTGGACCCATATCTCACGTTTCCTGTTTCTCTTACAGGGCATATGGATCAGTACTTATGTATTTACAATATGCTTTGCTGCCAATGTGGGGCTGCTGTTTGGTGTCATGGGTACCATAGCCATTGTGATCAGTCGCTTCCCAAGGTAAAATCTTATTTAAATGTTTGGAGATATGGAACTCTGGGAGCTCAAATGAAATAAATTACATCTATTAGTATCTATTTAGATGTCTCTTTTTTATTACTTTTATTCCTGAGGATCCATAGAAAGATGTACCAGCATTTTATGAACAAATGGGCTATAGGATCTAAACTATTTAGATATGTTCTTTTTTTTTTTTAATAGAGGCATGTTTTATTTATTTATTTATTTATTTACTTATTTATTTATTTACTTGTTTGTTTGTTTATACATGCACTGGGTTCAGTCAGAAGCGCGGGAGGGAGAGAGAATTCACCAGAGCCAGAGCGGGGAGCAGAGCAGGCAGAAGGACCGAGGTACACTGCTGAGGGGAGCAGCGGGCGGCAGGAGAGGTCTGCGTGCCATGTGGGACCCTCCTCCGGTGGCCGGGGAACAGTCGGGGATCGAACTGGCGCCGCAGAGGCTGCGGGCAGCTTCGCAACCCAGCGCTCAACCGCTGTGCCACCGGGGAGGCCCTAGATATATTCTAATAGTAATATAAAATAACATATCCATTTTGCTTCTTCCTTATTTATATAATGATTAGGAAATCCTACTTCATATTTTATTTGCCTTCATTCTAGGTCAAAGACTCTCAGTATAAGGAACATGAAAGAAATGGAATTTAAAATGAAGACAGAAACAGATGATGTAAGTTTAGTTTCCTTTTCCTTTGTGTAATTATTAACAACTTTCGTGGGCCAAAGAGTTTTAAGATATCTTAAATAGATAATTTGTGACATTTAAAGACATGGTAATTCTATGTTTAATTTGTGAGAATGTCATGGGGGTACTGTGTGCCCCCTATAAATAGGGCAATCTACAAGAAACAAATCAAGAGAAGAACAGCACAAATATTACATTAGCATTCATATAAAGTGATAGTGTGATTCATAGAACAACAGTTAACAGTAGAATCGTGGTCCAGATTAGTTCAGGCATTTGGAAACCTCTTTTCCATTACTTAGTTGCATAAAATGTCAAACTAAACTAACAGTGTTCTGAATTCAATTGATGATATGAGAAGATAGGAATAAGAAAGGGAGTAAAGCAAAGTTGGGTCTTACTATTGCTTTTTTCCCCTCATCATAGATGAGACTGTACTGTTAACAAAGGGTAATTAAGTCCAATGGTAATTAAATGTCAATAGGATAGCTCTCTCACACAGCACACACCTTATTAAGGAAACAGCTTACATAATCTGTCTTGCCCTGTCTGTGTGTTGGCAGTTCAATTGTATTCAATATTTGAGTTCCATTTTCTTGTTTTCAGAAATGACCAAAATAAGTTTAATGGGAGGAGAGAAAATATTGACTTGAATCTTTTCCAGTTTGTAAAAATTGGCCTTATTTTGAACCTACTTTGCAAATGTTTGGCTAACCTTTTTTTTTTTCTTTATTTTTCAAATTTACAGAGGTTGGTACCTCATGATTGACTTCAGAATAGAGAGAACTGATCTCTCATCAGAAGGACTCAAGTCAGGGTATATCTGAGTATGCTTGAAGTAGGAGATAGCAGCAAGAGTCTTGGATGCCTAGGGGAATGGTTAATATTTTTAATATGAATGGAAAGATTTGCTTAGAGAACTGTTTGAATTCAGTGTTTGAGGGTGTCCTAGGCTCAAATTTTCCACTAATGCTGCCTTTCTTTTGCTTCTTTAAATATTCAGAGGTAATTCAGTGTTCATTACAAGTCCTAGACTGACTCTTATATCCCTAAGAGTTCTCTGTTCGTCTACCCCTTCCCCACAGCTCTGTTCATTAGCCGTGACAATTTTTAACAGAAACAGAATGAGAGTTTGACTATTTTTCAGCGTAAAGATTAATAAATTGTCTAATTCTTACCTTTGTCTTAGGCTAAACATGTGAGATAATAAGAGAATATGTAGGAGAATAAAAATGATGAAAAATTTTGCATGTCTGTAAACCTTGATCCATTCCAGGCTGGTAATCCTTCTGAATAATCACAATGTCACATGGAGATCATAATTTTTCAGAATATTACACCTTACAAGTTATTTAACATTTTGTTTAAAAAAAAATAAGATGTAACAGCTATTATAAAGCAAGATTTGATTATGAAGTGTTAGTTGGAGTCTCTAGGTAACTCTAAGAACAGTGGCCATCTGTTCTTTTGGTCTGCCATTCGTAAATTCTCCATCCCTTCTTCACATGAATAACTCATTCTCAATTTGTAGCGCTTCCTACTCAGTGAACCAACCCCATTGAGAATTCTTTTTCTGGCACAATTAAAATTTCCGTTCATCAATACTATTAATTAATAATAATAACAACAATAAATTACTAATTAATATTAATAAATTATATTCAGCAGTCTTTTAATTTTTCATGTTATTGTAACATAACATATTAGCACAATGATGTGGAGTGATTAGTGGGCCCATCTAAGATGTGGGCATTTGGGATAACTAAATATGACAGGCCCAAGAACTTCTATTTTTAGTTTATGAGAGATTTACTTTTTTTTTTTTTTTAAAGATTTATTTATTTATTTATACAAGCACTGGGTATAGTCAGAAGCGCTAGAGGGTGAGAGAATTCACCAGAGCCAGAGCAGGGAGCAAAACAGGCAGGAGCAAAACTGACAAAATACACTGCTGAGGGGCACAGCAGGCGGCAGGAGAGGTCTGCGCGCCATGTGAACCCTCACCCGGTGGCCGGGGATTGAACTGGTGTTGCAGAGGCTGCAGGCATTTGCAACCCAGTGCTCAACTGCTGCGCCATCGGGGAGGCCCATGAGAGATTTACTCTTTTGTGTGTGTGTTTTCTTTTACTAACATAATATCTTTGTATTTAACAACATAGGAGATTTACTCTTCATTAAGAGTTAGTTTCCCAAGTCTTTTTTCTTGACTTGTTTATTTATAATAAACAGCTTTATTTCTAGAGTTTAATCAGGTTTGTTGCTATACAAACTTTCTGAGATTTTCTATTTTAATTACTTACCTAATTAAAAATGAAGAAACTGAGGAAGTATAATGAATATTTCAAATCCACATTACTAATATTTTATTTCTTTTATTCTCTTCCTCTTCCTACTGTTTCCTTCCTACTATTTTCCTTCCTCACTATTTCCTGTGTCTTCCCTTTCATGCTATTACTAAAACCTTAAGGAAATGTAATTAGTTGCTTAGGCATTATTGTTCTGAAGACATACCATCCTCACAATTTCTACATTATTCCCCTGCTTTAAAGATAATAGAGAGGAGAGTTTTACAAAAATGAACTTTTGGAACATAAGACAAATTAGTGGGTACTAAAAGAGAAAGAGAGAAAAGGAGTTCATACCTTGGGACAAAAGGGACAATTGTATGGTAAAGAATAGAACTGGACTTCTGGAAGTGAACTTTGTGTAGTATATACACATGTCGATTTTCAAGTATGAACATGAGTGTTACCTAATATTATACTGCAGTGTTGTTTAAATGATAAAAAAGACTACATTCCAGCCATAAGAAAACAGGTGAATGACTGACAGTTACTGACCCTTTATGTCATATTTTTCAGTTTTTTTAAATATTGAATTTTAAGTATTTACTTTAAATTTCAAAATTGAGTACAAAGTAGTTTTAGAGGATAGTTCTTCCTGGTACTCTTTGGCTATTCTAGTCTATTGCCTTCCCCAAACCCCGTAAATGGGAAGAAGGGCCAGTATCTGAAGAGCTGCAGACTCATCTTATGGTTATTAATGTTTCTTAGTAAAGAGGATACACATTTTCCCTAGAAGGTATGATAGTTTAATAAGATCTCCATATAAGTTATAGTAATGGACATGTCAGCTCCAGGTTGTTTCCACAATTGAGTGACTTGGGACTTGTAAGATTCAGACCCTTTGGAGGGCATTATCCTCTGTTTTAAAATCAGAACTCTGAATCTATTCCTTTTCTCCTCCTCAAAGGAAACCCTGCAGCAGGTGAAAATTATCTCAATTAACAATCCACTTGTTTTCCTGAATGCAAAGAAGTTTCATATTGATCTAATGAACATTATCCAAAAGGAAAATGCCAGCAACCAGCCACTTGATGAAACAGGCAAGGTAGGATTAACTGTTTAATGATTAGGATATCATGCTGTGGGTAACGTTACATCATGATACTAAAAATAAAATCTATCATGTAAATATATTATGGAAGTATTTAGAGTGTTGTATTTTTCCATCTCCCCATTATTAGTTATTTTAAGCTATTATTTGTTCACGTGTCTCAAGGGTGTAAAGCTTCCACTTTTTAAGTAGTAGGCACTGTATGTCAGGGAAAATTAACCTGTAGCTGCCTCTCCTGGAGGGGTCTCTATCTATTGAGTGTGTGCATGGAGTGGGCAGGGGGTTGCTTATGCCTGTGGTTCCACAGATAGCCCTACTCTCGGGGTGTCAGACCTGCATATCTGGTCTGCAGACAAGGCTTTCCGTGCAATTTAATGTTGTGCTTTCCACAATATTTTCCAGTTCTGTTTCTCAGTGTCAGCTTGAAGGGACAGGAAGGACATTGAGCAGGTTTTCTATGATCCCATGCAGACCGGGTAAAGAGGAGTCCTAGAACCCGCAGTGGCTTTTTGCAGGCTTTTATTGGGATTTACTGGGTACATGGCAGGTAGGGGTGCCGGGTGGGCGAGGAGGCTGGCAGGCCTCCCAGTCCCCAGCAAGTCTTCACTCTGGGCTCTCTGTCCTTCTGTCATGTTCTCTCTGTTCTTCTCATGGCTCTGTTTCTCTCTCGGCCTCTCTGCTCCTGCTTCTCTGCTTCTTTCTCGGCTTCTGCTGGCGTCCCTGTGACGCCGCCCCTAAAAGCCCAGTCTCAGCCCAGGTGAATCCCATCTACACATGCCCACACCCTACTCCAGGTGCCCTCCATCAGGCATGCATTCAGGACTGCAGATCCATCATCTATCCTAATGGTGGGAGGGCAGAAAAGCCTGTTACTTTTTACCTTACCCTACACAGCTCATACCTTGAGAAAGTAGGGGGAAGGAGTTGTGACTGTCTGACCTTTGTCTTTGTCACTGGGGTCCCCACCTGACTTACCTCAGCACTTTCACAGGCATCTCCCCATGGTTGGCTGGGTCCACGCTGAGCAGCAATACCCTCCATGCTACTGCCCCATCATGGGAACATGGGTATAACCTGCTGATTCTGCCCCTGCCAGTCAGCTCCTGCATTTCTCATCACCCACCATTTTTGTTTAGAGTTGAATTTCCTTAGTGCCTCTCCTTTTGTACAAGATCATCATTGCTCTCTGATGTCTGGAAGGTGCTCTAGTTTTGCCCCAAGTCATGGAATCCTCTGAGTCCAGTGTCTGTCTGGATTTATTTAAGTTATTCTCCTGGGACTGAAGCAGGGAACCTCCTTTGGTGTCACCCTACCCCTGAGTTCAGCAACATTATAACTTTATTATAAAATGCCAGCATCTTTATTTCCATACGGTGTCTTAATTAACCAAGATATTGAATCAAATGTACATTACGATGTTTGATGTAATTGAGCAATTTGTGATATTTTGCATCCTTAAGCCCTTGACAATGTTAAGAAATGAACTTTGGAACTAAGCTAACTGGGTTTCTCCTGAGTTTTGGCATCTTAATTGAGTAATTGGATCTTTTTGTGTTTCATTTTCTCCTTGTTAAGTGAGATGATTAAAATGAGTAATACTGACCGTGGTCACTGGTTGAAGTGGTATTTATCAGATTTCTCCACTGTAAAGTTATTCTGTCACTCCCCCTGCCCCTTTCAATATTATACTCTTTGGAAGCAAGTCGTTAAGTGTAACCCACATTTAAGGAATATGGAGTGATGGTCCACCTCCTTGAGGATGGAGGGTTTACATAAATTATTTGAAAATCTTTGCAAAGATTTTTCAGGCATGGTATTTTTAAGAAAAGGGAAAGGAGGGCCTCCCCTGGTGGCGCAGTGGTTGAGCTCTGGGCTGCAAGGCTGCCCATAGCCTCTGCAGTGCCGGTTCGGTCCCCAGCCACCGGCGAGGGTCTCACAAAAAAGAAAAAAAAAAGAAAAGGGAAAGGAAACACATTCACTGAATATATTTCATGGCTACCTAACTTAATTATTACCAGTCCATGATGTAAAGTATCATTACCTGAATGTCTCAAAAAAAGGAAAGTTGAGACTTAGAAATGTAAAATATCTGGTGGAAATTGTACATCTGGTGGCTGTCAGTTAGATTTAAAATATATAAATTGCACCACTGAGCATCAAGAAAATAGTTAAATGTTCTCTAGTAGGCCTTTAGGATTAAAACTGATTTCATGGAAGCAGTATAATACAGCATTTGGGAGCAGACTTGAAATGGAAAAGACATGAACTTAGGAGCTTTTTGACTTTGGTTAATTTATTTCACCTTTCCAATCATAAAATTGCTTTAAAGAATTAAATAGCTATCATAAGGTCCTTATTGGTATATAGTAAGTATTCAAAAAATATTAGTTGGCATCATCATTGTTAACAAAAATAATAATGTATTATTTCAGAAGTAGATAGCATGTGATCTCATTTGAGGCATCGATTATTTTCAATTTCAAAGAAGTTTAATTTTAAGATACAGAATAATTTTTATTCTCCAGCATTTCCATAAATCAGGAATTTTTTTTTTTCAGGAAGCTGCAGATGAACACTAACTTTTGTATAATATGAAATGTATGCTTAGTGTTTCTTAGAGAATGTGGTGCTAATGAGGTTAATTTCTGATTGAATATGATACATGAAAAGCATATGCAAATGTCTAATTCCTGATCAAAAATCAAAACAAACTTAGTCTTGCAGAAAATGTGCTAAAAAGATAATCTGACATGATAAAATAAAGTTTCAGCTATGCTAATGTGTTATTAAACTAATTATCATTTGCTTATTATGCTTTGTAGTATTTACTGTTCCATTAGAAAGGCTAGTGAAAATAGTTATTGGATACTAGTTTTTGTTATTTGTGAAGATAAAAATTATATACTTCAAGGACAGAAATGAATTTTTATGACATAATTCTATATACCTGTTTTCATTTCAGTGTGAACAAAACACATTGCTCAATTCTCTATCCAATGGCAACTGCAATGGTGAGTTAAAAAAATAAATAAAACACAGCTAAGTTTTCTAACTTTATATAGACAAGAGAAGAAAATTTTCTTTTCCTTCTCCCCCTCTACTTCCTTACTTTGATCTCCTTCCTCTCTCTCTTGTCTGTCTTCCTCTTCCTTCAATCTCTATGTTCCCTTCCCCATACTTCCCACTTTGTCTTCCTTAATGCTCCTCCTTCTCTGCTCTGTCCTTCTCCTCCCTTCTCTTATGTGGCATCAGGCAACACCACACTGTAAAGAAACGGGTATCATGGAGCAGGCTACATAAAGCAGGATGCTGCTGAAGAGCAAGATCCTGGCCTTTTTATTGATTCATAACATTGGTTGTAAAGGGGGAGGAGCAAAAGGAAAGGTGAAGGAGATTAAGAAAAAGGGAAGAATATAGAAAATCAGGGATTATGAGTCTGCCCCCCAGGCACTTCTTATCTGCTTGATGGCTTGGTATTGTCATTGAGATCATGCCCTAATTCCTCAGCCATGGTTTTAATCTTATCACAAAGCATTCCTCTGATCAGCTTCTGGGGTCCTTTGTTATACATTAGTCCTCAGCCCCTGGGGTGTTCCCGGTCATACCTCCTGAAACATAGCCTTTCCAGTGTGATCCAGCTTTATGCTCTTGTTTGATTTGAAGGGCAGCTTGCAGGGTTGGGCTCTGTACCTAACTGACCAGGCCATTTTGACCTTGCTTAGGATTTAGAATTATAGGTGGCAAAAGGGTGGCTGACAGGCTGCTTAGGAGTAGCAGACCCACACTCTTACTTCTCTGTTAGTCCTCTCACTCCCCTGCCTCTTACTCTCCTCTTCATGTCTTCATTTTCCTCTTCCTAATCCTCCTACTCTTAGTCTTAGAAATAAAATATAGTAAAGATATATAGCTCTACATAAGATGATTTAAAACTTTATTACAAGGCATTAAAAATAACTGAAACATAAATAAATGGAAATACAATGCCCATTGTTTACAATACCAAATACTGAAAAGATGTCTGTTCTTGAACTTATTTATAGCTATAAATATAATCCCAATTAAAATTCCAATAGGATATTTTGACAGTTGACAAGTTCATTCTAATTTTTTTATAGAAACTTGAGTGACAAAGAATAGATAAGATACTCTTGAAATATATGAACAAAGGGAAAGCATGTTTTCTTAGTTATCAAGATATATTATAAAATTCTAATAATGCAGTGCAATGTTGGTTTAGAGAATGTTCACAATAGCATTGTTTATAAGTACCTAAACCTGGAAAAAACTCATGTCATAAAAAAAATAGCTGGTATATGTACATTGTGGTATGTTCATACAATTAAATATTTATTTGATATCTTTATTTTATGGTATACTTATACAATAATGAAAATTAGATGATTTTTATAAATATAATTGGACATAAAATAGGCAAGACAAATAAAAGCATATTGTAAAATTTCAATTCCATGTATATAAACTTAAAAAACAAGAAAAGTGGGTTACAATAATTTTTGTATTAAAAAGATAATAAAAATGAGTATTTTGTTACATGTGTCTGGACACATATACAAGATTGTTCATAGTAGGATTGTTTATAATGCCTCCAAATCTGAAAACTATTAAAATATGTATTAACAGTGTAATAGATAGCACTTGGAATATTTTTATCAGAGGACAAAATATTCATTTTAATATCTATTATATCACTGTATATAGTATATTCTCAACAAATATATAACATATAAATACAGCAGAATAAAATTAATGTTATGTTCATATATGAATCAACTCCATTGACCCACATCAATGTGGCTAAAACTCAGATGTCAGCTTCTATGACCTTTTCTGACATTGTGCTCTCAAAGATTGTTAATTTGAGTATGGTACTTATTTAACAGTGATTTCTTAAGTATTTCACTCTCCTACTGATCACTAGACCATGCTCACTTTGCATAGAATACAACCTTATGGATAACATCAAAAATGGGTAAAGGACTGAATAAACATTTTTCTAAAAAAAATATAAAAATGGCCAACAAATACATAAAAATATGTTCAACATCACTTAGTCATTAGGGAATTGCAAATTAAATCACAGAGATATATCACACACCTGTAGAAATGGCCATCCTCAAAAAGACTAATGATAACAAATGATGGGGTTGATATGGAGAAAAGGGAATCCTTGTGCACTGTTGGTAGTGTTGTAAATTGATACACTCACTCTACATAATTTTTCCAGCCTTCACAATACTTCCAATTACTTTAACCAGTTTCCTGATTTGGTAGTGAGTCTGTAGAGGGCAGGGGCCAGTGTCTCTCTTACCGATTCACTCACATTTTTTGGGTCAGTGCTTAGAGTAACACTCATATGTCTATACTGATTGCTTGAATGAATACATAAATGAATGAATGAACAAATGGACAAACAAATAAAATACTCAATAATATGCATGTTTTCCAAAGATAGTATTGTAGTTTGTTGTAAATATTTCTTACCTCATTTTCTTGAGAAAGTGGTGAGGTAAATTTGCTTCTCAATAGTTAATTGATATCAGAAAATACCTTCTTTTAAAAAATTATGAGTTGCTCACTGACTGTCAAGAACCTTTTGAAGTATATGAAAAGCACTCCTAAATTACACAACTATGAATACTTTTTAATTAAAGGAGTTAATGAATATTCTGCAGGAAAGAGCTGGCTTCCACAGTCTGGAGTTAATTGCCCACCCACACCTGATGGTTAATTTCTTTCTGAAATGTTGTTTTTTGTAGATAAAGCCCATCATTTACCACATCCCACATGGGTATAGATTAGTTGTCTCCTTTGCACATGCTCCAAGCTTACCTCATTTTGCTTAAGGCAGGATATTAGCTGTGCATTCACTTCACTCATTCCTACGACGATGTGATTTTTATTGCTCTCGTTGATTTACTTAGAAGCGTAGAACACAAGGTTATAGCTATAAAATCAGTAAAATGTAGAACTGAAAGGAGACTGTGTAAAAGAAAACTTCACTTATTTTTTGGAAAGATTTCAGAAATGCCTGTTGTCTTTAAATTTTCATTTGAGTGAATTAGTATATTTACCATTCAGGATGTGTTTTTTATTTAGAAAAGACATCAGGAATTACTTCTCTTAAAATAGTTTACTTGAATTATTATCACAAATATATGGCATAATACTTTGCTTGGCTTTATTTTGTTTTGTTTTGGAAGCTCTGAAAAGATGTGCATGTCTTGTATAAAGAAACAGGGAAGAGAAGTGAATTAATGAAAGGGAATTTTTTTTATCACTATTGATAAAACCCAAATGTTTTCATAGTTATTAACCTATCACTATGTAACTTATGAAATAATTTTAAGAAAACATATAAAATGGAAAGTACAATTTATAAGAAAAATACATGTGATAGGAAAAAAACTTGTATTTTAAATTATTTCCTATACTTTTAAAATGATCATTTTCCAGTCATTTAGATGCAGTTATTTGTCTCTCTAGATAACATATACACAGATTGTTTTTTCACTGTAATATTTTAAATTTAACTTTGACAAATAAGTTTCCTATCAACTAGTAATAGTTTGCTGAAGCACTGAGTTGGTAGAAATTCCAAGATTTTCTTGACCTCAGTGGAAAAATACCATGATTTACTAGTCATGTCTGTCTGGCTAAGAAATGACAATGACAGTACTCATGTTCTATAGTAATAATTATAAATAATAATATTATGTAGCTTCTTTCAGCAAAAACAATGGGTTGGTATATTTTCTAAATAAAACAATTGCTAAGGCTCATTCAGATTACATTTTCTTTTTAGCTAGCTTCTTTTATAGCTATTACCAATGACTACCAGATTTTTAAAAATAAAGATTCAAGCTTAAAGATCTAAGAAAAATCCATTAATTCTTTATTTTTTGGGGGATGCAAGAAATACTAATGATAATTATATACTAATGATACGATGCAGAAAGTTTTGGATTAAGAAATTTAGATTACAGTTTACTTTGAGATTGGTACTTTTTTATAAACACCATGCCATTTGTTAAGGACAGTGCTGTAGAAAATGGGGAAGAAGAATACTAATTTTGTCATCAAATTGTGTCATTGTTATTTTACAATCTGTTGCTAAAGATATCAGTAGTCTAAGACATTTGTTTAATCAAGGATACTGGATTTTAAAAAAATACTGATTACTTTCTTTATCATAATGAGAATATGCAACTTTAAGCAGTATTGTGCAGGTAAATCTTTAATAAACAACACTTGGAAGGGAGGATATGTTAGAGGTGTGGGAGAACCACTGAGCTGTAGCTTTTGCCAGTTTTCATGGTGCAAATATTTCTATGACTGATTGCAACCTACAACATGGTATCATTCGATGTACAGTTGAGAATATTTGTATACAATTGACATATTGAAAAAATGTCAAAAAGGCTGCTATGCACTGCCTCTAATCCACATGAAGAAATCACATTTGGTACTTCTCATACACATTCCTTTTAATCTCTAGTGTGGACATGGTTCAAAAATATCTGTATAGGGACCCTTCAAATATCAAGCTCCACAGCACATTGCAAACATGAATTGTCTTACTAAAACTTTTTCTATCTTACTTTGTAAGAAAATATTTTATCCAATTCATATATATCTATATCATGAATTATTGAACTTCTCTAAGAAAAGTTATTTGATATTTGTTAGTTTTTTTACACTCTGAAATGTTCCCAAATTGGTTTAGAAAGTATTTATGAGTCATAAAATATATGCAAGAAAATACATATCAGAGATTAAATAATGAACCAGATGTCTCAGCAACTTAGTATTGATTTAGTAATTCTGTCTCTCTAACCTTAAACAAAGTAGAATAAAAGTGTCTATAATTAAAATAGAAGCAGTTGTGTGTGTGTGTGTGTGTGTATCTATAGGACTAGCATATTAAAGGAAAAAATAAATCTACATTTGCTTTTACTTAAGGTATGTATGATCCTAATCCCTCCCTATCTTTGATAATGAGCAGAGCACGTCATATCTGAGGATATAAATAAGAGCCTCTTGCATTGTTAGAAATAAGTCCTATGTCTAATTCAGCAAATAGTAAATGATACTGAGTGGTCAGTGGATGAGCTAAGTTGTAGTTACTTTCAATTTTTGCCTAAGTTTCTAATTTATTGTTTTGGGCCAAATTTAGGCATACCCTAAATTTATACTTAATGCTTATTCTTCCCTCCCATGTGGGAACCAGAGCATAAGAAGGCACTCCTGAATCGCCGGGCGTGCAGTAGGTTCTAGTAAGTGTAGGTTGAATGAGAACAGGAGTTAAAGATTACAAATAATCATTAATGTTCACTAAAGCTGTCCCTATAATCCGAATGCTTACATCTGCAAGTCATTTCTAATTTTTGGAATTATGTATGTCCTTCAAGTCCACTTTTGCAGAAAGCCTTCCTTGATCATTCCAAAAATATTTATCCTTTTAAAATACCCATTCTTTTCTCCTTTTAATAATATGTCATTTGTATATTAACCCCATTCTTGTTATTCAAGAATAAGCTCCTACAAGAAAGAAATGGAAGCTTACATTATCATTCATTACATTTCAAAAAACGTCTTGAACATAACACATGCTCCATAGTTACTATTTCAATTAATATATGTGAATGTAGATCTATAGATGAAAATTGGAAACAAATCCTGTACCTGAAACCGCTTTTGAAATATATTGAAAGTTACTTTACATTGTTTCTCCTTTTCCTAGGAGTGTTGCTCTATGTAACTTCAGTTTATTCTATATCTTCTGCTTACCTGTTTTTACCTCTAAATGGCAGCTTTTAAAAAGACAAATTTTCCCTCATTTATCACCTCAACACCAGTTGAAAAACAACCATATTCCCACTTTTTTGTAGCCACTATATAGGGGAAAACCATGGACATTTTAAATAGCAAAACTTTCCCAATTATTTTATTTTTTTGAGCGACTTTTGACATAATCCAGAGCTCTAGCTGGTGAGGAACATTCCCCAGATCTTTAGTACCGGCGTCTACTGTCATGACATTTGGGTTTCTCTGGGCTCATCAATGCACTTACCTGCCATACACTTTCCCTTTAGAAGCCACCATCATAGTGAAGCTTGCAAAGGCTGGTAAAAATCAAGGTGACCCCAAGAAAATAACTCCTCCCCCACAAGAGGTAGAAAATAAGATGAGGAAATGTCAGAAGATAAAGATGATAGCAGTGGAGAATAGGTTGTCATCCCTCAGAAAAAAAGGCAAGAAAATCACCACAACGCCAACAGAGAAGGTGATGATTTCCATAACAAATATGGGTGTGGTTACCACACTAGCCAAGAAAGCAATTGTTATGCCTGGCAGGAAGGCAGCAGCCACACTAGCCAGGAAGACAGTTACATCATCAAGTAACAATACCTGGCTTTGCCCAACCAGGCAAAGCATTGGTAACCACTTCTTGTAAGAAGAGCGCAGCCACCCCAGTCAAGGGAGGAACAATGGCAAGAATGCTAAGGAAGACAGCAATGAGGAATATGAAATTTGGCTACCTGTGAAACAGAATGGTGTTTAGCCTCTCTCATCTCCTTCTCTTAGCTATATAGTCATTACCCCAAAGAGCATTTGAATACTCAAACTCAAAGAGTTCAAAATTAGCAAATTAACTGAAAAATTTCAAAAGTGTTAAGAATGTGTTGCTTTACATAAGACCTTCACTATGCTCCCACCATTCTGCAAAGTGAGCGGCAGACATCACAGAATTTCCCCTAACTCAAGTATCTGTTCCTCCTACAGAAGAAACTTCACAGCCGTGTCCGAATGAGAAGTGTTCTCTAATCCTGGATTGCAGTGGGTTGACCTTTTTTGACTATTCTGGAGTCTCCATGCTCGTTGAGGTATTTATACAGCTTGTATTTGCATGGATCATGGATTCCTCCCCTTCAGCAATAGGGTTTTTTTTTTTTTTTTTTTTTTTTTTTTTTTTCACCAGCCACCTACTCCTGGGCCTCAATGCTGCTCCTTTCAACAGAACATAGAACTTCATCCCTCCCACTCCTGTTAATTTGTTTTCAGGAGACCCAGTCAAGCTTCCAGGTATGTATGTGTGGAGACCAAAGGAGAGGATATTCATGTGGGTTGCTCAGAGAGAAGAGAACATAGATTTGAGATGTTGTGGCCATGGTACATGGGGTGCAGTTAGCTTATAGGTTTCCAGAAAGAATGGTAAAATTCCCCTCTGTGAACAGGTGGCCTTGGTGATGGCTGGATATTTTCTCTCACATCGTGGCTGAGTTCAGTTTAACCCAACACCATTCCTGGTCTCTCAAATGGCACCCAGTGCAAGCACTTTCACCCTGTTCTCATGGACAGTGGTGCTTAATTTCTACCCCACAATTTCTGTGGGGTCTCCATGATCCTGGTGTGCAGAACATAAAAATCTTTATTTCTATAAAACTCACATAGTTCACAAGAACACCTCATTTGATGATTCAATAAAAACTCAGAAACTTCTGAAATTTTTCCCCCTTGTTTTTTTGAGTAAATACTAAGTCAACAGGAATTTATTTCCTTTATTATTTCTCTTGGTTCTCTTCCTCAGTACCCTAAATTTAGTGGGGAAGTCTTGAGGATGGAAAAACATGCATCCTCAGTCCTCTACCAGCTTCTGCTGCCTGGAGCTCAGCACATCTTGGCTCTGGGTGTTTGCCCCCCGAAAAGGTCTCCTATCCTGGCCTCATAAAGTTCCCCTCCCTCAGGTGTGACTGTATTCCATCAATACCTTAATCCAAACCCTCTGGACATTGCTGGAGTTCTCTCCATATCTCCCTCTTTTCCATTACTTGCTCCAATGGTTTTCACCCACCCTGTCCTTCCTGAACTCCAAGTCTGTCTGCTCAGTTCAGTGAAGCTGCTGCATTTCTCTTGGGTTCCTCCTCATAGCGCCTTGGCTCAGAATCTGCTTGGAGGCAGAAAGCTAACATCCTGGAGAGCTCGCCTCGTTTGTTTTCTTTCTCTCAGAGAACTCAGTTCTGTGCTCCCTAGCCCCATGGCCTGGAAATAGTTTCTACATTTTTGACTGATTGTCTACTGTTTCACACACAGTAGATGGTTTTGTTAGTCACTCTCCATGGTCAGGGGTTGAATCTTGCATGGTCTTTCAAAGAGTTAAGATCAGTCATCTTCGTGTGGCTTCATGTACAGAGTGATTGTCTCCTGTGGCATTGCATAACTGTCTCTACTCATTTGTATTTTAAATTTGAATTGTCCAACCTTTCAAAATCCAGATAATGCAAAAATCAACTTTAGTCTTATTCTGATATGGAGATAAGGGTGGGAATATATTAAGTGGGAGCTGCTGGTTGGTGAAAGTCTGAGAGAGCAGCTCCGTCTTGTGTTACTAGCTGTGAGGTGAGGTGTGGGGGAAATGTTCTAACCAGCCCAAACCTCAACTTATTCATTTTGTGAAAATGAGGGGGTGATTTTGTTTCAGAATTAGCAGAAATTCAGGAAACAAATTATGCAAAAGAATTAAATTTAAATATTCTAGACTTCAAATCTAGTGGTTGTTTTTAGTAAGTCATCCTTTACCCATATAATATTCTTTTACTTTCTTTTTTACTCTAAAAGCTTTGCACATCTTGTCAGAGTCCAACGGGAGTGCTTTGTATTTTATTGCCTCTAAATCCAGCCTGTTAATCCTCTTTATTGGAGGATTTCTTATATTTGACAATATTTTACCTTAAGGGCTTGTGTAATTGGAAAACATAGTTACACACACACACAAAAAAAAGACAATAATAAGATGCGTCTCCACTCCATACCATTTTTCCCTTTCTCCAGGATTCTGCTTAAAAATCACCTCATTGGGGCCTCCCCGGTGGCGCAGCAGTTGAGCGCTGGGTTGCGAAGCTGCCCGCAGCCTCTGCAGCGCCAGTTCGATCCCCCCGGCTGCTCCCCGGCCACCGGAGGAGGGTCCCGCATGGCGCGCAGACCTCTCCTGCCGCCCGCTGCTCCCCTCAGCAGTGTACTTCGGTCCTTCTGCCTGCTCTGCTCCCCGCTCTGGCTCTGGTGAATTCTCTCACCCTTCTGCGCTTCTGGCTGTACCCAGTGCTTGTATAAATAAATAAATAAATCTTTAAAAAAAAAAAAAAATCACCTCATTGGTGAGGCCTTCTCTGATGTCCCTCTGTGTGATAGTAACCGCTACCCACCCCAGCTTTCTTTTCCTTGATTTGCGTTTGCCGTTTTGATTCACCCATGTTGCTGAGCTGTGGGCCACACTTGTAGAAGTGCTCTTAAGCTTATATGCACAAAGATCACCTGGGTGCTCTTTAAAATGCAGTCTTCTGGGTCTTAGTTTTGGTCCAGGAAACTTTCTTTAAACAGCCATTAGGTGATTCTGAAGCAGATGACCCAAGAATCACAATATGTGTTTCTTGTTTGTATTTTAAAGTTGTTTTTGAGTGCTAATACTTATTAGCTGTCCTGTCTAAATATTGCAAACTGGGACTCAGAGCAAAGAGGAGGCCATGGCCACCTATTTCCACTGAGTGTAGGATCTAGGGTTGAAAAATCAGAGGAATCCAAGTAATCCAGGTACTGGGCATGTTGAGAAAGAGGTTTTCTTCCCTCTTATTTATCTTAATGTTTTTTTAAATTCTATTCTGTGAAATGATGGAATAAGGTGACCGATTTTTTTTTTATTTTATTTTAAAATTGGCAGAAAATGACATTTGCCCTTGACCTGGTGATTTTAATCTGTATATACAAATCAGTAGTTTTGTTGTATCAGCCTGCCTTTTAAAATTTCATTATTACTATTTTTTTTTTCATCCTGGTCCCAGTAAACTATGATTTATGCCAAGAATATAGGTTTTTTAAGTTACAAATCCTGGGTTCAAATATTAACCATATAACTACTTCTCTGATCTTGACCTAAGTATATGTTTATTGTCCTGTTAACTTTAAGTGAAAATACTCAATTTATCAGCTTGCACTGAAGCTTAGAAATGACATACTGCATATAAAACACGCAACAAAGTGTTTTTTTTTTTTTGCAGTTAGTAAGTACTCAGTAATCCTGTTTTCTATTATTTGTTCTCATTTTGCAAACAATATCATTGTGACTAATACTATTTTTTAGTTCCAGCAACCCTGAGAGCAGGTCCAGAATAAAGAGCCAGTGAATCTCTCCAGCCATGCATGTCTTCCTGCTTTCTAGCAACACCCCAGGATTATTTTCTTAGTTGCCTTAGTATAAGAAACATTTTCCTAGGAGTTATAGGTTGAAGAAAATGATGACTTCTATTTATTTTTCTACTTAGTACACTGCAGAGGTCAGGAATGAGAGACTGTGTTTATCAGTATCAACAAATCATCTGTAGCAATGTGTTAGTGCTTCACCGTGCTTAAGAAAAAGTCAAACACTGACAAGTCACCTTGAATTAATCATTTTAACTTATTAAAAACAGAAACCATTTATTCAATGGCAAATCACAGTTCATATTTTAATTGTTTGTTTCCTTGCTTGCTTATTCATGCTCACAGTACTCTATCTCCTATCATTCCACAATTCTAACATAGAGAGATGCATATTGCTAGAAGGATATAAGGGAACATTTTGGATGTACCATGTATACTGTTAGAATGTATTATAAATGCAGGTTTCTACATTTTATATGTAGGACACATCACTACTAGATAACTAAACCAAGTATACCATTACTAAAACTTCTAGATTTGCTTTCGTGGGTTTTTATGGGCTGGCTCAGGAGAATTTAAAATTAAAGATTCTAAGTTCTTTCTACTTTTGATTTTCTAGGACTTGAACAAGACAAGACCCTAAAGTATACCAGGCATATTTGTTAGGATCTCTCATCTTGATGGATTTATTTAAAAACGGAAGTTGGGCAATCAAACTTGACTTCGATTTTAGTGAGGTTCTCAAATTACCATCCATGGGTGTGATTCAGAAATCCATGAACATGCACAGGCTGTAAAATATTAATAAATAATGAGTCAATAGTTATCATCACTTTCATAAATGGATCCTGGACTTCCCTTAAAAAAAAAAAACAAATGTTGAAAACAATAATGTTATCCTTATAGAGGAAAGTTAATGTTTTTATTTTTATGAAATGTAGAAAACTTAAGTAGCCAAAACTTAGTTTTGGTAAAGGTAGATGCCAGATGCCTGCTACTTTAATCTTAGTTTGCATTGACAGTCTTCCAAAAGCATACCAGGGCTTGCCTGATTGTGTAACAATGCCTCCCTCTGGTGGTCTGACATAACAAGCAGTAGCTTTTTATTATGAGAATTTTTCCTTTCTGCTGAAGTCCTCTTATTCCTTCCCACCTTAAATCCTGACTTAATTGTGGATATGCTATTTTAATTCTTTCAGGTTTACATGGACTGTAAGAACAGGAGTGTGGATGTATCATTAGCCCATTGCACAGGTAAGGGGGTGTCATATTGAATGTGCTTCCTCTTCTGGTCCATGTATCCTGATATCATTTGTGCTTTCTTGTAGCTTCCTTGATAAAAGCAATGAACTACTGTGGAAACCTAGACTTAGAGAAACCAATTTTTTTTGAATCGGTATCTGCTGCAATAAGTAACATTCATTCAAATAAGGTGAGTTGAACAAGTTGGCATGCAAACTTTACAAGAATAATTAGAATGTAGAATCAAGAATTTTGTATTTTTTATAATAACCTATTATGTCACTGACTTGTAAAATCTGTTAAAATTTCCCCTCATCCAACATCTTTGCTACAAGTAGAGAAGTGTTTCTAGTCCTTTCTTTTTGGACCAGGTATAAAAATTGTTAAATAATTTGAATGTTCTGATAATATAATTTCCTAGAGAATTTAGTGATCACCTATTAAACTGCATGCTTATAAAATAAGTCCTTCTCCAGGATCTACTATCTTGGGAATTTGAATCCATCCCTGCTAAGTGCAAAAGAACTAAACACAGCCCAAAAGCTTTTTTTTTTTTTTTTTTTTCTGCTCTGAAGGTTTACCTCTAAACTTCTTTGCCACGTTTGGAAATATTATTTACAGAACCCAGTGCTCACATGATCTCAAGTGTTAAAATTACCTTCTGAACACTGGAGATAGGGTCAATTTTGGAACTGTTCCTAAAGCTTTGATTTCCTGTAATTTTTCTTTGACTTTGAGTCATTTCCTCATCCCTAGAACATCATTTGGTGCCTCCCAGAGTCATCACTGTTATATTCAATCAGAACAGTATGTATTTACAAAATAATAATAATGACACTATCATTATTATTATCATCATTACTATTAACCTAACAGTTGGAGTGTTTATTATGTTCCAGAAATATTCCTAGAGCTTGACCTATATTAACTGACTAAATTTGCCACAACCTTATGAGATAGATACTATTGTGTAACCTGTCTTTTGAAATGAGGAAATTGAGGTCCAGGAAAGTTATTACATTGGTAAGTGATAGAAACAGTGCCAAAGTCAGCAATCTGACCTTGGACTTGGAGATTTAAACTGCTCTGCTCTGATACCTCATAGAATGTCCATTTTCTTAGCTTGGCTGTGTAGTTTTATTCTTGGACTATGGTATTGTCTTAAGACTCAAACGTGCTCATTTCTTCCTCTTTTATTCCAGAATTTAAACAAACTCAGTGACCACAGTGAAGTCTGAGAGATCCATTTGCTGCAGTACAACTATTGTCTTTAGCAACTGCCCCGAGGAGGCCATACATACTCTAGTATTTTGCACAATTTTTTTTTGTTGTTGTTTAGATTCTACAGTTGATGTCTAATGCAACAAATATGATGTGACTTAGTAACCACATAGCCACTGGTCAAGATTTACCTATAATCTTTTCTAATTTTGTTATTAAGTAGAATCACTTAGTAGGTTGTTGGTAGAGTTATTTGATAGTAATTGGTGTGCATTTGGTTTTAGGGTACTCAAAGGTTAGCATGAATTTATTTCTTTTTACCACAGTATTTTGTATTGTTTTATTTGTTTTGCTATAAGTTAATTTGTAAAATGGAGAAACACTCAGTCATAAGATGAAATTTAGTACACTTGAATGCCACTGTAAAAATTCAGGATCATTCATAACTAAAACATAAAAATAATTTAGCAAATGTATGATTTTCCCTTACCCCCCAAATCACCATTAAATGTCTAAGGCTAAATGTTACAGTGAGATAGAAGTTATAGAAAATTGGTCAGACAGAACTAAATGACAAAGTAGAATCCATTGATCTCCATAACTTGCCATGCATGACATTTTTGAGGGATGTTTTCAAAGTAACCATTATGCCAATGAAACCAAGTTTTTGACCTTCATTTTGCTGTGAATATTGGAAATGTTTAGGGTCTTCATTTCTGATCATCCTAATTTCCACTTTTCTATACCATAAAATTCTGTATTCAGCTTAAATTTTGTTGGAGCCAGAGATTATGGAATAGCACATTTTATATTTTTCCCACAAATATGATTGCTACATGAGAAAATAGAATACATGGCCTTCCTATTTCAGAAATACAGCATATATAACATAGTACATTTATCTCTATATATCCAGATAGATAGATAGATAGATAGATAGATAGATAGATAGATAGATAGATAGACACCTGTAGTTTGTTTTTCTTTTTCTTTCGTTAGAGAACAGCTTGGATATGTGATCATCTGTAAGCTCACCAAACCAACATGATAATTAACAAATAAGCACCATAGGACAGGCTGACCTAGATATGTTATTGTTTTCATGCTGGTACATATATTTTCAATCACATGCAATTACACAGTTCTGTATTTTTATCTAGGAGTTTGATTTACCTATGAAGAAATCTCTCTTTCAGAGATGCACATTTGTGTTTAAGCCTTAAGGTGTTTTAGGTCTTGAAATTACCAGTATAACAAAATCAGGTACTTTAAAATGAATTTAAGAAGTAGATTTAAAAAATTAAAAGATCAAGGGCCTCCCCTGGTGGCGCAGCGGTTGAGCGCTGGGTTGCGAGGCTGCCCTCAGCTTCTGCAGCGCCAGTTCGATGCCCAGCCACTGGCGAGGGTCCCACCGAAAAAAAAAAAAAAATTTTTTAAAAGATTGATTATTTAGACATTTTTGTGGGCATCTGTTAAGAGAAAATTCTTGTGCTTGCCAAATCATATAATAATCCCCACGAAATATGTAGTAAACTTTTTTATATGACAATTTTAACATTAAGCCCTAGGTAGAATGATGCAATAAAATGAAATGGGAATAATGAATGTTTTGAGTTCTCATAACTTATTTAAACATTTTAACTTCAATAGGCATGAACTGAAAAAGCAGTCTTTGTTCCAAAGGAAGTCCCAATCCCGTCACCATTAATTTGGGTTAAAATGAATAAAGTTAAGTTTCATTCCTATAAATACTGCTCCAAGAAAAGATAGAGATCCTACATGGAGGTAAAATTTCCTTAGAGAAAGGAATTTCACTCTGTTTATCCAATGAAATTATTCTAATGGGTATGGTGGTAACACTCAGCATCCCTAATCTATTGGTGATTTGCACATAACCATGAGTCAAGAAAATGTATTTTGCTGTGCAACTTTAAATTATGCACTGCATGCATTTTCCAATTTGTTAGAGGTTATGGACCATAGATGACATTAGAATCATTAGTTAATTAATGGATATGCATATAATGCATATTCTATTTTATTGTTAAAGGTAACATAATATTTTCTAAGCAGATATATTTGAATGCATTTGAGTGTTTATAGTAAAAGTTTAATGGATAAAACTTTGAAGGCAATAGCTTGGATGTCAAAAATCAATGTTATTTTCAAAGTACAGAAAGACCTAACCATCCACCAAATAAACCTTTTTGTTCTAAGGTTTCTCCTGCAAACTAAGGTCACAGTGATTGTTGACCTAGACGAACTCTCTGGAATTGAGTTCTAGGAGTCCAATAGTTGAATATGAGTTTTAAACAAAGGATTCTAAAATATAAATGTTTATTTCAAAGCAGTCATTACCAACACAAGAACTATAATATGGCAGTAATGTTAAACTATTTCTAGTCAAACTGAATTGTTTTCATGGGATCATCTTATTTATATATATATATATATATATATATGATAAACTACTTTCATACTGCTTATTATGGTAAAATAAAACTGGAAAAAATTAAAATTGACCTATAAGAGTATTAAGGACTTAATAGCGTGACATATATAAATTAAACATAAAATATATTTCCAGGAAAAAGACTGTTAACATTACATTTATGCAAATTAAATGCCCTTAAATTTTACCATTTGTCTTTCATTTTAAAGGTTATTTGCCCCGATTATATGATTCAAGTGTTATAAGGTCTAGCTTGAACTACTTTACAGTAATTTATTTGACAGAATTCCTATTCTATAAATGCATAAAGTAATGAGGAAAGAAATCTCTCTTTTTGAATGAAAATATTAATGTGTTAATGCCCTGTATGGCTAATGTTTGACATTTAGTTGTTACCAAAAGATATTAGTATAAGTATATTGTTGAACATACATATACCTTAGAAATGCACTTTCTGCATTCTGTGGGATGATGGTCTAATTCAATATAGAATATGTTTTTTGGCAGTGATTTTGTTGCCAGATTTCAAATAGGGAGTTAAGTGGTGCTTTCATAATCCAAAGATTTTTAGTTGTTAAAAATCATGTAGTCTAATATGCCACACTTATTTTTTAATATTTTTCAATGCATTTAATTATCTTTTTTTATAATCCTTTGTACTAACTCAGCATGTAACAACCAATTTACATGGAAATAAATTGAAATATGATAAGTATTATGCTTAAATGGATTTGTGTCCAATATTTCAAAGTATTTACTCTCCTGCAAAGCAAATAGTACACATTGCTTTCTGAGACTGACCACAGAGTATTATGTGTTGAAAATTCTTGGAAGTATCCATTATTATTGGTAATTTGTTCTTACAAAATTTCAACTTAAGACTGTGAGGTATTGTGCTATGATTTATGGACTGCTGATAAGGCACTGAAAGGGCACTTTTTGCTGCAAGTTTAAATTTGCACAATCTTCTTTTACCAGGTTTATATCCTTTTTGTCTTAATTTTAATATGCATATTTTATTGGGGGGGTTTCTATGCCCAATTCAATATTTTTCAACACTCTAAAAGTTATTGGTTCAAGGGCAAAAAGTTGTCTCTCTTATAGTTGTTGGAGATACAGCAGTGCAGAAAACAGAAAAATTTCCTGCTCTCATGGAGCTTATAAATATGAAAGGAAGACAAAAAGTAAGCCAGATAAATTTAAAATACATTTATTTTAAATTAGATTATAATATGTGATATTTCAAGAATAAGTCAAAGAAAGTAAATAAGAAGGATGGCAGGGAGTATATGTTATCTGCCTAGATAACATAGCAGGAATAATGACTAATGGAATTTTCCTAGTCTACTTGCCTACTATAACTAATATCCTAGACTTTGGAACATTAAAAAAAAAAATAGACATAAATATCTCAAAGTTCTATAGGCTAGGAAGGTAAAGACCTGGGTACCATGTATTCGTTTGGTTTCTGGTGAGAACTGTCTTACTGGCTTGTAGACATCCTCTCACTGTATCTTCACATGGTGGAGGGACTGAGACAGTGGTCTTTGATGTATTTTCTATAAGGACACTCATGCTATTGACTTAGGACCTCACCTTATGACTTTATTTAATTCTATTACTTCACAAAATGGGTTAAGAACCTGGTTGTAAGACTTGAAACAAAAAATGTAGAAGAAAACAGGCAAAACATTCCACCACTTTGGCCTTAGAGATGTCTTTGGGGACTGAATTTCAATGGCAAAGGGAACAAAAGCAAAAATAAACAAATGGGATTATATCAAACTAAAAAGTATCTGCACAGCAAAAGAAGCTATCATTAAAATGAAAAAAAAAAAAAAAAAAACACCCTACCAAGAAGGAGAAGACATTTTCACAATATACATCCAACAAAGGGTTATAATCCAAGATCTACAAAGAACTCATATGACTCAACAAGAACAAAAAACAAATAACCCAATAAAAAAAAAGAGCAGAAGGCTAAATAGACACTCCTTCAAACAAGACATACAGAGGGCCAACAGACACATGAAAAAATGCTCATCATCACTTATAAACAGGGAAACCTAAATCAAAACTCCAATGAGATACTATGTCACATCCATGAAAAAATGACTCATATTAAAAAAAAAAATCAAAAACAAGCCTTGGCAAGGATGTAAAGAAAAAGGAACTCTTGTGTACACTGGTCCAGCACCTGTGGAAAACAGTATAAAGGATTCTCAAAATATTAAATAGATCTAAAATGATTCAGCAATCCCGCTCCTAAATAACCACTTAGAGAATGCAAAAACCCTAACAGAAGAAATATTTGCACCTTCTATGTTCATTGAAACACTATTTATAGTAGCTAAGTTATGGAAATCTAACTGCCCAAGAACAGATGAATGGGTTAAGAAGAGGTGGTATGTGTATACAATGAACTACTCAACTATAAAACAAAGATGAAATCTTGTCATTTGTGACTATATCGATAGAACTGTGAAGAATTATGCAAAGTGAAATAACTTACAAGGAGAAAGACAAATACTGGATGACTTCACGTATTTAGAATATAAAGAAACAAAGGAACAGACAAAACAAAACCAAAACAAACCCTAGATATCTGACTGCACAATTGAGGGTACCAGGTGGGGAATGTTGGGCTGGCGGTAGAGAGCAAAAAAAGGAGGGTGCCTGGACTGTGGGGGAAGATTATTGGTGCTTTGGAAGACCATAGATGGATGTGTTGTGGTAGCATAGAACCTGAAGGTGTCTGAACCTATTCCCCTAAATCATAGTAGAGAGTATTATAAACCATCATCACCTCAATTAAAAGAAAAGCAAGTTTAAGAAATCTTAATGACATCTTTATAGACTCTATCTCCAAATATAGTCATATTGGAGTTAGAGCTTCAACATATAATTTTATGGACAATTCAGTCCATTATCGGGAACTATAAATTTGCTAGATATTTAAAAATTTCCTTGTTTATCTTGTCTGAAAAACAGACTTCTAGAATTTGATTTAGGTTTAATAAGATGTAATAATTTTATTTAGGTTTACTTATAATGCAATATTTTTACATCAAAAACCTGATAGACAATCGTGAACAGTCTGGTTAAAGCATTCAACTGCTAGACGGTAGGTTAGTATGGATGTAATGAGCTACACCGGGCTACTCAGCTGAAGTTCTGGCCATGAAACAGTGAAATGGTCAATATTGAGTTTGCAAAATACCACTGGCTGTTCAGAGGTTGAGACACATTATATTCTGGTGATGTTTCCCAATAATAAGCCTGCTTAAAGAAAACAGAATTGACTTTGCTAGTTTTCTTTTACTTATCATACTATTTTAAAGACAACAGACATAGATGCTTCATTTTACCAACTGTCACAGAGACGGTCAGAACAGACTTGATGCTAACTACAGCAAGAAGTTTCCATTCTGGTTTTTGTTACTATATCTTTAGTCTTTGTTTTCTTTTTAAGAAGAAAAAAAAAATAGTAGGTTACTATGAATTAGTAAGTGCTCTGAAATATCTTTTTCAAAGTATTTATGTAATAATCTTCACTCCTTTTCTATTCAGTCATCAACAGAAAGGTCATTTTCATCAAAATGATCTCTTTCTGGCCTGGATAAAGACAGCCCTCTCCAGTAAGTGTAGGAAGATTTTTTTGTATTTTTTGGAACTTTTTGTTTTGTTTTATTTTTTGTCACATTTAAAAATTGGTTAATTAATAAGCCCTGTGAGAAGCTACTCTTAAAAAAGAATTGTTACAATGAAAGTAAAATAAAATGCCTCAATAAGAAGATATAGAAAAATCTAAAATTCTATTTGTATTTGTTGGAGTCGCAAAAGTCGCCCCTTTTCCCCTTCCTAGTTTTAAAACAATTTCTAGCTGTGTGAGGCTACAAGGTGAGGAAACACAGACCCCATTTTAGGCTGTAATGCATTGGCCAATGTCCATATTTAATTTCTCTGTTTCTACACATCTTACACTTTGATTTATATGCCCTAGGATTCTTAAGCTTCCATGCTCCCTATTTTCTTGTATTTGTAGTTGGAGAGTTATTAGTTGAATAAAGGTGCTGTTTCCTAGGCTAGGGAAACCGGAGAATGTGCAGGGAAGGGAGACCAGTGAGTGCACGTAATGCTTGGGCATTGGGTGGGTTTGGGGGAGAAAAAAATACTGAGAATAGCACAGGTTTACGGGGGGGGGGCAGTATATTAGGAAGAGATTTGTTGGCATGACTAATTCCATGGTAGTATGATTCCAGAAGTATCTAGAGTCTCCTGAGTCCAACTATCTACTGCATCAGATTTTAAGTCCTGGGGTCCCGTCTCTAGCCACTTGTTTAGGCTGTAGCAAATATTACAAGGAAAAATTACATGTAAGTCATTGCGATGCATTGTGTTAGCCTTAGGAAGAACTTGTCCATCAGTTCAGTTTATAAGGCATTATCACTAAGGACCTGAGAAAACAAAGCACAGAACAAACTTTGATTTGTAAGTCTTGTGAGAAATGTCTTTTGGAACTCAGGGTGCTCCTGAAAGTAGGGTGGGAATGGCGGTGCTGAGAGGCAGGCTGGGGTGGTGATGCGGGACAAGGGGTGATGCTTGGGAGACAGAGGAATGGCAGGCACCCTTGGATGGCAGTATCTTCTCACCCCCTACCCCAAAGGCATAGACATGGTGAAACTGGGGTTTGTGAAGCCAAGCACGAGTCTTCCCACATCATAGTTTTTCCTGGGGCTTGGACTGATTCCCTTCACTTTCGCTCTGGAATTAAAATTTGAGAATAGCAGTGTGACCGCCAAAACCAAGATTGACATACAATTCTTGTCTTGTATAAACCTTTTTTTCAATTGCCCCTCTTCAAACTGCCAATGAAAATATTGAAGTAGTAAGGGTCTAGCTAAACAGAGTGGCGGTTTAAATAATTAAAACCAATCAAATGACGGTGCCAGCTTTCACCTAGATCTAGTTGAAATGTGATTCTATTAATATCTACACCAGAATCACTGCGGGTATTTGCTATATATGCAGACTCAAGCACCCTGTCTACTGCCTGACCTAGCGAATCAGAATATGATTTGGGCATATGACTTAAAAGTCATTGGCTTTCACTTTGTAGCCTAAAGTTTGAAGTCCCAGTCACAAATGCTTTTTTTAGTCTGATACTTGAAAGAAGCCCTGTACTTGAATTTTTTGACTTGAACTGTTTAACACTTGCTCTGTTTGTACTTGTGCGCCAGTCACAACGCATTGTGGTGCTAATCTCAGGTGACCAGAAATGGATGTATAATTGGGTCATGTGGTAAAGGACTGTGTCAAATTCACCCTAGTTTTTGATCACTAAGTATGTCACAGTCAAGAAGTATCAAACATTATCTTCAGTCATATTTTTTTAAGATTTATTTATTTATGCATACAAGAATGGGGGCACAGGCCAGAGGTATGGGGTGTGTGTGTGAGAGAGGATTCACCAGAGATAGAGCAGGGAACAGAACAGGAAGACTGAAATAGACAGCTGAGGGGAGCAGTGGGTGAGACAGGAGAGGTCTGCAGCGCCATGTTGGTAGCTCCCTGCCCGGGGATGGAGTTCATGCTGCAGTGGCTACAGATAGCTTCACAGGTTGCATCTTAACCCCTTGCACCACCAGGGAGGCCCAGTCATATTTTCATGACTGAATTTCCTAATACTGAAAGTTTCAGCCTTCTTACTTCACAAATTTATGCTGTTTCCACCAGGTACTGATGCAATCATAGAAGAAAATGATTCTATCCTCCAGGTTGCATCCCGTCCTCACATATTTTATGAGGAACACATTATATGAGAGAAAGATTTCCTTTCCAGACTAGGACTCCATGGGTAATTATTTTCTTTCCAACCTTCATTGAAATTCCCCATGTAATGCTACCAGAGTGAATTATAGTTAAACCTTTCATTCTGCACATATGGAGCTGGGATAAAGAGACGGTGCCAGCATTATTACTCAGCTACTTTCAGTTTGGGGATTGAAGCTGATGTAAACCATCACAACTAAAGAGAAAATAATATTCAATTATGAATCACTACCAGATGTGTAAATGTATGTCTTCATTTTCTAGTTCCATGTACCATAGTCTATTCCTTACCCACTTTTTTAGTGACTCTCTGTGGGTAATGGATTTAATTGAATTTTCGAAAGATCCAAAAATTAATAAAATGTGTGTTGGGCCTCCATTTCATAATTCAAAAAAATGAAATCAGAAACTATCCTAAGTAAATGTTATGTAACAATGTTCTGTAAACCAAGTCCCAGAGACGCCTTGAGGGACCTCAAAGAGCACCTGCGCTTGACTTAGTTGTCCAGGGCGAACCATCCAGGTTAGTGCCACCATGAGGGAGATACAGTGAAAAGTAAAACAGAACACAACCAATTGTTAAAAAATTATTTTCAGTCTGAGTGAATATGTGTGTGGTCTTGAGAGACTGAACCCCAACTTCTGTGGTGCATAAAGACCTCCATAGTGTTTGGTTTCCAAGTCAGGTGGCTGAAAGATGAGCACATTTTTGCAGCTTGGTGTCCCTGACATTCCTACACTCTAACGTAAGGTGCATCTTTAGTGCTATTACTTTGCTGTGCTCCATGATTCTGCCATTCTTATTTTCCAATATTCTGAGCCATCACCACATCCTTAATCCTCCTTCTAAGTCCCAGCTGGGTCTTCCACAGGTAACCTGGTTTTACCTTTAAGACACATTACATATTTCCTCTCAATTTCCCACTGACATTGGCCACCTAAAGACACAAACATCCACATCCACGTGCACTTGTATTGTCTGAGTATCATTGGCTGACGTCATTGGTCTTTTAATCAAGATCAAATCTGCCATGTGGAATTTTTCTCCTCCCCACCTTGTTTTTTAGTTTTTTTCTTAATCAAAACTTCCATCTTGCTTTTACATGCACTTGTCTATCACTAATTTCCTGTTTTCAGTATGTTTTAAAAAAACTTTTATTTTTGCATTGAAGAACTGGGGTGTAGGCCAGAGGTGTGTGTGTGTGTGGGGTCCACCAGGGAGGTCCTCTTTCTAGTACTTAAACCTCTTTTACTTGCTTGTATATAATGACAGTCTATAATATATCTTTAAGTTACCTCCCCCTAAAGAAATCACTCATTTAGCTTACTTCCTTTTCCTGCTGCTTTTCCTGCTTGTGTTCATCTTTGCTGAATTCCATTACAGTTTTTTGAGAGAATAATCTGTATTTGCTCTCCTTACCCTCTCTAATCTTTGCAGTCTGAACTTTGCTCCCATAACACTTTTAAAGGATTCTGGAAAATAATAATTTTTTATTTCCAACTTTCCAAACTCAATGGCTACTTTTAAATCTTCTTGTTATTGATCCTCTTTCTTTTTCAAACAAACACCCTCTTTTAAAATGATACTGTCTGGGCCTTCCCGGTGGCGCAGCGGTTGAACGCTGGGTTGCAAAGCTGCCCACAGCCTCTGCAGCGCTGGTTCGATCCCCGGCCGCTGGGTGAGGGTCCCACATGGTGCGCAGACCTCTCCTGCCGCCCGTTGCTCCCTTCAGCATTGTACTTCATCAGTCTGCCTGCTCTGCTCTCCCCTCTGTCTCTGGTGGATTCTCTCACCCTCCCGCGCTTCTGACTGTACCAAGTGCTTGTATAAATAAATCTTTAAAAAAAAATAAAATCATACTGTCAGCTTCTGGAAGCCACTCGTGTTCAAAAATTATTTGAACATCTATTGTGCCACAGTACCATACAGGCTGATACACAAGCAATTTCTTGCCCTCAAAAAAGATAATCCTGCAGCTCTTCCTGCCCGCTTGTGTCTATGCAAGTGTCTTTCACTGTCCTATCCCTTTTCTAAAAAAGTAAATAAATAAATTTAAAAAAAGATAATCCTGCTAAGTACTCACAGTTTAAGATGCCATTCAAATGTCTTCCAAGTTACGCACAGGGTCACCTGTTTTATGGCACTCCTCAGAGTCTAGACAATTTTTCTTACCCCAAATTTGGTTCGAGACCGATGATTCCACACAGGCAACAAAGGGATTTGGAAAAATTTGTTACTTATATAATCTGGCCTTCTGTGGAGGGCAAAGCAGGTCTGCTAAGTTGTTCCAAAAATGCAAAGGAAATTAGCTTGAGATTTTTATGATGGTAGGACCTTCCTGAAGTGGTTTGAACTTTTCACAACAAAGGAGGTAGCTGCAGGGCATTCTTGTCAGCTTGCGAATGAACAATTCTTTATGTCTTCAGTAAAAATACTGTAATGTAAGTGAGAAAATATAATACAAAAAGAGAAAAGTAAGAATATATTAACTCACTATTACAATTTGCTACCTAATTTACCTACTGAAAATTCTGACATGGGTGTACGGAACATATGGAGCAATAGATTTATAGATGACATTTTAGAGAATTGTCTTTTTAGTTCATCTGCCCATTTTTTGATTAGGTTGTTGGCTTTGTTTTTCTTGTGTTGTGTAAGCTCTTTGTAGATCTTTGATATCAGCCCCCTATCTGTTGTAAGTTGTGCAAATATTTTCTCCTATTCAGTTGGATGTCTCTGTTTTGTTCATGGGTGATACGGTGGCAAGACAACTATGGAAACTACAGGATGTAAGAAAAAAATAATTAATAAAAAAATTTAAAAATAAAGATGACTCCTGAAGTCATCTTTCTTTTTTCATTGTACCATGTTGACTTTTTATCTTTACAAACCATGTGGAAAACATTTCTCACCATTCTTTATGTTTGCTGGCTTCTGTGTATCTCTCTGAGTTCAGTCATGTTGCTACATTCAGTTGGTGAGTTAGTTGGGGGTTGGGTTCACCCAGGACTGCACAAAAGGCTGGACATCCCTACCCTCTTTCAAGTGGACACTTGATGAAGTGATGGTCTCAGGAGTCCATGGGAATGAAAGCTGAAGCTGAGGACCTCTTGAAGTCTTAGGCTTGAGAAATTTAAAAAAAAAAAGTCACTTCCACCACATGTCTTCTACACTGAAACTAACCCAATTTTTTGGTGTGGAGGAACAATTCTATATCTAGATGGAAGAAGTAATAGAGCCATGTCATAGAGGAAAGTGCCTAGTAATGTAGTCACCAACCAGGACACCAGAGTCCACCCCTGGTCATACAAATTATTCACATTTCTTCAACAGGCAAAATATGCTCACCCCATCCCAACTCTCCACAGGTTCTGTCCAATTATAACCTCAGGTTTGACATCCAGATCTCATGACCAGAGTCCAGTTTGATATGGGCCAAGTTCCCCAGCCCCTTCTTTTGACAGGTGCAGCTTCTTTTGACACTAAGAGGAATGAACTAGAAACACAGTGACCATCTGGCTGTGCCCTAAACACAAAAAGTGAGATAGGGACAGGATAACCTTGATGGACACTCCTGTTTGGGAAAAAAAAAAGGGTGGGATGGAGCAATGGGCATACTCAGTGCCCACATTGGTTTCTAATACTATTGTCCAATAGAAGGAACCAGGGCTGCTTGGATAAATGGGGATTCTAGGGCTGGAGCAGTTTAATCATTAGAAAAACAGACAAACCTAATCTGAAAGGCAAAGACCTCTAATTTGTCTTTAAAATATCTTACAATACATCTCAAAATGGTCAAGGTCATCAAAAACAAAGACCACGATATTGTCATTGCTGAAGAGGTAAGGAAACATGATGACTAAATGGGTTATGGTATTTTATGGAGCCTTCTAAAATAGAACAGTAGAGCACTGGGGAAAAAGTGAGATCTGAATAAACTATGGCATTCAGTCAATAGTAATACACCAATCTTGGTTCCTTAGTTGTGACAAATACATCCTGGTTATGTAAAATTTAGTTTGGAAAAGTGAATGAGGAGTATCTGGGAACACACTATCATTTTCTTTTAAATATGAAACTTCAATTTAAAAATTTTCAATTTAAAAATCATTTAAAAAGGGTCAGAGTGGTGAGCACATAGTCATAATTTTATAGTAATTTTGAAAAACATTTGGGCAAATGTTACCAGCTTTCCCTCTTTTTGGGGACAAGGTATAGTGTTCCTTGGTTGGGGTCCATTTCCACAGCCTGGGAATGATTCTTGAATCCTTTGGCTTTGGATCGTGGCCTCTCCCTCTGGCTTTTTGGAGTCTACCTTCCAAAATATCTTCCATTTTTTTCAGAAATAGCTAGTACTTACAGAATAGTTGTCTTGGTTTGCTTCTTTTTTGTAGAAAGTTGAAAGTGGAAAGATCTTTTTGTTCATTTCAGTCCCAGGAGGCAGTGTTTGTGTCAGAACAGTTCCAATAATGTTGTCATGAATCTTACTGAACTGGATGCCATGCCCCTAAAATGACATCCATGATTCTTTTGGAAAATGATCTCTCTCTATTTTGTTCATAGAAAACTGCTGTGGGACAGCATACTTTTGATTTTTAGATTAGGGGTCTATGAATCACTACTTTAAGTCTTTCCAGGATGTTAACAAAGGGTTTTAAGACTATATACTTAGGGCCTCCCCGGTGGCGCAGTGGTTGAGTGCTGGGTTGCGAAGCTGCCCGCGGCCTCTGCGGCGCCGGTTCGATCCCCGCTGCTCCCCGGCCACCGGAGGAGGGTCCCACATGGTGCGCAGACCTCTCCTGCTGCCCGCTGCTCCCCTCAGCAGTGTACTTCGGTCCTTCTGCCTGCTCTGCTCCCCGCTCTGGCTCTGGTGAATTCTCTCACCCTCCCGTGCTTCTGACTGTACCCAGTGCATGTATAAACCAAACAAACAAACAAACAAATAAATAAATAAATAAGACATGCCTCTAGAAAATTAAAAAAAAAAAAAAGACTATATACTTACATATATTTCTATATTAAGACTATTTCTCACAATAAGAATTTTCTATGGGATGGAAATATGAAACAGTTTTATATTTCAAAACACAAATTCCTATTTCCTTTATAATTCTTTGAATTCCACTTTCAAACTGGAAAGTTCTTGCCTACTTCATGTTTCTCTTCCCTTCTCTGATCAGATCAGTTGGAAAAACAACAAAAAAAGTACTTTCAACACTGCCTGACACTCTTCTTAGCCAGATCCAAATACCTTTTCTATATTCTAGGTTGCTACAGGCAATATTTTCTCAGTTGCTCTGCTGCCATGTAACAATTTTACAATACTCCAATATTTTTTATTATATTCTACCAGCATTTTCTCATTGCTTTTCCAGTCTCCTCTAATGGGCCACCCTATTTTCCAGTCTCCACTAGTGAATCACCAGTCTTTATTCTTCCCCTTTTCCCTTTCCACTTGACAACTCCCACTTCATAACGTGTAACCTAAAGAATTAATTGCCTTCACCCTGTCATATGAATTTTTCAGCAATATTCTCCCACCAGAATAACACAGAAATGAAAACCTAGTCCTTCTCACCAATCATTCCTATGACTTTAACCCATCCTAAAGTATCAGAACAGGGTGAAATTTATTCCCTAGGCTTGTTTACAGTCATAGTTATATACCTGGTGGAAGGTTTTGCCTTTTCCTCCCCTGATCTACTTGAGGCAAGTTTCTTAAAAGCTTCTAATTTCAATACAGTTGATGGACAGTTGAGAGCAGTCACACTAATGCAATGTTGAAAAGAATTGTGTACTGGCCAAGAGTATAAAAGATTAAAAAAAAAATCTAAATGTCTAGTCAAACCCATGTTAAGAATCTATGAGAAATATCAAATTGACCTACGATGACAGTCATGGTCCAAAGTCCCACAGTTGGCATATCGTGGGTGTTTGCTAGCTGCGTGTTAAGAGCAAATTGACCTCAGGAGACTCACAGAGAGATCAGTCATTAAATGGGAGAATTTATGCAAGGCATTTAACACATTCTTTCATCTAATAATGTTTACTGAAAACCTATAGTGCCCCAGGTTCTTTGCTGTATGCTGAGTACGGATCATCACATGAAAAAGAGCTGGAAGCAGTGATGTTTACTCTAGTAAGGGGGAGACGAAAATAGGGCAAATGGATGTGCAAATAAATTCCAAGAATTAAGAATGTTCCCTAAAGAACTAAGCAAGGCACCATCGTGACAGAGAAAGGAGGTGAGTTGAGGAAGGATTAGACTGAGACAGTTGGGAATCCTCTCTGTGTAAGGCACTGTAGGAAGGCTTCTGTGAGGAGATGACTTTTAAGTGTGACTTTTTGAGAACAGGAAGACACCCAAAGGAAAAGCAAGATTATGGGGAGAGGAACAGACTGGAGAGGACTCCACGAGATGAAAACTCAGGCACACACAAAAATCTCTGTAGGGCCTGCCTGGTGGCGCAAGGGATTAAGAACTGCACTATGGAGCAATCCACAGCCTCTGCGGCACAAGTTCGATCCCTAGTTGGCCAGGGAGCAACCCACATGGCCAGGCAGACCTCTCCTGTCTTGCCCGCTGCTCCCCTCAGCAGTGTGTTTCAGTCAGTCTGCCTGTTCTGTTCCCTACTCTGTTCCCCCTCTAATCCCCTGCATATCTAGCCTGTACCCCAGCTCTTTTGTATGCATAAATAAAAATAAATCTTTAAAAAAAAAGTAGCAAGAAAGCATTCAAGTGTTAAAATGCTGAAGGGACAATAGCAAAGCTGGGGGGTGATGTGTGTAGTGGAAAGAATAGAGCATTTACAAATGGCAGCAGTTTTTATGTGTGTTTTTAGGAGAAAGAAATCAGACAATGCATAAAAACATCCAGGATAGTGCTTGAAAGCACAATAGGTGCTCAAGCAAGAGAATTTATTGTTGTTTTTGTTATTTTTAGCAGTACTCATAGCATAACTATTTTTTGAGAAAATAGATCATACTTGGAGTGTCTCCTTTTGATAACACTTTTTATCTGTCTTCTGTGTCAGTCCCTGGGACTCCCCCCAACATTTTTAATCTTGCCTTCAGAGCACCAATATTAAGCTGTTGTGCCCTCTAGATATTCCACATATAGTGGTGGCCCCATTAGAATATTTGTTGCTTGAGTGGGTTTATACCATTTATTTCAACCAAGATTTTTCCTTTCGTTTATTTGCTAAAATAATTTTTAAAGAGAAATGATTGAACAAAGTAATTTTTAAAATGATATAGTTTGATAAAGAATACCCCACATTTCTGTATAGAGGTTACTGATCATTACTGTGATTATCTGGGGGGGGAATAGGAGCCCTGCCCTAGAGAGTGGGGTTTGGGAGTCACCCCCAAAAGCATTTGCTCCTCTGAAACCAGAAGCCTGCATCTCTCCCCAAGCACTCATGAATGATTGATTTGAGATTCTGCACTCTTCAGAGTTTCTTCCAAATGAACAAAAGACAGTCATGCTTGGATTCTTGGTGGCATTTAGTCAGCCCTTTAATGTGATTCTAATGGTTTGTGTGTGTGTGAGAATTAACAGTAAATTCATTATGAAAACTCATTTACCACAGGGTTGACACCAGCAAAAGCCTGAGGCAGCTCAGGGAATTCTGGGACACGACATCTGTTTCAGTGAACATAACTCAGACATTCCACATCCGTGCTCGCTCATTGGTGTTTAATAGCTTCTTGCACAGCTCCTTTCTCCTCAGGACATACACATTCACACACAGAAAGCCATAAAGGCCAAATGTCTTCTTTAATCCTCTAAGGCTTACTTAGCTAAAAGGAAACTGTCAAGAGCCATATCAACTGCGTATGCCAATAAAAACTAATAACAGCAACAACAACAACAACATAATAATAATAATAGGAATAATAACAGGAAAGAAAAGAAAAAAAAAAACTTGGCTGACTCAATGCACCTAAGATTCTAATTTTCTTTATTTTGCTGCTTTTGTGTCAGATTTCTATGTATATTTAAAACAGCATGTATAATTTGATCTTACCTACTTTGCTATGATTTACTGTTAATAACTTTACTGAAGTGTAAATGGCCTCACATATTAATTGGGTGTGCTTCCTGTGACATATGCAAACTGACTTAGAAACTAACATATGCTGTTATTACTCATAATAGATCAGCTTTGTCTGAAATATTTGTGCCCTAAATTACCATTTGGCATCTCTTCAAATTCAAATCCACCTTCTGCCCTGAGATGAAATTCAAGGATTTGTTTTCTGTTTTATATATTTTGGAGAGGGTGCTTTCACTGCCACAATAAGGAGTGTTCAGTGTTTACATTATAATGACTATTTATGGGGGTTTAATATGTTGCTTGTTGCAAATTGCATCCGACGGAAACTTGGCAAAATGGCACAGAGATGTGGGACCACATTCAACTATATTTAACATCGTATCAGGCAGTTGATCTTTTGAAAATCTATGGTGTTAAATGATATTTAGCATAATCTTACATATTCTTTTCATCTTTTGCTTTGAAGAAGCTAAATGTGGTGCTGAGATTTAGAGTAACTTTACAGAAAAAAATGTGGTTTTTAGTTGCCAGCAACTTAGTAAGATATGGGGTGGTTAATGACAGAACCTAAAATTAATACATTTGTTTTTAAACTACTAATGCTTTGTAGATTGTTACTGTATTTTTATATTATAGCTGCATAGAGCTTGGAGGCATCAACTGACCTGGAAAAAACATGTAAAGATGCTAAAGAGGTATACAATTGCCAAAGTGAGATGGTTGGTTTGAAATACTGGTTTGAATTCACTAAATTGTAGAGCCTGCTTAGTTAGATACTTCTATGCGGGTGGGAAGGGAGAAACTTGTCATCATCTGTAAACATTAATTTGTAAAAAAAAAAGTGGAATATCCTAGATTTTGGAGGCAGTTAAGATCACTGAATCAGAATCATAATATGTAAATAGTAGTGTTTCCTGTGAGTTTTTAACTTCAAGATTTTGTTTCTTGAAAATAACATTGTTTGAGGGAGCCTGTGATCATGGGCATCGCATCCTGGTATGTTCTTGCCATGAGTATAAACTACAACTCCCCCCCCTGATACTGTTTCAAGGGGCCAATGAGCAGGTCTGGGTGACCACAGCAAGGCTTCCAGGTAACTGCTCCCTTGCTAATAGATATACGGCTTGTTTGTTGCTTGCTTGAGACTGTCCCCTTGATGCTGGCTGGGTTCCTTGGCTGCGGTAAACTCACTGCATGCACAGTATCTCTCTGGACACACAGTGTCACCCACAGGACTTGAGGATTTGGAATATAAACCACTACACTGATGAGCGCTGTGTACTGAGCTCTGAGTGCTAAATTGTATCTTCTACATTTGGCATCTATGAAATGGTCACAGGTTTATTCCCTGCCTTCCTCTTTGAATCAGGATTCTTCCCTGACAAATGCATTTTGAAAAGTGCCCCAAGAATATTTTGATTTTAATCATTAAAAAATTGTAAATTGGCAAAGTATAATAAACAAGGAAGTTGTTTTATAGAGATAATTCCATAGACATTATCCTTATTTTAAAAAGTCATTGTCTCTTTAACACAGGGTTAAATGAATCTCTCCCAATTTTGGTGGTGGGCGCACGACAGTGGTGATACCAGGTGGGGGTATCCAAGTATTACTTCAATTAAAAATAAGTAAATTAATTCATTAAAATTTGTAAAGTCCCATTCACTGGTGTCTAATATGTACATTTTTTTCTCTCATTTATTGTTGTCTCAATGTCCTTATAAGGTGAGTAGTATTATTCTGATTTTACACGTCAGGAAAGTGAGGCTTAGCTTGTTCAGTAACGTGTCAGTGTCAGATGGCTTTGAACCCAGGTTTGGCCAACTCCAAATCCACAGCTCTCAATGTCTAAATTCACATGTGTTAAGACTAATGATTGCTTTCAATAATTTGTGATTAGCTTTTTTTCTTAATAAAAATTTATTCTCAGAATTCTACCCATCTGCTACCTCCAGGTGTGGTTCTTTTGCCTTTTTCATTCAATTGCACTGTCTTTCTAAAATCATAAGTCATTCATTTGGCATAAAATCAAGATTGGAAGTCATAAATTGAGTCTTGCTTGAATATCATGGGACTGGGCTGTTTTTAATAAATAAAGTAAGATGTTTCAAATAAACTTGATTGTTCATACTAGTAAATAACCAGATAGTCCCCAAAAGGTTGAAATTATTTTAAATAAACTGATTCATGGTGTATTTAATTTGCTTCAGTTTTTAGACAATAGAATTTAGTTTTGCCAGACTCCTTGACGCTATAGATAAATGAACAGAATCTAGGCTAACCAAAGCACCAGATGGCCTGAGGTGGGCGGGAGGAGCAGTCCTCTTGAACATATTTGATATCTTATGTTTAGGGTTTTTTTCCAGTTCCAATGCCTCTGGCTTGATCTACAATAACATAGTTACAATAAATAAAACAAAACCAGCTGATTCTACTAAGTCAGTCTGATTAAATTTATAAAACTTTATTTACCGTCAAATCTTCTAAATGCATGCAAATAATTAATACATGATCGAACATCTATTGGGGCTCTGTAGTATTTAGGCCAAATCTTTATAAAATAAAGCACATTCTAAAATGTACTGTGGGATATAATAGCAATGGGTTTCTCTGAACCAATAAGGATACTGCCAAAATGTTACTTTGGAGAACCACAGTCTTCTGTGACTAAAAGTGGAAAGTTTTGAGCAGCTTTATCTCAAGCTAGGGCCTGATAAAAGAATAGAAGTTCTAGTTATATACTATAGATTCTCACTGGGCCTCCTTGGTGGTGCAAGGGGTTAAGCATCAGCAGCATGAGTTCGATCCCTGGCCAGGGAGGTGACCCACATGGCGCAGCAGACCTCTCCTGTCTCACCTGCTATTCCCCTCAGCAGTGGATTTCAGTCAATCTGCCTGTTCTGATCCCCACTCTTTCTCTGGTGAATCCTTTCACTCCCTGCTCCTTACATAAGTAAACCAGGCCAGCTTGCTTGGTTGAATCCATGACTCTCAGTTATTGTAAGTCAGTAATAAGCAGGTTCTCATTAATTCAGAAAAATGTTATGAAACTAGGCATGGAAAATAGTTTGTATTTGAAAAATGTGATGTCATGATATGTGTGGCTTAATTCAACAGATGTTTTTTGAGGTACTTTTTCGTGTACTTTTTTAAAACCAGAAAGTGCCAATGATTCAATTTAATGTTGACAATGTTGTCTTCAAAAATCAATGCCAAAGAAGGAATGGCTTTGGGGTAAATATGTCTGTGCCCATTCCTTCCGCATAAAACATTCAGAAGGGAAGCATTTAGGAGATAGTACCTTCTACAGGACAGGTCCATCATGAAAAATGAGAAAAATGATGAATAAGGTAAGTTTTGGTACAAGATCAGCAGTTGAGGTGGTGGTATCAGAGCACTGTACCAGGGGCAACTTTTATTTCTTAATTTTTGGTGCGTCAAGCTGTTTATAAATTGAGAGCAGCAGAAAATCCACTCTTCATAGCCCATCCCCTAAGCCCATGTGACACCCTTCACCTGCAGCGGGTTGTGACACTTTCCTGATGTGGGGGATTTGGCAAAAGGAATGCACAAATAATGAAGTGCCAGCGGAAAACCCAAGCAGAGCGGAGGATGCAGGCCTCACAGAACAGCGGCAACCAGTTGTCTGAGGCTTGAACCGCAGGGGCATTATTTTTTAGCCACAGGCTGAGATAGCAGGATGAGCAGAAGTTTATATTAGATTTCTAACCGGGATGAAGTCTGTTTTTTGCCTTTTACCCACACCCTCTAAACACTTAGAAGCCAGAATAAGGGAAAAAAATCACATTTTAAAAATACTACAAATGCCACGAACATCCCCAAATCCATAAAAAAAAAATTCAATTGACTTCTATATACATGTTGATTCTGAGTAATAAATACCTGAAATTTATTTAATATTATAATGCAATGTTACTTCAATAAAAAATTAACTTCTGCAGTCACATCAATAATATTTTTAAACATTTCCTCCTGTATATTCTTTGATCACCTCTTCATATGTCAGTAATTAATTTTCTAAAAAGATGTAAGGAAAATTCATTATTTCCTTTAACATAATTGAATAAAATTTGTATTTTTGTATTAGGAATTTAAGAAATATATTAGTTTCACAATTCAGTTTTAGTAAAGTTGTATGACACTTACAGTAGTATAGCTGTTAAAGTTGTAAAAATCTCTATCAAAATTTCTTTTATGTATCAACTGTGCCATTTCAGGCATTTCAAGTTTTCTTGTGTAATGACTACTCTTAAATGATCCTCTAATTCATAATCAACAATCACAAACCTGTCATTGGTGTTCTTGCTGTAGTGTAGTAATCTGAGTATTAATTTTGTCACTGTTCATATTGGTTTGTTCAAAAGGTTATTTAAGTATTTTTTCCCAATGTGTTAAATGATTTGCTTTTTTTCATTAATTGGATTCTTAAATTAACCAAGTGTGATTCATTATTTCTGCTTGGAAATGATGTCTTCATATAAAGAATTACTACTTTTGATTTTATGAGAATTTTTTGTTGCACTGCAATTCATTGTTTCTTGATTTCCTCATGCATTTTTTTATTGTTTTTCACTCACTAGTTTTTATCTGAATTTCTAAAACTTATTTAATATGTTCATTTTCTTTTATTTTATTTTTAGCAATGGAAAAATAATGAATTTAAATACATATGTATAGACAAGTCATATGGTTATAAATTCCAAAGAATAATAAAGAAGACCAGGCATATTTATACAGGGTTTTTAGGGCATTAAGGTGGGGGAGACTTCGTATGACAGATAAGGAGGTGGTGACCTCTTACTCTGAAAGTAAAATTGATGTTCTTAGATAGAGAGAACATACTTATTTGATAAACCTACAGTTGGGTGAGACACCCAAACTAAAATCTTTCATGTCATAAAAGGAAGAGGGATCACTTTTTCAATTAGGTAAAGGGTAGAAGTTTAGGACCTATTGATCCATTCTTTGATTAGGGAGGGGCTAAGGATTTGGGCAAGAACAGAAGTCTCCCCTAGTCTTCAATGCCCTCACTATTCTCAACTCAAAACAATCTGCATTATTTAAGTCACCTCCTAAGGCTCACAGATCCTTAATTGACCTCTAGTTCTCATACCAAAATGACAAGACTCCTACTCTGGGCCCATTGGGAAAAGACTATCTGACCTTTTTGAGAGGACTGATCCCACAGTTTGTTCCCTTTGAAACTTCTATGATGGAAGGTCCTCATTTTGAAAGTGTGGGTACTTGATCAGCCATTTGTCTTAAAAGTCAGCCCAATTAAACCATTGTGTCCAATTTCTGGAGGGAAGCTTTAGATGGGTACAAGTAATAATAAGGGTCATTTCTATGGAAAAAATATTTAAAGACTGAAACAAACCACAAGTCCATTCTGGAGTCCTGAAGGAAGTCATTAGATGTTTCTAGATGTTGGTGTTGAAGTATCCTAGATGGGATGAAGCAAGACAATTGTCTCTTTCTTTGCAACTTGATGTCATTGAGCATTTAGGAAAACAGCAATAGTCATGAAAATGTCCACAGCCATCTCTGTGATCTCTCTAAAGCTGACAAAGTTTTCCATATCCAATTTGCATGGACTCAGACAAAGACAGTTGTAGTTTTAATCAATTATAGTAAAAAAAAATATTTGGAGAAAAGCTGGAAGGTTAAATAGCTTTGAAAAGTCATGGTTAGAGATTAGAATAATTCAGAATTCAGTTCAGTTCACAGGAAAAAACAAAAAACCTCAAAAGCAATTAAGAGGACTTAGACTCTAATGACCGCAAAAATGGTATTAAACAAACATATTTCGTTCCCTACTTTCATTCCAATTCTACTAAATAATCACAGTAAAATTCATTTGCAAATTATATCTAGTTTCAATAAAGATGGCCAACTTTGTTTCACTAGCACAATAAGAGCAAAATAGAGCAACACAATTTTTTAAAATTTTCACTGGAACTTTTCACAGAGAACATCAGATCAAGCACTTAATAGCTTCACAAGACTTGGTATCACACCAGGCTCTCACTATAAGATTTTACCTGCAATACTTATATATTTATGGTAAACTCTTCTCTTCTTGAGGTCCCACAATGTCATGGTGTTTCTGGGTCTGCCAATCAGTGACCTTACTTTCTCTTTTCCTGATATAGCTAAAACCCTGAAAGCAAGCTATCAAGCTGTTTTCTCTTTGAAGGCACTGAAGTCCATCTAGATTCCTGAAAGCAGTGTGGTCTCAAATATGACATTCTCATCAGAGCAGCCATGTTTCCAATAGTCTATTATAAAGAAAAAGAATCTTATTTGATTTATGCAAATATAATGCTATGAGAAATATGAATACTTACTAAAAGTTTACATTTTTAAGACATCAGGAAAAAGAGAAAGCAAATGTTGCAAAAAGATGCAATTTACCTTTGCTTCAGGTATTAGCTCAAAAACAGAAAAAGGAAAAATGAATAACAAAACATTTCAAACAAAAAGTCATTAAAAATGATACCCTCCACAGTTAATTCAATCTCATATAGAAAATCTTGAATCTCCTGTTAGCAATTATTATGAATCCAATTTAAAATGACAAAATATAAAACCAAATCAATATAATTTTCACCTGTTTAGTTGAAACTTTCCAAAACATTTCCAAATTTTATTTAATCTGGTATATTCCCAATTTATCTTCTCCTTAACCAGGTCCCCAAAGAAAGTCAGTCTTGCTAAAGTCAACTGCTGAAGGTGAAGTATGATGTAAGAGTAGGAGGCATGGAAAGAGATACCTGTCTTTATGAATTGAGGTAAAAATGTCTTACTTATAAAAAATGTTTTTAAAAAGTTCCATCATGTGACTCACTGCAGAAGTTTTCTCAGTAACTTTGAAAGGACCCAGGCAGGTGGGGGACCCTGAAGCTTAATAAGCTTCATCAGTTTCATGGTAAATGAGTCGCTGCTTCCACTTAAGGACAGGTACATCCATTTGCTGCCCAAAAGCATGTGTGCCCTGAAGATGTAAGTTACTTTCTGAAGCTGACAAAGTTACCATGTGTAATTATTTGACACAATAAAACAGGCTGTCTAAAGCTATTGCAAAGATTTGAGATAAGGAGTATTTTCTCTTGAGTTCCTTTTGACTGCTCCTATGAAGCCTTTCAGTCTCCACAGTGAAGAAGCAAGAGGTGGTGTTTGGCTGTATCTGAGAGCTGGTTGTGTTTGTGATACACAGAGGTGGGGGTGGCAGATTCAAAATGGGAAACACCCATTGTTCTGCAATTTTATTCAAAATGGTTGCATGTTCAGCTGAAACAGTGAAGAGCAACTTCCTCACTGCTGTCTTTTATGAGGGTATGTAAAGGAATATAATACTTTCCCCCTTAGAGAAAGACACAAACTTTCTAAATTAATTTAAGCTATCTGCTTTATAGTTGATCACCTTTGGCACATCATATAACAAATCGCATGCTAAAAATCAGCATGTGAAGCATTAGTACAATCCACAAAATCCTCTTGGAAGAAAAAAAAAGTAAAGAAATATCCCAAGGCATAACATGCAAAACCACTTTTCTCTAATCAAAGAATCATTGCAGACTTGGCTGACAATCCTATAATAAATGACCTTCATTGTTGCTCAGAAACTACATGCTCTGTGAATACAGCACATTCCACATTATCTAAAACTCAGAATTAAGGACTGAGGCTGTTTTTAGTGCAGCAAGAGAATGAAGGATGACTTTTCACTTAATTCCCATGCCCTGGAACATGCCCCTAGAGAAATTGTTGACCTTTCTATATTTACATTCATAGAACAGAAACCTGAACTTGATTAATAAGGACGCAAAAAGAATTATCTTGAGCTTGTGATTAATTCAGCTGCATCTACTTACTTTGCATATTCTAACTAAACCAGAGAAATTTAGATAGCCTGATCTATATATTTTGTTTAATCCAAATTGACCAAGATTTTTAAAAATGTTTACTTGATTTTTTTTTTTTTTGCTAACGAGCTGCAAATTCCATCCATAATCCTAGTTAATACTGGTTTTGTGTTGAAGACTGAGGTAATGAAGATTACATAATCATGTGACCACTGTTTCCTATTGTTATTTTTAAAAGTTAAAAAAGGAATTCTTTAGTATATGGTCATGATACCTAAAGAAATTCACCCAGTAATTGGGTTATTTTATCGACTCACAGGTATACTTTGAAATGTATTGAAGATTCAGGGTAGGTTCTTTGGAGGGTGTGTTTTCAACAAATAATTGGTAATCAATATTATTTATATAGGATCACAATTAAAAGAATCAACTTTTTAAAAAATGTATTTGGGAATCAATCGATTCCCGCACAGCCCTGCTTAGGAAAACAGTTATACCTCACTGGGCTTAATTTGTAAGAGCATGACTCCGCCCACAAGTCAGGGAGATCAGAGTCCACAGAAGGGGGTGCCATTATGACTCAAGCAGCTAAAACCACGTTCTGATTCAGTGACTCTGTTTAAAAACAAGGTAGTAAGGCAATGCTATTATCAAACACTGAAAAATTTTCTTGAGAGAAAACAAGATGGTAAATTTTTTTTCTAAGACAATGGAGAAATTACTATTATTTATGCCCTGTTTCATTACAATTCCTTGGTAATAATTATTCTTTCAAAGAAACTCAAAATTGCCAAATATAATCCATATTGTTGAGTTGAACTGTAGAATGATTATTTAAAGATGCTCACTGGCCAGTCTGTCATTCACTCGTTTAATAAATATGGATTGAGAAGTAACTAGGTCAATTAAAATGTAGGAAGATAGTCTTAAGGAGTTCTCTGCACAATTCTTTCAACACAGGTTGTTGATAAGAGAGGGTCTTCCAGGGAAGTAAATTGATGGGAAAAATATGATCTGACTTTTGGGTTTGTAAGCTTAGGAATTATATTTGTTAGTGTGCCCTAACATAATTTGACTTTGGAATACATGAGACCAATATATTCAGAATGCTAACATATTAGTTCCTTTGCAATGAAAAACCTAACAAACAGGAAGATCAGAATTGCCATTTTTTTTTGGTTTGCATTGTACTTTAATAGTGTACTCAAAAATGAGCAAAAAGGAGCAATGTCAGCAAGATAGCAGAATAGGAAGGCCCAGACCTTCCTCTTCCACAGAAATACTGATTTAACAACAATAAATGGTCCAAGAATCCTATATGAAAACTCTTGAAATAAGTTGCAATACCCCAGGCAAGCTTAAAGTCAAGAATAAATGCATTTAAAATGAGTAAGAAAAGTCTTTATTTCTAGCATGCTAGCACTTCCTCCAAGCTGGCACAGGTTATAATTGGGAGGAAAGCCCAACTTGCAGCTTTTCTTTTGGGAAAGAAAGAGAAGAGAGGACATATGTGAAATATTCTGGCTATTCAAGGTTTGCCTGTGGGACTGGTTTCTGTTTCACCTGATTCAGAGCGTTGATGGAACTGGTGTACTTTAGACGCTGGGGGCTGCTGGGACAAAGAGAGCTTGGTGGCTTGTACAAACCCTGAAGAACTTGTAATGCCACAGACAGAAGCCACCATAGCTCATTGTGATTTAATAGAGAACTCAGCTCATAGTTTCTTCCTTGGGAGGGAAAGAGAGAAATGGAATATGCATCCAATTATTCTGAGTGACCTAACTTGGAGCACTGACAGAACTGGCATTCTGTGGATGTCTGGGGACTACAGAGAAAAAAAGAGCTCAGCAGCTTGTTGTAGCACCAGCAGACCAGGACTTCTTCAGACACCAGAGAGAATGAGGGACTTCATGATCCTGAAAAAGAAACTGGCAAAATTTCCTAAATGGAAATGAATTCACAAGTCTGAAGAAGATAAATCCTTGTAAAAAGTTTGATAAGCTCCTAGAATCTCTATCTAGGTTGATTGGAAAATGTCTTATATACAAAGTCAGTCATGTAGGTTGGGAAAAGCAGTTTTCATGAAAAAAAGAAAAGTAATAAAGCACATAGGAATAAATAAATCTCCAGAAGACGAATCTAAGTAAATGGAGATCTATGAATTATCTTCCAAAGAATTCAAAATAATCATCATGAAGAAACTCATATGTATGGAAGCAAAAGAAAATGCCTGGTTATAAACATATGTAATTGAGGACTACTTTATATTCCAGTGAGAATCAGCTTAAAAATGGAAGAAATAAAAAAAAAAAAAACAAGAAAAGCAAATAAACCACATAAGAGAGATAAGAAATGTTCAGAATCTATGTGACGAAAAGTTCAATATTATACTGAGGAGCATATATTCAAAGTCCTAAAAGAAAAATACTGCCAAAGGGCAGAACTGTCTATCAGAAGTCAAAGAGAAGTAAAGACCTTCCATAATAAACAAAGCTGAGGGAGTTCATCACCAATGCATCTGACCCTAAACTTGTTCAAAATGAACTCATATCTTTCCTCTTTAAAGCTAACATTATTTACCTAGCACCCAAACCAGAAATCTTTTCACCATTCTATATAATTTTCCTTCTCAAACACTTGCAATTAGTGAATGTTAATTCCCATTTATTCTATTTCTCCTACATTACCTCTGCTATTATTACAGTTCAAGCCATTGCCCTCTCACATGTAGATCATTGCATCTACTTCCTGTCTCTTTGCACTTTCTCCCCATACTCCACCATCCTCTGTGCTCCAAGCATGCAAATATTATTATTACTACCTTGTTTAAATCCTTCACTGGCTCTCTTCGACCTACAGGGTAAAACCCAAACTTTGTGAGTATAAAAGATTCTCAGTGATCTGACCATGATTTACTTTTGTATTTATATATATGTTATCCTGATGTAGCTATTATATTTGTCCCCTTTTAAGAGACCCAAACTGGCCCTATTGTGTTATTTGTCTATTCCTGGAAATTCTCATTGCGAGGTAGGAAAAAACATCCTTTCTTCTCTCGGTGCAACAGTAAAGATGTGAGTTTTTAATGGTCAGTGGTTGTGTTCTCTACCTTATAGAGAAAATTCCTGTATGGTGAAAAAAGAAAGAGCTGTGAGATATAAAACCAGGCAGAGATTAGAGACAGAGAGAAAGGTGGAGAAACAGAGTTCTAATTTGAAGCTCTGTCTCTCAATCCCATTGTCCCAAAGGCAGCCTTTGCTTTATTATAATTTGGTTATTTAAATCAGCAGGTTTCACTTTTTATGTTTAAGTTCATTTGAGCTGTATATCTGTTTCTTGCAAGCAAAAGATAACTGACTCATATGATCCCCACGCATACATTTAATGTTTAACCATACCACACCACAGTCATAATCCTCCTCATGGTACCTGTCTTTATACAGCATTCCTTCTCGTGTCTTTTGTGTGTGTGTGTGTGTGTGAATAAGCTGAAGAATCATCTTTCGAGATGATTTAAAGTGTTACCAAATTCTTTCTTGATACTTCAGATTAAGCAGACCATGATCCTCTGCAAATCTCACCTATAGAACTTGCCACTTTGTACTTATTTCCCTTATTGGTGGGAATATTTTTCCAGAAGTGACCCAGCCTTATTTATTTAGCAAATGTCATTGGTAACAATGTCTAGAGAGAGAAAGTGTTCAATTAATAATATGTTTACATGGGTGGTAATTTCACAATTTATGCTTACTATTTTGAAGGGGAAATATTTAAGTACTCAGAGGGCAGTCCTATCAATTAGTTTTTAGATATACTTGCTGAAACTCTCCATATTGTCTTTATTCTCTATGTGAACAATGAAAACAAGTGTTATTGCTTCTATTTAAGAAAAGGTATAAATAAATCAGTTTATAACATTTGTCAGAAATATAAGCTAATGAAGAAATGAAAGTGAAACTAAGGGGAGCTCTCCTTAAGGATTTGGTTTTCTAGGCATTGTGAAGCAAGATTGATATTAACATATCCAGTGGAGACTGGCTCAGTCTTGAGGCAAAGTTTTTAGAGTAAATTCTCTTGTTATTATCAGTGTTATGTATAATTGTCTCAGAGTTAAGCTCCACATTCATATTTTTCAAAGATTAACAATGATAAATTCATGTGTCTGTGCACAATTGTTCAAAGAAAGCATTGTAGCTTCCCAATTTAGGTTGGTTTCCTAATACTTAAGACAAAACTCTGTCACTATTTCAACCAAATTCATGACTGTTCATTGTTGTCAATCTAAAATATGATTTTAGTGATTTAATACTCTTTTACTTGAAATAAATCTTCAAATTGATAAATAAGTATATGTAATTTTAGCAAATTAGATTGAGATCAAATAATTGTAAACAGTGCATCTTAATTCTAATAGCAGTATTCTTGTATTTTTTAGCATGACTGAAGATATTTTTTACCTGGCAATGCAATACAGAGTTGAGTTAGATGAAGTTATAATAGATCATTTTCATCATTGAACTGCAGAAAAGCCCCAAATCTAACCAGTACTTTCTGTAGTCACCTACTACATCTCTTCTCCTTTCGAGGCCCATCTAATTTTAATCCCATGGACAGAAACGACCATTTGAATCAATAAATGCTGATTCATTCCCATGAAAGCTGAAAATCTTTGGAAAATTCTTTACAAAACATAAGGTTGGGCCTCCCTGGTAGCGCACGCAGTTGAGCACCGTGCTGTGAAGCTGTCCACAGCCTCGCAGCACAGGTTTGATCCCAGCCAGCCACGGAGAAACCCACATGGTGCGGCAGACCTTTCCTGTCTCTCCCGTTGCTCTCCTCAGTAGTGTGTTTCAGTCAGTCTATCTGTTCTGTTCCCCGCTCTGTCTCTGGTGAATCTTCTCACCCTCCCGCACATCTGGCCTATACCTCTGTTCTTGTATGCATGAATAAATAAATCTTAAAAAAAAAATAAGTTTGAAGGGAGACTTTTAAAAATTATTATTTTTCTTTTCCCCAACTGCAATTTCTCAAAGACTTGTAACAGAAGTGACTTCTTGAAATTTTTTCACCTCAGTACCACAGCTCAGAGGTGGTTTTTTAAAATTTTTCTCTCATTATTTTTCTTTTCTCTCTCTTTTAATGTATTTGAAATGCTATTAACATGAAAGGAATTGAGTGAGCACAATTTCTTCCTAACTTGATATTCTTGCCTGTGGCTGAACACTTCTAATTTTTTCTTTCAGGAAGTGCTGGAGGAGTAGATGAAGATTAGTGAGCCAAACTTAAGAACGCTCAAGATGAAACAAACCAGATTTTTTTTATGTCTTTAATAATTTCCAGCAGTGATGAAACCACATAAGAAAGAAATAGATATTAGTAATAATTTTACATTAATATTGGTCATGGAGTACTGAAGAGAAAAAAAAATCATGCTCATAATAATACATTTGTGAGTCATGCAAATTGGATTTATGTTGTATGACAGCAAATAGAGTTCCTAAGAGTCTGTAAATAGAAAAAAAATGAAACGTGCTCTTTTATTAACTATTTCTAAAGCTCTATTTGATGCAATGATTCTTATAGATTATTGCTGAGACTTGCATACAGTCAGCATTCAATCATAACATGTTGAATGATTCTAACTGAAGATAGGCATTACATCCATTTTTATGTTAAAATCATGTTTACTTGAATCTTAATTACAGAATAGAATTAACGAAAGAGTAATATAATTGTTATTTTATTATAATTATCATCTATCCAATTCCTTCAATTTACCCACCATTGTAATGTGCATACATTACTAAATAATTCACTATGATAATGGAACTATTCGGAAGGCTTGATTAATTTCTTAGAAAGCAAGTGAATGAACTACAAGAATCTGTTATCAATACTCTAAAATTTGATGAAAGAATGACTTTCTATTAGTGGTAATTTTGGTTTTGTTTGCAAAGTAAACTCATTTTAAGTAAAACACAAACCTAAAAAGATAATAAAATTTTTCCCTAAAAATTGTAATCATCCAGAAAGTAATATTTTTAGTTTGCTGTAGTAGTAAAAAATCAATCATAAAATAGAACATTTTCTATATTCTATTCCTTCCTATAAGTAAGTTTTAAAAATTTGTTTTCCTCATGCAATTTGCAGCAACATGGATGGAGTTGGAAGGGATCATGCTCAGCGAAATAAGCCAGAAAGAAAAAGAAAAATACCGGATGGTCTCACTCATAGCAGGAATTTAGAAAACCTAAATAAGGGACCAGGAAAAAGACTAAGACACACTACAGTGGGGGTCGGGGGGGGAAAAGAAGGATTAGGGTCAGAAAAAGGGGGTGGAAATTGTATGAGGAATATAACCAAAATGAAAATGCATACATTATGCAAAAATGAAAAATGATGTAAGAATTATATGAAATAAAATAATTTATAAAAAAATAAAAATGAACAACGATGTAAAAAATAAAAAATTAAAAAAAAAGAATGATACTGAAATACTTAGAGACTGGAGCATTAATTTAGCAATGTTTGGTAAGCTTATTTTTATTTGATGTTGCTTACTATTTTAGCTGTCTGTCGTAGAGTCTTGTCATTTAATATGTCATATTAATATCTGAATGCAGGGAAAATTTTTTTTCTAAGTAAAGGAAAAATATTAAATGGTTTCACTTATAGGAGGAATGTAGGGGAACCAAATAAGGAATAAGGAAAAAAAAATTATAAAAAATTAAAAAACAAAATTAAGAGGCAAGTATAAATCAGAGACACTGCAGGGGAGGATGAGGGATCAAAACTGGGGAGGGAACAGCATAAGGGACTATTGTCATGGTGCATGGGTGAATTGGTGGTAGGAATTTTACAGGGACTACACCTGAGAGGAGAAAGCAAACATTGTACAAAAAAAAAAAAAAAACCAGAATTTTATATATATATATATATATATATATATATATATATAATTTAAAAAATTGCTTTCTAATTTAAATGATTGTCTAACTTCAACTTGCAGGCCTGGTTTTCTAGATATAACTATAGATGTGATGGATAATAGCTTTAGGAAATGCTGACATCTAGACGGACAAAACATAAAGAACAAGACTGGCTGGAACCTATGTGGCCAGATTGTCAGTGTCTGTGTTTCTAGGTGGATGTCACGCAGATGAGGCATGACAAGTAGTACTGATCCATGACCAGCAAGATAGCAACCTATCGCTTTTTGAAAATTGGACAGTATAAAACTAGCAAACACTGACAAATATTTGAAGTATATTGCCTATGGTTTCAAGAAACTTCTAGTTTGTCTATCTAATCAAATATTCTTAAATTTTGATTAACAGAGAATATGAAAGGAATAAGATGTGGATGTTAGATAATGTTGCTGTATTATAACAAAGAATCATAGGAGTAGCAAGGTATTTACTGAAATGAAGTATTTAATGCAAAGCAGTCTACATTGATATTCTGTTAATAACGATTTTATTTCTCCTGAACCTATTGGATGAAGATGCTGTTATCTGTTCTGAAGGCTGTGCCTATGTAAGGTGCAATGCTATGTGCTTTCTTATTGAATAAGTGAATCTGTACTTTCTTCCTTCTACTATTTGCTTTTTATTTTGATCTTTCTCAAGCTGCATACTGTAGGATTAGAGAGAGAGAGAGAGAGAGAGAGAGAGAGAGAGAAAGAGAGGAGAGAGAGAGAGAGCTTTGACACCCGAATGACTTAACTTTCATTCTAGCACTAGGTGGTTTCAGTAACTCTTCAGGCAGCTCCAAAAAAATTCCCTTTGAATCAGGCTTTATCCAGCAACAAATGGATACAATAATGACACATCTCTCTCTTAATGGCTCAGAGCCAAATCAAGTAATGTTTATAAGAACAATTTCAAACTAGTAAGGTTATTCTTCAGTTAACTATTACTTTCCCAGATCAGACATATGTTCCTAATCAGATATTATATTCTGAATATTTATAATTAGCATTATATGGATACCAGGTTTTCATTCTAGTTGCTTTATGTAACTGTTTAGAGTTGGGTGGAGGGCAAGGTCAAGTCAACCTAAAGGCAGAAGGCCACAGGCCTTTCTTTGTTTTTTCATGAAACACCGGTCATGTTTACTAATGACAAACATTTTAAAATTGTTTGTTAACGTAGCCCTCAAATTTCAAGCTAAATTTGCAATCATTTGTCCATGAAAGCTGATTTGATCACATATTACCTTTTTTTTTTTTTTTTTTTGCTGATCAGTTTTCTACCTTTAAAAGTTAACCCCTACACTAGAATTGCATCACAACTGTCTTCATGTTATTTGGCATAAATCTAATCAAGGTTTTCTCTTCATGTTACCTGTGGCTGTCATGAATTCACAAAATTATAATGTTCTAAATGAAATCATTATTACATATTTATAGTAGCTATATAATTCATTTATAGTAACTATATAATTATAGCAACTACATAATTGCCTTTTTACAAGTATACAATTCAGGTGTTTTTAGTATATTCAGAATTATACAACTATCCCAGTACTGAATTTTAGAAATTATCACTCCAATGACCATTAGCAATCACTTCTTATTCCTTAGAGGCTGGATTCACTAATCTACTTTATGTCTCTACGGATTTGTTTATTCCAGGCATGTAGTGTGAATGATAATATATAACATGTTTCTTCTCTGACTGGTTCCTTTCATTAATCTTAATGTTTTCATACTATGTCGTAGCATGTATCAGTGCTTCATTATTTTTTGCTGGGTAATATTCTGTTGCATGGACATATTATTTTTCATGCATTTACTCATCAGTTGATAGACACTTGGTTTTTCCATTTTGGGGTTACTGTGAATAATGCTGCCTTAAATATGTATACAAGTTTTGTGTGATGATGGTAGCTTCTTTGGGGTATATACCTAAGAGTGGATTTGCTGCATTACGGAAAAGGAAATCTTTATTCAAATATGCCCAACTTTCCGCATGGTTAATGTAAGTACCAGTTATTTTCATAGTGCATATTTATACATATAGCTATGTATATATGTTATATGTGTTTATAAATGCAATTTCCAGCTATAATAAGAGAGTGGAAATATTAAAAAAATCATACAAGTAAATATTTAGACATTTCATTGGCCATCTACATATTCTGCCCAAATTCTGGATCCTGAAACATTGACTTGACATTAAGCTACATTTTTGCTTTTAAATGATAACATGTTGCCCGCTGGCTACCATAGTAGGAATTTTCATCCTTAAAGGACTGTTAATGGGGCAGGGCCAATTCAATGAATACTAAACGTAAAGAAATTAGCATGTGTATGGAAAATTTTAAGCTTTGAATAAATAGCATCTATTCTTTTTCTCCAATATATATCAGTATCTTTCCTGAGTTTCTTTCTTTGCTGTGAAATTTTAAGTAAATTAGGGGACCAGCTGTTGGCATTCAGTTTAAATGAATTATCATCAAAAGCATTCAATTGAATTAGCTATTAAAGCACTTAATTTTAATTTGTATAATATCTGATGTGTAAAGAGGCAATAAAGACAAAAATAACTTCATGCCTATTGTAAATTTTATTCCAAGGATCAATTATTATCAATGTCAGTAATAACTTCTCTATATGTACTTTTTTAAATTAATTGAAGTCCATACTTTATTCAGATGTCCCTATTTTTACCTCCTGTTCTTTTTAAGTTCCAATATCCCATTCAGATACAAATTATACTTGTTACTCATGTCTCCTTGGAATCCTTAGGTTATGACAACTGGCCAGACTTTCTGTGTTTTTGAGGATGCTGATGGTTTTAAGGCTACTGTACACTTTTGAGACTACAAGAATGTCCTTCTGTGTTCATAAATTAGTCTGTCCCTCAAAATGCAGTTCCAATAGTGCTCTTCAAAGTTAGAACAATCTTTTATAACACATTTTCAAGCAAAATTATAAAGCATACATCCTACTTAAAAATATCAAATTAATAGTCAGTTAAAGAGAATCTGAAAAACTAACTCTTGATATCTGAACTGAACTACAGAACTGAAGCACCAAGGGACTGAGGGATAAGAACAAAGAGGGAAGGAAGAACAATGATTTATGGTGGTGGAAAGTAGGGGAGTGGGTGGTGGGTGCACTGCACTGTAGTGGTAATATCTGAAAGGGATACCCCAATATTTCTGAATTAAAAATACATACATACATGAGCGCTGGGTTGCGAAGCTGCCCACGGCCTCTGTGGCACCAGTTCGATCCCCAGCTGCTCCCTGGCCACCAGAGGAGGGTCCCACATGGCGCGCAGACCTCTCCTGCCACCCGCTGCTCCCCTCAGCAGTGTACTTCAGTCCTGCCTGCTCTGCTCCCCATTCTGGCTTGGTGAATTCTCTCACCCTCCCGCGCTTCTGACTGTACCCAGTGCATGTATAAACAAACAAACAAATAAATAAATAAATAAATAAAAAACATGCCTCTGTTAAAAAAAAATACATACATACATACATACATACTTACATAAATCAAAGTCATGTGCAAATCTTAACTGACTTTTGACTCACTCACAAAAATTCACATATGAAATCTAACTACCTGGCAAATGGGTTATTCCTGTCACTATTTTTCTTTGAGAATCATAAGATAAACAAGACCCTTCAAATATTCATCTAACTTTTCATTGGCTGCTGTGAGGTTTATCTAAACATTACCATTTTGTACTTAATGCATCTACCTATTCATGGTTGGGTGGGAATAATTTCTGAAGAGGTTTAAGTCCTCTTCCAAATCTCCCACCATTTACAGTTGATACTCTTGTGGGGCTTACAAATAAAGCCAATAGAGTGAGCAAAAATGTTAAATAGCAAGATGCTGCTGCTGATCGACACTGTCTTTTCCCTTGCAGTGAAGGGGGAGAGATTTTATAACACAGAAAGTATCCCTAGAGCTCTAAGAAATTTAATATGATGGGGTCCAACTTTTGAAGACAGGGCTCAAACATAAAGATATTACTGCCAAGTTTATCCTATAACTTTTCTCCCTAATTCCCCATGATAGAGCCTTGAGAGGAGTCAGAGGCCATAGTGACTCTTTGATTTTTTTTTTACTAACTGAAGTATACCTTTTATTTATTTATTATTTTACTTTATAAATTTTTACATCTCGCTTACAGTCCCCGTGAAATTCCTACCACCCATTCACCTGTGAACTATCCCCATGTCCCTTGTGTTCTTCCTTCCCACCCCTGTTTTGATCCTACTCCCTCTGCAGAATGGTTCTGGTTTATGGTTGCCTGTTGATTTTTATTTTTACTTTATTATAGTTACTTTTTTTTTTTTACCTGATCCTTTATTTGGATCCTCTAACACATCTGGCTCTTTGTGAGCAACTAGAGCCATCAGCTTCTCAGAGTGTGCAAGGGAGTTCTAACATGGCAGAAATGAGTGTGAGAGGGACAAGGAGCTGGCTATATTTAAATGCCCTTGTGGAAGACTGTCTTTTAAACTTCTGGATGGGGAACAATTTCAGGTAGATACTAAAGTACATCTTCAGTTTCTATATTGATACTGATAGAATGAGTAATAGGAGAAACAGTTAAAGAGGGAGGGTGGTTGGCACAGAGTTTGCTCAGGAGCTGTTCAGCAAAGTACAGTGTTGGATGATTAAGGAGGAGATTTAGGCCAGATTCAGGATGGATGAATTCTCTTAGCAGCTCCTAACTGAGTTTTTCATCGTTGTCTGAGTGAAATGGGACTAGATTCTTCAATTAAACCCAGAACCACTCTATGGTTAGATTTGTATAGAGGTATAAGTCCTCTTCTAAATCTCCTATCATTTATAGTTGCTATTCTTGTGGGACCTGCAAATAAAGCCAAAGGACTCAGCAAAATATTGTGGGGAAAAAAAAATAGGATGTGAAATAATGATACATAATTAAAATAAATAAATAAATCGAAGTAAATTGATCTTAAAAAAATATTCCCACCAGTAAGGCATGATCTTTTCTATCTTAATAAGTTATTGAGGGGTTACAAAGAGGAGTTATAGGATAACTCGGCACTTAGCCTAAAGGAAACAAGACAAATAATTATACATCATGGTGTCAGATTTACCTTAGTGTCTATATAAAGCACATAGAATTGTGCTGGCACATTGTAAGCAGTTGACATTTAGTAAATGTTAGTGGTTATATTTGTTTCTATTTTTGACTATGATATAAGAAATGATGTAAATTTACTAAATGATGGGAGTTTTTTCTCAGCATGTTGCAGTCTTTCTGTAGTTCTGATCTACAAGTCCACTTGTATGATTTAGGGGCATTGTTCAGATTGGTGGTTCCAAAACCAATGACAGTGCTGTGCGTTTTGTGCTTCTCAGGCTAGCCAGGTGAGTGGTGTCCCTTACAGATTACAGCAGAGCTAGATTCCATCCTTGGGTTGCATTTGCTAGCAGAGCCACTGGGATTGGGATTCATGTTCACTGCCTTGGAGTGGCAGTTCTGCCATGCATGTTTCTTTTTATGACCCTCATTTTAACTTTCAATCTCCATATTACATTGGTGGTGAAAAATTCTTTTTATGGTTTCTGGAATATTGTAAGATTACAGGCTCTGCATTCTCCAGCAAGCAACGTTTCATTCATCCATGCTAGGCTTTCATTTCTTCCAGGATTGACTATTTTAATTTGTTCCTGGTGGCATTCCAGATTGTTTGCTAAACTGGCTGCAGATGGTTTTGAATGCTGCTGCTGCCAGCGTTGTTACTAGGACTTGATCTACAGATCGTATTTCTCCCATCTTACAATCTCTATCTTGGCTGCCTCTTAGACAGCATATGGCTTTTAAAATCCTTTTAATGACCTATAAAGCTCTCAGTGGCCCTGATTCTGTTTACCTTTCTGACCTTTTAACTTTTTTACACTCCAGCATGGACTCTTTAGTCATTCAATTTGATGATATCTCATAGTGCATAACTGATTGTAGCGGACTGGTAATTGTGTTATGGTAGAGACTGGGCTCAACCTGTCCCAGATACCAGAGAGCAGGGTGATTTGAAGAGTACACCAAAAACAGAAATTTTGTGATTAATAATTTTAGATATTTTAGGACCAAGCAATTTTCTGTAATTCTCACTTTGCTTTCTTGAGATGTCTTTAGTTGTTTCTTAAGATTGTGTTTATTTTCTGGCCAAAGGGGTTAAAGTAATGCAAATGAGTACTTAAATAGTAGTCATTGAATAAAATGGTAGACGAGACATTGCTATGCAAGATGACTTCAGTTACCTTAAGAGATAAAATAATGTAACTTACGTATCTTAAGGACTTACAAGCTGTAACATCACATAGTCCAGCAAAGCCTCTTTTGGGCATATTCGACTTAGTGCTGATCATCAAGTTATTCATTGGACAGCAGTGGAATAAAAAGAAATTGTATGTCCTCCTAATCTCAGTTACTAAAATTAGTAGATAGGACTTGTGTTTCTTTGCATCATTTCTCTCTTACCTGCCTTTTTATATTTGTCACTCATATGGAATTTGAATATATACTGCTGTGTTTTTCTTTTTGTAGTTGTTGAGAAGGGGCTGGTAGGTCAGGTAACTATTCTTTCTCAGCTTTGAGAAGCAATTGAGGAAAAAGACATAGGACACAGAAGTGGAGGTCAATATAAGTTTATTTTAGATAACCTTGATTGAAGAAAGTGACTATAGATCTGTGATGAAATAGATCTAATAACGCTCATTCCCTAAGCATATAGAACAGAATGCTTGAAAGAGAGTTTGATCTCCAGAATAATCACACTTAGCCAGAATCACTGCTTCTGGACTGACACCAAGAACTCAGAAGAGAACAATTTTATTATCCTTTATGTTTTTTGTTTTTTAATAAATTGGTTTGAAAAACTTTTATATCTAGGAATGGTAAGTTGGAATATTCAGATTACCCCTTCTTGCTTAAAATGGCAAAATATGGTAAAATGATATATTGTTCCACATGTTATATATACTATACATTAGACATATACTACAATACATGTGATATAATTTTTTCAAAGATTTATTTATTTATTTATTTATACAAGCACTGGGTATAGTCAGAAGCATGGGAGGGTGAGAGAATTCACCAGAGCCAGAGCGGGGAACAGAACAGGCAGACTGACGAAATACACTGCTGAGTGCAGTAGTGGGCGTGGCAGGAGAGGTCTGTGGCGCCATGTGGGATGCTCGCCGATGGCGGCCGGGGATCGAACCTGTGCTGCAGAGACTGCGGGCAGCTTCGCAGCCCAGAGCTCAACCGCGGCACCACCAGGGGAGGCCCTTTGTGATATAATTATATTAATATGTATAACAAATGTACACATTGGCATATATTACTGGAGCTATATATTATTATTTTATTTATTATGTTACTTTATATATAACATATTAGTGTGAAACTGCAAGTCAAATATTGAATATATTTTGGAAAGGTCTAAACCTAGAAAGACAAGCAGAAGAAATAGAACAGCAGAGCCCTAAAGCTGCTTGTTTTGTGTTGTAGGTATGTGGGCCTCGTAGGGCCAGAAACGCAGAAGTTGAAACTCTAGTTTTATTTTTTGTAAAGGATTCTCTTCACAATTTAAAAGAGCTGCTCTCCAACAGGAAACTAGGAAATAAGAAAGTCTCACCCTGAAGAGATAAGGACAACCTATAATTAAAACTATTTTTGTCTTTCTCCCCAACCACAGAAATAGCTACCTTTAGAGGTCAATGAAGAAGAAAATGAAGGAGAAACAAAACCTAAACATACCTTAATAGCCTCATTTTTTTTTTAACCCCAGGTTTGAGGTAATTCACAACAGGTCAGTGCCATTAGAGGCTTCTGGTGTAGGACATACTCATCCTAGGCTTTGGGGAATGACCACATAATTTTAAATAATATAAGACTGGTTTGGCCAAAGATACATAGTCATAAAAGGAACAAGGCAATAAAATGAGAACCAGCAGAGACAATAGCAGAAACAGGTTTCAGATATTAGCATATCTAAAGATAATAAGATATCTACATTTTGTATGTTAAAAAAAAACAAAATTTTTGTTTCTGATTATGAAAGGTTAACATCTATAGGACTTAGCTTAGCATTATAAACCACTAGAAAACTGGAAAAATGTCTGAAGCCTTGTTCTCAGACATTGACTAGTGAGTGCAGAAGTACGTCTTCTGAGAGAAGGAAAAGATGGTAATGAGTCCTACACTCATGGCAACAATTTATCTGGTGGCAGTTTCTGAATTCCTATGGAGACAGGAAACCTAACCCAGCTCAGCAATTTTACTGAGTTGTGTAGACAGAATTTGCAGGTAGAGAATCATAAAAATTATAAAGGAGAGTGGTCTATAGACAAGGAACAGCAGAAATCAGGATCGGGGGTTTCCTTAAGTATTTTTCTTACACTCCATCTGTGAATATGAAAAGTAAAACTTTAAATACAATGCAAAGCACAAAGGTTGTTAAGAGAATAATTATTAGACAACAGTAAAGGAACAATGTTAAAAGCTAATGAAGACTGGAAATACTTGAGCTTTTATTATACAAAGTGGAGAGACCTTGTTGAAATATTGATGTCTAAGTAAAGATGTAAAGGGTAATAAGCAAAGGCTAGAGTAAACTAACTCCTGCCTAATACAATAAAAGCTTAAAGAGAGATCTTAGAAAAGATAGAGCTCACTCATAAGTACCTGAATTGCTACCAGAACAAAGTCTGTAACTCTAAAAGAATACAACAAAATCCAGTATTTAAGAATAAGATTTATGATGTTTGGTATCTAATAAAAGTTTTTAGGCATGTGAAATAGTAGAAAAAGAAAAAACAAAAACCCACAGCTAGGAGAAAAATCAGATCCAGAAGATCCAGAAGTGACAAAAATGATGAAATTAGCAGACTAGAGTTTTAAAAAACATCTTACAGATATGCCCAATATACTCAAGAAATTAAAGGAAAACACAACAGAAAAGTATCAAAGTAAAAGATATTTACTGAAAATGGTAAATTTAACTCTTATTGTTTGGTGATAGTAAAGACATTTAAAAGTTAATTTGCAATAATATTATTGCAATTATTTTTGAAAAATTCTTTAAGAGAATCACATTAAAATATTTACAAATAGAGTGAAATGCTATCTGGAAATTACTTCAAGATGTTATTAGTATAGGGAAAAAAGGAGGAGATATAAATGAAGCGAGATTGGTTGTGAGCCAATAATTATTGAATTAGGCTTATTTTATCACTGTGTCTACTTCTGTATAAACAATTCAAATAAACAAAGAAACTCAATGGAAGTTTCTAACAGCAGTCAAGACAAAGAAAAAGGAATGTGTAAAGAGAAAAATTGATAGAAAGGATTACCAAATTTATATATAGAAAGGCAAAAATATGGAAAACAGTGGGTGAGAAATGATATTTTATCTGTCACAGACCTTCAAGAATGCATCATGCAGCAAACTGGGGAAAGTGTGTGGATCCTATGTGGTCATATACACAATTTATATTCTAAAAAGTCCTAGCTGTACCTGCTGCAGAGGTGCAGGTTACTTTGATCACTTTTTTTTTTTTTTTGGTGTGGGGGTTAGTCAAACAACAAGAAACATACATATGCAAACCTAGCAAACTAGATTACTACTCTCTGAAGTGGAAGCCCCATTTTCTACTCATCTTGTCCTTCCCTCTTCAATGACTTGCATGATGTGATCTATGCAAAGAAGTTTCCTCTCCTCATATCTATAAAAAAGCAAATGTGTAGTGTAAAGGACCAAACAAGAACCTTTCTATGTCCCCTTTCATTTTCTTTAGCCTGAGATCTGGTTGCATTTTTTAGATAGGTAGTGCTGTTCAACCTGATATGTTCTTCCACCAACCCCCTAAATCACATTCTACATTATTGGTCTAAGATTTTTATATCTACTTGAGTTCTGTAGGACAGTAGGGATTTGCATATTCAAGTGGGTTCATTTTGCTTGAAGGTATCAAAAAACATTTATAGACATTTGAGGAAAATAGTAGTTATTTTCTATGAAACTGTAGCAACAAAACCAAATTCAGGTATACCTGCATGGAAAATAGAGGCTATTATCAGGGTTCTCGCTTAATACCATGCTTACCTCCTCTAGGTTCAAGTGAAAAGTCTTATGAAAAACTCTGACTGCCTCTGGGAGAACAAGGTGACCATTATAGGCATTACATGTGTTCTTACACATTAATATGTTTTTATTTTTTCTGTTCTAAGTAAGTAATCTGTTGGTAAGACTTTTTAAGACAAGTCTTTGTCTTCTGAAAAGTATATCCTGGTTAAGTTTTGTGACACCACTAGACGTTACAAATTAAAAGCTGCAGGTGCCTTGTCAGTAGAGCTGTTCTACAATGACAGTATAACAAACCCCTTTGCACAGAGCTCAGTGCAAAAAGAAGAGCTAAGAAATGCTCAGACATCTCAGAGGACATAATCGTGTTTGTAAACAAGCAGGACAAAATCCACTTGGAGACCTAGAGTGAGATAGTAGAGCTAAAGAGATTAAAAAGGAATCTCCCTTTACTATTCCTAATTGGTGCTGGAGGATGTAAGTTTCCTGAGAGTAGGCTGAGTGTCTGCTCCCCCCAGCAGAGTGGCTGGTACATACTGGATGTTCACAAAAGGTTCATCAAATACATCATTTTCTCATGAATGTAAAATAATTCAATTAACTATACCAGATAGCACTGAGGGTGGTGCCTCACTTATTACCCCCATCTTCGAAATGTTTAAACAGTGCCACATAGAAAGAAAGGCTTGTCAGCTTGCTTTTATAGAGAAAAGAACTTTGCATGATGAGGTCTGGAGGGTCTCCAGGTGACTCCCCCCTCTCTGACACTGTGAATGATTGTCATGCAAATGGCACTGGGAAAATAACTGAACAAGGGCTAACATCAAACAAAAGCAGCCCCTGGATTTTCTGAGAAACCAGAAATAATTTGCCAGGTGCAGGCAGCATACTATGTCGGCATTTGTCAGTTCTTACGGTTGGCAATAAATATTGGGAGGGGGCCGTGTCAGCAGTCTTGGGGGTGGCTGAACTGTAGTTATTTGATTTATGGTGTTCCAAATCAGAACAGAAACTCCTTCTTGCATCAAGTAGATGCAGGGATTCTTGGCAATATGTATGTATGGAATGGAACTTACCTAAACCTGCTTTCCATTGACTTTCACCCTTGTATTTGCTTCTGTTAAGAAATTGAAAATGACTAAAGGCAGCAAATAAAACCTGTGGCCAGGACCTAGCTCTGCAGTTGTTTGGCAAAGGTTAGGCATACTGAGTGAATAGCAAAAGGAAAACAACCTTGGAATCCACAGTTCAAAAAATTTTAAATGCATTTGTTACAGCATGTACCCCCAAATGCTTTTTAGTAGAGCAATTACTGTGCAGGGGTGCATGCCATAGGGATATTTTGTATATTTGACAAATAAGGGAAATGTCACCAAACCTTCCTTGGACTAAAGCCTAATACCCACTCTGTATTTATCAGATTCTCAGTGGGCACAGCAGAGTTGAGATGTCTCAGCCATCCTGTGCCAGGGAAGCATCACCCAAAGGTTTGGAACAAAATTGAGAGTGGGATCATTTGAAATCAACAGGGTAGGAGGAAAGCAGAGCAGCCTAGCTCCCAGTGGCACACTCCTCATTGCATGACCCACATTTAAACAGCTGCATCCTGCTGAAATCAGGCCATAAAGGAGAAGCCTGGAGGAATCCTGAACAGGAGGGAGAGGGAAAGAGGGAAAGAGATGAATGCTTAATGTCCAAAGTCAACAAAATTAATTTTCTCCCAAGGCTCATGGTCATGGGGTAGAGTGAAGGCTGAAGGCAATGGCGGAAGTTGCCTTTGCAGGCAATGAGTCACGGGAGGTGGGTCTGGAGGAGGGGGAAAGGGCACAGCCTGCTTCTAAAAGAATGCTGCTTCCTGAATGGAATTTCTGAGGATCTGTCAAGGACATCACTGGGGTTCTGTGCCCTTTGCCCCACGGGGGATGCTAATGTAAGGACATCAGAGCAGGTATAGCCAGTGAATAGCGAGTATGCTCAGCCAGGTGTTCTCCAAGAACTGTCCTTTCTTTGCCCTGAATAACTCCATCAGTTCCTTTGAGAGTTTCCCATCTTGCAGAGTCTGAGTGGTTCCTTTATAGCAGTGGTTCTCAAATAGAAGTGCATCAGAGCGCACATTTTGGATTGCTTGTTAAAATGCAGCTTTGGGTCTGACAGCTAAAGTTTCTGATGAAAGAGGTCTGCGGTGGGACTTGAAAGTTTGAATTTTTGAGTTGTCAGGTGATACCAATCCTACTGGTTTGCGCAACAAACTTCAAGACCCATTGTGTTCAGCACACGGGGTGGTGGGGGGGCCTCAGGAAGAGTTTGTAGGTGGCTTTGATTCAGTAGAGATTTTTTTCATTTTTGCCTCAGCTGCCTAAACTATTAATTTTTATAAAAAGACTAATAGGAAAAAATAAATAGAAAGTAAACATGCTAATGTTTCATAATTCTTTGGCATGTGACAGCGGGTAGCTTGGCCTGTCCTGTATTTTGTTCTTCTGTTTCATTTGCCCATGGAGAATATGGACTTAGATATTCTGCTTAGTCTCCCCTCTTTCATAACAGTTCCCCTTTTTTCCTAACTCAAATGGCAGTACCAGGTTATAAAAGCCTCTGGTTATTTGTGTCAAGTCTGCAATCCTCCCTGTAGCGTAACCGCTTTGCCACCAGGGCAGCAAGGCAAATTCAAAGTGAATCACTGGCAAAGATTATACATTTCTCGGGAGACTCTGATGCCTTTTTTGCACAACCAGCTTAATTAAGAATCCTTGGCAATATATTAACCACAAGCTTATGGATCTCAATATGCCAATCAAACATAATGAGATAAATGCAAATGTCAAAGCACAGACTCTTTGCCTAGGAATATCTAAAGGCTTAAAGCTGTATCCTCAGTCAGTTGTCAGAAAGCAATGGGAATAGCTGGGCCTGGGGAGGGCAGGGTTTTCCCATTACAGTGTAAATATCTATGGCATGAACTCCAGGACTGAGCTACTCTGTATCCAGATGGGATTTCAGGGCATGAAACTAAAATGGATAGTCTTTAGATTGCAACCTCATATTATGATAACAACAATGATAATCACGTTTCCCTAGGCACTGGGATACTTCTAGAGAATGGGGCTAACATCAAAACCTTCATCCTATGTCTGATGCTATATGACCTGAGAAAACTCAAATGCTGTCTACTTGTCTGACTCTCTCATGCAGTAAGGATGATAGACACTTCTTTTATTTGATTCATAATAATGCATATCCAAAAATAGTAATAGATTTAACTATATCCAATTATCTTTTGAATGATTGGGCTAATAAAAGCTAAGTAAGAGGATTGTCTTCTACTTGGTATATCTGACTCTCAGCTGAGCTTGATGAATTGTTGATGGTTGAACAACTCTCAACATAAACTGACTAGCTGATGGTTGTTAACCCAAATTGTGTTCTGGTGAGTGAAGCATGGCTAGGTTTGGTGGTGTTATATTTACTCAAAACCTAAGTGAAAAAACAGTTATTTATGAGTGCCACAAATTTATGAGTGCCACAAATCTGGAAGAAGTAACATAACTTCTATGAATATATAAAGATCCAGAAATATTTTCTTTTTGGTGATAAGGTAACTTTAATAAGTTCCACTGTGGTAGAGATAAATGTAAGGTCCACTACCAAGTTTAAAAAGAAATATGACCTAAAAAACAAATCACACCCATAAGAGAGATGACTTAAATACCATATGTGTGAAAAAAATTTTTAAGATTTCAATAGAAGCATTAATGGCTTGGTGTCTAAGAATGATAATATTATTTTTGTTGCCATTAATGGTCTATAATATACAGAATGAGAGGAGATAATGTTGCTGTAAATTAGCCAGAATCTATTCTGTGCCTGGACATCCCCTCTGTTGCGTAGAGAGAATGAAATGAATTCATGGGAGTGTGGTTGAATGAATGGGCAGATTTTGGCCCTTATACATTAAACCTGAAGGAAGAACATCAACTTATGCTTAAAGCCCCTGAAGCATAGTGTAAGGGCAGGACTGGCCACAGTGCAGGTTTTCTGATCCCATGCAGACTGGATAAAGCAGGAGTCAGAGTCCTCAGTGGTTTTTGCAGGTCTTTTATTGGGATTTACCCGGTACACAGCAGGCAGGGGTGCTGGGGGGCCGGGAGGCTGGCAGGCCTCCCAACCCCTAGCAAATCCGCACTCTCTCTGGGCTATCTGGCGTTCTCTGCTTCTGCTTCTGCATCTTTGCTTCTCTCTTGGCTTCTCTTTGGCTTCTCCTGCTGCTGCTGGCGTCCCCGTGATGCCACCCTTAAAAGCCCAATCTCAGCCCAGGTGAATCCCATCTACCTATGCCCACACCCTACTCCAGGTGCCCGCCATCAGGCATGCATTCAGGACCTCAAGGATCCATCATCTATCCTGATGGCGGGAGGGCAGAAAAGCCTGACATTTTCTTTACCCTGCACATAGTCATTGTGAAGAGAAGCTATTATTATTTTTATTTTTATAGAGAGAGCCCTGGAGAGTATAAATAGGACCAAAAAGCAGAGAGGCAGATATTAGGTCAACATGAGAAATTTTCTTTATTTTTTAAAAAATGTTTATCAAAATAACACACCCAGAGTTTACAGAGACAAATAATACTATGAAACATGTAATTAAAAACTACAGTTGTTGTCACCACTCCCTACTCTAATCCTTGCTTCCCAGAAGCAACTGCTGGGGACTATTTGCAGTTACTCTTCTGGTGTTTCCCACATTTAATAAATATCATGCGTATTCTGCTTTTTTAAAAAATTAAATCTAATGAATTCTAGTACAGAAAATGGGAATTTGGTTCTCTATCACTCCTTTCCCTTCTCCCAATAAGGTCAAATAACTGGTTAAATCAATATTCAGTATATATTTTATATAAACAGATCATGATTTATATAGAATATTTATATCAATATAAATATTAAGATTCTTCCTGTCCTATACAGTATTTTGCTTTCCTAAAAAATGAGCAATTTTGCTATTTTTTGTTAGTTTTCTTCCCTGGGTGCTTTTTGTTAGTTTACTTCCAATTCTCCATCAGAGTTGCAAGACTTCTATCAATACTGTACAATGAGTTGGCCAATCTTTATGGCACCATTTTTTTCTCAGCAAAATTCTCTCCAAATCCTCACTTACAAGCTCCTATATGATGTCGCTGTGGTCCTTTCATCTCTTTCCTGAATTGAACAGTTTCCTTTCTTGTTCTATTTCCCTGTTTTGATGGAACATTTTTTTCCAGTATCTTCCTAAGAAAAGATGTTGGACCCTTAAAAATTTTTGTAATGTGGTCCCTTGAATATCTCTCTATTATCTCCTAAATTTGATTGCAAGTATCCTGGAACCTAGAACTCTAGATTGGAAATTAAATACTCTCTAGATTTTGAAGGCATGGATCATGCTTTTATTTTCTAACTCCCAGAATTATTGTTAAAAAGCGTGGTGTCGTCTGTTGCTTATAAGCTGCACTTGCTTATTTGTTTTCCTTCTGGGAAGCTTTTAGTAACTTCTCTTTATTCTTGTTAGTCTGATTTCTCTCTGATTTGCCTTAATGTGAAGCTTCCCCCCCCCCGCCCCCCTGCACTGTATGGGTCACTTTCGAGATTCTTGGCTTTTCAGTTCTTAGAAATTTTCTTATATTCTTTCTTTGTTTCTTTTTTTTGAAAACTAATTCTTTTGTTCCTTTTCTGGAACTCTTCCTCTTAGTCAGATGCTGTACCTCCTAGGTCTTCTAGTTTGCTCAGGTAGTCTTTTATATCCTCCATTTCTTTGTTTTTTGTTCCATGTTCTGGGGAGCTCTGCAATTTCATCTTTCATCAGTCTTTCAAAATTTTAATTTTCACTATTGTATCTTGAATTCCCAAGAACTCTCTCTGTTCTCTGAACATCTAGTCTCATAGCATCCTGTTTTTTATTTCATGAGTGAATTATCTCTTTGAGAATAGTTTAGTATAAATATTTTGGGCATTATCTATTTCTTCCAGGTTCCTTTGGTGTTGATTTGGACTCAGTCTTTCATATTACAACCCTTCCTAAAAAATAAATGATTGGATATCATTTCATATTCTAAAGTGATTGTTATAGATTAGGTTGCCTGGGAAATAGACTCTGTGAAAAGTTTAAAGGGAATTCTCTTGAGATCAATATTGAGGGAAAGTGGAAGAAATTGGATGGGAATATGACTTCAACCAGTTATACACTCATCGAAAAGACCTGATGTTGGCTGGAAGCTGATCATAGATCTGAGGCACTCAGAGTGGGAGGGAAAATGGTGAGAACAGGGCTATGGAGAGAGCACAATGGACTGTTGTGGAGGATTATGGTTACCTTCGTGGTGTGCTCCGGTGACTACACTGGAAGGGAGAAATCTTACACTATCCAAACAGTAGTAAGGTATAAAATCATGACACTACAATTTAAAAAATTTAATTTAATAAAAAAAAAAAGGTCTGGTCTTTGGATTGCTCCTCAGAGATGTACCTTACTGAGGCATACTATTGGCTGGAATTACATCTACCTGTCTTTGAATTTGAACTGTCTCCTGGACAAGGATATTATCAGGACAATCCCCTGAAGGAATTGCCTGTGTTGTAAGCCACTACAACACTTCTAGCCATTGGGAGCATCATCTCAGGTGTAAAGGAGGTAGCTAGGTGATACTCTACAACATCCACTATGGCCTTTAATGCTATGATGTGGATAAGATTAGGCAAAATATAGACCCTATTACAAGAAACTCATTTTGGGAAAGAAATCACTTAGGGAGAGCCTCAAATGTTAGTAGCAAATGTATTTTTCTTGGACTATTAAATTTCCACACAAGGAATTGGGGAAGTAGTTAGTTGGTGGTTAGTGTCCTAGAAGGGGTCAGTTGAAGACCTTAATGTTCCATTTGCAGACTTAACCCTCTTGCTTTCATAGAATACTTCACCTCATAGAATACTTCACCTCAAGAATACTTTCATAGAATACTATCTACTGTGCCTGGTGCCTGAGTATCAATGATCTTATGATTCAACAGCTTCAGAAAGATAACCAACACACCTGGATAGGGAGGACAGTTTTCTGGCTCTGTGGGGTGAGGGAGGGAATCTGGATGTCTGACTGTTTTTATTCAGTCTTTCAGTAAACACAATGTTTACTCAGGTGTACCTGCACCCTTCCAGAGCTTGTATTTCCCCTTGCAGGCTTAACTTTCCAGTTTCTTGATTCTGCAAGATCAGCTACAATTATTTCATTGACATATCTGACTTTTTGCTCTTGTGGGATTTTTAGCAATTCTTATCTTACTTGGATTTTAGGGAGAAGAGATAAATGCACTCTTCAATCTTCCATATTTGACTTTATGTTGCTGTAATTATTTTCTAAAAGACAGAATCTGCTCTCTCAAGAGGTGACGAATTCTCAATCACTGGAGGTATTAAAGCAAAGAACAGACAATCACTTAAGAGGAATGCTGACAGGATTCCTCCCTTGGATTGGAAGTAGCAGCTAGTTTCACCCAATCCTGAGTTTATATTATTCTGTCTAAAGTAGGAGAAAGGGCTTTATGTCCATGAAAGGAAATAGTACATGAAAGTCAGAAAACAAAAGGGCTATGTATTGCAAACTCCACATTTGATAGATAAAATATTCAAGGCCTTTTACATTTATTTGAAGTAACATTGATTTTACAACATTATATAGGTTCAGGTGCACAGTATTGTAAATCAATACCTGTATAAGGTATGTTATGTTCATCGCTGAAAGTCTAATTCCTATCCTTCATCATAAAATTGACCCTCCTTCCTTTTTCACTTCTTGTAACCACTACTGTGTTCTTAAAGTGTAAAAGTTTGTTTTGCTTTATTCAATTCATTTATTTTATTTCTTTATGTATACCATATATGAGTGAAATCAAATGGTATTTGTCTTTCTCTGTCTGACTTATTTCACTAAGCATAACACCTCTAGATCCAACCATGTTTTTGCAAAGGGAAGAATTTATATTTTTATAGCTGAATAGTTTTCTACTGTGCACACACACACACTCACACTCCCCATATCTTTATCTAATCATCTGTTGATGGCACTTAGGTTGTTTCTAATATTTGACTGTTGTGAATAATGCTTTTGAGGTTCTTGATTTGACTTCTATCTACCACACACAACATTGCCCCAGCACACTTGGGTTCAGTTACACAGAATTTCTGGCACTTTCTGAAATGTGTTATGGTATTCACACCTCCAAATATGCTGCTCAGACATAGAGCTCGTCTCCTTTATTTATTTATTTTTGTTTTATTTTATGTTTTTGTTTTTATTTATGTTTTGTTTTATTTATTTATTTATTTATTTATTTATTTATTTATTTATTTATTTATTTATTTATTTATATAAGCACTGGGTACAGTCAGAAGCACGGGAGGATGAGAGAATTCACCAGAGTCAGAGCGGAGAGCAGAGCAGGCAGACTGACGAAGTACACTGCTGAGGGGGAGCAGCGTGTGGCAGGAGACGTCTGCGCGCCATGTGGGACCCTTGCAGGCCAGCCAGCCGGGGACTGAACCGGCGCTGCAGAGGCTGCGGGCAGCCTCACAACCCAGTGTTCACCCGCAGCGCCACTGGGAAGTCTCCGTCTCCTTTATTTTGGTCAAGACTACTCCTTCTAAAACTTAGCTCAAGGGTCTTTTCCTAAATAAAACCTTTCTTTTGTGTCTGCTTCAATTCTTTTCTACTTATTTCTGTGATATTGCAATTGCATTGTTATTGTGTTAGACAATAAATATTGTCTGAATGAATGCACGAGTGAGGAAACTGAGTCTGAGAACGTTTACATGACTTTACTAAAAACATATAGGTGATGATTCATCTGAAAACACAAGCAGGTATTAAAATGTTCATTTAAGTGTTCTTTCAAGTATATAAGCTTACATGTTTTTCTATCTGCATATTCAGGTGGGGGGTAACCCGTCTCTCTGTCCTTCCTCCATTTCTCCTCTTTCTTTATAAACTTCATTCAGCAGTTTTAAACAATCTTCTTTTGGTAAGTTTGGAAAATACAAATATGAAATCCATCCCTCTGACCTTCACTCCTTTTCTCTGTTACAGATCTATAGTCCTTCTGGAAGGTTTACTGATAATTTCTAGAAAGCTGTAGGTTGTCTACAGCTTTCACTGTAGATTAAAGATTAAGTCCTTTCCATCCCCAGTGTTAGTCTCCCATTGTCATCATTCAACTCTCTTCCTCAGCAAGGTCCTTTGCTTGGGTCTCCATTGTTTCGTAGACGTTGTCTCACTCTTCTCTATACTGATGGGAGGGATTATCGTAAAATCCTAAAGTTTGTGAAAAGGCTGTTGTCTCTTGCTGTGTCTCTTTGGGTTGTTTTTTCTATGGTCATATTGTTCTAAACAAGTGGACCCTTATTTTCCTTATGGAATTTTAAAATATTGCTGATCAACACTCCCCTGCTGAGGGTTCAAATAAAAGCCCTATAAACCTGTAAGATGTGTAATAGGGAAAAGTAAATAACAGAAACTTGCCTGCCCTTTTGAGAAATCAACCTATGTCGTTGGACACAGTTGTCTATGTAAATTTCTTTTTCACTTAGGATAGGTTATTTCCTAAGAACACTTTCAATTCCTTACACACATAAGCTCAGTTAGACCTCTCTTTCCAGCCAGCCAGAGATACATAACCATGTCTGAATTCCAGCAGGGAACAATCTTTAGGGCCAAGCAGAGATCATATCTATATGAGAAGGAAAAATTAACAACAAATTCCTGTTAAGTGTATGTATGCAGAAAGGCTAAGCAAGTCAAAGCGATTAGTGATCATGGAATTAACTCTTCTGAACAATTTGTACTTTAGGACTCTATGTTAGATCAACTAACTGACGCATCACCTTTCCTCCCAATTATTTGGAAGAGTAAGCCAAACATTCTGTTTGTTTTCTATGCTTTTCATTTTAAATAATGCAATATTAACAGTTAATATTTGTAGTATTCTTACCTTTTGCCAAGCAGTTCTCTAAAGCTTACATATTTAATCCTCATAATAAATCCTCATAATAAAACCATGTGAATTAAGATTAAGTCTTATCTCCATTTTCTACATGATAAAAATGAGTCAGAGAAATTAAACAACTTGACCAAGATCACACAATCTGTAAGTTACAGTCAGGATTTGAACCACATTCTGATCTCTCTTCAGACACCAAGTCCTCAAATACTGTGTGTCTCTGACCTTTCTTATTAATGTAAAGTAATACCCTCCAAGAAACTTTTACACCAAAATAAATAGCATGTTACGTAGGTTACATAACAATAAGTGACATGAGAAGGACTAATAGAATATCCCATCTGACACATAGGTACCATTTTCAGTCACTCTGCTAAAATCTGTAATCTATATTTTTCAATTAATACTTAAATAACCCTTTGCATTTTTGTCCTCATTTTACTAATGGGGATACTAAGGTACAGAGAAATTAAGTAGCTTGTCTAATTTTAAGTAGCTGGTAGAACCAGGATTTTAAACCAGGGTTGATGAAATCCAAGTCTAAGACTATAACTACATTTGGAGACTGTTTTCTGTGTAATCTAGGGAAGACCTTTGACTTTATTTGACTTAGAATTTGCAGTACACAACAGCTGCAAATAACCCACACTCCAGGACATTTAGTACAATTTGTAATCATGGAAATACTAACTATGGCTGCTGTGTGGCACTAGGCTCCCTCACCATCCAGTACTGTAATTCACTGCCACTTTGTGCTGCACTATTCATTTTCATATATAACTGAATTTTAATAATTATTTGCTATATAGGCATTTGAAGATTTGAAGATATGTAAATTCATTATGGTCTGCATTTAGCCCTCTGGCACATTGTAAAGCCAAGTTGCACTTTTTTTTTCTGATTTGTCTGATGTCACAAGATATGTACATGTATCATATTGCTTGTAACTTTCAGTTTACATTGTTCAAATGGCTATAATGGTGGATGCAAATCCTTGTAAATATTTTTTTTTAAGTTCAATTGCTCTGGATATTTGCTATTTTTATTTTAAGAAGGGAATCAGTTACTAATATTGGCACCATAAAGAAACATCATCACATAGCAGGTGCCAGCTCCATCATAAAGATGGATATTTTTCCAGGAGAGAATGTGTGTATTAAACATCTGAGAGTGGAAATGTTAATGACGCCGTTGAGATAAAATTAGGTTGTTCCACCAGATGTCACTATTTCCCTTTTAGTGGAAATGGTTCTTCATCAAATGGTTTCTAAGATATTTTAAATAAATAGAAATGAAGTAAATAATTTCCTTTTGTGTGGGTGAGTCACCAGCACAACATGTTGTCTACAAAGAGACACATTTTGATATTGAAACAGTCTTGCAAGTCAGTTTTGATACTGCCACAATCCAGCCTTCTTAGCAAAGAGCCTGATAGATATTGATACATATTTTAAAAATGAGAGGGATTCAAGTACATTTCTGTGGTCTGTTTAGCTCTAAAGAAAAATATGGGTAAAAGTAATTTTCCTGTTAACAAGTGAAGGTTTCAATTTTAGTCTACAAAGACTGACAACCATCTTGTTACTTGTTCCTCTGTTCTTGGGAGTTGACCCTTCTCAACTTTATTGACCCAAGTCTAGTAGATTAAGTTCTAAAATCACCAGAAAACAGATTGGGAGACACATACAAAGTCCCCCCACCTCTTCATTTATCAGCAACATCTTTCTGTGGAAATATCTGCCTTCATTTCAAAGCCAAGTCAAATATGGGGGCTCAATTACTTCACATGGGCTAAGTATGAGGGTCAGTAATATCTCAAACTCTTTTCACTCTCGTGTCATGCTTTATTTTCTTGTCTAAATACCTTAACCATGAGTCCTTGAGAGCAGATATATGGAGGGGTGATAAAGCATAGAACATTGAGAACAGCTTTTGATTCTTTCAGAAGTCAGTACTCTTTCTACCAGACTTGTTTGAATACATTTGTAAGCTCGACCAAACAACAGTTTGATGACGTGGTGTGGATGGATAACACAGATTAGGTCACTTAACAATATTTGCTAAACTTTGCTAATTTCCAATGTTTTTATAGGAAGTAAAGACACATGAAAGATAAGGTCCCAGTCCTCAAGGAGCTTTTAGCCTAAGGAGAAAGAAACTTAAACAAGGGGGTATAGCACATTCTTAGGGAAATGGCAGATGTATTCATATGTGACCACCTTGGGCTGATGTTAAAGTAAGAAAATCTGAGTTCACATTTCAGAGAGACTGAAGTTTTACTTATGATGGTCACCTAGTATTAGATGATGAAGAAGTCACCCAGTTCAGGATATTTTAAGTAAATAAATAAAGTTTAAAGTATATATTATACAATTCAACATCAAAGAGATTTTTTTTCTGAATAGTGCTTTGGTAGACCTCTCCTGTCTCACCCCCTGCTCCCTTGCAGGATATTTCAATAAACCCAAATTTTCTGCTCTGAAAATAAAAACAAAAGTGTCTTACTCAAGCAGAGATGAGAGTAAGTCTAAATCTATTTTTAAAGGTTTCCTAATAAGCCGTTAGACTTAAAACCTCCCTGTCAGATTGAGTTCAGAAATGTGACACGGTGTTCTCTTTATTAAGTAATCTATTTATTTCAATAACATAAATGACTGTGGGAAAAGAGAGGATGCCCAATCTTCTTTTCCTTTGTAGATGTCTAATAGAATTAATATAAAATTGAGTGGAAATTATTGGTCTCCCCCCACAACTTTTATTCCCATTAGCTAATTGCATAGGTTGATTAGCAATTTAAGAAAAGAGATGGGGCCTCCCTGGTGGTGCAAGGGGTTAAGCACTGCACCGTGAAGCAAACCGCAGCCTCTGCAGCATGAGTTCGATCCCCGGCCGGCGAGGGAGCAACCCATATGGTGAAGCAGACCTCTCCTGTCTCACCCGCTGCTCCCCTCAGCAGTGTATTTCAGCCAGTCTGCCTGTTCTGTTCCCCATTCTGTCTCTGATGAATCCTCTCACCCCCTGCATCTCTGGCCTGTATCCCAGCTCTTGTATGCATAAATAAATGAATCTTTAAAAAAAAAAAAAAGAAAAGAGATCACTTCCCCCTCCCCCCATAATAGTCTAAAGTGTTTTAATTCTTAATGGGTGTGAGGACAGTTTTATTTTAGTTTTGCATATTTGTTATATATAAGTCGGTGATGCCATTGTTCCCCTTTGGAACACTGGTAAGTCAAAAACTGATAGAAAATATCAGAAACCCAGGCCTCCATAATGGTGCAAGTGGTTAAGCTCTGCACAATGAAGCAATCCGCAGCCTCTGCAGCACTCGTTTGATCCCCGGCTGGCCAGGGAGAAACCCACATGGTGAGGCAGACCTCTCCTGTCTTGCCCACTGCTCCCCTCAGCAGTGTATTTCAGTCAGTCTGCCTGTTCTGTTCCCCACTTTGTCTCTGGTGAGTCCTCTCACCCCTCGCACCTCTGGCCTGTACCCCAGCTCTTGTATGCATAAATAAATAAATCTTTAAAAAAAAAGAGAAGCTATCAGAAACCTGCTTTATTGGTTATTAAACACAATAAACAAAGAGTAGAAAGGAGCAAGAAGACTCCAAATATTCAACTAGTTAATAATAAATTAAATAGGATATTAATAGAAATAATGTTATTGTTAATGATAAGTGAGTATATTCATGATATACTTTAATTGAAAAAACTATGTATGAAGTGATTCAATTTTTTTAAAAATGTGTGTTGTTTTGCTGAGCTGTACTTCCTTAATTTCATAAAGGTAATTTCTAGCCTATGTGTAAGATGAAAATGTAGTACAGTTTGCATGTGTATTTTCTTTATTTTTAAGAAGTAACTGTTCTTGAGTCTGATTTTTTTCATTCTGCTATTTTAAAGGGATACATTTTATTAGAGGGTCTTGTCACATAGCTATCTAGTGAGGACTTTTAAAATTATTTATTAGTTTATTTTTATTTTAGTGAGAATCATTGGTAATGATGTCCCTGAGAAAAAGATGAATGAAGACTCAAGTCACAGAATCCTCAACCATTTGGATTTTTTAGGGAATATATACAGGGATTGCATTATAAATAAACACAAGCATTGTTTATCTTAGTAAGGTTTGTCCCAATCTTTTAACCCAGTAAAATCCATTGCCAATATGTACTTCTCAAAAGCTTCCTGTGCTCCTTAAATCTTACATTTCTTCCAATTGGCTTTCTTTTCTCTAGACCTTTGTCTTTTTTTTCTTACTAAAAGCTCTGTTCCCCACAACTGTGACTTTGGTAATTAAATCTATGGCGTCTCTTTCTGGAAGGTGGAGGGAGTCCTATAAATTATTTGAGTGTACTTTGTCAAAATTCATGGCTGATGTGTTTCCTGAAACTTTTTCTCAATCATTCCATGGTTATGGCATAGTAGTTAAGTACAAAAGCAGCCAAATTACATAAAACATACTTAACAGTAAAAGTAGCCACACAACTGCCATGTGAAAAACACACATGTTCACATACAATTAGAGAAAGAGGGCTTTTTGTTTGTTTGTTTTTGATGTAATACTAATGTGGATCAGAAAATGTACTAAATTAATCGTGTTTTGTTTCCTGACTTTCACTGTTCAAATTTCTCAGGGGCAGTTATCATTGTCTTAGTGAAAATCTTAAAAAGTCCATTATTTTGAGTAAAATTCAAATAATCAAATCATCAGGACTCTGTTCACTGGCTCAGCTACCCTGCTCTAAACTCTGGCTGGGAAAGGCCATACACATCCTGGCTGGTTCTGGTACATCCTATTCTCATCAAGTAGCACTTGAAACCACAGCCCACACACCCTGGGGGTCACCAATTCAACTATGACTGGTCTTAAATAGGAATATGCAACATGCATGCCTTTCCTGATGAGAAAATAAGGTAAAATGCTCTCAATGTGATTTCAGTCTTCCACATCTATAGCTAATTCTCCTTCATGTTTGAACACCATGGAAGTTATCTTTACTCAGTGTAATCATATTTGCTTTGCATCATTTCTTTTTGATTTGTGGATTTCTATGGGAAAATTTTGTTTCTCCACTCACCTGTGTTTGTTCTGTTTTCTTATTTCTTTATATTGAAACATCTAAATTCCCTGTACTTTGACATGGATTCAGAGCTGTTCCACACTGAAAAGCTCAGATTGAAGCCCCATTCTCCTAGCAAGGATATTCTCTACTGCTCCCCCTTTTGATGTGCTTTTCCAATGTGAATTGACATCTTAAAATCTACTCACACAGAGTTTTCACTAGTTTCTGAGAAGCAATGCGGTCTCCTCATTTCTTGTCAAGTTGCTCTGCTTGGAAATTTTTCCCTACTGCTCACTTTGGCATGACTAAACTCCTACTCGACGTGTAAAGGTTGATTTCTTAAAGTTGTCTCTCCTCATTCTTTCCTCCCTCAAGCCCTTCTCAATACCAGCACAGACTTGGAGACTTACAGAAAAGATTCCTTTCCAGATCTGAGTTAGTTTGACTGGTTCTATTTAGGAATCTAGCCTCTTTTTCTGCTAGTTGATGGGGCTAAATATAGCTCAGGAAGGGCGGATCTGGGACACAGGGACTAAGCCCTTTTAGTAACCCTTTTTTGACTACTTTGCATCACCTACGAGAAAATCTTTTCTTAACCAGTAAAAGATGATTAGGAAAAAAAGGTATCTTGGATGTGGCTTAATCAGGAAGAGAAAGTAAATTCCAAACTAGTAATTTCATTAACACAAGATACAGTTCTCTCAACTGGTAATTGCTGTTGTTTCAAAATACATTTTTTTTTTATTCCTACCCCTTCTTGATTCTTTTCCCAGTGTATTTATTTTCAAACCATTATTTCATCTTTCCAAAATATCCATCTTCCATTTCCCAAGTCAATGGCTTAAAATTATGCCTTTTTTCCCTTTTACAAACATGTCATCATTTCTTATAGTCTAATGTTACCTTATTCCTTGGCAACTGTCCTCCTGCAGCGCTTCATTACTCTGGCTGCAGTCCTGGCTCAGTGCTCTCATACCCCGGGGCATCGACTGCAGCCTGGGCTGACTCCCTATTGCTCTCTTGGGTCATAGTCATGGTTTCTTGAATCCCTTATCTTCCCCTCTCTTGGTTTACTCATTTGTTTTTGCTGCCACACACTCTCAATAACTCTCTAATAAAGAGTAAATAGCAGATTATTTGTCTGTAAATGTTTTCATTCTATTGTCTATTAAAGAAAAGTTTGTCTGGGTACAAAATTGTAGGCTAAAATTTACTTCTCCAAAATGTGAGACTATACATGATGATCTTTTAGTTAGTATTGAAACTTGCGGCTTCAACTTCTTATGACCTATGATTTTCCATTCTTTTATAGGTGATGTCTACTCTTTCTGAAGCTTTTAGCCATCACTGCCCAGTCCTGCTATGAAATTTCAAGAAGATGCATTTTGGTTGGGATCCTTTTTTCATTGATTGCACTGAGCATTTGATGAGACCTCCAAATTAGTAAAAAAAATGTATATTCACCATGGGAAATCTTCTTATACAGGTGTTCTAATGAGAATTATATTTAATTGTTAAGTGCTACAGTTGGAATATGAGGCAAGCTGCTCAACTTTAGGCAATTTAAAAATATTATATTTCTCCACTTTCTTACCTAAAAATTGGAATACTAATATAAACTACCTCATAGAGGACTTAGAGGATTAAAGAAGAAAGTATATGTAAAGCTTCCAGAACAACGCCAGTCATCCAGTTTCATTTAAGACTTGGGTTTACACAAAATGGATTGTATCTTGTGTGGAAGATATAAGAGTTCACCAAAGAGAGATTAAACATGACAATTCAAAACAAGACATCATATATAATTGGGAATATGGTTAAGAAATTGAAGAAACTTGCAGTTTTTCATTTCCTAGGCTTAGTTACAAAGCACAATAGGTGAGTAAACCAATATTCACCCAGTTTCGGAAGCTTAGATTTTCCAAACCCTGCCTCCCATCAGATTATTTTATAGGAAAAAGGAAACAAGAGGATCCATGCAGTTCTGTTTATCTGAGGCTGTATTTCCCCATCTGTCATTTACCATCTTGCCTTTCCTAATCATTGCAGCTGGTCAGAAACATTTCCTAGTAGTCTCATGAAACTTTTCTATGAAAGACTCTTTCATTGCTTGGCCAAAGGGGAGCCCTCATTCCGCATAAGGATTTCACACATTTTTTAGCCATGCCTGAGAAGAGAACATAAAATCCATCACTCAGAAACATCATTTGGATTTGTGACTCTGGAGGCCAGTGTGCTCATAAAACAATGAATGGTTTAGATCCATTCAAACGTGGAGTTTTTCATTTATGACAGATGCAATATTGATGATATCCTTCATTTAATAAGTCATCCAAGTATAATTCAATGCAAGTTTCTAGTATAAATTACCAGCCATTTCATATTGCCCAATTGTTTTATAACACCAAAGAGGAGTAAGCACAACTACATAAAAATCTGCTGTTAAAATCTAGATGGAAGGCTGTTTCTGCAGCAGAACTGCCTTCCCCAACTTTGAGAAGTGCCACAAGACTGGCTTCAACCACAAAGTCAGCTCATACAAGACTACTTCCATCTGGCTTGTGAGTGATTTGTAGTCAGACAGGTAACAGTGGGGAAAGGAAGGGATTCCTTTAAAAAGCTTTATCGAGTCTGTCTTCTTTCCTTATCACTACACAGCTCTTTCCTGTCTGCTTTCCTCTCTAATGAATTTCTGCCTATTCTAAGTCACTGTGATTTAGAACATAGACAGCAATGTCTGTGCTTTTTAGACCATGTAGACAGACACATGGAAATAACAGGCAACCTGAGCATAACTGAGGAAACCAGAAAACAAAGGATCACAATCTATTGCCAATTAAATGAATATTCTGATTAGAGTATCAAATGTAGAAATGCACATTAAACGCAGGCAATATGGTATAGAAGCAGTTGAAGAAAAGTCCATGTGAAAGGCGGGATTAGCCCCACTGCTTTTAGATCTATATTTCTTACTCTCTGTTTAGCCAGCACAGATTGGCTCCACACAAATAGTGGAACCACGCTATAAAGTCATTATGGCTTCCTATTGACCAAATCTATTTGGTCAATTTTAGCTTAATCTCTCTCTTGAATTTGACTTGAGTAATCAAATCCATCTTTAAACCTTGTCTGCCTTGGGTTCTAGGACACTCTGTATTTAAAACCTGCCATTTTTAAATCCTCTATTTGTTTAGAGTCTCTTCTTTCTGCCACTATTAGCTCTTTTTTTCTGTGGAGTGCTTTACTGTGGATCTGGGTACTCAAGATCTCGTTTTTGTTCAATACTCTTTTCTCACTTCGTCATTGTCATGGAGTAACTACAACATATGTACATACTTACATACATGTATATGTACATAATTATGCCACATCAGGAAAATTAAAGATACAATTTTTACCAAATTAAAATAAAAATTGCTTGTTAAGAAATAGTCTTCTATGAGTACCCAAAATACTACTATTAATAACAGCAGTGTTGAAAAGAGTAATGAGAACAATGTATTTTGATATATAAGTTCAGTATTAATTTGGCAGATGTAATATTATTGCATGGTATTCATTGCTGTGTTAAAATTGGAAAACCTTCTATTTAAAAGGTTAGTAGAATAACTGTATAGTCATATGCAAAAAATAATGTATGCACAGGACTTATATTCTTCACAGAAATGAACTCAAAAGGGATCATAGATTTAAATGTAAAATTATACAATTCTTTGAAGATATCCTAGAAGAAAACCTAGGTGAGTTTGGAAATGAGCCTTTTTAGATACAATTAAACATACTTAAACAAACTTTTGCTATACAATCCAGCAATTGTGCTCCTCAGTATTTACCCAAAGGCATTGAAGACTTATGTTCACACAAAAACTTGCACACAGATAATATAGCAGTTTCAGTCATAGTTGTCAAAACTTGGAAGCAATAAGATGTCCTTCAGTAGGTGAATGGATAAATCAACTGTGGCACATCCAGAATGACAGACTGCTCATCAATAAAAAGACATGAGCTATCAAGCCATGAAAAGACAGCAAGAACCTCAAATCCATATTATTTAGTGAAAGAAGCCAATCTGAAAAGTTATAAATGATTACACTTATGTGACATTCTGGAAAAAGAAAACAAACTATGGAGACAATAAACAGATTAGTGGTTGCCAGTGACTAGGAAGGAGGAGAGAGATGATTGGTAGAACACAGAAGATGTTTAGGGCAGTGTAAAAACTCTGTGTGATACCATAATGATGAATATAGCTCATGCATTTGTCCAAACTCAGAATGTATGACTGCAAGAGAGAACTCTAAGGTAAACTATGGACTCTGGATGATTATGACATGTCAGTGTAGGTTCATCAGTTGTAACAAATGTTGCTAATGGGGGGGCATGTATATATATGGGGGCAAGGTATATGGGAAATCTCTGTATCTGCCTCTTAATTTTGTTGTAACCCTAAAACAGCTCTCATTTCTTATTTGAGAAAAATAATGTCTTAATTTGTTAGATATTTATTTCTATTTTATACTGTGGAGCTTTTTCTTCTCCTCTTATGACAATCCCTCTCCTGACTCTGGGAAAGTTTACCTTTGTGGGATTTTAAAAGTTACTCAGTTCACACAAAAAGGTATCTCCATTTTCTTCTTAAGAAAATCTTCAAGTCAGAAAAATAACTCACATGCATATACGTAAGCCTAAAATAGCAAATGTTTTTACTGGTAGTTATTCTTTAGATTGCCCCTTGCATGATTCTTTCTTCATTTGTTCTTAGGGGAATGTATGTGCTTGTGAGCTTTCCTATGCAAAAATTTGCTCACAAAATGCTGGAAACAGAAACTAAAACATACTGCCTAACTGGAACTTTCTTGACTCCATAAATTATTTCCTACACTTAGCATTCTACACAGGGAATTCTGCAGTGTAGAATTTTCCAGAGGGTGCATGTGGTGACTCCAGCTCCCACAGGTGAAGGGTAGAGTTCTCCTTAAGAGTGTGCACAGTCCCAGTGAATCATACTGGGGAGAGACCAATCAAGACAGGAATTGAGGAATTCTGGGCAGTCAAGGGGAAAGGAAAACCATTTATTTTCTCTTTAGTTTCAGGGATTTTGGCTGCTACACTGCAGGGGAAGAAGTAACTTAGAGTGTTCTTCTTGTCTTTTTACCAAGAAGTAAGTGGACTCTGAAATCCAAGAGACAAGAAATGCCAAAAATGTCTATTTTTACCACATAGAAGCAGACAAGGATCTAAGGGGGAAAAAATGGCACCAGAGGTTCCTTGATTTGGGACATAGATTCTTTTAAGAATGAACATTATAGTGCCTCCCTGGTGGCACAAGGCATTAAGCACAGCTCTGTGAAGCTATCCACAGCCCCTCCTTCATGAGTTTGATCCCTGGCCGGCCAGGGTGCTACCCACATGGCTTAGCAGACCTCTCTTGTCTCATCTGCTGCTCCCCTCAGCAGTATATTTCAGTAGATCTGCCTGTTCTGGTCCCCACTCTGTCTCTGGTTATTCCTCTCACCCCTGCACCTCTGGCCTATACCCTAGTTCTTGCATGCATAAATAAATGAATCTTTAAAAAAAAAAGGAGTGAATATTACATAGTCTACTTGTGCTTTGGAGAAATGAAGGTTGAGTTTGCCACCATATTTGGAGGAGGGGGAAGCACCTCCTCTCACCTCTCAGTTCAACTCAGAACTGGGGATCAGGTTCCAGAGTCAGATATTAGTTATTTGAGGTAACTGGTGAGTACTCAAAAATATTTTGAAAGCATGAATACCAGAAAAGATTTTGAAAGCATATAACAAACATTCTTAGTTTTCCCAGAGGCACTGGGGAGAAGCCTAATAAAAGACTGGCATCACTAAATCAAATAAGATGATTGTCTGTACCAAAATAAATTTGTAAGAAAAAGGAAGTATATTCTCTGGAGAATATGAGTTAAAACATATTTTCATTTTTTTCCTCTTTCCAATTTTTCTTGTTCTTTATCCAGTTCATGACAAGATGACTGTCTTAACTTTTCCACCTGTAGATGGAAACACCTACAGTTTTAATCTTTCCACTGAAGTTGATTTCATTTGACAAAAAAGGTTATAAGGCAGATCAAGAATTGTGAAGTTAGAGCACTGGGAGATTGGTTATAATTTAAAATTGAAAGTACTTTTTTTTTTCAAAATTTCTTAATGTAAGAAATAAATGTATATATATTAATTTTATGTGTAAAACAATATACATGCTTTATTAGAACCTTAATATACAGACACAGTTTGCAAATATCTAGTATGCTACAGCTATCAATATATTTACTGCAAATCCCATACAATTACAAAGTTATATGGAAACAAATATTCACAAACAGAAAAGAAATGCAGTTTATTTAGAATTATGTGGATCCAGGTTAGATTGAAATAACTTGAGAAGTATTTAATACTTAAAAATAATCTAAATAGTAGGTGAAGAGATTATTTTCATGATACCTTCTCCTTCCTTCCACAAAAGATTCTCTGATATCTCATGCTAGGAGCATATGCAATAACAGTTTGTGACATCTCCCAGAAAAAAGTCGGAAGGAATCTAGAAAAACTGTCGTGCCTTTCAGGAATGACTGTGGGACTCACTGACACATACAGCTATGGAGTGAGAAAGAAAATGCTGGATTGTATGGATATCATGAAAAGAAGCTGACTGGTCATAAAACTGTAGAAGGAATTCTCTCAGGAGGTGGGAGGTGGAGGATTCTATTTCTTAAGTTCTCTTCCAGCTCTTAAGGTTTTATGAATTTGACAATCTTGCCCACCATTGCACATTGGATTACAATGGACTAGGTTTATTTATTTGTTTAGCTCTTGATGTAATTACCATCTCTGCTTGGCATCCTGTATTTCATGTGCATTTTTAAAATCTTTTCTTTTGATTGACCAAATGCAAATACTAATCTAGATTCTGCATGCACATTACTAATATTTAAAAGAAAATCAATCAATTAATCATGCAGGTGCTTTATGCAAACTGACACTAAATACTCACAGTAGGTGGGACTTTAATCTTGCATAATTTTTAGGGGACACAGATGAGTTGTTTCAGCTCTGCTGAGTACATGAAAGAGGGTACCATTGCATATGCTGCTGACACGAATGACGAAAACAAGTCAGTGATCTGGCTTGCCAACTTTTTATGTTTTGCATTTTTATGGTTTACAAAGACTATTCCTACCACTTATTTCATTTAGTCTCGCTACAGAAGGGTAAGCAGGTATTAACAGTCACATTTTATAGATGAGAGAATTAGACTTGGGCAACTAAAGCAACCAGGCCAAGATGACGTAACTAGCTAATAATAAAGCAGAACTGCTTAATGAGAAAGCAGAGACTTGAATTCAAGTCAGCTGGAGCCAAGATTTATTTCCCTTTTGCGTTAGGTACTGGTTTTACCTCAGTACATTTTTGGAAAATAGGTTTTAGAGTTTGTAATTTAATGTTCTTACACCTCAGTGGAAACTGTCAGAATCTAAATTATTATCAAGTGCAAGGGAAAAATTATGGTATAATTAAAATATGGCACCATAATTTATGATTACTTGGTTTAGTCATATTTTCTATACCTGAAAGTAAGGGGAAAATGCTGAATGGTCGCCTTTTCTGATCAAAAAGTGGTCTGTTTGCTCCAAATCAATTCACTAGGCTTTCAGTGTCACAACAGTTTTCAGCTGAGCTTTTATTTGTAAAGGTAGAAGCTTCTTGAGACATTTTCTGTTTGTGATCAATAAAGCAACCCCTCCCTCCCTCAGCAGACTGCCACTAGACGGACTGTGGTAAAACCTGTCTCCCTTAGAAGAGGAGACTTCCGTAGACTGAGACAGGCAAGAGACTTCTTGGTGAGATAAAGGTTATTCATGTGTCCCCCACCCCCTTTGTTGGTCTAAATTTGAGGAACTAGACTCCAAACTTCCAAAATATCAGCTAATATGACTGTTCCCATTTAACAAATAAAACAAATCAGTTGTTTAGTATCAAGTATATGAAAGCATCTTGTAGATTCTTTCTCGCCCACCCCCCCCCCACACACACATCAGATGATGGTTGTGGAAAATATTTTGGGATCATATGACATTAGTATTGCCTCCATGGTGCCAAAAGAAAAATACAAATAATAAACTGGTTATATAATGTTTTGTAGCCACAACTTTAATTTTCCTGGTGCTAGTGATTATGTTATTTTAATTTCTGAAGCAGGACAATTATATCATGTGTTATAGTTTCTTTCTTATGTATATAAAATTAGGGGTATTTTTCTTGTTTTGAATTCATCAGAATTATTAAGAACCTATTTATGCATTTAGGCAACTAATCTGAAAATAAGGCTCCATTTTAAAGACTTTGAATGAAAATGATCAATTCTCTAAAAAATTACACTGCATTGACCATAGTGAATTAAAGTTATTAAAAAGACAATAGGTAATATATACACATGTAAACTTTAAATATATATGATTGCATAATAAATTAAGAGTAGAATTTTGGTTCTATTTTTATGTATGAGGAAAGTAAGAGATGGATTTAAATAACAAGAGAAACAATATAATTAGATGATTTTTTTAGGAGTCAGGGGATAGATGAGCATAATCAAAGGAAAATCATTGGGAAAATACTTAGCACAGCAATGGGGGCTGTGAGGGATACCCTTTTCAGTTTGATTGAGGGAAAAATAATATTTATTATTCAATGTTGAAAAATATATAACAGAGTACAAGTGTTAAACTGTACATTCTATAATTGCTTTAGGTGTTCCCAGGAATAAAAGATTGATGAAGGCTCTGTTAGAGGGGTGGTATTCCAGCTGAGCCTTGAAGCAAAGGTCAAGTTTGAATTGATAGAGGTGAGAAAGGAAGACATTCCAGATGAGAAAGGCATTGTGAGGGAAATCCTAAGGGTGAAAGTAAGCTCGGTGCACATTTTCATTATTTGTGAAAATATAGTAATACTGAGTGCCTTCACATAAATGGCTTAGAGGTGATTCTAGAAAAGGCCTTGATTTTCTATCTGCTTTTTGATTTTGCTGACCTTATCATTGTTAACTTGTTAAAGACATTAGTAATAGTAATGTTTATGAGACAATAAAAAAATGATGAAATTTCAGTAATCAGCTTGTCATATTATTTGTCTAATCCGCACTTATAGTCTTCAGTGTCGACATATGTCAATAGACAACTATGCTTAAATGCAGTTCTCTAAATCCATTTCATGCCATTTAAACAGTAGTTTACAAGTAATATGATGAAGAGAACATGGCCTTCTGGGATTCTGAATAATGATGTAATTCAACCAGATTTAGGGGCCAAAGTCAGGGGCTGTGTGAAGTCATACAATGAACACTTCACTTTCTGTACTATAGAAAATTAGATACTTTCTTTGCCTTAGGTTTTTTGGGACAAACTTTTTCCCCTGACAACTCTTGGGCTATATATTTTTGCTGGCTGTATGGATTATATCATGTGACATTTTATCTGTAGAAAAATAACATTTAGACATGAAGAATTTTTTGACCATAAGGGGAAAAAAATAGAGAAGAAATAAGAATAATCAGAAAAGGGATCATTAAGAATTGAGCGAAGTCTGCTAGAAAATTTCTCTTAAAAAGTGCAACAGGTGACAAATTTTAGTGGTGTTTCTCAAAGCTACCTATTGATTTAATAATTGCATATTGAGTATGTCTATTAGTGTATTGCGACGGAAAATTTTGTGTGTGTGTGTGTGTGTGTGTACAGAATATCACAACAAAACCACAATTTAGTGTTGTGATTCTTGAGGTGTGGTTCCCAAACAAACAGTAACAATATCACCTTGGACTATCTCAAGTCCAAGTTAGTTCTACTGTATCAGAAACTTTGGGGGTAAGGCCCAGCACCTGTGTTTTATAAGCCCTCCAGGAAATTCTAATATATGTTAAAATTTTAGAACAACTGATAATATGAAAATGATTGCTAAGGATAAGGCCAAATAAATAATCTATTTAAATTTAATTTTAAAATAATTATTAGTATAAATGATATATAAATGAAACAAATATCAAGAAAATGCTATTAAAATTACTGAAGTTCAAAAACAGTGATCTCTAGGGTAGAAACGTAAGAAACTGCGGTTTGGAAAGAATTTGCAGAGGACAACAAATAAAGAAAGAAGAAGCAAGGAAAAATGGGGGGAAATGAGGTTTAATGTTAGCTAGTGTGTATCCAAAGAACCATGTGCATGATTCATTATGAAAAAGATGAGCAAATTGTAATTTGGGATTATTTTGCCTAGTGTTCAATATTTGAAATTCATCTTTACAAATTGTTAAAGAGGACAGGGCAGAAATACCCCTGACTTTATGACCCAAATGCAGAAGCACTTCTCAGATGGTGCAAATTAATGGATGTTTTGTTTGTTAAGATACCAAACGTCTAAAAGCAAATTAGAGTCATTTAGGTCAGAAAAATCCTGCCTTAATTTTTCTTGTACAATCTTTGGCAACAATCCAGATTGGCTATTCCTTGTACCACTGTCTATAATCATGCAATTTGGGCAAATTTTGAGAACTAACATTTTCCTTTGCAGAGAATGCTGAAGTTATTTCAATCCCCTATCTAAAGAAAATGTGACATTCTGGTTTTATTCCTAGACTTAACAGTACCTGAATGATAATTTTACCATGGAAGTGTCTATTAGTAAGCACAATAAATTAAAGTATTTAACAGTAATTTATGGACATAGACAATATCAATCTTAGAGAAAATATATTTATCAGGGCATTTGTGGCATAGGGGGTATGGGCAGGATTATCAAACTCTATTAAATACCTGGAATGATATCCCAGAATGAAAAAGAGAAGAAACGCTGGTAGAATAGTATGTGTAGAGATGCTAGCCAAGAATTCCTCAAAATTGAAGCCAATGTAGGAGAAGGAAAAATAATTATCCCTCCAAACTTCTGAGTTCTTAGATAAGACTTGTAAGGAAAAAAAAATAGAATAATAAATCAAATGGTGGTTTATTCACATGTATGTTTATCCATGGAGATATAACAGGAGAAATGAGTTACTCAAAGTGCTGACTTTAGAATTCAGGGTTAAATATCATCTTAATGGGGATGAGGGGGAATGGGTAATGTGGACCTCTTAGAGGAAAGTAAATGGCTTTTAGAAAAAAATGAATGGGTCTTCAGGAGAGTCGCTGGGAAGTATAATAATTTGTGACCAAGTATGTCTGGCTCTTCTCTCCTCTGGTAAGTGTTAATTCTAATAGATGTAGAACTAAAATCATCTTTCCTTCAGGAAGCAAGAAAGAATAATTCAGCTAGTTTCACCCTGTATTTATTGTTTTTCAAGTCTCTATGACTCAAAATAGTCATTAAGCAAAACGGTGTATTTTGAATTGGCATTTTTCCCCTTCACCTACAAATAGTCTACTCCCAAATCTCAAATCATCTGAAATAGGTTAAATACACTCAGGTACACCCAAATCAAACTGCTGAAAACTAAATCTAAAGAAAAATTATTGAAGTAGTCGTAGAAAAGAAATACAGAGAGAAAAACACAGCTAATTATGACAAATGACTTAATCAATGGCAAGGAAGTCAAAAGTCAATGAAATGACATCTTGATTGGGTAAAGAAACAATACAACTGAAAACTCTATACCAAACAAAATCTCTTTAAAATTTAAAGTCAAAAGAAATATTCTTCCAGATTACAGACAAAAATTGAGAAAATTCATCATCAGCATACCTGTACTATAAAAAATGTTAAAAAGGTTTTATAGACAGAAACAATATGAAACTTTGGGAAATCTTTCTTTACACAAAAGAATGAATTAGCACCAGAAATGGTAAAAATAGAAGTCAACATAAAATTTTTCTTATTTTTAATTTCTCTTAAATATCATTGACATTGTGTAACAAAATGAATAGGACAATATTTTGGGGTTTATCGCATATGCAAAAGCAAAACATATGAAAATAATTGTACAAATGGTAGAAAGGAGGAAATAAAAGTGTACTGCTGTAAGATTTTTATAATGTGCAAGAATGTATATACTATTACTTGAAGATAAACTGTGATAAGTTGAAGATGCATGTTTTACAGTGAATGTCAACAATTAAGAAATGAAACAAGGATGTGTCACTTCAATGATGGAGATAAAATGTAATTCTGAAAGTATTCAAAAGATGACAAGAAAAAAATAGAGAAAATACATAGAATATTAGATACGAAATAAAAATTAATAGACTGATACCCAAATATAGCAATAAATGCATTAAATGTAAATTGTATAAATACTGTAATTCAAAGGTAAATATGGTGAGAAGATTCAAATATAGGCTATCTTTAATAAATTTATTTTAAATTAAAAAATAGCTTAAAGTATGGGCCTCCCCAGTGGCGCAGCATGTTGAGCGCAGTACTGTGAAGCTGTCTGCAGCCTCTGCACCATGGGTTCAATTCCCTGCCGGCCAGGGAGATGCCCACATGGTGCAGGAGACCTCTCCTACTTTGCCTGCTGCTACCCTCAGCAGTGTATTTCTGACTGTCTGCCTGTTCTGCTCCCTGCTCTGTCTCTGGCGAATCCTCTCACCCTCCCACGCCTCTGGCTTGTACCCCAGTTCTTGTATAAAAATAAATACTTTAAAAAAAATAGCTTAAAGTAAAAGGATGAAAATTATATGCCATGCAACACTAATCTGAGAGAAGTGGATATTGACAAATTTAAAGAAAGAAATTGCATGATTAAAATGTCAAAAAATAAAAATTAAAAGGTCAATTAAATCAGGAAGATACAAAAATCCAAAGACCTAACAATAAAATTTGAATTATCGCATGACAGTTCTTCAAAATAGATGGAGAAAAAATGACAGAACTTCAAGGAGAAACAGAAAAATTCACAATTATATTTTCATATTTGCAAAACTCCTCTCAATCATATGTATATCAGAATAGACAGTTAAAGAAACCTACAGTTAAAATCATACTCTTACTTAATGGTGAAAAACTGTCCTCACTACTTCTAACCAACATTGTTGGAGGTTATAACCACTTCACTAAGTCAAGAAAAAAAGAGAAATATCACTACTGATTGTATGGGAATATATAAAACTTCTTCACAGCTGACATGAATAACAATGTAGAATTTTCTAAATATAAATCTACAAAAAAGCTGCTAACATCAAGAAGTGATAAGTGAGCAAAATCAGAAGATATAACATCAATGTAAAAAAATCAATTCAATTTCTATGTACCAAAGATGAATAATCAATAATGGAAATTTAAAAACTATGCCATATACAATAGCATCAAAAAACATAACATTCTTCTCACCAGTTTAACAAAACATATGTTCACTAAAAATTATAAAACATTTCTAAATAATGGAGAAAAACACTGTTTCAAAGACTGAGTATTAAGATATAAAATCTTCCCAAATGAATCTACGGATCCAATATAATCATCCTCAAATTCAAGTCATAAATATTTGTAGTAATAAAATTCCTTATTCTATAAGGATATGTTAACAATTTAGATTAATCAGTGGAAAAAGAAGAAAAAGTTTGGACACTCATATGACCTGAGTTAAATACTTAAAAAGGTACATTATGTAAGGCAGTATTGTATTGGCGCTAGAACAATCATTAGATCAACGAAACAGATAAGAGTCTAGAAATAGACTCACACATATGCTGTTAATTAACTTTAGACCAACTTGTCAAAATAATCCAATGGGAAAAGGATGATCTATTGATCATGCAGTGTTGGTCCAAATTAGTCTCTATATGGAAAAAAGTAAATGTTGACAACATAAAAAAATAGTATTATAAGCCATTGACCTGAACAAAAGAACCAAAATTATAAAACTAGAAGAAAATACAAGAGAAATTCTGTGACCTTAGGTTAGTCAATGATTTCTTAAACGGGATATAAAAAGCATGAATTATGAAAGAAAAATTGACAATTCTACTTCATAATAATTAGAGGAGTTGGTTCATTAAAAGACATCCCTAAAAAAATTAAAAACCACAAGCTAGGAAAAATATTTTCAAAACATATTGTGGTAAAGAGAATTTTACAATTCATAAGACAATCAACCCAAAGGGCCTATTCCTTAAATCAAAAGTTCATCAAAGGAGCCATGAACAGGACCTCCCTGGCGGCGCAGAGGGTTGGGCACAGTGCTGTGAAGCTGCAGTGCCGGTTCAATTCCCGGCTGGCCAGGGCGAGTCCCACATGGCGCAGCAAACCTCTCCTGTCTCACCTGCTGCTCCCCTCAGCAGTGTTTTTCAGTCAGTCTGCCTGTTCTGTTCCCCGCTCTGTCTCTGGTGACTCCTCTCACCCTCTTACACATCTGGCCTGTATCCCGGTTCTTGTGTGCATAAATAAATAAATAAATCTTTAAAAAAATAAAAAGAAACCATGAATAAAACAAAAAAGTAGCAATAATCACACAAAAAGATGCTCATCATCATTAGTCATTAAGACAATACAATTTAAAACCATAATCATACACCAATACATTAGAATATTAAAACATTAAACAAAAATGACTGAATATACCAATGAACTAGAGTCTGAAACTCTTAAATAATGCTGGTGAGAATGAAAAACAACAGTCGCTTTAGAAAACAGTTGTGTAGTTTCTTATTAAATTAAAAATACACATAAAATCTAACAATCTACTTCTAGATATTTACTCAAGGCAAATAAATATACACAAAGACCAGTAGAAAAATGTCCCAAAATTATTTCTCTGTACCCATTGCATTTATTAAAAATGAAACAAAATGAAAGATATGCTGAGATGGTTTTGTGTCTTTCTTAATGGAAATGAAATTTATTCATATGTATTTAAACTACACCCTATTCATTCATCATTCATTTACACCTTTCTGCTTATGGGGATTTGAATGTATTAACCCTGGCATAGAGTAAAATTATGAGGTAAAATTATAGAGTAAATACCTTTAGCTTATTACTTATATATATATATATAGAGAGAGAGCATATATTATAAGTGCTCTTATATGTAGTAAGCTCTTTCTCCTCTCTCTCTCTTTCTCTCTCTCTCTCTCTCTATATATATATAGAAAGCCCCATCAGAACATCTTAACACATACCTTTAAGGTTGCATATTTCTATATTGCCAAAAGAAACAAATAATACTCAGGTTTATTTTTTTTAATTTATAAATTTTCTTATTGTTATTAATTTTTATGTAGTATTTGATTTCTCCCCTCATATGTAGTCCCTGCAAAAATCCCACCACCACATCACCTATGGACCATCACCATGGTCCTTTGTGCTCTTCCCACCCCTGTTTTGATCCCTCTTCCTCTCCCTCCCTGTTGTAGGTCTCACATCTATAGTTGCCTGCCAGTTTTGTCTTTTATTTTTTTACCCTTTGTTTGGTTTCCCTATATTCCTCCTACAAGTGATATTATCTGATACTTTTCTTTTTCCATCTGACTTATTTCACTGAGCATAATGCCTTCCAGCTCCATCCATGTTGCTATGATTGGCATGAGTTTATATTTTTTGATTGCTGAGCAGTATTCCACTGTAATACTCAGAATTTAATTGATCCCTACTGTAACATAAGAAACTGGATCCATGTCAAATCAATTCATTGTGATTATTATCCATAGAGTAACTGGTGGCTAAAGCCAAAAGATTGTTACAGGTGGTGCCCCCTGGAGGGGGTTGCTGGTGAGAATAGATAACCTCAGGGAAAATGGTAAAAATGTATCGCATTTTGGGGTGGGGTAACAGATAAGAAATATAAGGGACTACAGTAGGGGGTATGGATTCATTCAGTCTTCCAGAATTCAGCATTTTTCTGATCTTCAGCATTTGGGGTCAGTGGATTTTGGTCCCCACCATGCCGATCTTCCAGAAGGCTGTTGTGCGCCTCTCAAGGTGGAGGCCTACAGCAGCCGACCTCAGAGAGGAAAAGTTAGGAGGCTTTGCAATTAGCCTAGTGATTGAAACTGTTCCCTGTTTTGCTGCTGTTACAGCCTGACAGAGAAGGCAAAGATCTGGAGCCGGGCATCTCAATGAGCTCTGTGAGTGTGGCCATTTGTTGGGTCTTTCAGCTGCTGCAGCTGCTATCTTGAGTGTCGCTTGTCTGGTGCTGTGCTGGGGCATTTCAGCAGCTCCGAGAGCATCTTCTGTTGCGTCTTCTGTTGTCTTTGTGAGTTGGAACCTGAGCTAGAGTCTGGCTGCCGTGTGCTCCAGGTCAGCAGAGGCAGGAAGACACCATCTTGGACACATGGCCTATTGTTCAGGAGAAGAGTGCCCCATCCTCAGTGGTGGGAAGACACCATCTCGGCTGCTTTTATTTAGGACTTAAAAACACTGGACAAGTCTTCGGGTGAGGTGAGTGGTCATTTCTGCCCTCAGTAACTCATTGTTTTCCCTGGTTTGTAAAATAAATCCCATTGTTGTTTTCTGAGCCTGAGTAGTCTTGCAATTGTATGCACAGATGAAGAACTCAGACAGTGACTGGTAAACTATTTGAGCAGTGTCCTTGGCCAGTTTTAGTGCCCTCTTGCTGCCCTGTATCAATAATATTATTGGTAGTGAAGTAATCTTCATTCTCTAAGCCTTATCCAGGTATTCTGAGTTTCTACCAATCTACTCTTCCTATTTCCATCCCAGGCTACAGGCAGAACAAATAACTCTTTTCATATTGGACCATACAGATTCTTAGTTACTTCTAGTGTTTGCTTTCCTTACCTTATGAAGAGGTTATTGAAGGACCATTTGTCATTCATTTCTGCAAGGCAGGACCTAGTAGAGTGATAAGCATATGATACTATTGAAGAAACATATTCAGGATATAAACATTTGTTCAGAGATCTTAGAGAGTTGGCTCAGTAGAAATACTATCTCAGTTATGCTGAGTTCTTGCCCAGAAACTGAATTTTTTAAATGTTGACATCATGAGCCCCTTTTTTGATTCTTGGCACACAGGATTTCCACAATTATTTGATAATGGGGGTGCTTTCTGCCAACTTACAACTCTATTTGATATATATTTCTATATTTCCTTGACCAAGGATTTCCAGGACTGTTTTCAAATCATACTTGACTCCATGATGGGAAATATTGACATATCACATAGGTCATTTCACAAGGATGGACACGGCCTTGTGTACGAGTCACTGTGTGTTTGTCAGGGCTTCTGTGAGAATTGTGATTTACAGATCTTGTGCTCCTTATTTCTTTTCTCCCTTTTTCTCCCATTCATTTACCTGTTTCTACCTTGCTTTTATCACTTTCTTATTATAAGTTTCAGAAAGAAAATAAGGCATGAAATAGGAGCAAGGATGTTAAGGAGAAAAGAGAATAATTAAATGTAAGAAAATAAAACATGTAGATAGTTAGAGTTCTGGAAACAGAATGATACATCTTTCAAGAAAGAGTGAAATCCAAATAAAATTGTTAAAAGCTCCATCTGTGAGCATACAAGCTAGCCAAAGGGTGGGGGTGAAGACGGAAGTGTTTAGGTTTTTAGTGTCTTACTATCCGTGCAATAATTTATAAAGTAAATTAAAATATTTTATTAGACAGACATTGCTAAATGTCATTTAAAGTCATTTCCTATGAAATGACTTATCTTACAAATGACTTTATAAGTAATACAGTTTCAATCTAAAATCTAGAAAAAACTTACAAGTTCTAAAGATTTTCATAGAACCTCAACCATCTTCAGTTCTCTCTATTAAGGATGTTGCACATTTTTGGAAATGATTCAGAGAACAGTTAAGCACCATCTGCGTGCCATTTACAGTAGAAAAAAGTATCTTTAAACTATTTATATTCTGAGAATTTCTTATTCTTGTTGGACAAAGTAGAATCAGTTCTGGTTTCAGGAAGCAACTTGGCCTTACTCAACTTATACTCAAAGAATAAATAACTGTGAGGAAATATCTTACAGAAGAGTATGACGATAATAAGTGCTTGTCACAAGAAATTAATGCAAAAAATTTAAGGTTATCCAGTTAAGTTGTATGAACCCAATCAACAGGCAGGCATAATTAACCTACTGGTTACTCTATATGATATGAAGTATTAAGTATTTCAAATGATTATATAGTTCAAAGATGTTATATATCACAGCCTACTGAACTGAGAGAAATAAAAACAGTAGTCTGATCCATTAAACAAAATAGTTCAAGGTTGGAATATAGTCTAAATCTGAATTGTCATTATTTTAAATCTTTCATGCTTATATTTAGCATGAGCATGTTTCTCCTATTTTTAATCTTGTAAGCAGATGATTTCCTTAATGCTACACAAGCCATGGTAACTAAATACACACAGATTAATGCTTTATTCAAATAATATTTATAAAAGATAATTTTATATATCTCATACTGTCTATATCATTGCTGCATTGAGTAGTAAATAGAAATATAAGAAGTCTAAGTGATTTCTATTAGTTTTATTTATACATAGTCATGTAAAATCTAAAAATTTCCCCTTCAGTTTGTTAGTTTTTCAATGACTTTCAATTAATATCTATCAATGACTATACGTTTTTCTTTAACCTTTACTACTTTACTACCGCTATCCTAATCAATAACTTAAGTACTTATACACATAATCCTTCACTTACACTGAATCCCAGACCTTTATTAAGAGTTAAGATTTTTTTATTTTGATCACAAACACCATCCCTGCTACCTTGATTGGGGTGTGGAATGTACAAACAAAACCTTTGTGAAACATCAATGTCATTCATCCTTTGAGCATAGCTGACTACATCATGGGTAAGAAGACACAGGACTTTGTTCTGTGAGTATATCTTTAACTGTAAAGAGCCTCTATCTTCATAACAAATACTTTCCTTACATGTTTACTTGAGTTTAATTTTCATTGTAGGAGTATTTCTTTTTAACATGTATCGTGTGTTATGATGGACTTTGAATGAAATGTTTACAAAATAAGAATCATAAAGAGAATCAAGGGAAAGAAGAACGTGTCCTGGGTAATGTAGGTTTTTCCTGTTTGGGGAAAATATGTGCTTTGGGATAATATAGTCTTATAGGGGTTCACTTGTATGTAACATGCTTCTCTCTTGTTACTTTAAGTTTCTTTATTTTTAACATTTGACATTTTGATTAAAGGTGTATTCATCTCATTTGGAACTTTCTGTGGTTGTACCTGGATATCTGTTTCTTTCCCCAGCTTGGGGCAGTTTTCAATCATTTTTTTCAAATTTTTCATTTTCTCTCTCTTAATCTATCTCTCTTCTTATAGTAATTCTGTAATGCAAATATTATTTGGCTTGATGTTGTCCCGTAGGTTTCTGAAGCTATCTTTCTTTTTGTTTCTTTTTTTGTTGCTCTGTTTGGATAAGTCCCACTATTTTGTCTTTGAGCTCACATACCTGTTTTTCTGCTTCATCAATTCTGGATTGAGCTGCCCTATCACATTTTCAGTTCTGTTATTGTATTTTTTCAATTATGTAACTTCTGTTTGCTACCTTCTCATATTTTCTATCCTTTGCTGAAATTCTCACTTTGTTCATTTATTCTCCCTAATTTGATGAGCAGCTTTATGATTACTACTTTGAATTATTTATCTTATAGATTGCTGATTTCCATTCATTGAGTTCTTTTTTTCCTGAGATTTTGTCTTGTTTTTTCATTTGGATCATATTCCTCTGCTGCTGCATTTTCCTTGACTGTTTCTGTGTAATAGGTAAAACAGTTCCCTCTCCCAATTTTGAAAGGTTGGCTTTGTGTCGACATGTGGTTGTCTAGGTAGCCTGGTTTATTCTTAATAGATCCTTATTGTTTAGGCTGTGCCAAGACTTGTCATTGTTTCTCGGGGAGAGATCTCTTTTAAAAGTAGCTAGTTTTAAGCTGAATGGAGGCATACCCTTAGGTATTCACTTTTAAAATATGCCAGTATGTATGTTCTTGTTGGGTCACAGTGATAAACACTGCGGACCTCCAGATGCAGCAAATTGGAGATAGCTGCAAAGATCATGGTTCTAGATGAGTATGTAATCTCTTTTCTGAGAGGTGTCAGTGAACTGTTGTGAGGTCAAGCACAAGAAAAACGTGGTGGTGGAAGGAAATGGAGCATGCCAAGTATGGCCATGTTCACTGAGCCAAGCACATAGGTCATGGTTCTAGCAAAATAGCTGTATACCTAAATGGCATCTGCCAGTTCTACCTCCAGCAAGGTAAGGTAAAAGGGCAAAACTGGTTTGTGCCAGAGAAAGTTCCAACAAACTCTTGTCTTCTTGCAAAGACTTTAAATTAGCTAATAAGCCCCTTATATATGACTTAGGTGCTGTTCAAACTTCTACTTTATGCTGGTTCCTACTGAATGAATTTGCATGTTTGTACTTTAAGAAGGACCTCTCCCTTCCTCACAGACTGTTGTTCTCTTGCTCACAAGTTCCATTGTTTTCAAAGCTAGACACTTTGGGGAAGTTGTGTCTCTAGTCAAGGTCCCAAAGTCTAGTATCATTGATGTGGAGAAAAAACCCATTACTCCTCAGGAAGAGACCCTGATTTGTGATATCTCTCCACATTGTTGGTCACCATGTCAGGAGTGCAGATTCTTGATGAAATTGAATATCTAGCTCTCTATCTGCTTTGGTGTAGTCCTCTTGTCCCTTGTTGGGGTGGAGCTATTCAGTCTTTCAAATCTTTTTCAAAGAGAATTGTTCCATATAGAAGGGTATATTATGTATATCTGTGGGTGGAGGTAAGCCTAGGCTCTCCCTACGCTGCCATCCTGAACCACCAGGAAGTATTCTATGTGGAGGTTTTCATAGCTCCTCTGCTGCCAGAAGAACATACTATAAAAAAATTCTGGACCATAAACTACTTATCATTTGCCAAAAACCAAATTAGGTTTGATTCTGAAATGTGCATGTGGAGGGGGGGAACCCATAGTGCATTATTCTTGTGTGATGAATAATATTAAGCAGATATGCTGGGTTTGACTGAAACACACCTGGGGGAAAAATCAGTGCTAAATCTGGATATTTGACAAGCAGTAACATAATATGTGAACCCTGAAAAGGAAGTCAAGTTTGCTTTTTCCCATACTTAGCAGAAGTGAGGAGAATAGAATTCTATCAATGTGATGAATGCCAGGAAGGTGTCATCAAGTAAGAAGAATATCTATAAGAATACTCAAGGGACAGAGAATTCTAGGAGAGTTTCTTTGAATTTTCATGTAATAAAATTCCAGATACCTTATAGATTTTTTTTGATAATAATGTAAATCTTGTTACATGTTTTTTCCCCTATTGCCTTCTAAATGGATTTGGGAAATTCTCTCAAGTCAAAGTAGGATTTCACAGAATGTGTATCTCAAAGTGATGTCCATATATTTACCTTGTTCAGCTAAAGTAAATGATAAAAACTGCCTTTAAGTGAAGGCATAAATGTGCACAACTTTATTTAATCCAAAGACTATGCATTGGATGAGAACTGATTTCTGTTAAATCTTAATGCCCACTCAAGCTATTTCCTAAAAATCATAGGAACAATTTATTTATCTCATATATCTAAGCCTGATGCTTAAATACTGCTGCTAGGTAATCTGACTAGTTAATAAAGATTTAAGATTTACTTTAATAGCATACAAGGTTAAGCACTCATGGGTAAAGATGATCAAAATCACAGACCATGAAACTGAACAAATATTTTAAGGCTGAGGGGCATTCTATGAAAGTAAATTTCACTAGCAAAAAAAGTTTAATAGCTTGAAGAAGAAAAATTCAGCTCTAGCAAATAAATGGCAAGAGATTCCATAGTTGTCTCCTTGCCAAAGTAGCAGCCTTGTTTTTAAAGCTTATATAATCATTTATATTTTAAGCAGGTTTTTGAGAAATTGAAAGACAGCTTGGGAAGCTGACACTTCTTTCTTCAAAACAGAGAAACTTTTAAAATTACTTTTTAACATGAAGCCATATAGAATTTTTCTTAGTGTAAAGCATAACAAATTTATTGACTCTTAGATGTTATTGGAGGATCACCTAAATGATACCCTACTTACTGAAAGTTCCTCAAAACAAAACAAAAAATAACCTCTTAGTCCTTAAGTAATGTAAATCATGATTAGGATTGGAGGAGACAGATAACAGAGTAAATGGAAATGGTGCTCTAAAATACTATTTCATATAAAATAAACAAGTTAAAGAGATGGACAGAAAATGGTGGTATTGGTGAGAAATGGTTGGGTTCTGTAAATGTTCTGAAGTAGAACTAATGGGATTTGTTAATAGATCAGATCTGGCTTGTGAAAGAAAGAGAGGGCACAGGGCAGAATTAGAAAATATTTTTGCCTCATGATGTCACCAAGATAGTGGAAGAGAAGTTTCCTTGATTTGATCTCCAGAGGAACATCTAACAGTTAACCAGAGAGGCACTCCTGTGGCTCAAGATGAGTCTGAAAATGTCTTGGACATCAGAGACAGACACAGAGTATATCAGAGGAGGCACAAGGAAATGCATGCTTCATTGAATATTGAAGGTGGTAGAGATAAATGCCTGTAGGCCATACTTCAGGGAAGGACAAGAACAAGCAGTCAAGAGAAGAATATAGGGGCCTCCCTGGTGGTGTAGTGGTTAAAGACAGTGTATCAAGCAATTGACAGCCACTGCAGCACGAGTTTGATCTCCAGCTGGCCAGGGAGCAACCCACATGGCGCAGCAGACTTTCCCTGTCTTGCCCACTGCTCCCCTTAGCAGTGTATTTCAGTTGATCTGCCTGTTCTGCTCTCCACTCTCTCTGGTGAATCCTCTCACCCCCCCACCTCTGGCCTATACCCTGGTTCTTGTATGCATAAATAAAAAACAAATATTAAGGAAAAAAAGAGAAGAATGTAAAAGAAATCTAAACTGGAAAAGAAGCAAAATATTACTATTTGCAGATGTCATCATAACATACTTTAAAAACCCTAAAGATTCCATTAAAAAACCAATTGAAATAATAAATCAGTACAGTAAAGAAGCAGGGTATAAAGTCAATTTACAGTAGGTCCAGAAATCTCCACACAGCTCTCCATAGTGGTTGGACCAGTTTGCATTCCCACCAGCAGTGCAGGAGAGTTCCTTTTTCTCCACATCCTCGCCAACATTTGTTGTTGCTAGTTTTTTTAATATGTGCCATTCTCACTGGTGTAAGATGGTATCTCATGGTAGTTTTGATTTACATTTCCCTGATTACAAGTGATGTTGAACATTTTTTCATATGTCTGTTGGCCATTTGCATTTCCTCTTCAGAGAAGTTTCTTTTTAGCTCTTCTGCCCATTTTTTGACTGGGTTATTTTCTTTGTTGTTGTTGAGTCTCATCAGCTCTTTGCAGAAACATTGATTGAAAGGGATGTAGGCACTCCTTTGTTTATTGCAGCATTATTTACAATAGCCAAGTAATGGAAGCCATCTGTGGATGGCATATGAGTGGATTGAAAAAATGTGGTATACACAATGTAATACTACTCAGCTATAAAACATGAGCCTTCTCATTTGCAACACCGCCAATGGAATTGGAGGGAATAATGCTAAATGAAATAAGTTGTAAGAGAAAGACAAATAATTAGATGATCAGATAAAACCAAACCAATAACAAACTCTGAAAAACTGACTTCAGAATAGAGACTACAAGGGGGGAGGATGGGGAGGAAATGAACTATGGGGAAGGGGCACAATGGATTATGGTAGAGGACTGTGATATTTGGTGGTGAATGTAGTAGGTGTAGGACATGCTTCAGAGGGGGTATGGTCCTATGCCTCTGAATCACATGCAATGTAAGCCAATGTTGCCTCTATTGAATCAATCAATAAATAGTAAAAAAAATTGTGTGTTTGATTAAACACATTCTACATTTGACATACTCTAACAATTATATTAACATTTTGTGTTGATAACTGTTCTTAAAACATAAGGCTGAGATCCTTAAATGTAATATATTTAAATATCATTCTACAATAACTGAAATATAGACTTCTATAATGACAAATAATCTTTTTTTTGCACATACTTAAAATTCTATGATTGTTACAAAGTTTACAAAGTCAAATGCAGACTTTTGATAACACCATATATTTAATATTAAAATAGAACCAAGTTGTTGAGAATTTTTTAAATAAAATTTAAATCAAATTTACAATAGCAAAATGAAGAGAGCTCAGCTAAGAGGAATTCCTTGTTCTTTCGATAAGCTATAAGCAAAGCTGTTTCCATTGAGTCATCTTTTCTGTGGTGTCCAGACAGTAACTAGGATATGAGTTGAACTTGGGATGATGACAGCATTCATGAGACTCAGCCAGGGCTGGACTTTTTAAAACCTCAGGCAAAGAAAAATTATAGGCTACTGTTTTCCTAAGGCAAAGAAAAATTATAGGCTAGTGTGACTCTGGGTCCTACTAATGGATTCTCTACGGGGTCTTAGCGATGTGTGTATGGGAAGGCGGAGCATGGACTGGTTTCCCACAGTAATTTGATGCCACAAGCAATTCTCTTCTAATGGAGTTATAATAGACTCTTTACTTCAAACAAACATTGATGTTAGTGGACGTTAATTTTCATGGTGTTTTCCTCTGAGAAAGGAGGGATTTTGTTCAGGACAATAAGACACTGTATCAATTTATGAGATGAAAGTTTTCAGAGAGAAAAAAAGAGAAGTCTATGCTTTTATGTTTTATCTGGAATTTGTATCAACTCTTTTCTGCTTTGTCCTCTGGCTAGATCTATATTCATGATTTACTGCAGAGCAATTGATGGTATTGCCAAATGGCTGTGCATTGCGCTCTTACAATGTGCTCTTACAATGCGCTGTGACCTTTACAATGTTTGCTCTAACCATTGTTAGCCAACCTGATACAGTCACTAAAACCTGTCTCACAAACAAAGCAAAACAGAATGTTCCAAGTTGATTGGATTTTGTGGTGATCCAATGGATTGTTTTGTTTGGGTTTGACTTTATTTTCTATTTCTTCCAGTTTACTGGAAAATCTACAAATATTACATATTGAATTGGGCATTATTTTGGAATAAAGGAATCCATGGATAGCAGCAGGCAAATAGCTAAGACCTGATATGTAAAGTTAAGAGTTCCTTGCCTTTTGGTTTTCAAAAGATTGAAATTTTTATGACAGCAGTACTTAATCCTAAACTGTGATCCTACGCTCAATCTCTATACACTAGATAGGCATCTATTCCTGACTCAAAAAATATCTTGCAGAAAATAGCACTTAGTTTTTCAAGTGTCATTTTTTCCCCTCAGTGTCTAAACCTATACACATATATGACAAAACTTTCTCTTGTCAATAAAAATTTGTTACAAATTTGTAAGCTTTCTATTCTGATATATAGAATGTTTCATTCAGACTATTCACTCTAAAATTTTCTAGTATATCCCCTGAAATTCCATATCCCTTCAAAATCATCCTGCATAAAATACACATCAACCTGTACTTTGTTGCTGCTTAGAAACTTTTCATAGTTTTCTATTACCAATCTGGTAAGATCCAATCTCTTAAACGTGTCATACAAAGCTTTTCTTGAAGACACTTTTTAGTCTAAAGACCTTGCAGTTAACCTGCTCTCTGTATTGTTTCTTACCTCTGTAATTTTATGAAGTCTTGTCCTTTACTTAAGATTACCTTCCCTATTCTTCTTTCTCCAGTTGTCTGCCTTAACCACAAAAAGAGACTACTTCTCTTCTCTTGGAAGTCCCTCACCCAGCTTGTGCTATGTGCTCCTCCTCCTTGTTCTCACGCTGCTGTATTTCTGTCATTCTACTTGCCACATTAAATTATCATTATTTCTCTTTTTGTCTCTGTTTCCCCCAAGACACTGTGGTCTCCCTGAAATCAGTGAATGTGAAACTTCAATGCCTGTCAAAAACAGTACCTAGCTACAAAGCGAACAATCACTGAATGATTGTCAGGGGAATGAATAGTAATAAAAAATGTGCAATATCAGGCATTGCGATTTTTACTGTGTTTATTTTATTGATGTTGTTTCGTCTACGTTCTCCTAAATACCTTGAAACAAATACATCTTGAGGGATGCACCATGCATTCCATTACGATTTAGTTCAGAAGGAATTTGATATGCTGCAACAACTGAAGGCATTAGTGAGCCCTGAAAGAAAGCACATTCGTGCTGAAGCAGAGCTGTAATCATACTGAGGGAAGAGTCCTAGCACATGATTTATTGCCTGAAAGTTTCCAGTGTGAGTACAATTAGTGCATTCTTAGAATGGCTCCAAATGATGAAGGATTTAATTACATCAAGGAGCTCTACCTCCAGTGCTAAAGACATAGACATAAATTTGTGTGTCTATTTAATTTACTTGAAAGAGTTTTGATTTTAGCCACAAATTTGAATTTAAATGAATATAACTGGAAGCTATAGTTAAAGTCCATTATTCCTGGGAATCCAATGATTTGAGATAAAAATGTTTGCATTTGTTTAATTCAAAGAAATAGCCCAGTTCTCCTACTAAACAGACAAGCCTACTTTTCTTTCTCTTCAGGCAGCTACTTAAAGGGGCTTTTCAAGTAATCTTATGGTCCATTTCTCTACCTTTAATGAGAAGAAAATCTTAGATCTGTGAAGTTAAGAATAGTTATATTTATATTATTTATTCATGGAAATTTAAGTGTTTATTACTATTTGAATTATAACTTCATGTGATATTTTAATTTTGATTGTTCAGAGTGCTAAGATGTATATTTGACATATATACTTTAAAAAATTATTGAGATAAAATTCATCATTTTAACCATTTCAAAATGTACAATTCAGTGGGTTTTTTCTTAATATTTCTAATATGATATAATATCACTATTGTCTAATTCTTGAACATTTCATCTGTCCTGCCCTTCAAAGAAACCTTGTATCTAGAAAGCAAATACCCTCTATTCCCCTATCTTCCCTGACCCTGGCAACCAATAATTTACTTTCTATCTCTATGGATTTGCACATTGTGGATAGATATCTTGCATAAAAATTATCCTATAATAAGTGTTAATGTGTGATTGATTTATTTCACTTCCCATAGTTTCAAGGTTCGTCCATGTTGTAGCACATACCAGTATTTCATTTCTTTTTATATCTGAGTAATATTCCATTGTGTAACTATGCCAATTTTATTTATTCACATCTTTTCTGGACATTTGGGATGCCTTTCCGTTCATTTGTACGTTCTTTAAACTTCTTTCAATAATGTTTTGTAGTTTACAATGTGCACATCTTTTAACTCTCTTATGCTGCAGGATTCTATTTGCTACTATTTTTTAAAGACATTTGCTTCTATTCACATATGATATCAATCTCTAGTTGTCTTTTTTAAAAAAATTTGGAAGAAGTTGAATCATTCTTCAGTCATTTTGTAGAATCTACCAGTGAGGTTATATTATGGTCCTGGTTTCTTTGTTGGTGGTGTTGAGAGATTTTTGATTACTGACTCCATCTCATAACTCCTAGTTCTATTCAGATTTTCTATTTTTTTTCTTGAGTTAGATTTGGAAGTTTGTGCATTTCTAAGAATGTGCCTATTTTGTTCAGATTATCTTAATTTGTTAACATACCAAAATCCATAGTATTCTCTTAGAATCCCTTTTGTTTGTTTCAGTAAGATCTGTATTAATGACTCATTTGCATTCCTAGTTTTAGTAATTTGATTCTTACTTCTTTTTCTCTTGGTCACTCTATGTAAAATTTTGCCAATTTGTTCATCTTTTCAAAGGTTCTATTTCTCTGTTTTAAATTTTTCCATATTATTGTTTTTATTGCCTAGTTTATTTCTGCACTATGCTTTATTTTCTTCCTTCTGCTTGCTTTTTGGTTTAATTTGCTCTTCTTTTTCTAGCTTTTTGGGGGCTTTATTTTATTTTATTTATTCACTTATTTTTTTACAATGTTTGCTCTTTTTCCTCAGGTGTAGTCTCCATAGAATTTCCACCACAAGATTGAAAATTTGGTTATTATTTTGAGATATTTCCTTTTATGAATATAGATAATAAAAATAGTAAATTTCCACTATGCACTGCTTAGACTGTTGTGTTTTTGTTTACATTCAAAATATTTTCTAATTTTCCTTCTGATTTCTTGACTTAATACTTTTTTTTAAAAAATTCCAGTTATGTTTATTGAAATAAAGTTGGTTTATATTAGTGTATTTGTTTTAGGGCCTATTGGTTCAAAGCTCTTATAAATGTATATTTTCACATCATGCCCATCACCAATGCTCCAATAATCTTCCATGCATCATGGGGTCCCTTCCTTCTTCTACTCCCACCCCATCATCATCCCCTTCCAGTTGCCTCAATTTTATAGTCAGATGTCAAGCACTTGTTATTGGTTTGAATTTTGTCTGGTTTGTTCTTTTGTTTCTCTGTATTCCTCTGTTGATGCTGTTGTTGCCTGGGATAACTCTATGTCTATGCACTCCTATGTAAACTGGAAATGTTCTAAGAGACAAACTTGCCTGATGGAGTACACAAATAGATGCTTCTTCCTTTCTTACTCTACAGATAGTCCTAAACTGAGCTTTCATTTGGTTCTTAAAGAGATCTTAGGAGATTGAACAAGCAGTTATATTATATACCATACACAATTAGCTCAGAGAGGCATCTTTGCTTGTTTATCCCTATTCATAGGGTATTTCAATCCCCACCTCTCATTTATTCTTCTCAGATCACATTTCCCAATGAAGCACTTCCAATTTGTTTCAGGTCCTGATTTCTGAGGAACACAGACTAAGCCACCTTTACTTTAAAATGATCCATGAGTAATACAGGTCAGAATTACATCGGTGTAAATTAGTTTAAAACAAGATGTAAACAGGGCCTCCCCGGTGGCGCAGCGGTTGAGCGCTGGGTTGCGAAGCTGCCCGCGGCCTCTGCGGCGCCGGTTCGATCCCCGGCTGCTCCCCGGCCACTGGAGGAGGGTCCCACATGGCGCGCAGACCTCTCCTGCCGCCCGCTGCTCCCCTCAGCAGTGTCCTTCGGTTCTTCTGCCTGCTCTGCTCCCCGCTCTGGCTCTGGTGAATTCTCTCACCCTCCCACGCTTCTGACTGTACCCTGTGCATGTATAAAAAAAAACAAAACAAACAAATAAATAAATAAAACATGCCTCTATTAAAAAAAAAAAAAAAAGATGTAAACAAACAAAAACATAAGTACTACCACCCAACATTTACAGTCAGTACATATGAATGAATATACTGGAAGACACACACATGCACACAATTACTCCCTTTATTTCATCTGATCAAAGAGTTATAATTCCAGAATGTGGAATTGCAGCTCAAATATGTAGTTCTTGGTGCAGCACTTTTGATTGGGCAATGGACAGGTTTCTATGCAAAGTATAAAGTTTGCTAGGGTATTCAACAGGTTGAACTCTTTGGAACAAAGATGAGAATAAATGAATTCTCAACCACAAAGGTAAATGGTACACTATTAAGTATATAGTGCTTCCCTATAAGTCATTGCTGTTGGGAAAATAAAGTCTTGGGATTTAAAACCCCACAACAAGCTATCATGAAACAATTGTGAACAAAATCCCGTCATCGTTACACCCAGAACTGAAAGCTTTGCTTAATGTGTCAAGTAAGAATATGATGCAGGCTCATTCTGATAGGCACTATCACATTTTATTCACACGGTGCCACATGTTCACACTGACTTATCTAAAATCCATGCACTTTAGCACTTTGGCCGGCTCTCCCTGAAGATCACACATGCTTCATTCATAGACTGAGTGTTCCATATGCATCTTTTAGGAGCCCACTGAAAGAAGTAGCTAAGCTGTCTCCCGTGCAATGAAAGCCCTGTCACTCCCTATCATCATTGGTCCAACTTTGGCTAGGCTCAGACACTTTGTTTTTTGTTGCTGGAGGAGAAGCCTGAGAAAACTATTGAATGACAGCTATGGTATCAGCAGATACCACTTGGCATCCTTAATTCGTCCAAAATCATGCTTCAGTCTTGAATTTTAAATGATGATTTGCTATGTTTTTCCCCCTGGTTTAATGCACTCTGAATGAACAACAGTAGACTTCAGCTAATGGAGTAAAGGAAAGTTATCTGAAAGCTTGAATGCCCCCTGCTAACATAATGATGGCTGGTCAAATATGAAGGCAAAATAAATGACTGTATGGTTTGTCTCAAGAAATGGAAAAGACTACAAATACCTCCCTCAAAAAAAAAAAAAAATAGGTACCCAAACTTTCACTATTATCTTTGTACATAACAATGAATTTAGAGTCAGAAAACTTGGTATTTGAGCCCTGGTAATAGCGTTTAATCATTTCATGTCTCTGACAAATGATATCATCTCTTTTGCCATTATTTTGACCACCTATAAAATATGAACAGTGATACCTGCATAACTATTTTTGCATAGCTGTTGCAAGAAGCAAATTAGAAAATAAAGGCAAGGGGTATTGCAGACTATAAAATATATGCAAAGATAATGAGCTGTTTTTATTATCATTAGTAATTTCCCTTCATTACTTATAGCATACTTTTATGTAATGTCAGGCATTGTATCTTTATATAAAGCTGAGGAACCTAAAATATATTTCAGTAGGATATACTCCAGGGTTTCTGAAGCTAGTTGGTGGAAATGAGTGTATTAAATAAGAGTGGAAATAATCTAGAAAGAACAATCTGAAATTCTGAAGACGAATGCCTATTTTTTAATGAGGCTACTATTCAATTTGATAAGAGGAATGTGGCCTGTTGTTCCTGGTCTGTGCAGATAACTGGCAGTATGTGGAGTTGGCTGGCGATCAGCAGGGCTTCCTGAAGGCACTGCATCTGTGCCAACTCTCTATGTCCTACCTTCAGTGACTTGAGAAGATGAGTATGGAGAACAGCATGTATTTGCACACATTATTTCATGAGCAAAGGTAACAGTCTTTCATTGCAAAACAGGCATGGCTAAGACCTAAGGACACCTAATATCTTCCAGACATTTTGTTCACGTATCCATAAGAATAGTGGAGTTGATACTCTTAAATGAATGAAAAATAGAGACTTCCTTAGTCTCACTGCTTGAATGAAATGTTTTTATTTGCTCTCCTATGAACCTGTAGGTCACTTTGTATGTCTCTTGTGACATCCATCAAAAACTGATGGCATTATTTTATTCTGCATTTCATCCCTTTCACTATTTAAGTTTCAAATTTCCAAGGATATAAAGTAAGGGATGTGCTCCTCATGTTTACATTGTCTATGAGCAATTGTTGCATAGTGCTTTGTAACAGTTGGTGATTATTTAAGAAAGAGAGGGATGAATTAAAAATACAGGCAACACAATAATGGACATTATCCTAATGTGGCAGTACTTCTGCTAATAAATTGAGACCATACACATTGGAGATTTGAGTAAAAATATAAGGATGATTTTGCAGATAAGCCAGCCTGGTAATTGCTTTTTAAAAAATTCCTTTCTATAATTTCTGAATTAAGAATACTGACTTGATTCCAAACAAAAATACATCTAAATATAAAGTCATATATGAATTAGGAAAATCCCAGAAGACTTACTACTTTTTAAATGGAAAATATTTTTAAAGAAATAAGGCATGAAATTTTCATGTCAAAATAAGAGAAATTATCTGGAATTTCTGATACATCGAAGATTAACATATCTTAAGGCTTTTCTTACAATTGTTGGTCCAACAATGCATTTGTTTTTCATGGCTTTCCCTTCAGAGGAAAATATTGTGATTTAGGTAAAGGTAAGAAGAAAAAGTCTAATAGCAAAAACGTGATATTTCTACTTGGGGAAGACAATCTGGAGTGAAACCATTAGTCTGTGGATGAAATTTCTATGAGAGAGCTATTTTGCAAAAATGGAGAGGCCACATACTGTGTTGAGCACAATGATGCTACTAGCTGGGAAGCCGGTGTGTGAGAGTGAAGTACACAATGGCCTGCTGTGTAATTAAAGGGAGATGTTAGAAAGACTGAGAAACCCCATACTGTGTCCACAGGGAACACAAATACTTTTAGGGAGATATGATGGAGTTATACAACTAGTCACCAGGTTTTCAAAATAAATTAAAGGGTACCTGTTAATCTTTAGAGGTAGATGACACTTATTTTTCTTTTCACACAAAAATGTTGATCCATTATTGACTGTCACTTGATCTGTTTTTGATATTACCTTGCTTTCTTTTTCCTTCCAAAAAGCATCTAGGTTTGGGAAGAATAAAGGTTTTTGAAAGAAGATCTATGGCTATGGTCTTGCAGAATAAAGTAACTTTAAAACAATTCAGTCAAAAGTATGCCTTTAGAATGTCAAAACCCTTAGACAAATTACAAGCCCTAAAGAAACTGAGTCCTAACCCAAGCCATGCGGACTGTATGAAAGGTTCTTTGGGTGAGTTTCCTTTTCTTCCTCTTCTCCATGAAGAGTCAACAGAATTCATATTATGAGCTTCCCATAGGTTTTGAAGCAAAGAAAGCACATACTTTGTTGAAGTTCCTAGTGAGTTAAAAAAAAAAAGCTACTGAACTTGGGGTTTCTTTCACCTTTTTATGTTCCTTTAGAATTGCGGTTCTTAATCCCACTGTATATCAAAATCATTCTCCCATTTTGCTAGTGAACTAGAACTATCAAAGAGATTATTCTTTAAAGAGCAAAAATCTAACCAAAGCAGCTGGAGCAGCGAGAGTCAGAGCACTGTAAAGACCAAAGGTACTAGAGGATCTAAGAGTGAAATTGTGAGGAGGTCACATAAAAATACCAGGCTTAAAAGTCCACAGGATGAATCAAGGTTACAGGGCAGAAGCTCTCAAATCAAGTTAAGAAAGTCTATGAAAGATGGGATGAAAACAAATGAAGAGGTGAAAAGGAATTCCTGTAATGGCCTTGAACACTTCCTGATCCATTTTTTGTTTTGTGGGTAGAGAACTGTGATGCATTTTGGACTTAATAAAAAGACAGGACAAATTTCTGCTTGCTCCTATTTTTTTTTAAAGATTTATTTATTTATACATACAAGAACTGGGGTACAGGCCAGAGGTGCAGGGGTTGAGAAGATTCACCAGAGTGGGGAACAGAACAGGCAGATTGACTGAAATACACTGCTGAGGGGAGCAGCAGGCAAGACAGGAGAGGTCTGCTGCACCTTGTGGGTCACCTCCTTTGCTGGGGGTTGAACTCGTGCTGCAGTGGCTGCAGATAGCTTCATAGTGCTGCATCTTAACCCCTTGCACCACCAGGGAGGCCCCTGCTTTGCTCCTATTTTTGATACCTGTGTTTAACACAGAGTAGTCATTCAGTGTTTATTAAATGAATTAATTAACATAATGATGAATTTCCAGTGGATAACAACCATTATTCCCCTATTTCATATTTTAAACTTGAATATCTCAATTCTCCCTATAAGGTTAAACTTGACTTCAAGGACCAGTAAAATTAGGTTGGTCATTCTTTATTTTGCTTGTACATTTAAATCACCTGAAAGATTTTAAGCAAATATTCATGCCTGAGACCAATGTCCAGAAAATGTATTAAATTTGTTTGAATGAAACCCCAGCATTGGGATATTTAAAAAACAAACAAAATCAAGCCAAAACAAGCTAACCAACAATATCAATTCAGCTCTCCAGGTTAATCTAATGTATAGCCAGGGAATCCTATTTTCATAGATGTTCTTAAATTTCATCAATTTTTTTTCCTGTTTGGTTTCATCCCAATCTAAGCCAAGCTAGTTCATTTCAAAAATTCTTTTTTAAAAAAGATTTATTTATATTATGCATACAAGAACTGGGGTACAGGCCAGAGGTGCAGGGGCCGGGGGTGAAAGTATTCACCAGAGACAGAGTGGGGAACAGAACAGGAAGTCTGAAATGCACTGATGAGGGGAGCAGCAGGTGAGATAGGAGAGGTCTGCTGCACCATGTGGGTAACTCCCTTGTTGGCCGGGGTTTGAATTCTGCTGCAGAGGCTGCAGAGGCTGCGGATAGTTTTACAGTGCTGTGCTTAACCCTTGCACCACCAAGGAGGCCCTCACTCCAAAAATTCTTATTGTTCCGAGTTATAACTCTGTGTGTTAGATATAAGAAAGATAACTTAAAGATTTGACAAGAATAATAGCTTTAGTATAAACTGCTAAGAGATGCCAGGAGCAGTAACATATGTCCAATAGGTATGTATGTCACTCTGTCTTAACAAGTTTAGCATCTTAGGGCCTCTTACTTTCTAGAATCTAAAGGTAAAATATATTAACATGTGTTAGAGTCACTTACTTAGGAAACTTCCGTATTTACTCTTGTCCTATTAATAATATGAAACTTCTTCTGTTGCTATGAATTTTTGGTTCAACAAACTGGATTTTTGTGTCTGCCAGCATTTTAATTTTGTCATGCAAATATTTAAATACGCACCCTTCCCAAGGATCTTATCTATGACTGATTTTTAACAACCTATATTGTATAAAGTAGGAATATTCTATTCCAACTTCAGTCCCAGCTCCAGTCAACTATTCCTAAAACCCACATCTAGTAATCTCTCCCCACCCCATGCTCATAGATAAGTAGATGATTAAAATAAGGGGAATGGATCAGGCCAATGAAAATAAGACAAAGCATAGAATAATGGGTAATTAGTGCTACTGACCTAAATGCAAAATCTTAAAGTTCAAGTTAGTGTTGAATTTACTGATATGCTAGTATGATTTTAAAAAATCAAGCAGAAATCCATATTCAGCTTTTAGAAACATTTTCTGTGTTGACACATTTCTTATGCCCCAAAAGTCTGCCAGAAATGAATGTCCACTGTAAATATTTACTTCTGAGACTAAAAATGGAAGACACCAGTGAATAGCACCAACATCTGGCTTGAAACATTGGGAAAAGAGGGAAATTCCTATGGAATCCTCTGTCTGATACTCACGTCTACCTTCATTAGAACTACAAGGGGTTCCTCTGTTCCTTTTCTTCTCTCATGGCTTATTTATGATGAGCTGTGTGACCCTGGGAAAATTGATTTTTTTTTTTTAACTAAAGCAAAGTGTACACTGCTCTGTCCACTTAATTATAATACATCACAATGACTTATAGAAGTACATCCATGGTACGTTTAGAGTATTTAAATGATTGCTACTGACTGTCATCAAATATGCAACTTTCCTCATCATTTATAATATGCAACTCCATATGTCTACAGAAAACAGATTCTGTATTAACTTCTGTGGAAGCCTGTGATTTCTGTTTGAGTCCTTCACCCTCCCTCACCATCTCACCAAGCAAAATGTAACAATCACTCCTCAGGTGTTCAGAGAAACACAGAGAAAGTAAGATGGATGAAAACTTGCATCTCAGACTTGGGTTCAATTTTGGACATATTTAAGTATTGCTGGTAGGTAGGTATTGCTGGTTAAAAAAAAAGAATAAAGTTTGGATAACTCTAGGCATCAAAAAAATGGGCAGTAGGTTGAGAATCAAGAGACAGTAGACCAATGAGTAGCTACATTTGTCAAGATTCATATAAGAGATGAAAAATGTCCTGCTTAACAGCAGTGCTGCTATTCTCAGCATGAGACTGTCACTATCTCCCTATGACCCAGCCTCAGGCAGGGGCAGAAAGATGGCTCATAAAAGGACAATGCATGAAAGGAATTAATTCTCGAAAGGTTGATTTCCATGCCTTTTCCATGCCTTTGTAGATACACACATGATATTTTACTAAAAGAACCCAGATTCTATCTCTGCTATTTATTAATATTGTGGGGGGAATAAATGAATTCCAAAAGTGAATAAATTTCCAAGTTGTGTTTTTAACACAAAAACATTCAGTTAAATCATAAGTAAACTCTCAACTAATTTCTGTCCTTTCTTGTAGTAAGAATAGGCAACTTATTGCCACTGACTTGGAAAAGATTTAAGTTAAATGGCATTTCAACCCATATTTCTAGTTTATAGGATGCCAACTATGTTGGTTATAATCACAATAAATTGTAGCAGCATTGCATGCATTTAACCAAGCATACATGAAAATAACTCTCCATAGTGTCCAAGCTCAAATACCTACCTAATCCTTTGTAATTATAGTTGTGAGTACCAAAATTTTTATTTAATTCTTTCTTTATGAAAGGTTTGTTTTACCCTATTTTCACTGCAGAGTATGATTACCATATACCCAAAACATTATAAAGACATAAAGACAGACTCACAACTTCAATTCTCTAGCCAATCCTTATTTTAATGTAGCAATTCGCTATGTATTCTATAATATGAAACATTAAATTTGGCATTTCCTTGGAGCTATAAAAATTTAAAACTCTCCTATAAACAGTTATTTATGGAAAATAAGTGACATCTGAAATTCTTTTTCAGTGAGAGTTTTGGGAGGCCTCAAACCTCTCCTGTTTCTTCTCATTCATTCCCACTTTTCCTCACCTGTTCTCAAATCTTTGTGCTTTCACTTTCTGCCGCCCATTCACACCACATGTTAGGGTTATGGCATTTCAAGCGAGGCCATAGATTATGGGGCCAATCATTGTGCAAAAGCAGGACCATTTTGAGATACGCCATGTGAGTATCCAGACCTAAGCCAGTGTCTAGAACAAAGAAGGAATTCACTAAACACATGTAACTAAATAAAGTCTCCATTAAAGCCAGAGAATGAACTTAAACTACATATTGGGAATTCTTCAAAACCAGTCCCAAATCAAGAAACTTTATTTTTGGTAAGGAATTCTTACTCTTATTGTACTCTAAAACAATGTTTTTCAATGCTAATTTAAAGATAGTTTATACTATACTTCATGATACCTTACTGTGATTTATGTGTTTACAGAGACAGATTTGAAGAAAATACGTAATATAGAAGCATTGAGTAAGTAAAACAAAACTGATGGTCATGCTTTAGTGTTTTGCCAATTATACTGATTAATATATTTTATTTCATTACATTACATAGCAAGGACACCCTTATCAAAATCACAGAAATAGAATGATTCTAGATTGCAAATGAAAATGTGTATCATTTCCTCTAATACATTCATGAGCCATGGATTTCTTTTCAAAGGAGGTATTCTGACGTCCTTTTGAGGTCAAACTCATCAAGTTTTACCCCTATAGAATTTTAAATATTTGCAGAAATGCTTCCTATTCATTGTGAAACTTTTGTTTTACTTAATTCCTAGCACCCTCTTTTCTCTTTTAACATCTCATGGACAACAGATATTTTCTGGGTAAATGTTGCAATGAAAGCGATCTATGAGTACTTATGCATAGTCTGCTCTTGAGGCTTAGTCTTCTGACATGAGATAACATCATGCTGTTAAAGGGGACCTCTCACACTAGGCATTTTGGAAGAAAAAAGCAAAATAACTACTCCTAAGACTCATATATTACTAGTTAAGTAAAACCATGAGTAAATTGAAATGAAATTGCTAATTAAGTGGTCTCTTATTTTCCAACCGAGTTAGAGTATAGTAGCTGTAACATATATAAAGTGTTTTAGTCTAAACAGTCTCCATTGCATCACACCATGTAAGTTTCACAACAGTTGTTTAATATAAATGGAATAGAGCCCTCTTTTTAGGATGGAAAGTGATAAGGTCAAGATTGAAACCCAGATCTTCAGACTCCATACTTAGGTTGTGAATAGAGACAGAAAATATATCTCTTGAGTGGAGAGTTTCCCAGCTAGGTTAGTATGGCTTCCTTTTGCGTGTCAAAGGAGAATTTTTATTGCTTTCAAAGTTTGGGGATTAAACACAAAGAGAAATAAAAACTGCCCTCCTTCAGTCTTCTTGTGCAAACTTAGTTCTAGTACCAGTACCACTTCTATTTTTCTGTGTTGATTATTTGTGTACCTGCCTCACTCTATTGTGAATGTTTTAATAACAACAACAACAACAACAACAACAATAATAATAAGAGCAAATAAGTGTTAAGTGCTTGATATCCACCAGGGTTTTGGAAAACAGAATTTTACATGCATTATCTTATTAATTCTTAGAATCCAATGAAGTTCATATGTTTTTAATCCCTATTAGTCGATAAGGAACCTGAGTGTCCAATGAATTAAATAACAAACATAAATTTACAGAGCTACTAAGGAGCACAGCTGGGATTCAAATCTAGCAGTGCCTGGATACAAAGACTCTAATCTTTTCATTTTGTCTTTGCATTTGACCTGTGGTGAAGTAAATTCATAATTATTCTATTGTTCCCAATCTCTCTCCAGTTAGAGCCCCAGAGTTGCTGCTGTGGGTCATGCTGAGTTTGGAGTGAGTATGGAGTATTTCACTTTATTTTGTATGATGGCACCAAGCGATGACTGTTGGAGTAAATGGACTTTGGGGCAGGAAGAATTAGGATGAACGAGGATCAGGGAAAACATTTTAAATTGTTGACATTTCACAATCATTGTACAGCAAAAGAAGAGGAAAATAGTGGGGAAATGTTATGATTCAATTTCTCTGGTTGGTGAATAGTCCATTTTCAATATTTATGCTGAAACCGAAACCTAAACAAAGTGTGTAGCATTACTACCTGCGTAGCATCCATGGTGAGTGGAAGATGGGCACTCCATTTTGTGATAATTCTGAAGCCACACATCCCAAACATGTGACAAACTGACTGTGCAAGTAGCTGGTTGTCTGCAAGAGCTGCTCGCTGAAAAACTGCATCAATCAAAACAAGCTCCCAGAGCTCAAAGTGCTGGAGATATCGCAATCATTAAACAGTAATGCAAATAAAAAAGCAATATCTCACCTCATTAGTACTAAATATGTTGTTTATTCTTTCCCCAAGTAAAATGTTTAGAAGCCTGCATAATGAGGGTCTCGTTGACAGAGGTGTGGAATTATGAAGCTGCTAAATCCAGCACGAAGACAGAGTGATAAAATAGATTGGATTTCGCAATAGCTGTGCTCAGAACAAACTTGGGTGGCTGGATTCCACATTAGCACATTGTTTTGACATTCATACACTCAGAGTTTCTATTTCACAGTGATGGGGGATGTGACATGTGGGAGGAGAAGAGTGTGCAGTGTGCAGGCTGAAGTCAAAAGCTATAGGCTACAGCCAGAGAAGGAAAGCAGATCAATTCTTGAAGAGCTACTTCATTCTCTAATAAGGGTATTTGCATGAAAAACAACGTGCAGATAGTCCAGAATATAATCAAAGCTGATGGTCAGGAGAGGGACCAAATTAAACTTAGAATTGTTACCTGTCTTGAGCAGTCTCAGTACAAATGTGCTATAATGATAAAGTCTGCCCTTTGAACTCTAATCCCTGCCTTATATGCCATCAAAAAGGCAGTTTAATGTTTGTTTTGAAATGTGCCGTTGGCTCTTAGTGTATGATTCTTATTATTTCTATGTATGAGCACTAGGTTATTTTGTATAAGTTCCTGAGTCCTGTGTTTTACTTGGACTCGCCATGCTGCCATTTCTTTCAAAGAATTAGCTACCTTAGTTTCTAATGTTGTAGGTCAACTAGGACCTTTTTCCTAGTTTTTTCTCATCTCCCCTTACCTGTACTAGAAACATCAGGACACTGATTGAGAAGTAGCAGCGTTGTCTGAACAGATTCCTAAAGAGAACTATGTACCAGGAAGGTTGGGGAACTTCCTTTCTGGTCAGCCAGGCTTCACCTGTGAACCCTACCCTAGATTCCAACACCATTTGCGAAGCTGTGTATGTCAGACTCGTGAAAGAAAAAAAGAGCAGTATCAGTAACTTATACCAGTGAGCTAAGTTTCAAAAGATTGGTTTCAAGTTTCTAGATTTTACTGATATTCACCCTCTTCAATCTATGGATTTGGGGGGATTAGGTGGTTGAAGCAGAGTTTTTTTTTTTTTATCTCTGCAAACTGCTGGGTCTTGACATTTTTCCAGTGTAAAATTCCCTTACTGTGGGTGTTGAGCTTCCAGTTCACACAAGAACAGCTGATCCTGTTTGAGTGCCTTTGATGTGCACTAGAGGGCAGTGACTCCTTGAGTGTGTGCAGCGGCCCTAAGCAACACTGAACCCAGTGCATCTGGAGAGCCGCCAGTCTAGAAAGAGGTAGGTTTGGAACACAAAGGCGAACAGCTGAACTTGCTTTTCCTAAATGGTTAAGGAGGCAACATATAGCTGGGGGGGTGAAAAGTCTAGAGAAAATTTGTGTTCAAAGTTTGCTCTGTTGCATATTTGTTGTGTTAAAAGCTCTGAGTCTCAGTTTCTGTGTCTTCAAAATGACACTCCTTCAAGTAGCCATCAGATTGTTACAAGAATTTAATAACCATCAGAATCCTTTGCTGATCAACAACTATTATAGTTTCATTCATTGTTATTACAACTTGTCCCTTGAATTTCCAAACTGCTTTGTTTTGCATATTTGGGAGATTTGTTTTCAATTTAAAAGGTGATTCAAATACCAAGGCTTCTGAACATGTGCACATAGCTCATAACATCATTCTAAAACTAAAGAAAGTTTATATATTGGTTTTCCATGTTTTTTGCTTAATGAGGAGTGTGTGTGTGTGTGTATGTGTTTGCATAGAGCGGGGAAGGAGGGATTGAGAGCTAGTATGCATGTATGTGTATTTGTGTATGGACATGCATAATAGGATTCAGTATGTTACAAATACATTCCCTATTACTGAGAATGTCCCCCTGCCCCCTATTCTTTTCCTAGTGCGTATGCATTTCTTCACAATCTTTCTCATTCTGTACAAAGAAAGATATCCTTAGACATGTGTTTTACCTTTCTGAGTCTCAGTTTCATTATCTGAGAGGCACAAAGAATGCATGAGGTGATGCTTTCCAGGTGTAAAAGAGATATTCCATTTTCATGAGGTCAACAATATTTAAGTTCCTGTTAATCATGCTAATGTATGAATGGTTCCTAATACTGATATTAAATAGTAGCCTATCTGCAAAGTGAATAGGAACATTGGTTAACATAGCAAGGGAAAGAGCTGGGTATCATACCTTTCAAAGATCTTGCTAAGAAGAAGCTGAAAATGCCGGGAACTCTCATTATCCAAAATGTACAATTTCAACTCAAAAAATCAAGTACAAGCATCTTTTACTGTCCGAACTCTGAAATCTCACTATCTGAAGGAAATGGTGCACTGAGTGATACAATCATACATGTATTAGCCTGCCGTTGACATAACCAGGATCCTGAGTACGTGATCTCAGCTCCCTCTATCCATTTTCAGGGTCTTTTTCTTTACTGATCTAAAATTTATCAAAAGAAATACTTCCATATTTCCATAGCTCTTCATTCAACCCATACCTGGAAAATCTTTTCATTAACTCCAGAAATTCAGGTTGGGGCGGGGGGATAGATTTTGTTGGCCTCCTCTAAGTCGTAGTGAGGTGCTGCCAAATCCACAATAGAAAAAACACCTCCCCAAAGAGCCACTGTTTAACAAAGTGGGGAATGGGTTGATTGTTGCTGCTCCCCAAATATTAGACTCAAGATATTTTGCTTATCCTTTGATATATACTTTATAAAATAAGCATTTGGGGCTTCCCTGTTGGCACAAAGAATTAAGTCACAGCACTAGGAAGCTAGCCACAGCCACTGCAAACAGCAGGAATTCGTTCCCCGGCCCCAGAGAGCTGACCCACATGGCTCAGCAGACCTCTCCTGTCTCACCCTCTGTGCCCTTAGCAGTGTATTTCTTCAGTCAATTCACCTGTTCTGTTCCCCACTTTGTCTCTGGTGAATCCTTTTACCCCTGTACCTCTGGCCTGTACCCCAGCTCTTGTATGAATACATAAATAAATCTTTAAAAAATAATAAAATAAGCATTTGATTATTGATAACACAGATAGGTACAGTGACCCTAATGATTCAAATGAGTCCCAACCATCAACATTGAAGATAATTTGGTTGCAAAGGTGAACATGTCTAACGAGGTGGCAGGTAAATCAGAAGGGCAAATTAGCTAAGTACAAATAAAGGAAAGTCACCGAGGCAGATGCTGGCAGAGCTCATCTGAACACCCTCTAAGGGAAAGTAAATATTGAGTTTTAGGTTTTATGTCTAAGGATGTATGGCAAGTCCCTACTGTTGACATGACTGTAAATTATAGGGAGTAAGAAGAGATTATCTCAATTGAGACTTATCACCTCTACCCAAACCACCCTATCTAGAAGTTACCTAACTTCCACTCAACCAGTAGCATCCAATGCTTCAGATAGATTAAGGCAATGGGAATGCAAAGAGAAAGTTTTCAGGCAATACTCATCTTTAAATTTCAGAGCATACTTTTGAAACACAGGGCAAACCCTTTAATGTCTCTACATAACAGGGCTGACCTGACCCTGCGTTACGTAAAATTCACAAAAAAATAAATATCACCCAGAAAGAATATTTTCCTGTGAAATCATACTAGGTAATGATTCCATGGCTGGGATTAAATGAGAGAGGAAGCAACATAGTTAGATTCACTGAGTGTGTTATGGAAAGATCTGTCCTCCATCCCCAGACCTAGTTCAGGGGATATCTTATATCTTTGGTCAAGTCATGCTTACAGCTATGACCAAATTTTGGAGGCTTAACCCTGTAGTATTTTATTCTTTAATCAATACTCCAAGAAGGTTGGTCTAATTGGTGGCAAGCTTTACTTAATGTAGTGACTCAGATCCCCAGAGTCCTTCCATCTCACAAATCTCCAATCTCCTGATTTTTGACGCTACGCAGGCAAAAATAAAAAAAAAGGGGGGGGGGGATTGAAAAAGTCATACTACTTTGTAACAACCTGATATAGAAGTGACATACATCATTTCTTCTCTTAGTAAGTTGGCAAAAAATAGTGCCATTCCTGCAACTGAATGCAAATGGACCTTGGAAATTCAGCTCTTGGCTATACAGCCTGGTGCCTGTAAAAACTCCATACTACGGAAGGAGAAGAATGAAGGATTTTGGTGAAAGCTGGTCATTTCTGCCACTAGCTACCATGTAGGTTTGGGCCTTAAGACAAAGTTAACATGCATCCCACTTTCCATTTGTGGTTCTGGAAGGTGGAATGATTCAAGGAGATACCCCATGCTGGATTAACCAGGTGATAGTCAAAGAAGAAGCATAACTTTGTCAGGGAAGCTCACAGGCCTCTCCTATATACCATCACACTCACCAGCAACTTCCTCAGAAGCTTCCTATACCTCCAGCATAGCGTGCAAGAACATGTAAAATGTTCTTGTGTACCTCCCATCCTTCCTCTAGAGCTCACAAAGGTAATGGAAAGACAGATGACACATATGAAGAGGCCCTGAGGGTAGGCCGAAGGGAAGCCAGGTAATGCCAGCAATGCAGAAAATGATAACCAAAGACCAAATAGTCCTTCTCTTCAGTGGGGTGGCACTAAATTAACTTCCTGAGACATGGAAGAAGCAAAGGGAGAAAAAGGAGAACAATTTTAGATTGAACATACCTTGAATGAGTATGTTTACTCTGAATTGTCATAAATTGATTCAGCTACAGACAGAATGGGATTCAAGCTAGAAATTAAGTGCAATTAAATAAAATTAACTTTTTTTTTGAGGCGCATACCCAAGATTATGGTTGGCGAGCTTGTCACAACTGTTTACATAATCAGTTCTCTTAGTCTGGTTGCATACTCCCCAAGCAATTTAAAATCTTTGACTTTTTTATCAAGCTCCACTATCTACTATGAATAAATACAGTAACTGTGCTATACATTTAAGTATCATAGTTTGTATATGACAAAGTATCATATTTATCATGTAAGTTATCATATTTATACTTTTATATAATATGATGGTTAATTTTATCTGTCAACTTGATAATAAAATGATTCATCTAATTTTCAGGGATAATAAGAAGGAGATGCACAAGTAACAGCCAAGATTATCACTTCTGGGTTTGTCTGTGAGGGTGTCTCTAGAAAAGATTAGCATTTGTGGGCCTCCCTAGTGGCACAAGGGGTTAAGCACCGCATCCGAAGCAATCCACAGCCTCTGCAGCACTAGTTCGATTCCTGGCCAGCCAGGGAGCAAACCACATGTCACAGCAGACCTCTCCTGTCTCGCCCGCTGCTCCCCTCAGCAGTGTATTTCAGTCAGTCTGCCTGCTCTGTTCCCTATTCTGTCTCTGGTGAATCCTCTCACCTCCCTGTATCTCTGGCCTGTACCCCAGCTCTTGTGTACATAAATAAATAAATCTTTAAAAAAAAAAAAAACAAAAACTAGCATTTGAATCAGTAGACCAAGGAAAGAAAATTGCCCTCACTAATGGATGTGGGTATCATCTAATCTGGCGAGGACCTGAATAGAAAAAAAAAAAAAAGATCTCCAATGCCTCGACTCTCCCACCTCAAATAATAGAAGGAAAGAGGGAATCTGCTTTTGATGTCTTTTTTGGGGGGAGGGCCCCCATTTCACACTTCACGAAACATTTTTTAATTGACTATCTGCTATGTTCCAGGTGTGGCCTACATTCTGAGGATACAACAATAAATAAATAGACAAATGCCCCTGTCATACTTTATGGTCTAGTAAATAAGTAAAATTAGAATTTACAGGATTGTTAAATTAACTAATTACTCTTTTTCTTATTTAAGATTTATTTATTTATGCATACAAGAGCTGGGGTACAGGCCAGACATGTGGAGGGTGAGAGGATCCACCAGAGTCAGAGTGGGGAACAGAACAGGCAGACTGACTGAAATACACTGCTGAGGGGAGCAGCAGGTGAGACAGGAGAAATCTGCTTTGCCATGTGGGCTTCTCTCTGTGGCAGCCGGGGATCGAACTCTTTCTGCAAAGGCTGCAGATTGCTTCATAGTGTGGTGCTTAGCCCCTTGCACCACCAGGGAGGCCCTCTTTTTAATTGAGGTAACATTAGGATCCCCTCTTTCAGTTACTGCCACCACGGTGCACCCACCACCAAGTCACCCATACTCCACTGCCATATATTCCATGGTGCTTCTTCCCTCTTTGTTTTTACCTCCCCCACCCCCAGAATTTACAATTTAATAAATAAAAATTTAAAAATTAGTAAGTAAAATATAAAATTGTGTCAGACAGTGACAAGAACGATAGAAAAAGAATAAGCAGAGAAAAGTAAGAGGCAGAGGGAATGGGCTGGGGATGGGAAAACATTGAATTTTTAAAAGGAACCTGAGTGAAAGTGTCACTGAGAGGTTGGCATTTACAAAATGACCAGTAAAAGCTTGGGGAGCAAGTGGAGAAAGTAAATGAGGGAAGTGGCCCGGGGAGAAGGGAGCATGCGCAGCGTGTCTGAGAAAGATTGTGGGGGTGAGGGTGGCTGGAGCACAGTGAGCAAGTGCTGGGGTAGCAGGCAGGCTCCAGGAGACACTGTGGAGCAATGCGGGTGGTGGCTTTTGTAGGCCACTGACAAGAAAAAAAAGAACCTTTGGACTATTATTCATCAGATTCATGAATTTAGTTGATGTGGACCCACCTCAGAAGAGCACTTCTCAAGATGTGGCCAAAATTGCGTCTCTGGGTCTGCAGACTTTTTTTTTTTTTTTTTTTAGAATAAGTTGTTTTTATTTTTTTATAATAAATTTTATTTTTATATTCCCCATACAATTGCAACCCCCTTATTTTGACCCCAAACCCTTCCCTCCCCACCCCCCACTTCCCATAGAGTGTCTCTGGTTCATAGTTGTTTGTTGATTTTGATTTTCACTTTCTTATAGTTATTCATTTTCCTGGTCCCTTATTTAAGTTTTCTAGATTCCTGCTATGAGTGAGACCATCCGGTATTTTTCTTTTTCTTTCTGGCTTATTTCGCTGAGCATGATCCCTTCCAGCGCCATCCATGTTGCTGCAAATTGCGTGTGTTTATCTTTTTTGAATGCTGAGTAATATTCCATGGTGTATATGTACCACATCTTCTTGATCCAGTCATCTATTTTTGGGCATTTGGGTTTTGATTATAGTAATTTTCGCACAGTGCTGCCTGTTGGCTGGATTGCCTAGGTGAGCCATCGCCGGCCAGTCCTCCCGCTGGTCCTCTATCACAGCATGTGCCCAGGGCTGCTCTCTCAGGGGCCAGCACAGCCCCTCCTCGTTGACAGAGAACAAGATGTCACCCTTCGGCCTGTGATGCCCATGATAGGCTGTTTTCCCTTTTTCTTTTCAGTGTTTCCCTTAGGTCTCACCATGAATTGATTTTACCTGCATTCAAATACTGGGCACACAAACAGTAAAAGGAAATACATAGGGTATTTGGCCCCTATACCCTCCTGAGTGCCTCAGAAATGTAGCAGGATTTACAGGTTGGGGCAAGACCAGGACTATGTTCTCAGCCCTTCTCAGCAGCTTTCCTGATCTCTGTCCCGCCTACCACTCTCCACCATGCACTATGGTTCCTGGGTCACCTCCTGGGGCAGATACTACTAAGCCATTAAACCAACAGGTAGATTTTCTTCCAGTCTTCACATCAAGGAAACAACATTTCTATATTTTATTGTATTGCTTTTCTTGTAACTTTGTCAATTTATGGAATAGGTGTTTCTGTAAATTAGCACAGTTGCATCATCCTTTGTGTATCAAATCATAGACCTATTTATTCCTTATTTTATCAACTTGTTCATATTGAATAAAGATTCATAGTTCAGCATATTAGTAGCTTTTAGCCTAGATCTCTTAATAGATGGGAGCAATGTGGTCATTGAGAATGAATTTTGGTTTTTTTTAGCACATCTTTATAAAAAATATTTCTGATACAACAGTAAGGAACAGATAACATAATGTATATTTTTGTCTTTACTTTTTTAAAAAAATTGAAGTAAAACTGCATTTTAACAAGTGTGCATCATATTCTTAATATTCGTAATGTTGGTATAAGAGTGTAGGCATTCCAAGTGACGGTCAGTGTGTACTATAATTGGGGAGCTTTGGAATTTCATTTGGCGTTTTGCACAGATTTGTAGATCAACAGACAGACTAAGGGTTAAATCTTGGTTTTCTTAGTTAAAAAAATCACAATTTCTACCCAGAATATTACATTTCTAAAATGTGTGTAAAATATCTTAAATAAAATGATCCAAATGCCAATTTATTTTCTAAACTTCTTTCTTCCTCTTTATAATTTTCTAATGCAGAATGCAATCTGGTTATCTCATCAATATTAATGTAATCTAGCTCTATATTTTTGACAAAACTGTGTGTGTTGGGTTGAGTTCTTAAACTTCTATTTACTTTCTAGGTTAAATCTTACCACATAAAGAACTGCCTCCTTTTGTGAACAAATGTGCCAAATCAACTTGGATCTGCTTGATGGTTCTCACACCTTTCGTGTTCATAAGACAACATTTTTATGTTGCCAGATGTAACCCAGATGGTACATATTAATTTATATATGGATATTGGAAAAATATATAGTTTCCATCTGAGGTCTTTTAAGTATGATTTTTAAATTGATGTGAACATTGCTTTTTTTTTTCCAACTTGCACATTAATGCAGTCAAAATATGGTTCCCAGGTGAATGAACACTTATCTGTTTCATTTGGCAACACGCTATATTTCTGAACCATGACGTCTGAATGAATTTGTGTCTTTGCAGACTTGGTTTCAACTGGCTGAAAAGCAATGTGATAGTGTCAAGTAACTATCATTATGTTGAAAGACAGTGCTGATAAGATAAATTTAGAACATCTTTCATCTCATTTTCAATATTAACAACTGTTCTATAGTCTTGCCAGCAGACACAAATGTGTGATAAAGTTTAGACATTTTAATCCTTTAGTCTCTCCTGTTTTGATAAATATTAGACATAAGGTGGTACTGAAACACCATCCTGAAATCTCTAAGTTTTCAGAGAAAATAGTCCACCATAAGATCAATATAAAACTACTTACAAAAAAAAATGGTAGGGCCAATTCAATAGGCAAATCTGAGATTTCAGTCATCTCTTGTCCTTCCCTTCATTCCACGAGCAATCTGAGGTACTTTGTTCAAAAGACAGCATATGAACCTTTTGTAATGGTCCCTGGAGTATATCTTTCAGAAGAAATTCGATAGGGGTTGTCAAAAAAAAAAATACATACTACCTTCTCATTCTCCTTCTGTTTTTTGTTTTTTTTTTAAAGATTTATTTATTTATTTATACAAGCACTGGGTACAGTTAGAAGCATGGGAGGATGAGAGAATTCACCAGAGCCAGAGCGGGGAACAGAAGAGGCAGATGTACTGAAATACACTGCTGAGGGGAGCAGCGGGCGGCAGGAGAAGTCTGCATGGGGCCAGGGATCTAACTTGGTGCTGCAGAGGCTGCGGGCAGCTTCGCAGCCCAGTGCTCAACCACTGTGCCACCAGGGGAGGCCCTCATTCCCCTTCTGCTTCCACCTCTTCCCTTTCCTTTTCTTCTTCTTTAGCCTCTTGTTATTTGATGGACATCAACACTTATACCCACTTGGTGTCATCCAGTTTGTATATGGATAAATATACACACTTTAATGACTAGAAAATTCCTCACGGAATTTAGAATTAATATGCTGTGATATTTATAGCCATTCAAAATAATATAAGAATACCATGAGCACTGTTCAAAACATGTCGCCGGATGTAAGAAGTCAGAATAGCTGCCACCCTCTCCCCCAGTCATCTGCTTGTGGAACAGGGAATTAACTTATATTTGGCTTTCCTTATTATTTTTACATACAAATTAGAATACTTAAAGTCTCCAGAAAACTTGGTCATTGAGTCAAAGAAATAAAAGATGGTAAGAAAATAGAACTGCTGCACAAACCATAGATATCACTTAAAATAATTAATTGTGCAACTGTGTATCCAGTATACACAAAACTGCAAAATAGACAACAGGCATCCATTCCTGTCACTTTTAACATTCCCTTTCATAGTGGCATAGAAACTCAAGGACACAATCTCCCACAATTCCTTTAAATCAAACTCTTGAAGTGGCAAGGCTCCATTACCTAAATTTGTATTGCAAAGAATACCGGTTCTGTGATGACAAAGCAATGCTGTGTTGCTTGCAGAACAGAGGAACATATCCTGTATCCCCACCCAGGGTTACATGCTGTCACATAGGACAGAAAGTCCCAACTCTCAGGTATCTTTGAGTTTTTTAGTGAAAGCAATTCTTCCAATGTTCACCAGCTGAGGGTTTCACACAGAACTTGGGCACAGGTCTAGAAATCACTATCCAGGACAAACACACAGCTTGCCTTCTATGCCATCCTTTTATTGTCAACCATCCCCGGGCAGGCAGATACTCAGACAGTTTGCAATAATCCCTACCTCCTGTACTCATGCCCATGAATGACAGCCTCCCTTTGAATGAGAGCAAGACATAATGACTTGCATCTACCTGTAGGATACAGTAAAGGTAATTGGAGGCCACTTCCATGAGGAGGCTACAAAGTATTGTGTCTTCCGTCATGTCAGCAGATTCAATTGTATTCTTGGCTTGCAGGCTATGACGAGGCACTGTGCCAGATGGAAAGGCCCACATGGCAAGAATTTAGGACAGCCTCTGGCCAACTGCCAGTGAGGAGCTAAGGCCCTTAGTCTGATAGTGTGCAAAGAACTGAGACACGCAGTCTAACAGCCCTGGAGGAACTGACTCCTGCTATTAAACAACAAATTGGAAAACAGATCTTTCCTCTGTTGAGCCTTCAGATGAAACTCCAGTCTCTACTGACACTTTGATTGGAGCCTTGTAGAAAACTCTGAGACAAAAGACCCAAAGAAATTGGGTCAATTTTTTTTTTAAAGATTTATTTTATTTTATTTATTATTTATTTATTCATACAAGCACTGGGTATAGTCAGAAGCGCGGGAGGGTGAGAGAATTCACCAGAGCCAGAGCCGGGAGCAGAGCAGGCAGAAGGACCTAAGCACACTGCTGAGGGGAGCAGCGGGCACCAGAGAGGTCTGCGCGCCTTGTGGGACCATCCTCCGGTGGCCTGGGAGTAGCCAGGGATCAAACCGGTGGCGCTGCAGAGGCTGCGGGCAGCTTCGCAACCCAGCGCTCAACCGCTGCGCCACCGGGGAGGCCCTGGGTCAATTTTTTTATCATAGAAACTGCAAGATAATTCATGTGTTTTTTTATAAGCCACTCAACTTATGATAGTATATTGTTCCATCATCAATAACTAACACACCTCCCAACAGAGGTCCTCAAAAATGCTTATTCTGCATGATTGAAACTAAATCCTGGCAGTCTGACTTGCCAGTCAGCACAGCTCAATTCAGGTTTGGGCTGAGACCTCACAACAAGGCATCTATCAGCTTCTCCTGCAAAGGCAGAACTGTAGATGTTTTTGGATTATCTGTGGGCTTCATTTATCCATGTTCTCCAAACTCAAGAATACCTGAGGGTTAACTGTAGCAATCATCTTACATCTTTAATTTGTACCAGGAGTATAGAGTCATAGATTTGAAAGCATCAAGACACAAAATAAAGAAATTACATAAAAGTCCAGATGCTGTGTTTCTCAAGGCGACTTTATTTTATGGCATTTTCTTTTGAGATAAAAGGTCTTTTCATTTAGTGGCATCTTTAATCTAGTGATTTAAGATTTGCACAAGAGTTAATTAACTAATTACCTTGCCGGCACTGATGAAACCCAATGATTATGCTTATACTGGTAAAATATGCTGTGCTATTTAAGCTGGACAACATGCACACAGGATATTACTGATGTTTTCCAACATTGTCTACGATGTATTTTTTCCAAAGCCAAAATTGATGTTCAGGGTTCAACATAAACCTCTAGGCCTATTCCCCTTGACGGCTATAGAAAAGCCACCAACGATCTTACCATTGTAAAGATGGCAGACACGTAACTGAGTGTAGAGGGTGGAAAATACCTCGGGTAAAGTATTGGCTGCTAATTAGGATTTTCAGTCTCAACCCGCCTGCAATGCACTGCATATAGATAGTATGATTTGGCAACAACAAAAGCAACAGTTTAATGGAAGTAATGAAAACTCTGTCTACATTATTTTTTTCTTTTCCCACAAATTAGAAAATATGCCTGGCAGTTTTGCTGACAGTTCAATAATGCACTTCATTTTGTTACTATTCTCAATGACTTTTCTCAGTTTCTTGTTTAATAGATCAATGCCAAAATAAAACTTGGAGGTAAACAGATTTTAATTGAGTCTTTGTGATATTAAATATCTGGGAATTTGGGAAAAATCTAGAAGTATAAATAATTTGGGGGATTTATTTTGTTTGAATAGTTGGCATTGAGCATCATAACAGCTTTCTGAGGGGAAGACAAACATGTAAGGAGTTTTATTTGTGGGCTCTCTACAACATTTGGGGAACATTTGGGGACATTTGGGGAAAGTTTCTGCCAGAGCTGCTTTTCTCTCAAATGGCCTTATATGTAATTCTCTTGATAAGAATTGAGAATGTTGGTAGTTGGAACTAGAGGGGATTATGCTAAGTGGAATAATTCAGAAGGAGAAAGACAAATACCGGAGGGTGTCGCTTATATGTGAAAAGTAGAGAAACAAAACAAAAGATCAGATAAAACCAAACCAATAATGAACCCTAGAAATCTGACTGTAGAACTGAGGCCACTAGAGGGAGAGAGAAAGGTAGGAGTAGGGGGAGAATAAAGTGGAGAGGGGGCATCATGGACTATGTTGGAGGAATTCTAGTGCCTTGGTTGTGGGTGTAGTGTGGTAACATACACCTGAAAGATAGCATCCTCTAGCTCTAAACCATAAATGGTATTGTAAACTAATGTTACCTCAATAAAAATAAAGGAAATTTTAAAATATTCAGGGTACTGGGGCTCAAAAAAGTGCATTGCATAACTTGCCAATCAGTAAACTTAGTGCTTTTGATAATTGCATGAGATTTGGGGTTTTACTTGCCAAAAGAGCTGCTTATTTTTGAGTGGTTAGAGTGCTTTCATATATATATCTGCATGTAATACCCACAGTCAATACTTACCCAAGAGAGTAGGGAAACTAGTCCTTGCTTAATGCACTAAAGCCAGTATGCATCCTTACCCAAGACACAATTACTTGAGGAACAAAGACATGAGATTAGAAATTAGTCACTGTTAAGCTTGAATTTCTTTTTTATTTTGAGAAATTTATGACTTGTTAGTCTTAATACCTCACCTTCTCCATGAGTTGACTCCTGACTGGGAGACATTACTACGTATCACTATCAAGGTTAATCATTAAAGAGTATAGAGCTTCCAGCCTTGACATAGCTTTGGATGGGGGCAGTTTACTTTTCAGATATAGCCTCCATGTAATGAGGAACCTCAAGCACCATGTGGAGTGACCCTTCTGGAAAGAATCAATATGCACACTCCATAATCCCAGCTTCAACATCAACTGGCAAACACCAGGTATGAGAGGTGAACCTCCAGGTAATGCCAGTCCAGTTGGCAAGTTAACTCCAGCTTTCCTCCCACCCCAGCTGGAGCAAAGACAAGATGTCCCCGGTAGGGCTTGTTTAAATTAGGTTTCTGAACAAAATTAACAGTTGGGATGTTTGGTTTCACAGTAAATGGTAACTGGCACAAGTATTATCTCTATTTTGCAGGTAAGGAATGGAAGTTCATACTAGAAAACAGATTTGACTATTGACACAGAACTAGTACACTGTGGAGCTTGACCCTAAGGTCTGTCTACTTTCTATATTGAAAAAAAAAAGTTGGTCCTGAATAACTAGTTGATGGAATTGAAAGTTACTCTTCGAAGGCAATTGTTTTCTCTTAGATTTATCTTCACCTGCAGATGCTTAATACGTATGTCTCTATTTTGGAATTACAAGTTCATGAGTAACATATTTCCATGCCTTTTAGAATCAAGAAAATAATATCTCCAGACTGCCATGAAGCGGTGATGAGGCAATCTTTCTTTTCCAATTTCAAATCATTCACAAGTTTATTTGACCTGGATCTTCTTTTGGGCTCATTCCCTGTGATGTCTGCTTGAATTACGGCATCACTGAGTTAAAAAAAAAAAAAATAGCTGAACACCTAATTAACTCTGCTGCTATTAGAAAGAAATAGCAGAAATACAAATAGAAAAAGAACTACTTAGCATATCATTTACTGTCTGCTTATACACACTGATACCACTTATCTTTGATTTCTAATACTATTCAAATTGCAACATGTAACCTTGCTGAACATTTACAGCTGGGCCTCATTCTTCCTCTAATCATCTCAGGTATTCTCAGAGGCAAATAGGGAGTGCTACTAAAGTGTTTTCCACCGGATGTAAAGAAAGACCGAAGGGTGAATGTCATCGTAGAACTTACAAAGGCAAGAATTCCACTCCCTGCATGTCCTCACCTTCTGCGACATGGTGCATAGGGAGTACATTCAGAAAGGAATTCTTCAAAAGTCATCTATTATAAATTGTCTTCCTTTTCTTCTTATGAGTCAGCTAACAGTTGAACACTACTACACATATACAATTGTGGTAAGAACAAGAGTTCTGTCTAAGCTCTAATAGTATTCTAAGACAGACACCAGAAGCATGTGATGGAGACTTTTCAACCACCAAATTAAGGTAGCGATACTGTTTGGGTTCTTCTTTTATTGCTAGTTATGTCTTTGCTGACAAAGGTCCTCTTTCCACTAGGCCAGCACAGTTAAAGATAATTTGGAAATTGGTGTAAAAAGATGGTTTGGAAATTCTGATCCACTTTAGGATACCAGGTCAAGATATTTATTAAGATTGTAATATAACTAATGGTAAGATTGGATAATGTAACCAGTGCAAATAACTTTCTATTTGAAAGCTCTTCTATCAAGTACAGCATCTTAGGAAAATTTTTAGAAAACTATACCATGGTACATTAAGTACCACTTTTATCTTCTCCGAGTGCTTGTTGGAAAGAGTATATAAGTTGTGATTCAATGAGAAAAAGAAAAAGAACACACAATTGTTACTGAGTGTTTACTGTATATAATATTTCCTCACTTAACTCACACTAAAGCCCAGTGAGATAGATTTAATTGCCCATATCCAGCCAAATAAACAGAATTTCAAAGTTAGATAACAAAACCAAATTTGCCAGCTACAATGTACTAGAAGCAGGATTCAAACTCTCAGCTCCAATGTCCAAGCTCTGACCACTAAGCCATGTCTCTTTAAACAGCCATGTACAAAAGAACAGCTTGTCAACTGCAAAGGCACATTTAAAGCATCTTGCTTGCCCTACTACTGCCTTTCATTCAGCCGTACAAAATACTCTCTGGGCATCAGTTTTGCAGTCTCTAAAATTAGGATAATTTCTGTTATGAGTATTGAGATCACACAGCACCTTGCAGAGGACTCAATAAATTGTAGCTGTTATTATTTCATGATATGAAGAATTTTAACTTTTCAATCTGCTCCCAATAACTTGTGGGAGGCAAAAAAGAACAGTTATTTATGTTTTAATCACTATGGCACTGCAGGAATTTTCCTAAAACAATACTGATTTTTTTTTTTTTGAGATTATCTTGTCCATTTGTTTTTTTTCTTTAAAGCACCTGGCAAACATGAGTGAAATCATTTCTCCTTTTTCTTCTTATTAGCTTTCATTGCCCTTCTTGTCAAGTTGCTTTTAATAATTTATCAATTATGCCTGATCAGGTCTGCTTGGCTGGCAGAGCTAAGCTATAAAAAAGAACAGGAACAGATGTGAAAAATGCATTTGTTTTCTCTTTTTTGCCAAATGCCAGGCAAAGAATGGCACCGTTCTGCCTGCCTGCCCCTTATACTGGTGAGTAGTACAAAAATGGTTCACACAACATCTGCTTTTGTAAAGACCTGCTAGCATTGCCCACGTATGTCCAGATGTCATTGCACACACGCAAATGTCTGTGGGACTGAAAGTGAACACACTCTTCTTGAATGCCAAATCCTGTGTTGTTTTGTTCTATTTTGTTCCAGGGCCTGAGATAATGGCAAAAGAATGGTAGTATCACTGGAATGAGGGATCTAGCTTCCTTTTGATTCCATTTGCCTTTTCCTATATAAATCCACTGCCATTTTAATGACACAGCATTTAAGTTCAAAGTGTTAAGCCCCTTAAATATGCCTTCGAGATTAGAAGGGGCAGGAAAGAACAGTTCTTTAACTATTACACAACTAAGCCCACAACAAGATGCCAGATAACAATGCAAAGAGTTTACTTTTCTTTCCCTCGGGAAACCCATGAATCCTTATTAAATTAACCTCCCAATGGAGGGAAATCCTTCTGATGATCCACATCTCTTCACCACCAACACTCCCCAAAACTCCCCAGCATTCTGACTCTCTTTTATTACTCCACTTCTGCCTCCTGTTTTTAAAAGAGTGTTTGTTTCCATCCATTCCCCGCCTTGGTGTCGTTCAGATGGGTGGTATGAGAGGCTCATTTCATATATTTGCCTATGAGGAAGTAATGAAGAAAAGTCACCCTGCTTGGTCCAATATAAGAATGAAGCATGTGCAAGATTAAAGGTTTTCCTCATTAAAATAAACCATCTCCAAACATCACTTAGGTATGTGTAGTTGTGTCTTTATGAGTGTCCTAGTTCAGTCTGAGCCATACCTCCAAAGGAGCATCAGTAGGTCTCACACCCCAGGAGGGAGGGTAGAAATTCTCTCATGCCACAATAAAAATAGAAACAATGACTTGAAGCTGCACTGGTTCCCATGCTCCTCTTCCCTTGACTTGCTTATCTCTAGCCTTAGCCTATAGCAGGTCTGCAGTGACAAATAAAGCATCATCAGAGTGATAGTCGCTGAACATTATATTGTAGGGCTGAAGTTGCAAACTTTTTTCTGTAAAGGGCTAGATATTAAATATTTTCAATTTTGCAGAACAGGCAGTCTCTGTCACAACTATTCAAATCTGCAACTGTTGCATGAAAGTTGCCACAATGTAGAAGTGAATGGGCATGACTACCTGTGTTCCAATAAAGCTTTATTAACAAAAATAGGTGTCAGGGCTGGTTTGGTCATGGGTCATGGTTTTCCAACCCCCGTTCAAGAAAAATGAAGTAAATACATGTATATTCCTGGCTATATCTCTGTGGTCCAGTGAGAAATATTTTACTTGGCCTCTTCTCTGGACAATTTTTTTCAAGACTAGAATTTTATCTTTTTCCAACCCTTCTTTTATTATTTTTTTAAAATACAGTCAGAAATGACCAAGATATGAGCCCTGTATTCAAGTAGTAAAATAATATGTTTTTGATATAGGACAATGTAGAAACAGAGAAGGAGCAAATCAAAGTAAGAAGAAAGCTACTAGAGGAGCTGACAAAGACTGAAATCTTCACTGGTATTTGCTAGATGGGGCATTGCAAGCATTATTCTAGGTAGAATGAGGTCTACGAACTAAGAGACAAAATTGCGTGGCCCATTGAAGGAAGGTAGCTTTTTCAACCTAAGTTTAGTAAAAGTTTAAACAAGGGTATTATGATAAGGTCAGACTAGGGTAGGAGACAAGGTGATGTTACACAAGTCCTTACACACCATGCTAAGGAGTTTAGATCTGACTAACCCTTCTCCTTTGATAAGACAAGGAAAAGAGGGAGACCCCTGGAAAAGATTTCTTTTGCCCAGCACAGCATGGATGCTGAGGGCCCTTCCCTACATTCACTGGATGTCTGGGCTTAATTACCCATCCTGCCACTGCTGTGTGGCATTGTTCAATCTCTCTGTACTGCAATTCTCTGACTTGTAAAGATGATAATCATAATAAAAATAAGGCCTACCTCATCAGGTTATTATGACGGCTAAATTAAATGTTTGGAGCACTCTTTGAGCAGGATCTGTGACACATAAATAAGCATTTTTTTAATAAAAAGAAATACAATTATTACAGCCTTCCAGGAGAGAAGTTCTGAGCCCAACTATTAGCAATGTGGATGAAAAGGAGGAGGTAGTTATGAGATGTGATAAAGAAGTACATCTAAAAAAAGTTCATTACCCATTAAATGAAGATGGCATGTCCTTTGAGAATTGAAAATCTCAGCGGAGATAGTTTTATGGTTTGGCCATCTGGGTGAATGGAAGTGAGCTTGCTGGGTAGCAAATCCCAGTGGAGAAGAGAGTTGGGAAGAGTACTAGCTATGCTAATGATTGTCTCTTACCACATTCCTTTACTTAGAGACAGCCTCTCTTCCCACAGCATCTGGAAGGAGCATTCCTTGTGCACAGGGTGATCATCTAATTTATCATCTAAATTGGAGCATGTTAGGGAGTGAAAGCGGGAAACTGTTAACATTACTGCAAAACAACAGGCATTAACTGGTACTCTCTGGAGCTCTGAGATGTAGGATCACCACATCTTTGAAGCTCATGGTCCCATTCACAGTTGAGTGGACCATGGACAACCACCACCCACTTTATCCAGTCAGACCCTGTCTCCCTACAAGCTGAAACTGAGAAATTCTTTGTTTAGTCCAAAATATGGACTAAGTATTAACTATGTGCCAGCAAATGTTCCAAGCACTGCTGATACAGCAGTGAACAACAACAACAACAAAAAAAAACAGCAAAACCTTCTTTATTGGAGTTATATTCTACTAGAAAATCAGATAAAAACAAATGTGTGCATAATATGAAATAGTGATAATTGTTATGAAGAAAAAGAAAGCAGAGTAAGGGATTAGCAAGTGACAAGGTGCTAATTTTAGATTGGATGGTTAGGAATAGAGAGTGAGTTGAGGAAGTGATATTTGAATAAAGATCTGGATGAAGCAGGAGACATGGTTGATAGCTCTGAGATGAAAATTTGCTTAATGAGGTTGAGAAGAGGATGGTGCAAATGAAAGAGGAGAAAAATCATTGAAGGTAAGATCAGGGAAGTAAGTGCCAAATGACAACTAGGGCTGATAATTCATGACTGGGGATAAATTTGACTCCATCTGATCCCTTCACTTCCAATTACAGGTAATGGCAAATCTTCCTCCTGCTAGTAATTGGTGTAGGTGTAGGCTAGGCATGGAACCATATTTGGTGAATGTATGGCGAAGTCTGAATGGCTTTTTTTTTAAAGTTTTCCTCTCTTTTGAAAAAAAAATCGAAATACATAGCTCTACTTTCAATGGATGCCTGGACTTGTGGCAGCCATCTTGTGACTAATGAGGGAGCTAGCCTTCGATCATAAAAGTAGTCCAGTCCAGATGACTGAATAGAAAGAGAGAAAGATACTTGTCTTTAATTAGTTCATTGAGCTGATGAATTAGTCATTTGATTGCAGCCAAAGCATCCTTTAAAAGACACGCAGAACACCAATACCCAGAGCAACACGAAACTATCATGCCACTGAGAAAACAAATATGAACAGAAAAAGAGAGTCTGAGATGAGACAAATGAGGAATGATGACCACGTACAAGGAGAAGCATGTTTGCTGACCTTCCAGTCCAATATCCCCCCACAGACTGCACCATAGCACTTGTCCCTGGGTACTCATGTACTCTTGTTTTGTTTCCTTTTAGTAAACCCCCTTGAATTAACTCAGGTAGGTTCTGTCTCTATGAACAGAGTCCCTTAATTCCACTTTTTTGGCTGAGTTTGGTGGACCCATGTATCTCTCAGTGAGGCCATTTGAAATTCAATACTCACATCCCAGTCAAAGATACACATAAGAGAATCATTTATATGTATAGTCACAGAAATTGATGGAATCATCCTTCTAGATTTTGTTATGGTTCGGAAGGTGGCTAGGAACAGGCTAGACTACTGGGTTGTTTTTTTTTTTTTTTTAAGATTTATTTATTCATTTATACAAGCACTGGGTACAGTCAGAAACGTGGGAGAGTGAGAGAATCCACCAGAGACAGAGCGGGGAACTGAACAGGCAGACTGACGAAGTACACTGCTGAGGGGAGCAGGGGGCACAGCAGGAGATGTCTGCATGTCATGTGGGACCCTCGCCAGCGGCCGGGGATCCAACCGGCACTGCAGAGGCCCCGGGAAGCTCCGCAGCCCAGGGCTCAAATGCTGCGCCACCAGGGGAGGCCCGACTACTGGGTCTTAAGGAAACATGTGAGTAGAACGTCCTCAAATAAGTCACCTGTGGAGCGTTTTCTCAAAACACATGCTGTAACTCTCCCGACTTTCTGGCCTGCCCCTGGTGTGGGAAGATCAGTGTGGCAATCAGTGGACAAAGAATAGATAAGGGAGGATACTGAATAGAAAACCATCAAAAGGTAGAAGTCACCACCTCTCCCAGTTCTCTCATCTGCAGCAGATCATACCTCATGGTTTGTGGATTTTTATTCTAAATTGCCTTGGTAAGCTTGGAGTGGCTGGGGTTCCATCCATAACTGTTCTCTATGCAGGTTCAGCCAAGAGCTCCTTCTCACAACACCTGTGTATTGCTAAAATCTCTCATTTCAAGAGGTGGCCTAGAACCACATTAGGAGGAGATGTATTTTTAAATCCCTTAGAAAATAGCACTGAAAGTAATTGGCTCTTGGATCTCAGTAAAGCTTACTGGTATGATCTATAAAAATCTCTTTCCTCTCCCAACCCCTCCACCCATTGCCTTATTTTCTCCTCATGTTGGGAAATGATTTTTCATTTTATTTCCTACCTTGTTCTGTGAAGGCCTGTACTGATTTCACAAATAGGAAAGAAAGGAAAAATCTCTACATTTGTTTTCTTGCTGTTGCTTAAATATTGATCTTTAGAAACATATGAAAGATTGCTTGAGGCCTCCTAGGAAGTCTGACTCAAGTGGAATTGTAGCTTTTCTTCTTGTTGCTGCTTATGAGTCATCAGGAATAAGTATTTTTGTTATTTTTTATTATCATTTTCAAAATAACACTAACACTTTTCTTGGGGCTTAATTTATTGCTATAGAAGATGTCACTACTGCTTTAAAAGGTCCCCAGCAGTCATTGCTGTCTCTAAGTGTTTGACAGTTCTGTGGAAGTCAGCTCTTTCAGCATCCTCAGCACACATTCATTGCCACGACTCACTCTTCATAACAAATTTACAAGTAGTTGAGTTAATAAAAAACTCTTAAGTAAATATTTTCCGTAGTTGTTTTCAAAAGTTCAATGAGATTCTAGAAAATTTCTAAAAGAAGTTCCTTAATTCTTTCATGTTTCTGTGCCCAGAAGGGAAGTCAACACATATAAGAAGAGATTTTACTTCTAAGGTTTTGAATTAGTAACTTCAGGTTGCTCTCTGACACAAAATAAGACCTCACACAGTCACTTCTGGTTTCTTCTTTTCCCTTAGTTTCTTTTCAAGTAAGATGATGATATTTGTTCTTTCTTGTGATGATATACAAAATTGATGATTCTGAGAAATATTTCTTTTAAAAAGTATGAAACAGGAAAAAAAGTCCTTCAAGTACAAAGGCAATGGCAGCTGTAGCGATGAGAACATTCAGAGGATTGTGAGAAAACAATGGTAGTTCAAAAGTGGAAATATTTGCTATTAAGTCTGTGTTCTCAGGACCATGGAGAGAAGTCTATGTGTAGCAAGGGAGGCTATTTATAAGATTAGAATAGATTGCCTTCAAGTTTTCAAACAGTAAGAAGTCTGGAGTGTTCAAGAGACATTTTTTTTTCTCAGTAATGAAGGGGAGAAATTTTTTCCTTCCAAATAATGAGGTTGACAAGACTGATGTCTTGGTCATGCTTAATATCTATGTAATAAACAAGTTCTTCTTTCTGTCAGATAGACATAATTGATTAGGCAGGTGGCTGAGTTGGTATCTGAGGAAGGGCAGGTGGGCAGCTGGACTTAATAGGCGTTTGATTACTGATTTCATCCTGGCTTGACTTCTACTTATTTTCACACACGACAGTGAGTAGAAATTGAAAATTAATCGTTCGACCTACCTTGAAAGTGTGAGAAAATAATTTTGACTACTTTCTTTCCTCAACATTGATGAAACATTAAATAAATAAATACAAAAATAGAAAGACATACCACCATTGTTCACCAATTTGTTTATTTTAGATATGGGTGCATTGCTTAATTTTTTAATCTAGAAATATTCTCCCTCTTTTACTATGTCTTTGCACTATGAGAAAACATTTTTAAAATGAAAAATTATGGTAATAAAATACAAAAAGAAACATTGCAAGTGAATGGGTTTAGGTATCTTGATTTTTCTGTGACCCTCAGATTCATGGAAAAAATCCCCTGCAAGCCTCTAGTGAAACCCCTTCTTTAGGGAAATATATACAACTCTAGAGTTAAGCTCAAACTTTCAGTAACCTGGTAATCTTTTTTAGATTTACTCATATAAGAATCGGGGTACAGGCCAGATATGCGGGAGGGTGAGAGGATTCACCAGAGACAGAGCAGGGAACAGAACAGGCAGACTGATGAAATACACTGCTGAGGGGGGCAGTGGGATGAAAGGTCAATGCAGGGGCCAGGAATGAGGAAGCCCACATAGAAAAAGACAAGATGACCCTGACACCAGGACCACTGATACCATCAAACCTAAACTGAAGCCATAAACAGGAGAAAAAACTCGGCTCCACCCAAAACAGCTTTGTTTCGCCTAAACCTGTCCCCCTCCCCCCCCCCCCCCCCCCCCGCCAACCCAGTTTTCCTGCCTAACCTCTCCTCATCCTGTAAAAGGGACATCTCTCCTCACAAAAGTGGCTTCACGGACCGCCACCTTGGGTCCGTGAGGTCCACCCGGGGCGCAATAAATTTTCCCTTCCTTTGAGAAATTTAGCCTGGCTCGCCTTTTCTTTACCACTCTGAACCTTTCACAGGCGAGTCAGGAGAGGTCTGCTGCGCCATGTGGGTTGCTCCCTGGCCAGCCGGGATCGAACCCGCGTTGCAGAGGCTGCGAACAGCTTCACAGTGCGGCGCTCAACCGCCTGTGCCACCAGGGCCCTAACGTGGTATATTAACGTCGGTTTAAAAAAAAAAAAAAATGTTTAACAGGCAAGAGCAAAAATTTGGGAGAGTCTCGCCAAATATAGGAAATTTAGGTTTTAAATTTAAAGAAAGTAGGGAATGATTGCATTGTGATTTATATTTGGTTTCTTTTAAAAAGAATGCTGTCATTGTGCTTTCAAAAATGTCTGATTTTATCTCCAAGACCTAAAGTGAAATAATCTTCAGGTGGAAATCTGAATACCTAGTCTTTAATCCTATTTAGTCAGAAACACATTTGGTCTCCACATTTTTGTTTCTTTAGCTGAAAAATAGGGCAGGAATCTCTATGCTTTACAGAAAAGGATCAGAGAGAGAATAAAACAAGATGACATGTTAAGTGTTAAGAAAGATTCTCCATAAACTCAAGCTATTACAGTTATTTAATATGAGTTTCCTCTCTGGAGGCTGTCATTGTAGATTGGTTGCCAGCTCAGCCTTAAAAATGTCAGGCCTCGTGGAAAGGGAAACCTGTAAATGAGAAAGCTGGCCGCAGTTAGTCCCAGGGGCCGCTCTGGCTCTGCTCCTGTGGGGACTCCTGGTATAATCAGTTGAACCCGCATGGAGGAAGTCAGCTAGCCTTCTGCTGCACCTGCCAGCCTCACAGAGCTCTCCAGCATCAAGCCAACACCTCCCGCTGAGCAGCAAAACGTTTGTGCCACCTGCCATACTGGGAAGCAGTGTGCTGCTGGAGAGCATAATCAATGGAGAGGAACTCTGGTCACTTCTCCCACCTTGCCCCTCTTCCACCTGGGAGCATAAATGATGACTATTGAGCCATCAGAATGAAAATCTTTAGTATTCCTGCAGAGCTCCAGATACACAGAGCTAACTGCAGCCATGCTGTTTTAGGAAGGAGGGCTGATTGTGTTACATCAGTGTGATATTTTATATTTTATATTAACTGTCTCTCACTTTTGTTCTCTCACACACATTCAACAAATGTTCATCATCTGTAATGTTCCAAGCACTGTTCTAGGTAACAGAAGGAATCAGCATTAAATCAGAAATAATCACTTTCAAGAAACTGCCTGATAAAGGAGAGAAGACAGTGCGTGCGTGCGTGCATGCGTGTGCGTGTGTTTGTGTGTGTGTGTGAAATGAATAAAATCCTGGTGATGTGGATTTGGAGAGGTGTTAGGGTAATGGGTCCTTGGATTACCTATGAAAAAAGTTTCACCAATGTCCCCTTTCAGCACAGGACATGTTTCCCCATGAAGCAGAGATGCTTAGTTATATCCAAAAAGCCAGGCTTATTAATTAAAAAGAATGTACAGGAATCTTGCATAGACACATGCAGGCAGGAAGAGCTGCCCCTGAAAGGGACAGGTTTGCTAAAAGAGAGACCTGCAGAGTCACAGGCAGGCAGTCTGGGGAGGAGAGTGGCTTCTGCTTCTTTGCAAAGGGAGAAGGTTGGTGAAGACAAATCCCTGCAGAGTCACAAGCAGGCAGGCCAGGCAGGAGAACTGTGTTTTGCCAGAGCAGACATTGCATTGCTAGAGTGTTCTTCTCTTTGGGAGGGGCTCATTCCTTTGTGGAATTGTTATCTATTGTTAAATTAATTACTTCTAGGATGTGACTGGGTTGATTTGTAAGGACCGGTGATTCCCCACAATGGCCCTCCAGCTCCATATCCCCTCAGGTCTGTGCAGGATACTTTCTGTAACAGTCTGATATTTGCTATAGCAGTTGGGGGCCTATGGGTTCTTCATTTCTATAGTTGGTTTAATGATTATGCTAAACATTTCTATCCCTGTGTCCGGTTTCTGATCTTGTGATGCCTCCATCCTAAATTTTCTACTCTTAGCCTCCACTACGGGGGCTCTTTTTTATTTAAAAACATCTCATGCGCTATGGATGGTGAAGAGAAAGATCTATGAATTGAGATCCACCAATGACTTAAGGCAAGGTAATTGAAAATCTCAGTAATTACGAGTAATTTTTTTGTCAAGTAATGATCTACAGGTACTGTTGTAGGATCTAGGAATACCTTAGGGTGAAAAACTCATAAAAATCCATGTCTCATGAAGCTCACATGCTTGGCAGGCAAAGGAAAGAGGGAGAGAAGCAGTGAATGAATCTAAGGTAACCAACCAGCAGAGAAAATCCAGCACAGTCTAGCAATCCTTGAAAGAAATTTGACTTTGGCCTTGATCAAATCATTGCTTTTTTTCTGCCTTATAAAGAAATCTTGAAGAAACTAGAGTAATAGTAGTCTATTAGGGACTAGTGTTCACAGATGATGTGGTCCTGGAAAATTATACCAGATTTTCAAGCTAATGCAAATTTTGATCGATTGCAGAACTTCCAGAGGTCATAAAGACAGAGCCCTAAATAAAATTCCTAAGGGGATGTGATCATCTCCTTGCATCCTTAAAATTACAATCATGTATACAGCATTGTTGGGAAATTGTTGCAATAAAAATATCCCTTTTATTGATTCATACAAGCTATATATACCACCAAATACATATATGTATGTTTTCATATAGGTTTTCAGCAAGTGGTATTTATAGCTTTTTATTCCCTAAAATCTCCAGGGATAAACTATTAGACATACACATTAGCCTATATGAATATTTTAATAGTTAAGATGATAGGTAATAATGTTCAGAGAGGTACCATGGCACCTCTCTCTGGATTAAGATGGGACATTAATATTTCTCTGAAGTGTCCCTGGAGGGTTTCTAATAAACTTTGAAGCCACTTATGACATCTGGACACCTCTAAGCTGGTGAGCAAGGGCTAGGAGAAGGAAGGCTGTTCTATAGACAACCAAGGCATTAGAACTTGTGCGGATTTTCCCTGTCAGCGTGTTACAGGGCAACCCCTGTAATGAAATGAGATGGCCTGGGTGTGCGTCCTCACCATATGCTTAAAAAATACTCAGGACAAGACCTCAGGACAGGCACAAAGAGAAAGATTAATAAAAGGTTTATTTACAAGGGAAGTGAGAAGAGGTGGGAGGAGAGAGAGGACGAGAGCGAGAAATATTAACTGGTCAGTAGTCCTACCAGTAACACTATCTGAACTGGAATCCCAGGCACATGCTCAAGGGAGGAAAACTAAGCTCCCCAAGGCCCACATGTGTTCAATTTTATACCAAGCATGGTTGCTTAGGCCACCCTTAGTTCCCAGCAACCCCTCTTCAAGAATTCCAGAGTCATGGCATGATGGGAGTTGTTCGTCTAGGAGTATGGAATCTCTTTGGCATGGAGGTGGGGATGGAACCTGCAAAACATCAGTGGGTGAGTTCATTAAGAACATACTGTTCCCCCAAGAAGAGGCTCTGCCCATCCTGTTTACTGAGTCTGGAACTCTCCTGCCCTCATTTCTCTTCGTCAGGGTTATTCTACTCCATCCTGTAGTTTTCAACCAATGCATTTCTAGTTCTGGAAGCTCTTTCTGATAGGGGCTTGCCTTTTGGACTAGCTCTGTCTTCCTGTTGTAACTCCTGCAGCACTGATAGTCATTAAGTCAAGAGTTGTTTTTCCCACTAGTCTGTAAGGTGGAGAGAGACAGACCTCCTGTTGAACCTCGTAGCTGCACAATGCACAGTGGCACTACTTGTAAAATCTGTTATTGACCAGTAAAATTCCCAAGACAGGCACTCCACTGCCTTCTAAGAAATGCAAGTCCTGGTAATTAAAGGGCTGTAATTTGCTCTGGATAGATTGAGTGAATGTCTAAGAAAGGAACCAGCATTCTGCTGAATGAGCTTTAAGAAAAATGCGAGAGGGGCCTCCCCTGGTGGCGCAGCGGTTGAGTGCTGGGCTGCGAAGTTGCCCGCAGCCTCTGCAGCACTGGTTTGATCCCCAGCCACCAGCGAGGGTCCCACATGGCACCAGAGACCTCTCCTGAGGCACCTGCTGCTCCCCTCAGCAGTGTACTTCATCAGCCTGCCTGTTCTGTTCCCCGTTCTGGCTCTGGTGAATTCTCTCACCCTCCCACGCTTCTGACTGTACCCAGTGCTTGTATAAATAAATAAATCTTAAAAAAAAAAAAAGAAAAATGGGAGCGGTTGAGGGGGCCATTGAATGGAAGAGTAGAACTGGCAGATGTAAGTGCTACAATGAGGTGAGGGATGGGGGACCAAGGCCTGCAGCAGCATGGGAGGAAAGAAAGAATTGTAGAAGGATGATTTCAAGCAGTTTACTGAGGTATTTTGACTATAAATCTTTTCTCTCATCTCACCTATGAAATCATTGGTAAATTCTAAATTGTCCACTAATCCTTTTGAGAGTCTCTTTTATTTATGGTAATCGAATAAATTCTGTAACCACATTGACTCAGGCAAGAATGGAGATTAGGGCCTTGGGAGAACTGCGCTTGGGCTTGGGGCACCCTGTTCTTTTTTTAAGATTTATTCATTTTATACAAGAACTGGGGTACAGGCCAGAGTCGTGGGACAGTGAGAGGATTCACCGAGACAGAGCGGGGAGCAGAACAGGCAGATCTACTGAAACACACTGCTAAGAGGAGCAGCAGGCAAGACAGGAGAGGTCTGCCGTGCCATGTGGGTATCTCCCTGGCTGTCCAGGAATCGAATCTGTGCTGCAGAGGCTGCAGACAGCTCCACAGCGCTGTGTTCAACCCTCTGCACCACTGGGGCACTCTGTTCTTAACTGACGCCCATACCTATTTCCTAACTTCCTAATTCAGAAGCAGTTATTATATGTAACATAAAATGGCATGCCAGGGGAGACTCAGACCCCATTTCTTCCACTGACTAAGATGGAAATTCTTGCTCTTCACTCTTCTCAGTGTGGTCCAGCAGCAGCACTTGAAAACTTGTTCAAAAAGCAAACACCCAGACTCTCTCCAGATCTACTGAATCAGAGTGATTTATTTCAACATTTCAAGATAATTTGTACAAACACTGAAGTTTATGAAGCCTTGCCCTTGCTTCCTGAGTGATTATGGGTACCCTCATCTGTAGAATGAGGAGTTTGGACTTCAGCTGCCCCAATTCCACGCCAGGACTTGCGCATGGTTCACATTCCTGGTTGTGACTCATGCTCTCCATGCTGGATGGATGGATGAATACATTCCTTCTCCTCCATCTGCATCAATCCCTAAAATACTTCTTTTGAAGAGCTGTAAAAATGAGGCTATTCTTTACAGAAGCATAGAAAACAATTGCCAAATCTTCATCTTTTACTAAATTAAGCAGTTCTAGCAACCTTTTACTGGTTTGTGGTTTGCATGCATTTCTGTTTCAGCAGATTGATCAATTCCGCTTTTCTGACTTTATATTGGAGGTCTTATTTTTTTTTTGCCTGTCAAGGTCAATGTGGCTTAATTTGAGATTATTTAGGAGGTATCCTCTTCCTTCAACAGAGGATTCAAATGACCTTTTAAAATCTTTACATTCTTCATAGTACTCAAGAAAGGTCCCTTTATTTTCTATTCTTCAAATGTTATTTTGCTAGTTCTCCTTGATCTGTATATCAGTCTAAATGGACTATTTTTTTACAAAGATGAACATTCTAATAACTTAATGTTTTATTTAAACAAAATGAACTGATCTAAGTCATTTTCTGCAGTGTTTTCCTAGCTTCCCATGGCAAACTGGAGGGCTTTGACAGACAACGCTTCAGAATGAGTCTCTGTTAAACTGTAAGATAGTAACAGGTTACCTGGTGAGTGACTGGGTCCACAAATTGTGGTGAACAGATATAGACTGCTAGGTTAATAGATTCATCTATTTATTGATGAATGATAAGTGAGAGATGAGAGAGAGGGGGAGAGATAGATGAGAGATGATTGATGATAGGTAGGTAGATGAATATATAAGCAGGTAGGTGGGAATGTAGGTAGGTAGATAAGCAATTGAATTTTCTGTGTATCCTTGGCAGCTACACCAGCAAACCATGACTGTATTTTATGCCTTCAGCTTCATAAATAATGGAGATCATGCAGAGTCACTGCTTTTGTTGACCACAATAGACCTGGATCTCTGGCATGAGGTGCTCTGACCTAATTTTGTTCTCCTTGCAGAAGAAATGCATTTCTCTATGTGATAATTTGTTTTTAGAAATCATTGTCACTAATTTAATATATCTTATAATTATACACAAACACATAATGAGAAGCATCAAACATTCAAGAGCTAATGGGCATGAGATTTTTATAAAAATATGTTTTAGTGTTTTTAAAGATTCTTCTGGCTCCTTCGCAGCTCTGATATTGAAAGTGAATAAGGAGCATGTTAATAATAAATGTCTTAAAATGAGTGCTCCTCATCCTCTGCCTCCCATCTTAAATCAAACAACTGATCCACAGAGTTCATTTATCTTTCCCTCTTATTTCCAGCAAGAGGATGAGGACATTTCTGTAGCAAATCAGCTCTAAGCAATTGTGTAGTTGGGAAAGTCACCAACTTTACTCTGAATTCTCCGAATTCCTGCTCAGGTGATGGCTGGTTAACCCCACATCGTCTTCTGCTGTCTCCACTTTAACAAAAAAACGTGGGATCAAGCAAAGGGAGGGTACGGGTACGAGCGGGAGGGGCAAAACAGGCAGGGATGAACACAAGGGAATATGGTGATGGTTCATATGGTGATACAGAGGTAGGAGAATTAAAGGGACTACAAGGGTGTAAAAATATTTAATTAATTAAAAAAAATTTGGGATCATACTAGGTATGATCTCTCTCTCCCTTTCCCTCTCCCTCTCTCTCTCTCTCTCTCACCTAAGTCACGTAATTCATGCTTCTACTTTTCTAATCCCCTACCACTTTCACAAATATCTTATTACCTAGTGAAAGAATCACAAGAATAAAAAGGACCTCAGAACTAGCCAGTCCCTTATGCAGATATTTGAAACTCCCATACACATTGACAAAAAGTGGGTAAACAGTTTAGATCTTAATATCCAGGGATGACAAATTCAATAACTTCCCCTCAAAGCTCATCTTCCAACAGGAAATATTCTGTTTCTTTATTTATTTGCTTTTCTCAAACACCAAGGAGCAACAGATAATACAGATGGTCTTCAGATCCTACTTAAACTCTTTTCAGAATATAAATGTCTACTATTTCAGAAGGTAAAAATTGTGCTATGCATTATTTTTATTTATAAACAAGTATATTTTATTTACATATATGTATATGTAAGGATTTGTGTTTATATGGGTGTATGTATACTTATTACCAGACAAGTTGGAAAGAGCAGATATTTCCATGTTTATTTTATAAATACCACGCAGACATTGAAAGGTAGACCCATGGTCACCCAAGGTCCCTATTCCAGAATCCACTCTTCTGGCCCTGGGAATTGTCCTAGCCACCAGCTTCTTCTGTCTTTTAGGGACTACTCTATATGTATGGTGAATATTAAAAACTCCTTCCCAGTCATTCTTGGCCCGCTGTGCAGTCAAGCATGCGCTTGCTCCTGGCAGAATGAGCATGACACGAGCAGAGCCCTGGGAGGTGGGGCCCGTGCACTTCCTCCTCAGCAACACTTGATTTGGAATCTGGAGACTTCATTCCTGGTGGGGGGAACAGCAACCTTTCCCCCATAATTAATTTCTGTAAGCTGCAGTTCATTAGCAAGAAGAATGACAGCCTCGAGATGCCAATGCTGACTTGTGTGTGACTCCAAATCTCTATCACCTTATTTAAAGGTGGAGTCGACCATTAATGGCAATAATAATTCAAACATCTTTTAATACCAACAGCAACTCAACCACCTTAAAATAATTCTGGTTGTGAGCAAACTAAGCAATTTAAAGGCAGCTCATGTTCTCTCTAAGTTTTTCATGGCTGCTACTGGGAATACTTGATAATTTATGAAGGCTTATACCATCAAATTAATTACATTTTCCGGATGCCAAATGTCTTTTTTTTTTTTTATATCAGCTAGCTCTGAATTCTAAGTAACAACACTGTAGCTATTCAGTTTATGGAAAATAATACTTGAACCATCTTAGAAATGCCATTATTCCAGGCACAGTCAGTTAAAGATGTGTCAGCAATTTTTTATTCTTCATCCTATGTATTTTTGGTTAAAAATTAGAAGACAGTATCCCAGCTGGGAAGCAATTTTTTTCTACAAAGTGTGAAAAAACATTGTTAGTCTTTTGTAACTAATTTGAGAAAGAAAAGGAGCTAGTTGCTGGGGTATTTGAATTTCTTGTAGCATATGGGAATGTGAATAGGTTTAGGATTGAACAGCCTTGGAAAGTCAAGTGCATTAGTCAAAGCCTGAAGGAAATAAAAGTGAATTAAGGTGAGGTGACTAAAGATGAGAATAATGAAATAATGAATAATAGACCCCATAGTCCAGAGTCTGTTTCACTTTTGGTAACTGGTCTTTGGACTTGATATAACATTAAACCAGTAGACAGAGGGATACTGATCCTAGACTGATTAATTTTTCATTATATTTTCAATTCAGCCGAAGAGTCAGAAGCTCTATGTGTGGATTCATTGCAATATGACTCTTATTTTTCTCTTATAAAACGAATAGAAATTTCTATTTATTCAATACATATATATGGATTCCCACTACTCATGTACTAAATATAGTGTGGAATAGTGTTTAGGAAAAGGAGTTTGGAATAGGATAATTTCCATTTTAAAATCTTGTTCTTTGTCTTGTGAACTGTATGATCTTGAACACACCAAGCATTTGTATACCATCTAAAATAGGAATTGGGGGGCCTCCCTGGTGGCACAGCGGGTCTAGCGCAGCGCTGTGAAGCTGTCCACAGCCTTGATTCCCGGCTGGCCAGGGAGATACCCACATGGCGTGGCAGACCTCTCCTGTCTTGCCCTCTGCTCCCTTCAGCAGTGCTTTTGGTCCATCTGCCTGTTCTGCTCCCCACTCTGTCTCTGGTGAATCCTCTCACTCTCCGTCCGGTGCCTCTGGCCTGTAGCCCAGCTCTTGTACAAATAAAATAAATCTTTAAAAAATGAAATAAAGTAAAATAGGACTTGGCAAACTATCAGTCAAATTCAGCTCACTGTTTGTTTTTGTAAATAAAATTTTATTGTAATGCAGTCATGCCCTCTCAGTTACATCTTGTCTCTGGCTGCTTTTACACTATAAGAGTAGCGTGAAGTAAGCCATAAAATACCATGTGGCCCATAAAGTCTAAAATATTGACTTTCTGGACCTTCACAGAAAAAAGCTTGCTGACCTGTCTTCTATGAGACTAATATGAGAGTACCTACAATTAAATAGGATCATGTGTACATATTGCTTAGGATATTGTCTGGCACATGGTAAATTCTCATTACCTGTTAGGTATCAATACCTACATTTTGACAGTTGTATGCTAGTGCTGGAACCACCATGACAAATAGCCACAACTCCATTCAAGGAACTGAAATCAATAACACAGTGCCACAAAGTGTAGAGGGAGCTGTGTGGGGACGCACAGGAGACATATGCAATACTTACCTCTTCCCTACATTTGGTATGGATATATGATATGTAAAATTTTGCTTAGTGCTTTTCTCTGCAAGTATATCAAACATCTTATATTGCACTTCTTGGTAATTAATTTTGTAATGTTTCTTCTCATCAACTTACATGACTGATGGATATTGAATTATAAATGGAGAATGGGGAGGCTAAATGGAGAATTTGAACAGGACTGTGATTCACTTTCTGGATATATAATCAAATATAGGAAGTAATGTATTTCATGAATTTAATGTGGTGCACTGTAAGACCTAAAATTAAGGTTTGATATTTACCCAATGCCTGAACACCTGGTAAATTGAGAGGCCTCAAATGACCAGCCAGCAAGTTCCTTCCTCACTCTGCTCCTGAGAATAAGTTTCTCCAGTGAAACAAACCTCCTCATCAAATGGGTCAGGTAGACTTCCTGCTTATTCCTAAGTAGCAGGTTTCAGTTCCCTGGGCCATAGAATTACCCAAGCATACCAATCATGTCCTCACATGGAACCAGGGGACCTGGTGGTTGATTGTTATTCCTAATTACACATCCAACAGTATCTTCCTCCCCCAGGGTAAGAGTATATGTGACCGTTAACTGCTGTTGATCTCATCTGTCCAATGTTGGGTGTTGTGTGTTCAGCTATCCCTATAACCTTAGGATGGGACTCTTCTTCACCAAAAGGAGTTGAAGAGGAGGTGATCAAAACACTTAACTCAATGCATTCCAGGACATACTGGCAACTCCCAGAGCTGAGAATATCCCACTACTCATAAGGAGTCTTAGCACTTTTCACTTTTATAGTTTTTCAAGAAAAAGCAAAGTCAGAATTCACTTAACAATGATAAAGATACAGGATGAGACACACTGCTGCTTCAGACGTTGTCCAAAATAGCACAAAAATATGTAGAATTAATCCATGTTATAGCCCACAGAACAAGCACTGCATTTAAACAGTTTGCCTGTTGCAACAACACATTTTTATGAAAAGGAGATGTTGTGACTAATATCTTGAACTGATTAGACAGCGAATGTCGCCATTAATTAGTCTATTAACCAAAAGTTGGGGGAGATGCTGAAATAGAGAACAAAATCTGATTCCATATCTTTATCCTCACTTGTTCCCGAAAACACTTTTTTTCAATTAATGAATTTTAGTAAGTCTAGTCATACAAACAGCACTGTGATACAGTTTTAGATTTTCCTATCACTCAAACATTTCCTGTTTCCATTAGCAGTTTCTCTCCAGTCCTACTCTCAGCCCTTAGGCACCCACTGATCTGATTTCTGTCTCTATAAATTTGTATTTTCTAGACATTTCATATGTACATGCCCTTGCCTTTCTTGGGTAGATTCATTTATCTTGGGTGGAATTTCTGTATTGTAGATGGTTCCTCTGTGTATGTTCTAGCTGCAGAAGCCTCAAGTCAATTTCCTTGAGAGGTTCTGGTAATTCCTCTCACTCAGCCTCAGAATGGTGTCTATTACACCACACCATCATTCTTTTCAAAGGTTTATTACAAAGATTCCTTCCTTCCTGGTTTCCACATAGTCTGACCCAAACTGCAAATTAGGAGATAATTGTGATGAAATCAATTTCAGATAGTGTTCATTGTAAATTTAAAGCTTGGTCTGGAAATTGTTTTAAGAATAGCAAATTTAAGGAAACATTGTACATCATTGAAATATGCATTTAAGTATGAGGCAAAATTGAGCTATGGCTTAAGCAAATCATAAAATACACAGATGCACTCTCTCTCTCTCTTTCTCTCTCTCTCTCTCTCTCGGTATATCTGGTGCATAAATGGGAGGATAAAAAAGACCATTTTTCTGATGGAGGCAAAATTTCATTTCTTGGCATATTTGAAGCTCTAGCAAATGATCCAGTGAAAGCCTATTGTGTGAGGATGGAGGCATCTCTAAAAGGAAAGAAGGAAACGGGCAGGATGAGCTTGTTGAGTATGTCGAGTAGGTAGTTGGAGAACGGTATGGATTTTGATTATTCTGTCTGCCACATGGATATATTTCTAGCTTCAATTTTCTAGGACATCTGAATCCTAAAGAATGCAGTAAATAAAACTAGGAGAGCATTTTTACTAAAAGTCATATCCTCCTCTGGCCCAAATCGCTCTATTTTAGGAGTGTTTCTAACAGGATGTGATCCACAGAAGAACACACCAACCCTGTCTCTGTCATAGAAAGGGACTCTGGAGAGATCCAGGCAGAATCATTTTTTCTGTGCTTACAAGAGGAGGGAGCAGCAGCCGCAGGGGCTGGAGGAGCAGTTACATGCTCATAGGTCTCAGCAGAAGAGCAGTTGCACAGACAGGAACTCTCTGGTGTCCGCAGGAGTGTGAAGAGGCATTGTTCATGAAGTAGTGAGGTGTCTTGGAGCACGAGGGCCGCCAGGAGAGCGCACTTGTTCATGAGCCCATGCGACCTCCAGGATGACGGGAGGTGTGGGCAAATGGGGGATGAGCTGGGGGTTCTGAAGTTTAGGTAAATAAGTGAATGTGAATGAAGGAAAAATGTCAGCACAAATGTTTGTGTGATCTCATCTGTTGCCCAGAGCATTAATGAGGCCCAAGAAAATGTGGGTTGGGGATGGTAAAGTTAGACTCATCAACTGAGTGGGGTTGTGAACATTGAGAAGAAACCCAAAATTAGGATTAGAAGTCATCGAGAATAGGGTCAGACTTGCTGGAGATTCACAAAACCTCATGAAAGAGCAGGCCCTGCAAATGTGCTTCTTTTGCTCTGTAGTTTTTCTAATTCTGTGTGGAGGAAGCACTGCAGCAATTATCTTAGTCATAAACCACTGACATATGGTGAGCAGAATGTATAGAAGCTAACCTTAACCTTTCCATCCTCCAGAAACAGTCACATCTTTTTCAATAGAATTAGCATTAATGCACATGCACCTTAAACGTTTCTGTTACCAGCACTAACCTCTCTTCCTTTCACGCTGACATTCCTTTCTCTATCCATCAACACCATTTCTAAATCTTCACATTTTGTGCTGCCAATTTTCAAAAATTCTCCATCCTTTTCCATTCTTTGCATTTCCTTTCTCACCTCAGTCACTTTTCAAAATGAAGAGTTAGGAATATTGATAGAGGGGAACAAAATTCATACAACTTGCCCCAAATGTCTTTCCAAATAGTGAAAATGACTTTTTGTTGTAATTTTTCCTTAGGATGGATATGTCATTTGAGCTCTTCTTTGCATGGAGATTCAATCTCATGTTAATACTTCATTCTGTGCTTAGTTTAATGTTTCAGTGTCTGAATCTAAAGTCTGGGAAGATAGAGAAACTATCATCAGAGATGTTTGGGCTTTAGGCCAAAGGAGAGAATCAGACCGCCACATGAAACAAGACTCAAAACTGAGAACAGGGCTCAGCTGCAAAACATATGTTTGGGGGGAAAAAACCACTTTTCTTCTTTGTAGTAGCATTACCTTTGATACATTCCCCATTTGGCAGTCTTGACTAATAAAGCATTTTTAACGAAAGCAATCTTGTGAAATTCTTGGTTTTCATCCTTCCATGTTTTAAATTCATCAGATTCAGCAGTGCCTTTTTCTGAACATTAAGGTTAGTGGTCTTTAACAAAGATTTGTAAGGCACATATGTGCTGATGTTAAATCAGATGAAACAGACTTAAGTGTTTCTGGAGGATGGAGAGGTTGAGGTTAACTTCTGTCCATTTGACTAACCGTATGTCAGTGGAGCGTGACTAAAATAAATGGAGCACAGGAGTTCGATCCTTAGTCAGACAACACAATTCAGTTTATTACCAAGGTGAAAGCAGAGACCAGTGGCCAGCCGCCATGCTGTGCAATTGCATTTTCTGCTACATTTGTGTTACACCTCTGAACTGAGGGGCTGGGTCGCTGTCCTATTATGTCAGACAAAGTATGCAAGTCATTGAAGGCCTTCCAGGTAGCAACATCTGGGTGATACTTCCCAGTACATAAAGGGCCTCGAGGAACTGAGCTTCAAGTAGCTACACATCTGTTTCAGGTTTGAAAATATGGTGTTCTCTTTCTGAGAACGTCCTTGAAGATTTTTGAGTTGCTGATTGCAAACTTCACCATTTTTCAGACGTATTGCTATAATTCCCCAAAGACATTTTGTGAGCAATGTTCTAAGGGCTGTGTGTTTCTCAGAGGGAGTACATTTTTGGAAGCGGCCAAGTAGGCCCCTGATATAAATGTATGCTTTGGAAATGTCATGTCTATGTTTCATAATTACTCAGTGAGTATCAATCATAGCATTTTCTGATGTGAGAAAAATGAGTATATCTATCACTGCTCTACTGCTGTGTCAGCTCCCAAGAGTTTATTGAACTGAAGGGGGAAAATAATATAAAATTAATAAAGATAAATTTAAAAATATGAATTAATTAAGCAATTGGCTGAGCAACAGTTATAGAAAAAAACTACATCAAAATGTTTTATTGATACATTCAGGAACCTTGGTGTTCTGCTGGGACTGAGCCAGATGTGGGGCTGGAGGTCAAACACCTGTCTGGTTGATGGGTCTTTGGAAGAGCAGCTACTAAAAAACGAAATAATTCATCTGGTGAGTTAACTGAGCTTCAAGTCAGCTCCACAAATGTTACGCTTATGCTTGTTGTCCAAGTTAATTACCTCCAAATGACAGCCTGGAAATGGCCAACCATTAGTAATCAGACAGGCTCTATTTAGGCAAAAAGGACAAAAATCAAAAGAATGGGGCGATCAGTTGAAGAAAGAGAGGAGTGAATATTCTCAATACAAAGATTACAAAACAAAGCCAGGAAGAAAGACTCTGGACTCAGTGACTGTGCCTACATTTTCATTTCCCTACAGATCCACTTATCCACACAGGGGTGTGCTGTGCTATTTCAAAAACTGTAAAGGCATTTGAGAGGTCTTAACTCTACCACACCCTGGGTTATAATGTCTGTAGAATATATATTTTGAACAGTAGAATTCTCAAAATTAGAAATTACATGTGTTTTTTTTCTATTTTATTGATAATACATGAACAATAAGCTGAGTAAAAACATTAAATCGTCAGAATGTAGTGACTATGAAGGTCGTAGAGTAGAGCGTCTAAAAGTCCTGAATAAGTGATGTATTAAGAGTGGAAGAAAACTAATCTTGGGATTGAAGCCATAACATAGTTTCATCTCAAGCAGAAGGGCCAAAGCAATAAAACTGCAGTAATAGGACCAGAGAGGAGCAGAGAGACAGCTCTGGGGGTGGTCAGCTCCACCCTGCCACCTCCCTGACCTCTAAGTTCCTCATCAGTCATATCCGACTTTTTTCCTACCATCAAACTATGATGGAAGCACTCCTATTATTCTCAGTTAACAGATTAGAAAAGAGAGACTTGGAGAAGTTACTTATCTTACCCTGAATCAGATGATATGAGGAATAAGATCCGCGCAGCTTGACCACAGTAACCAGGTTCCTGATCAGAGTGATTCTCCACTGCCCTTCGTGGAATCAGTAACTAATAGCACATTCAAAAGTGCCAATAATTCTAATGATCTGGTTTTAAGATTCTAAAACATATAGAATGGCTGTGTTATTAATATGCTTACCAACACAGATTCAACTAAAACTCATCCCAGTTTCCCAGTCGTGCAAAAGATTTGAATTTCAGAAAAAAATATCCTTAGCTAGAATTAGTTCTATGTTCAATATCTCTTTTCTTGAGTTGAATGACATTCTCTGATTATTAAAGTGCTAAATGCTTATTTGTATATTTGGTTTTTTTGGGGTTTTTTTTTGTGTGTGGGACCCTGCCCAGCAGCCAGGGAATGAACCGGCACTGCTGAGGCTTTGGGCAGCCTCACAGCCCAGCGCTCAACCGCTGCGCCACCAGGGGAGGCCCTTATTTGTAAATTTGAATAGGGCTAGAAATATAAGGCATCAAATAAGAAAATCTTCACATTAACTAAAGATAATTATTTTGAACAGTTTGTTGGATTATCCTATTATATGTGTGTTACATGCATATTTGGGTGTGTAAGTGTATGTTTGTGAATGTTGTAAAGATAATTTGCCTGAATCACAAAAAACTAAGTGGCAAAACTAGGATTCAAAGCCATGTTTGGTTGATGAAAATTTTTGAATGTATAAATATGTACATTTATGAAAATATATGTGTATATATAACACATAAATGAGAGTTTATGTCAATATTTCTGGTATTGATTACGTTATGCATCTGCACTTGAAAGACCACATTCACATTTGCATTAAGTTTTATACCATACTGGAAATGATATCGACACTATTTAACTGATCTCACCATTCACTCCTATTCTTAGACCCTTAATTGCCTATTCCTGAATTTCTTTTTATAAAACCACTTTATTGGTTTATCCAACTGCCATACAAAAAGCTGTACATATTTAATGTATATAACTTGATGAGTTTGAGAATAGACATCTCAGCAAGTATGAAGTCCCTCCGTCATTTTTTTCCTTGTAATCAGAACATTTAACATAAGATCTACCCTCTTTTTAAAAAGAATTACCATTAGAATGTTATTCAGAATATGTCCAAGATTAAACAAATGAATCACTAACATGAGAATGCAAAAAAAATTCCAAATGACAAATACTCCTTTTACACATACAGTAAACTACACATATTCAAAGTCTATGATATAACTTTGACATGTGTATACCCATGAAACTGTCATCAAAATAAAAATGATGAATACAGTCATCACCCCTCTTTGAAAAAATTTTAACAATATACTATAGGACAGTGTTGTTAACTATAGGCACTATTTGAATTTTGATTTTGATTTGTGTCTTAATTTTTCAGAAGATATATTTAAATTGTTGCCTTCAGGAAGCACTTAAATGTTATATTTTCTGACCACCCCCCCCTTCTTAGATATCTGAGGTGTTAGTTGTCTGCACTCAGAAATGGATATCCCAAATATATATCCTATACAATTCTACTGGATCTAATGTTGCTCATCAAAATATCGACTGCTTTTTCTTGTTTCTCTGAATTCTATATTAAAATGTTAAATGTAAATTTATTTTTTGTTGTATCAGTACATCCTGGAAAGACTATGCTCTAATTTTGAGTTGCAAAATGGTGTCTTTTACATTGTATACATTTTCTTATACAAGATATTTTTCTCTTTTTGACTTAATACTGTTATTTGATTCGATATATTCATGTTCTCTTGCATGTCTATGAAAACCCATGTTATAATTTTAAAAAATATTATTTTTCTATTTCAAAGGAAGATACCTGTAATGAGATCAGGATTTTCCTTTTCTTTTGAACTGTGATATAATTTCCAAGTATGATGATTTCTTTTTGCATATCCTTGCACAGGGCAATCTATGCTTACACAGCTTACACAGCTATGCTTACAAAGCATAGCTGTGTAATTTGGAAATAGATTTAATTTGAGCCTATATTCAACTTTTTCATTTTCAAATAAAGAAGGTAAAATTCTTGATTAACCATAGTTTTATTGGACTAACTTTGGTATTTTGTATTTTAGAGATTGGGGAGTAAGGAAAAGAGAGGGAGTTTGAGTGAGAACACTAGGCAATCATTGCAGGTAACTTTGCTTCTGGTTCAAAGTATTGCATATTTGGGGACTCCTTGGTGGCACAAGGGGTTAAACACTGCACTATGAAGCAATCCACAGCCTCTGCAGCACGAGTTCGATCCCTGGCCGGCCAGGGAGCAACCCTCATTGCGCAGCAGACCTCTCCTGACTTGCCCACTGCTCCCCTCAGCAGTGTACTTTGGTCAGTCTGCCTGTTTTGTTCCCCACTCTGTCTCTGGTGAATCCTGTCACCTCCCTCCACCCCCCCACCTCCGCATCTCTGGCCTATACCCAGCTCTTATATGCATAAATAAATAAATTAATCTTAAAAAATCAACAACAACAAAGTATTGCATATTTGTTATGGCCCCCGCCAATGAGCCCAACGCCACCATGTCTAGGTGCTCTTTGTCCATAAGGTATCCTGTTGCTCTCATGAAATTCAGATTTTCCTGGTATGATGCTTAGTTTGTTCTCACCTCTAACCTCCTCTCTTGGATTTGCAGACTCTCAGTCACATCCTGTTGGATCTTCTCCATTTTTTGTCTAATACTTTTCTGCTATAGGACTATTAAACAAACTGTACTCAACTCACTGTCTTGTCTTGCCCAGAAGTCCTGAGCTGTGGTTTATATATGTAAACATTAAATTGTAAAATCCAACTTGGGACTCAGATAATATGGATTTACTTTTATTAACTATGTGCATTTTGGAAAACTAATCTTTCAGAGGATCAGTTTTTCAGTGTGTAAATTAAGGGCAACTACTTTCTCCTCTGCATGGCAGCTGGGAGGCTTCTGTGAGATATTGAGGAGTAGCCCATGGCAAAGACCTCCAAGTGAGACTGGTGTAGATTTCTCCTGAGCCAGCTTCTCACGATGATCTTTCCCAAAACACAGCCCCGAACCACATCATCCCCCCTTCTTTTTTTTTAGCCTGTTTGGTACTTTTGTGTTTTTGTCCAACTCTTAATCAACACTTAAGATGTTCTCAATAAATACTTAACCACTTCTGTGATGGGCCTAATTTGGGGTAACTAGAGATTTAGTGAATCATCTTCTGAGATAGTTTCTTATGTTTTGCTTTTAATTAGCTGTTTTCCCCATGGAGGCATTTTAAGGGGAAAGAATAGAAGGAATTAGATCAATGGGATTGAAATAAGGATAAGGGAATGATCTTCACAGTGAGCACAATGTGAAGAACAGGTAGTCCTGGATCTACCCCAGCACCTCCTCTGCGCATGTGCCTCATTTGCTCTGAGATCAGTAACAGTCTGGTCTTTCCTGGGCATCAGCATTAATCCTTGCCCTGAACAGCCTTGGAAATGGGAAGCAGGAGAAGGACAAGGTGGATCTAATGAAAATGCTCTGCCACCAAACACATTTCTGTTGCCTTTATGTGGTATCCTGTCAGTATCCAACCATATGGTGCTCAAAACACTCCCTAAAATGTGATTTCTTAAGCTACTTTGCAGTTATAATGGGTAATTGTGATCTGTTTCACAGCTAGAAATGAATGAAAGTGGCTCCTATGATACCACCAAACTTCAAATGCATTAGAGGAACAGGAGGGAGGAAGGAAGGAAGCTGCTCTCTACTCCCATTGCTCTATAAATCACAGTGGTTACCTCTAATATTTAAGTCAGAAGGGAGCTCTAGGGTGATCTCTTCCAGTCTTTATTAGTCCAGCAGACTCCTGTGCTGCACTTTTATAACTGTCCTTCTCCATGGCTCCTCAGTCTACCTTTTAAGATGAGTCTCTGCGTCTAGACTTCAGGGCATCTTAACTTCCCTTAAACCACAAAGTTCATCTACAACCACAACAGAGGATTATAGAGGCTTTCTCCAGTGGGCACTCCAGCCTTGTCAATTAGGTTGGAGATAGCCGACACCAGCTAAAGCAGTTTGAGTTTGATTAACTGATCCTCTACATTAAGCAAAAATCATTAGGAGACACTTCCCTAATTGGCTGGGTTATCTGCATGCTTAAATGTCCTGAGTGAGATCTCTCCATCCCTGTGGTAGTTACGGGGCTGCCTATCCAGATCATTCTCATTGACTTCATGGTCTAAGAAGACATATAATCTAACATGAAGAGACCGCCTACAGAGTCCACACTGTATCAGCCCACTCCTCTGCCCTAGAGTCAGAGCTATGAGTGTACCAGAGGGCGAGTTTCCAAAACACCTCTCTGCTTCTCCTCCCTGCTCAGCTCCACCTTCCCTTAGGTGGGGCAGGGAGACTGGAACCTCTCCTTTTCCTGGGAACCACCCTGTTACAGCATGGGCAGCACCAAACTTGAAGCAGTAGTTGCTCTCCACAGACAGGAGATGGGGAGAGACTTTCACAGAGAAGGGGAGGAAGAGGAGGAAGGACATATTGCTTGATTGTAGTTTAAAACCTAGTTGGCCGGACCTCCCCGGTGGCGCAGAGGTTGACGCTGGGTTGCGAAGCTGCCCGCGGCCTCTGAGGCACCTGTTCGATCCCCGGCTGCTCCCCGGCCACCGGAGGAGGGTCCCACATGGCGCGCAGACCTCTCCTGCCGCCCGCTGCTCCCCTCAGCAGTGTACTTCGGTCCTTCTGCCTGCTCTGCTCCCTGCTCTGGCTCTGGTGAATTCTCTCACCCTCCCGCGCTTCTGACTGTACCCAGTGCTTGTATAAAACAAACAAACAAACAAACAAACAAATAAATAAAAATACATGCCTCTTAAAAAAAAAAAAACAAAACCTAGTTGGCCCTTTGTGATCAGTTGTGTTAAGATTTTAAGATTCTACAACCTTGAGGCATTTACACACTTAGATTTGGGTTTTCTTATGTAGGCTGTCGAGGCAGGAGAGCCCTAACACTTCAGAGGAGAAGCTCAGATGAAGCCCGCCCTCATCCCCCAGAGACGGAGGCAGTTTTTGCCCTTGGACCTTAGTCTGGCTGTCCTTCCTTCCAGATTCTGTCTTTAATCAGCTAAATAACAATGGGAAAGTTTAAATCTTTTGAACCAGTTTCCAGGTTTGTAATGTGAGAGCTAGTTTTTTGTAAAGATTTAAATTTGAGGGAAAAAGTGCCTTGAACATAGTAGGTTCTTGATAATTTTCAAGGTGGCTGCTCTGTGATACTGGGTGTGTTACATCCTGTCCACTCCTGTTTCTAAGCCTTTCCCGAGTGGAGCAAGAGACAGATGAGCTCAGACCTGCCCTGTCCTGGGATTCTGAGATCCTTGCAGGGTCCCAGAAGACGGCGCCAACAAAATAGATTCTGTTTATTTGACACATTTCAGTCTCACTTCCTCAATTTGGGTTCTCCTTACAGTTTTACTTTCTGAAACAGTTTGTTCTGTGACAAAAGGTTTGCAAAAAATACAGGGATAATTGCTAAAGTTTCTCTCTTTTTGACAGTAATTCAATGCCTTTAACAAAATTTATAATCCTTTTGTACCTAAATGTTTATATGTGTTGTTAAACCATAATGTAAAAGTATATAAACATTTTCACATGTTCCACCAGATCAAATATGGTACGTATGATAATAATTAGAACCACCAACTTAACATATTGTGAAAAAATGCCACATATGCATTTAATTATAGTTTCTGGTTTTCAAGCATGCATTCAGGGAAAAGGAGGAAGTGGCTTTCTATTTAACTTCTTCGCTGCTAACAGAACATGCATGTGTTTTGGCAAGTTTCCTAAGGAACATCTGTCTGGAAGGGAACATTGGGGAGTTAATCGACATCTACCCAGCCTGGGCAACTGCTGTATGGCCCATGTTGTCTCTGTTAAACTTCTTAACTGTGTCTCCCTTTAAGCAGCATCACAAAACATACTATTGATTCTGCTCTTTGAATAAAAAAGCAGATCACAAGCAAAACTCAAACTGGTTTATTTACAGAATATCTTTATGAGGTTGGTAAATGATTTAGAGTCATTTTTCCAAAAGAAGTATTTGTAGATGTTAATGCGGAGGTGGGGGGAGGTCTGTGGGGAGGGGGCTGTAAATGGCTTGTGGATATGTTTCCAGTGGTTCATACCAAAGGAATGAATGGAAAAAGACTCCTTAGTATTGAGTGGGGAGGTGCAGAGGCCTAAGGATGTGGTGAAGCAGACTAGCACACTGACATGGCCTCTGCTCTGTTTGCAGAAAACATGATGAAGGCTTAGAAAAATAATAAAGGGCCCAACAATTTAGAGGAGTTGGCTGGACAGAAATAAATAGCATAGAATTAAGACTTTTCTTTCTCAGCCAGGTTTGTCAAGTGATGTGCTACTGGTTTATAAATGAAAAGTGACTACATGGCAGAATGAATTGTTTCATGACATTTGGAAAGTTAGTGGGAATGTTAGAATTTGAACTCAATACCTTACTCTAAGTCTTGATATTCCTTTTGTTTTAAACTGCAAGAAAAATACAGGATACCCAGTTAAATTTGCATTTAAGATAAATTATTTTTATTGGCTAAATTTGGCAACTCTAGTTAGACTGAAACCTAATAAGGATAGAAAAGACACATGCAAGAATCAGATAAAACAGTCTTAAGCAGGACTGACAAAAGAGGCAAAGCTAGAGAGAAAAATCAAGAAGAAGGATAAAAATAGGAGAACAAAAATTCTAAGGACGGAATGAAATAGTAGGAGGCTGGGATGATTGGTAAAGAAGAATTAACAGGACCTCCCTAGTAGCACAGGAGGTTGAGCGCCGCACTGTGAAGCTGTCCCCACCCTCTGCAGCATGGGTTTGATCCCGGCCAGCAGGCAAGGGTCCCACATGGTGCGGCAGACCTCTCCTGTCTCACCCGCTGCTCCCCTCAACAGTGTATTTCATCAGTCTGCCTGTTCTGGTCCCCGCTCTGTCTCTGGTGAATCCTCTCACCCTCTCGCACATCTGGCCTATGCCCTGGTTCTTGTATAAATAAATAAATCTTTAAAAAAAAAAGAAGAAGAATTAACAACTGTAAGGTCTATAGACACAGTATAAAGAGGCCAAAGGATAGACAGGAGAAAGAAAGTAACTCAGTAGAACTTTGATAAAGTAGATGCTAGGATTGACATGACTTTAGTCATGCTAGGGCAGCCATAGTAAATTACCTCAGGTTGGTGATTTAAACAACATAAATTTACTTCCTGACCATTCTGAGGATAGAAGTCCAAAACCAAGATGTTAGCAGGATTGATTTCTTTTGAGGCCTCTTTTTAATGTACACATGGCCATGATCCTTGTTTTTCTGTGTCAATGTTCTAATCTCTTCTTATAAGGATGACAATCCTATTGCATTAGGGCCAACTCACATGATTTCATTTTACTTTATTCACATCTGGAAAGGTCCTATCTCCAAATACTGTCATGTTCCAAGGTGTAGGGACCTAGGATTTCAGCACATGGATTTGATGGGATGTAATTCCCATGATACTATGCTTCCTGAATTAAATCACTTTAGTTCAGTTCTGCAAACATTCACACCTACTGACTATATGACTTTTGTGCCAGGTATTAGGGAAACTAAAATTTACAGGACATGCTTCTTGCCCTCAAATACAAACTATAGTGGGAATACATATGAATACTTACTTATAGAGACAGATCTAAGTCACATCTTGGCTCATCCACTTAGTGGCTAAGTGAGTTTGGACAGCTATGATCTAATCTGATAAAGAGGAGTAATCATATCTGTTTGGTAGTCTTGACACTACGCTTGATCTTAGCCAAAAGGCTGAGGACTGATATAGGTAGTCTTGAGGATTAGCGATATTGCCGTCAAGTCCAGTTCCCAGTGTATATTGGTAACTCTTACTATTGCAAATAAAAGGTTCAAAAAACATATAGAGAGATGATAACTGTTATAATGAGGGGAATTTAGACACCATCGCCAATAAAATCATCAGTGGAGCTTAGCCTTAAAATATCAAGAGGACCTTTCCTGCAAGAGGCATACACATATTCTGACATGAGAACAGGATCTATGTGGTGGTAGAAAATAAAGCAAGAAAGAAAGGTTGATTTACCTTATAAAGGGCATTGAATATTATGCTAAGATATCTGGAGATTTTGCTTTCAGCAAAAGAAATATTGTTTATTTTGTGTAGTTGCCTTTATTGGGTTTTGTTTGGGGTTGTTTATTTATTTTATTCTTTTTGCAGAGAATTAACCGCTTTTCAAAAGTGGCGCTTGGGAGTGCCTGCATATAAAGGAAATAGGAAAACTAATAAAAACTGTCCAAGGAAAATTCTGACATACTGACACAAACTAGAATTAGACCCATCCCTTACATAGTCTCAATGAATAAAATGGTCTTTGAATCTTCACAATGACAAAATACACAAAAAAATCACAACCCCTGCCTCTTCCTAACTCTTACCACTCAGTACAAGAAGACACTCAGATCTCTCACATCTTCTGAAAGAAAATCCCCGCTTTGATCTTCCATTTTCTCTTTGCCTGCTATTCCACTTTCCACTTTATTTTTCTTCTTCTTGTTGTTATATGGGAAACATTTATTCCTTATTACCAAGTGATACATGTTCATTGCAGATGTATTAGGAAATGTGATAAGCAAAGTAAAAGCAAATTATTAGGTAACTCCCTCCAAACATCCACAGCAAATGCAGTCTTCTGAAAAAGAACCCGCATATATAGTTTCATAATGGAAGATGAAATCAAGCTGTACATTCCATTTAGTGATGTCATTTAAAAATAAGCTCCTGATGAGACTCAACAACAACAAAGAAAATAATCCAGTCAAAAAATGGGCAGAAGAGCTTAAAAGAAACTTCTCTGAAGAGGAAATGCAAATGGCCAACAGGCATATGAAAAAATGTTCAACATCACTTGTCATCAGGGAAATGCAAATCAAAACTACCATGAGATACCATCTTACACCAGTGAGAATGGCACATATTAAAAAAACTAGCAACAACAAATGTTGGCGAGGGTGTGGAGAAAAAGGAACTCTTCTGCACTGTTGGTGGGAGTGCAAACTGGTCCAACCACTATGGAGAGCTGTATGGAGATTTCTGGACCTACTAAACATAGAGCTTCCATATGATCCAGCAATTCCACTCCTAGGTATTTACCCAAAGGACACAGAAACATCAATTCCAAAGAACACCTGCACCCCTATGTTTATAGCAGCACTGTTTACAATAGCTAAGCTTTGGAAACAACCCAAATGCCCAAAAATAGATGACTGGATCAAGAAGATGTGGTACATATATACCATGGAATATTACTCAGCATTCAAAAAAGATAAACACATGCAATTTGCAGCAACATGGATGGCGCTGGAAGGGATCATGCTCAGCGAAATAAGCCAAAAAGAAAAAGAAAAATACCGGATGGTCTCACTCATAGCAGGAATCTAGAAAACTTAAATAAGGGACCAGGAAAATGAATAACTATAAGAAAGTGAAAATCAAAATCAACAGAAAACTATGAACCAGAGACACTTTTAGGGGGGCGGGGGTGGGAGGGGAGGGATTGGGGTCAGAATGGGGGGCTGCAATTGTATGGGGAATATAACAATAAAATTTATTAAAAAAAAAAAATAAGCTCCTTATTAAACAAAATATACCTATAAAATGATAGCTAAATGTTACCAACATCCATCAAAAAATAAAATACCCTCATTCCTCAGGACTCTCTCTCTCCCCCTGCAGACTTTGACAGTGCGGATTTTGTTTTACCTGTTTTTAAACTCTAAACTGGGTATCTACTGGCCAAACTCGTGTACTGTTTCTTGATTGATTTTTTCATTCTGTCTTATGTTTGTGAGATTCACCCATGCTTGTAGATCAGTGGTTAATTCAGTTTTGATTTCCTTTTTTTTTTTAAAAGATTTATTTATTTATTTATACAAGCACTGGGTACAGTCAGAAGTGCAGGAGGGTGAGAGAATTCACCAGAGCCAGAGCGGGGAACAGAACAGGCAGACTTGACGAAGTACACTGCTGAGGGGAGCAGCGGGCGTGGCAGGACAGGACTGTTGGGTCATGTGGAACCCTTGTCGGCGGCTGGGGATCGAACCGGCGTTGCAGAGGCTGCGGGCAGCCTCGCAGCCCAGCGCGCAACTGCTGCGCCATCAGGGGAGGCCTAGTTTTGATTTCCTTTTTGAACCCGCCACTATTCATCCTTTCTTCTACTCATGATCATTTTCATCATTTTGAATTAGGCACTGTGATGGACAGTGTGGTAGGGAAGGGCACTGTACACATATTTTGGAACACATTTGTGTACATTTCTAGTCAGTATAGAGTGAGGAATAGATGTGCTGGGCTAGAGAGAATGCAAATGGTTTCAAATTTTATTTTGCTAGTTGACATTCTTACAAGTTTATATAGGATTCCAATTGTTTCACATCCCCAAATTCTCTTGATATCGTGAGTCTTCTTAATTTCAACCATGCTGGTGGGTGTGCAATGGTCGTTCATGTTACTTTTTTATTTGCACTTCTTGGTCTGTGAATGAGATCAAACATCTTTTCATATGTGTGTTGACTAATTGGATATCCTTTTGGGATGTCTTATGAAGAGTTGTTTAAATTGCACCCATTTTTTTTTATTAAAGTCTCTGCCTCTTTGTTATGATTTGTTGGTGTTCTTTACATATTCTGGATGCTAGTGCTTTGTCAGTTATATGTATTACAAATATCTTCTTACTCTGATTTATTTTAAAAATTAATCTCTTAATGGTATCTTGATGAATGAAGTTTCTTAATTTTAATCAACTTAAGTTGGCTCTAGTTTTCCTTGAAGTCCAGTGATTTGTGAATCCTTTTGTTGAAATCTTTATGCCAAAGTAGAAAAGATATCCTCTTATGTTTTCTTCTAGAAATTTTACTATTCTGCTTTTAATATTTGGATATACAATCCCTAGAATTGATTTATTTATTATGTAAGTAGGAGCCAAGTTTAATTTTGGTTCTTCATTTTTATGTTCAAATAACACAGTCCCATTTATCAGAAAACCCATACATTCCTCACTCTGCAGTGTTTTTCCTGCCATGTTATTTTTGTCATGACTCCAGTGTTCATGAATGTGTGGATCTATTTCTGGATTGTCATTTATCTTTCTGTAAGTCAAATGTGACTATTTCTATTTCACTTAATTTCATAAAATGAAAATTTTACTTTAATAAAATTAAAATTTGATTCAACCACCAGTAACATTTCAAGGGCTCAGTAGCAGCACGTAACTAGTGTTAAGTCCTAATACATAATATTGACTGAATGAATTTATAAAATTCTGCTGTGTCCTGTGAAGCTTAGAGCTGTTTCTGAACCCCTATTATCCAATCTCAATGATCCTTCCTAAGATTCAAAGCAGAGGGATAGACTGTCATTTTGGAATTTTTGGAGTGTGCTGCATTTGATTTTTATGAATGTTGATAAAGACAATGTTGTTCTTACAGATGTGAATAATATTGATAAAAGCTAACTGTCCTTGAGTGCTTTTGTATATAACACATTTTTCCATCAACTCATTTAATGCTTATAACAGTCTATAGAGTAGGTACTATTATTATTTCCATTTTATGAATGAGAAAAATGAGGATTGATGAGGTTCAGTATTCTGCCCCAAATCACATCGCCCAAGAATGGAGGCACCTGGATGTCTGTGACAGAACCTGACTCTTAAGAACGTGTGTCTCTCACAATAAACATACCAGTCTTCAACCTGTTTCTTTTTATTTGCTCATCCATTTAAAGAATAGCACAATTACTGCTCATTACCATATAGTCTTTATTGTTCTTTGCCACCGCATTTTGTCTTTAGATTACAGACTATATTTTGACTGAATTACCAACTTAGTGCTAGTGGTGTATGTCATAGAGCTATTCCCACTGCCTTAGGTTGGGCTCCCAAGATGTAGAGCAAGAATTTGAGTGCATCGAAAGACAGAGAGCAGGATAGGACCCAGAAATTATCTGGCGCAGTGGAATAAGCGCACCGCTATGAAGCTGTCTGCAGACTCTGCAGTGCAGGTTCGATTCCCAGCTGGCCAGGGAGCAACCCACATGGCCAGAAAATATCTAAATAAAAGAATGTAGTCGCAGCTGATGTCCTGTGTTAGTTTATCCCCTAGGGAGCTCTGGGGCATAAAATGCCCCACAGCCAAGAAGACTGGCCCTATATATAGCTATGTTTGTCAGTGGCTGGCAGTGGGTTGCCTGGCTCTGTGTGTATGTGTGTGTGTGTTTGTGTGTGTGTTTCAGAGTCATTTCCAGGCAAACACTCTTGTTTGGATCAACTTAGGGAAATTCTCCAAAGAAGGAGACAACTATATGCCATTACCCACCAATATTCACAGAAGTGGGGGTGGGGTGCCTATGCTAGTCAGGAAAAAAGCGATCTTGACCTGGTGCCCCACAGTATCCACTGCCCTCACTCTCCATTAAAATATTCCTGTTTTATTCATTACTTATAATTAGCATGAAATAGTGTACAGCATGTCCATGCAGTCGACTGGTTTTGTGTAGATTTTTCAAAACACTTTCACAGTCCTTGTTATTACTGCTGAGTCTCTGCTTCGGGAATACATGTGTTGCACGCATTTAAAGACTTCCAAATGGAATGAGATCAGAATGAAATAACAAAGCCCTACAAGCTATTTTAAATAGCAACTAGTAAATAAAAACATCTGGTAGATGATTAAGATCCACATCTTGAACTTCAGCAAAGAATATGTGATGTACCTTTAAGGAGGACCGTGCACATTAGCAGCTTTTTCAGTGATTTTTGGTGTCTAACCGGCAGCTCAGGAAATGTAGGCAGGAGGAGGTGGAGCCGTTCTGAGAGCACAGTGAGATGAGAGGGCATAGAGCATGTCTCCCTCTGTTTTATTGATCTTTATACTGTGTTCTGTTTATGCTCTTTAGAGGAGTAGTTATGAAAAACCAGATATTACACTCATTGGCTGTGAATGTGACACCAACATCTGCTTGCCTTGGCTTGACGCCTCCACTAGGAACCATAGGGAATGCTTCAGACCACACCTTCTCCTTAGAAACAACATGAGCAAAAAAGGAAACTTCAAAGGCCTGAAACACCTGTGTAACTTCTTCTGTGCCATAGAATAGTCACATAAACAGATACTGAAAATCAAGCCCTCTGCTTCCTGCTTCTTTTTGAAGATGTTGGACAGGAGCGATTATACAAGGTCCTGATGGCCTATGAAGTTCTTATCTCCTGCCTAGCTCTGCTGAGACATTAAGGGAACAAAATCCTAAAAGCAAGATCTAGGAGCTGGGAGGTCGAGTAGCAAGAAGAATCATTTTCCCATCCTCCCGCAGCCTCACTTAAAAGGTCAAAGCAAATACAATCTCCGGGTACCATTTTGGTAATAGATATTTAGAACAAACCCCACTGAGTCTTTATGGCTTTATTCTCAGTTTTCCAAAATGAGATCTAACTTGTTCAATTGCTTAAAACAGAGGGGCAAACCACGTATGATGAATGCATTCTGGTTGAAATCAATTTCCTTCATCATTTTATTAGATTGCGTGCTCTGAACTGGGGAGTAGCATTTTCCCATTGTGCTTTTGCAGAACTGCCCACTCCTGGAGTTCTGTGACTGTGGACTCCTGATTAGTTTCATTGTTTTTCTCTTCTACTTTCCTGGCTACAAGGCCTTAACACTTTCCTCACCTTTGAGTAGCAGGGCCGCACCACAAGGGAGGTAGAATAAACAGGATGATTAAACAACCTGCATGCAGCAAGGGGGCAATATTTCAATAACAAATATTGCTACCCATATACCTCAACAGAATGTGCTAAAGTAAACAAAATGATAGCATAATTATAGTAGTTCCAATTATGTTAATTAGACTGCATACACGCTTCATTGATAAGCCACAGTGCTGCAAAGAAACGCTAGAAGCCTAGATAAACTTGAGCCTTCAGCAACTTTGTGGCACATATGCTACTAAATTCCCGGGTAACATTTAACCTCTTCCTTTTTTTTTTCTTTATTTTATAATACTTTTGTTGAAAAAGATTAAAAATGAAGGGAACACCTCCGCACATTTTTAGGTAAGTCAGAGGATCTGAAATGGATTCGATTTCTGCTACGTATTCCTCAGTGTTTTGGTTCCTTTCTTCTTGAACCTCAAATGAAAAACATTAACATGTCCCATTTGACTAATTAAAATCCAGCTTAGGAAAATGGATTTGCTCTTCAGTCTACTCCAAATCACATCCTCCGCTTTGATATCACCCATAAAAGAGAACCCTGAGGGAACAGGCCACCAAAAGCTGTTGTTCACACAGTGGGTTGCATTTGGGGGGAACTAAAAATTGGGGGAATCTGGAATTGTTCCCAAGTATTGGGGTGGGTTTATGGGACACCTGATTGCTTAATAAACATTGCAGAGATACGGAAGATATAAAAAGACGAATCGTGACAAAAACTGTAAGTGCTCAGAAAGGGAAAATTAGTTGCAAGCTAATTAGAACCATTTGCATTTAAAACTAAGTGCTAATGCAATTAAAATAATACAATGATTTAAACATGGAGCAATAAAAGAAACCTCATAAATAAAACAAAACAGTCTAAAACTTAAGTGAACCTTGGGGTTTGAGAAGGAAGTAAGAGTCTGTTTGCTCCAGAAATTATCTACAAGACATTGTCCTAAGAGCAGAAGAAAGAATTACTTAAAAAAAAATTGAGTTGTTTTTATCCTCAAAAGATTGCCAAGAAATTAGCAATCTAAATGAACTGCTTATAAAATCAGAGGACAAAATGAGAAATGAAATAGTATATAGTTAGAGCGACACAAAAGACTTTTGCTTATTAGAAGTCTAGACCAGTTCAAATCCACCTTTGTACCTGGCTCCTGTTCCCATTAGCCCCTTATTTCATCAGTTGTTCATTTTTCGCCTTTATTTTTATTTTCTGCTCACTCCTTTTGCACACACTCTGCACAAACTTTTTCACTCTAAAATGATTTTCCCTTAGTATTATCTCTCCCTCTGGAGATTCACATCATTCTATTCTTGCCAGATCTCTTGAAATGATAGGGGACAATCATCCACTCCAACTTTCTCATCTTCAAAATTAGAGCTAAGTAAAATTAGCAGTGCATTAGATTTTTAAACAAACCTGCATTCACTTATCCAAACAAGGCTAACTCTTCTTTGGTTCTGCCTTAGTTATCAGTGCAATTAGATTGACATTTAGACTCAGCTCCCTTAAAATAGGATTCCTACTATCTGTCATTTAAAAATTTCAACCCCAGTTTGTTTTCTATAACCTTACCTATTGAACAAAAAGAAACATGAAGAATAAAAGTACACTAAGAATATTAATAATAGACAAGTATGGCCTATAAACACTATCAAAGAACCAAAATATATGTCCTTTGGGAAAGCTTTAAAAAAGGGGGGGGGGGGAAACTGAGCTGATTTCATGTGAAAAAGAAAAGCTGGGCTGGTGGCTTGGGTGACTGACCATCTGTAATTATGTGAAAGATTATTAGGAAGGAGCGTGTTGCCAGCTGCTCTCCCCTCTGCGGAGGGGAGAGGGATTGGATTAAATTATAACCAGAGAGATTATGTTAGACATAAGAAAGAATGCTATAGCTTTGGGGAGGTGTGATATTCTCTAAAGTTGATTATTAAGGCACAATATAAAATTCTCACTATTGAATTGTAAAAAGTTTGAAAGTGGACCATGCTACCCTCTTTGTCAGAAAACATAGGTCCTTTTTTTTTTTTTAGGTACCATGAATATTTGCTTAAGAATTGTTTCTAGCTTTTGAAATATATCTGGAAATATAGTGAATGTGGAAAAAATGAAAAGATTGTCTTGTAGTTTTGAATAATTACTTTCTTTGCCCAGAGCACAGTTTCTTATATTCTTTCTTGCCCTTATGGTTGGTTTTTCCTTTGGGTTTGTTTGTTTCTTTGTTTTTTTCCTGTTGATTTAAGTGCAAAAGCCTCAAGGTAGAATGATTAAGTGACCTCTTTATTCCTTCTAAGGTTTATTACTCTAATTTTCCAACTTCCACAGTAAGATGAGATTATAACAGAAAACCTGTCTTCTTTGTCTTTGTAAATATCAAGGGTCTACAAAGACAAGTGTTTTTACTCCTCATCTGTTCTAGACACATTCTATAATGTAATAAATGTTAGTACGTCTTTCAGAGTGCATGCCTTTCGAAGTAAGTCTATGGCTGGCGTTTCTACCTTTCAGAGACAGAATGAAATGACATGAAAAATCTCAAAGTTTACTTTTAGATTAGGGAGGCAAAGTGTGACGTATGGTATGATATTAAAGTAGCACGTGCTTTATCCTGACATCTCTTATCCAAAATAAACAGCAACAGAGACATTGCTAGAGACAAAATGTTCTAGGAATAGTCTCCCCCCCCACACACGCCCCAGTGAACCTGCTACTTGCTCGTGGATGTTACTCACAGAAGTGCCCCTCAAGGAATCAAAACCCTCCTTATTTATTCATATTTTATATACTAATATATGTCTGGGGACATGGGAAAACTACCTCCCCCCTCCCCCGCTTTCTGGGTTTGTAAGTCACCAAACGGGGTCTTTGATTTGTGCCCAGAAAACCAAACTTTGAATTTCCAGAATGTCATTTCACAGAGGAGTTTATTCAAGGGAACACCCCAAAATACCTGGCTCCCCAAATGATGGGAGTGTTATGATTATATAAGGAAGTAAGGAATGCAAGGAGTGCAGGATGTGAAAGAAGTGGGGAACTTTGCATTTCCAGGTCCAAGGAGGTGGCTTGGGGAGTCTAGACAAACATCAGGCTGTTTGACTTTCTCAGCAGGGAGTGTGTCCTCTGGGCCATCATTAGGCAGCAATTAGCAGGTGTTCATTTTTGACACCACCATCAACCTCAAAGGGGCACAGAGAATTTTTATTAGGGATGTAAGACGATCAATTTTCTAAGTTTCCAGGAATGCAGTTGGAGCAAGTTAACGGTTAATGGGAAGGGGGGAGAAAGAACACAAGAGGGTTAGCTTTTTATCCTGCTTATTCCCCATTTTCAGTCTAGGGGAGGTTTTGTTGTAAAATGGAGAGGATCTGGCTGGAGAATCATCTGAGAATGGACAGATGAACAAACTAATATAAGGTAGATTAGTAGTAGAAAAAGCCAACTTTCAGACTAATTATAATAAAGTAAAAAACAAAACCAACAAGCAACTATAAACCAGAGACACACTATGGGGGGGGGGGGGGGTGGGGGGAATAGGATCAAAACTAGGGGGTGGGAATTGTATGGGGACTATAACCAAGATGAAAGTGCATACATTGTGCCAAAATGAAAAATGATGTAAAAAATATATAAAATTGAAAAATAAATAAAAATAAAAACACTTGTTACATAAGCTGTATGTGCACAACCTTTGAAATGACAGCTGCAGTTCATTTTTGTACCTGCATGGACATTAAGTGAAAATGTAATTTTGAAATCTACTTATGTGTGCAATAGGAATAAATTGTTTATTTGTTGTGGGGGGAAAAAAGAAAAAGCCAACTTTTAGTAATATACATACAGAAAATTTACATGACTGTAAATTCCAAAGTGAAATGGGACAGATAGAGATATATATTCCTCATCTGTGTTAAAGGACCTGGAAATCAAGTGGAGAAAAGTTAGTTCCTTAGTTCCCAATACTAAAGTGAAACTGAGTGGAAGGGGTCTACTCTGGGTATACTGGGAAAAACCTATCTGATCCTTTTTGGGAAACCCATCCTACATATATCAAATATAAGTGTCAGTTTTTTTAGGCTTTAGTAAGAAAGAAAACACAATCTATGGAAAGGAATCAGACAAATTAAAAGAGCCAGCCATGAGGAGCAGACACACCCAAGCAATTGTAACAAGCTGAACTTAAACATGAATTCAATCAGCAGATATTTATCAGGACCTGTATGTGTTAGATGCTGGAAGTAAAACAATGAAAAATACAGACTTTGTCCTTACCATTCTGAAATTTAAGGTTAAAGCAGGAAGCATATTCTAATGTAAATATTATGCAAAATAATATTTTCATAGTGTGATAAATCATAGAAAGGAAAATTATAGGGTATGTGAAATGTAAATATATATTATTTATATACACAAATAAATGTAAATATATGCCTTCCTGAGAATAAAGAATTTTATCTGAAATTGGAAGCATGTATGGTATGTAAGTAATGTTGTGGAAGATACAAGTGCAGATGAGGGGCACAAAATGTTTCAGACAGAGGATAAAGCTTGTGCAAAGGCCAGGAGGTAGAAGGAAGCTGACGAAATGAAAGAACACCACTGTAAAGAAAGTCTTAAGGGTCTCCCCTGGTGGCTCAGCGGTTGAGCGCTGGGTTTGCGAGACTGCCTGCAGCCTCTGCAAGCACCCGTTCGTTCCCTGGTCGCTGGCGAGGGTCCCACAAAAAAAAGAAAAAAAAAAAGAAATCTTAACATGAGATGCGTGACTAATGTACATAGGGTGCTATGTATACTATTTTTATCCTGAAAAATGCAGAAACTCTATTGAAGAGTTTTCATTATGGGTGTGCTATAAGGGGCTCTGCGTTTTAAGAATATCACTCTGGCTACTTATAAAACAGGATTCCCTTGGGGCAAAATTGGTTGCAGAAAAATCAGTGAGAAGGCTATTGTAGATTTGAAGTTGATGATGGATTTATTAGAACGGTGCCAGTAGAAATGAAGAGCAGAAAAATTCAAAAGGCATCCGAAGGTAAATATTTACAAAGTAAAAAAGGGATATTGAGAAATTTTTGTTGTTGTTTTATTATAAATTGGGTTGTGGGAAAGAAAGTTAGCAAAGATGTCTTCCAGAGACCATCCAATATCCCAGAGAACAATAAAAGAGAACCATGCTTTAAGGGCTTGCAAACCCTTTCTACAAAGTTTGAAATACTATGTATTTTGGGATTTAGAGGACATACAATCTCATAACTAATCAATTTTGCTGGGATAGAGTTCAAGCACTCATAGACATGAATGGGCTTGGCTGTGAACCAATAAAACTTTATCTACAAAAACAAGCCAATGGTCAGATTTGGCTCTGGGGTATATTTTGTTTACCCGTTTTAGATGATGAACCTTCTGATTATACAAACTGTTGCTTATATTGATGGCCCTAGATCATAAAAAAGAAGTTTAGTGCTGAGTGAAAGCCAGGGACATTTGAAATAGTTTGAGAAAATCTAGAGGAAATTACTGAAGGCAATTTTGGTGTTTAAAACCTTACCTGATTTTTTCAGATGCGTAAGGCAAATATGAAACATTTTGTGCCCTGATAACACAGATGAAATTGAAGTTTCAATATTAATATTGTTAACTAAGCTTCAAAATGGTTAACAAAAGGTGATTCAAGTTATATTCCTCTTTCCAAAGAACTGAAGCAGCAACAAATATTTACAGGGTGATATCTCACCATAATAATATCACCATGCTAATAAATAACTTTTGTCCTGAGTTGTTAAACTTGCAGAAAGAAAAATGGCTTTTTCTTTTTTTAGAAATTTTCTTTCTACAGAATTTGTGATAACCTATCTAAAGTGTTTATGCTTGGCAATGAGTGTTTCTGTAGATTTCATAAACACAAATAAAAGCAAATATCATTATATAAATTCCAGGAACACTGACACAAATAGTCTTCAATTAAAAACTATATTTAAGTAATTCTACAGAATGAATATGAAAAACTTAAGTAGAAAAGTGGCTTGGACAGTGGCTATTTTTATGGCAGTTTCTTCTTACAACCCAGTTTTATTTTCTTAAGTCCAGGGGGACTTTTAACCATGTGTGTCCTGATTCCAAACCAAATATTCAATCAGACTCTACTGATGCATGGACCACAAAATCTTAGAAACCTTGAAAAATCATAGAAAATAAAATTTTATTTTCATATAAATATATTTTCTAGAAATTATATACCCGATCTGATTATATAGAGACACAATTTTAATATTTTTAAGTACTAGAAACTGAAAAAATAGGCAATCAAATAAATTAGAAAGCTATTTTGTAAGGGATTTTCTATTTTATGAGCTAATAAACTGGAAATTTTATTAAAAGATGTTTTAAAAAAATCTTGATTAATTTAAACATAATACACAGAATCATTGAGTTCTCTAGCAACTTATCTCCTGGAAAGCAGGCATGGAAACATCCTTATCTGAGGGAGCTGACCTAACAGGTGTTTTCTTTTTCAATGCAATTTTATGAAGCTATGAAATCCTCATTAAGCTGTGGGTCATAGGCATTGCTCTCGGAACCAGCTGTGCCTGATAAGCAGAAGGGGTTTTCTGATACTCCAAAGCTCCATAGTAAAGTCAGAACCTAAAAAATAAAAAAACAAAAAAATTAAAAAAAAAAAAAAACAAAGAAAAAACAATGCCAGATGCTAACTACTGAAAACCTTGGTGACTAGACTAATGTGCTTTCCCTATTAGGTCATTATTAAAGTGCTGTTAACACTTTTCACCTGCAATAATTCAAAGGCCTACTTAATACTTAAATACAAAATGTTCATCTCTTTTTGTCCTAGTCTAGAAATAATTAGGGCTACTTAGAGATCAATTGCTTTCTTCTTTATTGTTTCAATGGCAATATTAGTGTTTTTATATTTATATTTAGGTTATGTGTGGAAGAAGAGAGTATCTTAAATGTAAGACATAAACTCTTCTCTTAACCAAGGGTGTGGACTATGAATTTAGAGGTAATTCACAATAAATGAAAGCTTATGGTAAATAAATGTGACTATTCAGTTAGAGAAGCTAAAATATTCAAAGGAAAGACTACTTTGGGATTGCCAGAAAATGCTTCAAGGAGGATAGAGATATGGGCTTTTTGAAGCATTGATAAGTTCAGCAAAGCTAATCAATGTGGCAGGCACTTCATGTAGGATGCATAAATTCATAAATTCATCCATAAATTCATTCATTAGATTCATCTGAGTCTAATATACACATGGTACTCATAGGGGACTACACTGAGACTGCCTTGAGTAGGGCCAGGCTTATTTGCAGATCAGTGAAGAGAGTTGAATCGGATCAATGACTCATTGACAGAAGAATGTAAACCTGTTCCATGGTATCACAAAAAATTTATTAGTGAGAAGGAAGTCAGTAAGATAGAGACAAAAATGACTAGGAAAAAACAATTTTCATAATGCTCCAAAATCCTAAAGAATGAAGAGTTTTAAAAGTCAGAAAGGCATTCTGATTGAGCATCAATACATATATCAGAGTCAAAGAAAAGAAAAATATGGAGAAATTAGGAGATGTGGAGCAGAACTCCACTGTATCCAATATTCATGGCATAGGAGAGAAGAGGGATGAGAATAGTAAACAAACTGTTCCAAGAACAATTCTGCCAAGAAAGAGTGAGCCAAGTGGAATATGCAGCTCCTTCTACTTACTACCTGGCTTCAAAAACTTCCACAACTTCCGATAGGTTAGCATTAAGTCCCAAACACCAGTTCTAATTCAAACGGAGAGATATTATACACACATGTTTTAAAACCACCACATCGAGGAGGGGTACTTTAAAAAAAAATAATAATCTGGTGGTGAGCAACAAAAAAGAAGTGTAAGCATGCTCAAACCCTTGTCTTATTTAGGAGGGAAAGTTATTGGGAGTCAAAGAATGATTAATGCTGACACTGAAAAAAATAGATTTAAATATGATTTTAAAATTGCAATGGTCATCATACCATATATTTACATAAATACATATATTAATCAAATAGTATTTGTTTCATTAAGCAATTCATCCTGAACAATCTTCCCTTTGATTACAGCTCCATCTACAGATAAAACCATTCATCCTCTTTCTTTGCTTATGCCATTGGGTTATCTCCTCATTCTTGACCTCTCTGCCCCTATTGCTTCTCTAACTCCTAATCTTCCTCCCTCACTGAGGTAATATATGAAAATCCATAATTTCCTTTAATTATCTATTATTCAAACAAGTCTCCAAATCTCTGAACCTTTTTAAGTAAAGTGACCTTCATCTCTATTCCATTGAGATTCACCTCTATTACCAAACTAAATTCTATCAGCTTTGTGAATTACTGCCTCTTACACTGTGATTGTAATCCTCATCTTCCACCCTCACTGCTTCATGCTTCCATGTCTTAGAAAAACTAAATTCCAGGCCTCCCTAGTGGCAAAAGGGGTTAAGACATAACCTATAAAGCTGTCTGCAGCCACTGCAGCACAAGTTTGATCCCCAGCTGGCCAGGGAGCTACCCACATGGTGCAGCAGACCTCTCCTGTCTCACCTGCTGCTCTCCTAAGCAGTGTATTTCAGTCAGTCCACCTGTTCAGTTCCCCACTCAGTCTCTAGTGAATCCTCTCACCACCACCCTCCATCCTGCACCTGTGGCCTGTATCCCAGTTCTTGTATGCATAAATAAATAAATCTTTTTAAAAAAGAAATACTAAATTCCTTATATTTTAATTTTGTTCTAATCATTAGCCCTCTCACTCAACTTTTTAATACACAACCTACACTGAGATGTTGATCACTTATATTGCACAGATGCTAAATTTCCTTATGTTCTTACCTTTCCAAAACACAAAATTAATGTTGTCAAACCACCTTCTCTTTTCTTTTACCAAGAAAGGACAACGGTGTGTATCAGTATCACAAAATGTTCTGAATCTCTGTTGTTAAGTAGGTACTAAAAACTGTCCATAATGATTTTAAACATCCTTAATCAGATTATATCATTCCTAAAAATGCCCTTCTCAATCAAGCATCAGTGAATTTTACTGCTTTTCTCAAACAACTGACACCATGGCAGCTCTTTCATTCTTTTTTTAAAAGATTTATTTATTTATACAAGAACTGGGGTACAGGCCAGATGCGCGGGAGGGTGAAAGGATTCACCAGAGACAGCAGGGAACAAAACAGGCAGACTGACTGAAACACACTGCTGAGGGGAGCAGCAGGTGAGACAGGAGAGGTCTGCTGTGCTATGTGGGACGCTTTCCGGCTGGCCAGGATCGAACCTGAGCTGCAGAGGCTGCATATAGCTTCACAGTGCAGTGCTCAACCACCTGTACCACCAGGGAGACCCTGCTCTTTCATTCTTAAGAAAAATTATGAACACCAAAGTTATTAGGCTTTTTCTTTTTTCTTTTCTTTTTTTTTTTTTTTTTTGACTCTAGACTCTCTTAAAAAACACTAGGTTTTTAAACTTTTTATTTTACCCCTTTTGGAATAAGCCAGTTATATTTTGAATACTGGTGTTCACCAAGGTTCTCTGTACCCCACAGATCTCTTCATTCTCTGTCACTCACTTCAAAATTTCAACTTATACTTACTCACTAATAACTTCCCACACTTAGTTCCATCTTAATCTCTACTCTAAGTTTTATAATTACATGAAACAACTGCTTATTGTTTCCAATCAAGAACTAAATTCACCTTCAATTTCTCTCATTGAGCTTATATGAATATTATCCTTCTCTCTAATCAATGGCAACAACATCTGTCAACCAAGTTAAAAATAGAAGTGTTGTCCTTCACTACTCTTTTTCCTTTTTATGCCACTCAGCCATTAAATCTGGCCTATTTTATCCCAACCTCTTTCAGAAAGGTGTCTTTTTCTCTCCATCCCTGTTACTCCAGTCTAATTCAGACATTTCACATGGCTCTTTGAACTGAAACACCTCCAAAATCATCTCTCAGCCTCCAGTTTTTAATTCCATTTTTCTTTACCTGCGGTATTGAAAAAAGAACAACTGTGAGTTAAAGGGACACAATGGAAGCAAACATTCTCAAGGGAAAGCTGGATTTCTGTTCAAGTGAGACTGTGGAGATGTGGTATAATCTGGGATTTTAAGAGTACAGAATCAGGTCTCAAACTGCCAAGTTTCAGATTCATACTAAATTATCTTTCGGATTTGTGGTCTTGGAAAGATACTGAACTTTTCACTCCCTCTGTTTCCTCTCCTTGAAATTGATCCAGTTACATGAGCTAGCTGAGCTGAGTAGGGGAAAAGCTGTAAAATATTTACCCCTTGTCTGATAATAACGACTGAGTATGTGCAACGGTGGTAAAAGTGGTGACAGTGATTCAATTTTGGGCTATTTCTCTGAAAAAGGTTGGAATAGAACAATAAATATCAGTTAAAAGCTTGGAAAAACTGCTAGTCTTCCTTGCCTCACCTTATCCCTTTTGCCTGAAGTTTTGACCTTCTATGAAAATTCTCAAACTACCATTCTTGACACTTAATATCTGTGGGGGAAGGTAAGTTCAGTTATTCCAAAACTGGTGTTGGGTGTAGCGTCTAGCCATTGGATTAAATTGAAGTCTCACATCAAAATGAACCCTAGATGAAGAAAAAGTTTAACTGAAAAAAACCACTCAACCCATAAAAACATTGAAGAACACGTGGGAGGATTTATTTTTCATCCCTCATTTGAGAAGCTTTACAGAGAAAGACCAAAAATTACAAAAGTCATAAAAAATTGATAAATTTGACCAAGTAAAATATTTTAAATTCTTCATGGTAAAAGTACCTAAACAAAGTCAAAAGACAGATGATAAACTGGGAAAATATTTGCAGCACATATGGCAAAAGACTAATTTCCCTGTACTAAAATTATATTAATTAAATATACTTAAAGTTTTAAAATACAAGTTTTAAAAAAGCAAGAGCAAAGCAGTGTATATATGATGCTTCTATTTATATAAAAAGAAAAAGATGGACTATGTACAAATGTTTGCCCATGAATTGGATATCTAAAGGAATGCACAAAAAACTGGAAAAGGAGTGAGCGCTTCTAGCAGGGGAACTTGAGACTTATTTTCATTTTATATTTTTTACTCTGAATGCTTTAACATATATAACATTTTCTTACCATCACAAAACAGAAACTCTTTCTAGTAAACCTTCCCTGAAACCCTGAACATGAAAAAGGAAAAAAAAGGAAGGAAGTTAAGGAACAAGAGACAGGAGGAAGGAAAGATGGAATCTCTCTAGTATCTAAACTTTCAGTAAATAATTTATATTTATCATCAAAAAAATTCCATCTTCTCTACTAGAAATAAACTTAATTTAGGGTAAAAATATTTTCCAATCATCCTAGAATCTTTTATTTTGCCAAGCATTTAATAGATATTTTATATATGATTTTAAATTGAATAAACAGCTGATTATCTCATAGTCTATTTCATATATAGTCTTTTTGCTTTGCAAAATTTGCCTCCTGTTACTTCCTGTGCTTCTAGTATGTTGCACAGATTTTCCAGCATTTTTGGAAAGTGCAAAATGAATATTGCATGGTAACTAACATTTTCTCTCCAAAGGGGAGTTTTACACTGTTGGCATTTGAGTTAGAAAAGTCTCAGAGTCTTGTCATCTTGTATAAATCCTCCTCTTTCGAAAAGACAACACAACTAAAGATCATGGCATATATAAATTTGCATATTCTTTAAGAAAGTGAGTAACCATATATAAAAGTGGGTAACCTTTTACCAAAATCACTAATATTTCACATTTGTAATAAGCTCACTGGAAATGATTGGTATGCGTGGTATGTAATTTGGTGCTTTATACTGCACACAATTTAGGCATAATAGATAGAATAATTCGTGGTTACCTTATAATAAAATTTCTTCCTCCCAATGTGACATGTTAAATCACATCTCCAAAATGTGGTTCTAGTAATGAGAATCCATTAACATTCTTAAGTGGTGTTACATATAATACAATTGCAAGCATATGAAAATGAAGACACTATTTTAGAAAAGAATGATGTAAACTAAAACTGGGTCCAGTTTATTAACATCAAGGTCAGCGTTCACCTAACCCACTTCTCTGAGGGAGGGTCTAATAATGATGCAACGAAGAAATTTGATTCATTAATTCCTTGACTCCACATCTGAGAACAGCCTAACTTGTTTTCTTACCAGTCTTTGCAATTTCTCCAGATGTTTTTTGATCAAAGATCCTTCTCCAAGCTAATTCTATCCTCTTTGCCAGGAAATTGTACACAGATTTCATCCAAAAGGACAAAGACTTTACCACCAAGTCATTTAAGTGACAATAAGCAACATGTTTAGTGAGAAAATTTGACCAAAACTTAGAGTTAGAGCATTATATTATAAGGCTTTTACAGAAATGCATTTTAAATATCACATTTGTATAATGATGTGCTTTTTGAGTACCTATGCTGTAAAAAAACACATTTCTTAATAGCCATGAATTCATTTTATTACTGTATTTTATGGGTGAACTATCATTTATAATATCACATATTTTTAAATTCTATTACATTATTTTCTTCTTCCTCTGCCTCTTCTTTTTATTTATTGTTAAGGTAATACTGTTTTATAACACTGTAGTTTAAAGCATCACAGGTGCCTGCCCACACACAAAAGTGCCCACTTTCCGCTCTTCACTATGTTCCAAGAATCCTATGAGTGGAAAGGGTAGACCAAATCAGAATGTTTCCCTACCTACATTTTGAATCTGTAAGCAGCTGCTTTTTGAAACTACAAACAATCCCTTTCTCCCATCATGCTATCAAAATTCACAACAATCAATGTGTATTCTGTATATTAGCTACCCCAATCCATTCAGGTGGATGTGAACTCATTATTCAAGGGCAGTAGTCTGTGGTCTAGGCAACAGCACACAGAGGCAATCACCAATTGCCCTGGTTTGCCTAGGATGAGGGTTTTCCAGGGGTGCAGGCTTTAGGGTGCTAAAAGCAGAATGGTCCTAGAAAAACTGAGATGGATGGTCACTCCACGTTGGTCAGATGTCTTTAAAACAATGTTGTTTTCGTAACTTGCTCATGCTTGGTTTATGTAGCTCTACTTGGAGATTCTGATACAGATGCTCTGTTCATCATTGTTGGAAATCTTCTTAACAACTGGGGCTGTTGCCATCTCATCTGTCTCACAGGAAACTTCCTGGCACATCCTAGTGTGGAAGAAACTGGAGAGAGAATAGCAGGATCCTATAGCATTTTTTTTAACCAATTTTCCTACTTAGATTTTTCCTAGAATATGCCAGTCCTCCAGTTCTTTCCCTATCTCAGTCCATATAATCAGAGACAGAGAATATACACAGTAGTGCAGTCTTAAGTCACATGATGACATGGTAAGTGTATTCTAGATTTGTGGGTTTATTTACATATTTCTATATTCAGTGTCAATATATCCTTAGAAACAATTACTGGCTTGAATGGGTCTCTGTTTCCAATGATCCTCATATTTTAGGAAAAGAAGGCTTTCATATTATCAGAGACCCGTTGTCAGCAGAGGCAAAAGCAAAGGATTTTATCTGTTGGCCTGGAAGAATGTGATTAGAGCATTTTATAATGTTCTAATAGGAAATGTACTAGGAAGCTAGAAAACCTGAAAAATATGGGTAACTCCATTATGTAGTAAACCCGGGAATAGTGAGAATTACATTTTGCTCAGCATTTGCCACTTGCCAGGCATTTGCTACCATCTTTGCTATGATTATGTCATAGAATCCTCATGGCAGTCTCCTGAAATTGGCAAATATCATCTTTATTTTACAAGTGAGGAACCTGAGCTCAGAACAGTTAAGCCCTTTGCTTCAGGTCCCAGGCCTGGTACTCATATGCTTGAGAATGCCTGTCTAGCTCCCGAATGCATGTGCTTTGACATTCTGCGGCCGTGCCCCTCTGCTTCAGTTTGCCATTCATCCGACAAACATTTGTGGCTCTTAAGGGGTAGGTTTGTGCAAGGCAAAAAAAATACCCCAAGAAATGAGACAGACGTGGCCTTTGCCTCTGAAACTAATGCTTAGTGTGCAAGTAGTCCTGACATTTGTACATGATGTATCCTCAAAATGTTTTGAAAAGCCATCTTTAAATCTTGGAAGGTAACTTTCTTTCTAGAGAAATATGAAAATTAAAATTCTGAATCTTTACCTTCAAAGCACAACATGGACAAGTCCTTCTCAACATACACTGTAACTAGTTTAACCTTAACAAATATCTCACTGAAACTAAATTTGATTTCCTTGACCTTTGAACCAGAATTTTTTTTTAAGATTTATTTATCAATTTATGTGTACAAGGACTGGAGCATAGGCCAGAGGTGTGGGGTGGCGGGGAAGGGGTGAGAGGATTCACCAGAGCAGGGAGCAGAACAGGCAGATCTACTGAAAAACACTGATGAGGGGAACAGCGGGCGAGTCAGGAGAGGTCTGCTGTGCCATGTGGGTTAGCCCCCTGACCAAGGATCAAATTCATGATGCAGTGGATGTGGATAGCTTCATAGTGCTGAAACTTAACCGCTTGCACCACCAGGGAGGTCCCTGAACCAGAATTTTCAGTTAAATTAGTACCTTTTAGATCAGAGGAGAATTAGGTAAACTTACACAATTAGGCAAAATATGCATATGGCTATTAAATTGGGGAACCAACATCTCCCCCCACCACACATTTTACTTTATTGAATATAGGTGAGTATATAATACAATTTGTCCTATTTCTCTTTAAGTCTCCACTACTTTAAAAGGGCTATGTTGTACCATATGAAGTGTAAGAATTAATGGTGTCTCTCGTGTAGCTTATATGGCCTTCATCCAAGGTTTACTTGTAAAAAACTTTTACAAGTTTACTTGTATACTAACACACTTTCTTCAATCTTCCAAAATTATACAAGGATAAACAGCAATAAAGTACTCAAACACTTCATGGAAAACAAATAAATCACAGTGATCTTAAAGGCTAATCCAATAAACTAATCTGATCAAACAATCGGTTTTATAAAATCAATCACATTTGTCTTCAAACAAAAAGACATAGAAAAAAGTTCATAAATGAAATATGTTTTCCATAGGGACTCAGCCACAGATTGATTTATGAAAATGGTTCCTAAAAGAAACACTAACTTCATTCTTAAAGAATTTCCATTAAAAAACAATGACAATTCTTTTTTCTTTTGTACTAGTTAAGCATCTGACTGGGTACCTGTAAACCTTTCAGAAACAGATTTGTAGTGATCTACACTTTGTCATTCATGTGTACTTGGAAAATGACAATGATGTCTGTCACTCAGAAAGCCTAGGTCAGGACATTCTTTAAAATGAAATCCTGTTCCTCAAAGTCGTTCTGGGTTTCCATAAAACAACGATGACTCTCATCATTGGGTTATTATTACTGTTTTTAATAGCACAAGAAAGAGTATCTGAAATCCATATTTATCTCGGATATCTATTTGAGAAGGTATTGCTGTGTTTATTGCCATGTTACATATATCCCACATGGTTAAATAGCTAAACAACCATCCGAAACAATCTAGGGGAACATTTGTTTCACATCTGTGAGAGATGCTGACTTTCAAATGTCATCCAGTAAACTAAGACATTTCTCACATCAAGGGAACACTAAGGCACACTTGTATTTGTTTTAATTCAGTTGGATTTAAGAAAAAGCAATCATTTTGAATCATAGACTGGGTGGATCCTCAAAGATCATTTGCTCTGCAACTTTCAAAATGTTTTAGTGATATAGAACTCTTTATTTAATGGGGACCTCCACTATTTGAAGTGAACACTAAATTATTCAATTGCACAAGTTCAAAGTAGAGCATTTACATATCACCAGGCCCCATCAGTATGAATGTATAACTTACATATGCATGTCTCTCTGACTCTGTGACAGTTTTAAAATTATATTTTAAAAAATCAACCTGGGTCACAATCTCTGAGGCTTTTTCTTATAAATAAAGGCTTTCATTATTTCTAATGGTATTCTTTATCAAGATAACATTGGCTTACAATACTGTATGTGATTTAGAGGTGTAGTTAGACATCTCTTCAGATGTATGTGAAACATTTTTGTGGAGTGCAACTGCTACTTAAAATAGTTTGAAAATCTCTAATGCAGGGCCTCCCTCGTGGCGCAAGCAGTTAAGCACCGCACTATGGAGCAATCCGCAGCTTCTGCAGCACAAGTTTGATCCCTGGCTGGCCAGGGAGCAACCCACATGGAGCAGCAGACCTCTCCTGTCTCGCCACTGCTCCCCTCAGCAGTGTATTTCAGTCAGTTAATCTGCCAGTTCTGTTCTCACTCTGTCTCTGGTGAATCTTCTCACCCTCCACATCTCTGGCCTGTACCCCAGTTCTTGTATGCATAAATAAATAAAACTTTACAAAAAAGAAAGAAAAAGAAAATCTCTAATGCAGATTCATCTCATTTTGAAGATAAGAAAATGTGACCTAGAACTTGAGATATTATTGTTCAGTAGCACATAGTGCCAAGATCAAAACTCAAACCCGGGTCCCCTGAATCATATTAAAGAAAGAATGGTTTCATTTGCATACACTGAGTACTGAACTTTCTGTGTACTGAACTCATTTAGTGCTTGTAACATTTTCATGAAGGATTAATGCCATAACCCCCCAATTTTTAGAAGCTGAAAGTTAGGTTAAGCAATTGATCACATTTACAGGACAAATAAACATCAGAGCTTTTTTTAAAAAAAAAGATTTAATTCTTTATACAAGAGCTGGGGTACAGGCCAGAGTGGTGGGAGGGTGAGAGGATTCAACAGAGCTAGAGCCGGGAGCAGAACAGGCAGACAGACCGAAGACGCTGCTGAGGGGAGCAGCGGGCGCGACAGGAGAGTTCCGCCGCTCCATGTGGGAGTCTCCCTGGCTGGCTGGGAATCGAACCAGCGCTGCAGAGGCTGCGGACATTTTCACAGCTCGGCGCTCAACCCGCTGCACCACAGGGGAGGTCCAACATCAGAGCTTTTATTGAACTCTATTTTTTATATCTATGCCCAAGTTCAAGTCACTGAATTGTTCTGCCTCTCTGATATTTGAATACATGATCTAAAAGACCACACTTAGGGGGAGGTGAATCAGAAGCTAGAAACGCCTGCTTTCTCTCTCTGGGTCCTCTTTGATGTTTTCATCTAGGTACACCCAGAACTATTCACGGACTGGCCCTGCCTATCAAATTATATTTAACCTGGCATTGAACCTCCCTAAACACTCAAAGCTCCTGTACAGGAGTCAGTCCCACCTCTGGTTGTGCCTAGAACAGTTGCCAAATCAAAAATAATTCTTTTTTTTTTTCCCAAAAAAAAAAAATTACAGGTTTGGACAGAGTTTCTACAGTTTCTACAGAGGCATTGTTGGTGGTAATAAGGAGAAAATGTTTCTGAACTGAAATAAATAAGACTACTGAAAAGGAAGACCTTTGCAATTTTCTTTTTGTGCCAGAACCTTCTGAGTATGTTTAAATCCTTTAAATCTACTGGGTTTCACTCGTGCTCTTACTTAATATCCATCATAAATCAAAATGCTCTCAATTTTATCAGCACATTGACTACATGTAGTAATTAGCATTTAAAATCATTATCCAGAAACCCTGGGGGAAATTTCATAGGTGAGATGATCCAACTCGAGTCTCCAGCTGACTGTAGGTCAGAAGCACCAAATCACCCTCTATAATTGTACTCAATTGGTAATCTCATCTTGGCTCATGAGCGGCTCAAGCCAAATTAGGTCAAATTACCTATTACTTCTCAGGAATACATTCCAGCCCAGCACAGGTCAAATTTCACGGCCTGACCTGTGATTACCCAGAGGCCGACTTTGCTAGAAATGCAACACAGATCTGAGGTATGGCAGCGAGAAGGGCTGCTAGTCCTGAGGGAACTGCAACTTGACTATGAAATATCTTAAAACAGCCTTTAAAGAAGGTACTGTGATTTGTATTGAAGGTTTAAATTTCTGGACAAAGAAAGAAAAACAATAGTTTCAATGTTGTGTTTAAGCAAAGTGGTAAAAGAGAAAAGTCCACCACTTTCCAAAATTTAAATGAAATAAATGATGATAAAGATTTTGAATTCCAATTTTTAAATTTAATAGCTCATAAAGAACTTTTAAAGATGGTATTATATTTTATTGAGGTATGCTTCACAATACTGTACATGATTTAGGGGTATAGTTTCACACCTCACAAAAATGTTATACAAATAGTAATTTGAAGAAACAATGAAGGGATCCTTACAATCCTCAAGCAGCCTTTCTACAGATCCCATTGTTATCCTCCATTCTTCAGATGAAAACTGAGACATAGAAAGTTCAGTAACTGCACAAAATCTCACAGCTGTTTTTAATACATGGAGTTCAAGCCTGGAACTCTGCATTTCTTAATACCAAATTGTATTGATTTACCATTCATTCACAAAACGATTTGGGGAGTACAGCATCACACCTCAACACTTCCACATGCTTCACTGTCCCTCTACCAGAGCTCAAGGGCCAATTCGCTGTCACATAATCCTGGCCACTCCCTCCTCCGTTCCCCCTTCTGGTAACAAGCATATTTTTCAGAGTCAAAAGCTATTTTCCTTGTGTTTTGCCAGTTTGTTTTCGTTGGTTGTTTATATTCCACCAATGAATGAAACCAGCTGGTAAGGAAGGAGTGAATAGTGTGGACTTTACCAGTTGCAGGGGTAACAATACGCCCAGAGAGCCAGTCCCTCAATCTGCACCAATAGCATCATCTCCAAAGATACATGCTATTGTATAGTGAGGGAGTTATTTTATTTTTTAATTTTTAAGATTGATTTATTTATCCATACAAGAGCTGGGGTACAGACCAGAGGTTTGGGGGGTGTGAGGACTCACCAGAGACAGAGTGGGGAGCAGAACAGGCAGAAGGACCGAAGTACACTGCTGAGGGGAGCAGCGGGTGAATCAGGAGAGGTCAGCTGAGCCATGTGGGTAGCAACCTGGCTGGCAGGGGGATTGAACTCATGCTGCAGAGGCTGTGGACAGCTTCATAGGTTGCGTCTTAACCCCTTGCACCACCAGAAAGGCCCCGGGAGTTATTTTATTTTAATATGAATACAGAAGTCAGAATTATTTTAGTCACAGTTAAACTGAGGTGCCTTGTTTGAACAATCAAGTGGAAAAAGAACCCTTTAATGCCAATTTTTTAATAGCTGAGTAGTAATTCCATCCAATTTTCTGATAGCTGCTTGAAACAAAATGCTACGGATTTTTCATTTGGTGATGTACAGAAAAGAATTTATTATAAAAAGTCCACACACACGTAGACACATATGTACATACCATAGTTAGGATCTCAAGAGTGGATCAAGTAAAGATGTCATAATTCATTTATAAGCAATGTTGTAAACTTTTATTTCATTTGCCAACCAATCCATATAAAAGAATCACAACACCTTGCACATGTCCTTATGCACATTTTTATCAGAATTAACTTTCCCAGTTGGATTACTATTGTTTTCACTTCATTCTGCATTAACTCCCAGCTCCTACAGGAAAAATCTAAGCTCTTTAATACATGTAAGTGTCTTCACAATCAGTTCATGCTACTTTCTCCATAGAAATTATTTATCGATCCCCAAAATATACCGTGCTTTGCAAGTGATGTTTTATTATGTTTATTATTTTCACCCTTATCTACCTTCTCAACCCATCACATTGACAGACACATCCTGCCTCTTGCCCTGCCTGCAACTTCTGCATCTACACTTTTGGAGTTGTTGATCTAGTGTTCGTCTTTTCCACCAACTCTCCGCGAACTCTTTGGGAACAGCAATTATGTAATATTCACCTTTGCATCCTCATCACCTAGTTCTGAAGGTACTCAGTTGGTGCCTGTTAAATGCATGTATGAGTGGATGAGCATGTGAACATATGACCAGAGCTGCTAATAGTGAATCAGGACAGCTAAATTCTGGTTCTGCCCTGTTTCACGCTCTGTCTCTGACTCATGGCAGTACCCACTCTTTGCACAGGACAGTTTGTGATTAGGAATCCAGGCTGCAGAAGCACGGGCAGGCATTCACTGCTCCGCGCAACCTCACATGCAGAGAGGCCCTGCTGGTGCTGCCTGCCTTCCTTCAATCAGCTGCCCTTAAAGAGAACTTTACCTTCCCACCAACCTGAAAGGGAGGCTAGTCCAAAGCAGGAGTGCCACGAAATGTGGCCAAGCCCCTCATAAGTGCTTAATAAATATTAATTGCTATTTGGGTGTGCAAAACTTCCTCAAATGAAAGGTATTATTAAATGTATTGTTGATTAATTGATTTTAGTTTTGACATAAATTGCAAATATTTCATGACTGTTGTTTTAGGATTCCATTCTAAACTTCTCTCTTTAAGAGGTAAAAATCAGCAAAGAAAAACATAAAACATGAATTGAAAAACAAAACTGATCTAACGGACTTGTCTCACCTTGGTTTACAGTTTAATAATTTATCCTAAAAAAATGTGTTTGTTTTTCTTTTAACGTCTCCCCAAATAAATATTTTTATATAACATTTCTATTACATCAGCTCTGAGGTTTGGCCAACTGCTCTCAAACTCCCACTGAAGACCAGGAATCTAGTTTTTGAGGAGTTTCATTTGAGTTTTAGGAATGGACATCTGCTCATCTCAGTCTCTTGAGGTCTCCCTCTTTTTACAGAAAACATAATTAACTTTGAATTCCTTTCTTCTTTTGGCCACAGGGGAAATTATTCTGGCCACAGATAGAGAACAGAAAAATAATCTGAGCTTTTCCTCTGTCCTCTATTTACACTCATTGTGGTTCTCTTCCTGTGGGTATTTTCGTTTGTGTGTGGTTGATTGTTGATCTAGGCCTGAGCTGGAGTTCTTTAACTGGTAACCAAAGTTTGGTCGTGGTAAAGTAGCAATTGTAAGTGCAGTGAATTATATTTCTGTTCGACTTTTATTTGATTATGCAAACAGTGAATTGCAAAAAGTGATTCCTTTACATTTATAAATATATTCATGTCAGAGTCACCTTATCCAATAAATATTTCTTTATCAGAATTAAGAGTGATTAATATGAATACAAGACATAAAGTGATCTTCTATGAAGCTGGAAGTTTATGTTTGAGGAAAAATGTCTTAGAGATGTCTTAGAGGTTTTTTGAGATTCAGCTGAAAAAATTGGGAGCTTTATAGATAGGTGAATTTTGAGTTAAATAATGCTGTGATGGCTTGAATAGATAATGTCGCTTTTCTGGCCTTCTATTACTGGATTTGGAAAAATGGAGCAACGGGAGCAGGATACACAGGGACTTGGGGCATGCCATCGCACATGGGAAGCATTAAGCACATAGTAGGTACTCAATCAGCAGTTTATTTCTCATGCTTGTATCTTGTCCTCTAAACCTTGTCTTCTTCAAAAAGCAATCATATATATTCCTATATTTGTCCCTCCAAGATTCCAACCCAGTGAGAAGTGTCAAATGTGAAATGATTTGATAAGATTATTTATCTGGCATTTATTGGTTCTAGGCAGTCCTACTCATGATCCTTCATTTTAATAATTGGCAGAAGGTGTAGTCCAAAATTTTCATAATGAGCAGGATGCACTGGAATGCACTGTAGTGGTATGAGTTAAATACTCTGTCTCATTAAAGCTAATGTGACAGTAATGCCACACAGGGCACACAGTGACTGCTCTGGAAAGTCATTACTTTCAGTGGAAATAACTGGAGACATTGTGGACTGTTGATACACCTCATGGGAAATTGCAGGGGATCTCCTGTAATTAACATGAGCCACTAGTGCACAAAGTAAATAAGCAACACAATTATGATTTTTCCAGCCGCGAGCAGGTATTGGGGATTTTCCTTTGATCCACTTTGCTTTGGGAGCTGGCTCCTTGCCATGCCCTGGCTCTGTATTCCCTTCTGAATTCTACATTTTAGTACTTTTTCTAGGTCATAAAGTTATCATTTGATGCTCTGTAAGTTGGTGGATGGATAAAAGAACCTATACAGATGGGAACAACACGTTAATAAACCCAGGACGGAAAATGTTGCCTTTGGTGGCTACTGACACATGGCTGTGGGGCAATGTGTGTAACGAGGTGGCTAATGAAAATCAGCAGCTTATACTAATCCCTAAACCCACAGTTGCTTCTCTCTGAGAAAGTGAAGGAGAAAAGCACTCACGAGCTGGCCAATACACAATCCCAACTGTCTCTCAAAGGACCATGAGAATAAGGAACCTCTAGAATGATGCAGCAGCATAGAAAAAGTATCCTCCAGCTTCACAGAGTAGCCCATGACAAGTCAGTTAACCTTCCTGGTTATATGTTTCTTCACCTGGAAAGGGGGGAAGGTTAAATTTTATACACAGTGTAGGGAGGGTGAAATGAGGTAACCTATATAAAACACTTTGCCTGGTGCCTGGTATATATTAAATATTCAATAAATGTTAGTATACTTACGTTCTATTGATAGGCAGTTTCACATAGAACATTTGTCTTCTTTTGGTTTATTAACTTCCCAGAGGGGTAGATGAGCTCACGTTGTAAGATAGTAAACAGAGAATAGAGAGAGGGGATGGAAAAATAAATCTCTGAGGGGATAGTTTGGGAAAAGCCATTCTTCTCAGTCTATTAAATCAGCTACAGCCTAAGATGGCCAAGTTTATCCAACCACATAGCTCTCTCTGTCCAATTTGATTTAACAACCATTTTTAAATGGGGCACTACCCAGCTAGGCAAGGGAGCTCTAGAAATTTGCATAGAATCACAAAACTTGTTAATACAATGCCAGTGTAAGCACAGGCAGTTAGTTTTCCTCATCACAATCTTCTCACCTCCTTTACACACACATACCACCAACCTCACCAACAACAGAATCCTGTGGAAATTGCCCTTCAAATATTAAAGTAGTGGAAAACCTGCATCAGTTCTGTTCTGGGTCCCATACGTTATATCTTCATGCCAATATGCTATGCTGGCATGAAATATCAAGGATTTCCACCAGGCAGAATGCAAATACAGCTTGAGTGAAGGGGCACTTGAAAAGTAATAACAGGCAATCCTCTCAAAGAATAGCTCCTTAGGAATAAGATAGAGTTCCTTCTGCCACTTTCTCTATTCAAAAAGGGCAAAGTCAGACTTGGTTCGTGGTAAGTTTGCCAGAAGAAATACAGAATGTTCAGTTAAATTTGACTTTCAGATAAACAGCATATATATATATATATATATATATATATATATACATATATATATATGTGTGTGTGTGTCTCATGCAATATTTATTGTATGTACTAAAAAGATCATTGTTTATCTCATAGTCCAACTTTAACGGACAGGCAGTATTATTTTCTGCTAATCAGGCAGTACAGTGCATAGGGTCACCATAAGCAAAGGCAGCACCGAAGGCTGGGTCTAACACCGGCATCTAAGAAGGGCAGAGAGGAACACTGCTTTGGCTTGTCCCTAAGCAAGTGGCCAGAACAGAACAGAAAATACTAAAGAAATATTTCTACACTGAAGTGGGGGAGCCTGCTGAAGGTTCCTTGGCTCCTTCATCTCTTTCCCAAGACTGCACATTCTCTGCACAGTTATTATAATTTTGCAGTAAATATAATCTCCCTGTAATCTGGATATAAAGCTTTCAGTCAGTCTCCTGAACCAACAGCACTGGGTAACTATGGACCTTCTCTGACAAGACTGATCCATTGAAAAAAAAAATCTAACATTCTCTACGGGGCAGCCTTCACCCAATGATAAGTCAAACTGGGAATTCAAAGACCTGCTACATTGCCTCAATTTGGGACAACTTTGAAGGGTTTATCCCAAGAAAAATGAAACATATGACCACAAAAATACTCGTGAAACTTTGGAATAGCCCCCAAGTAAAAACCCACATGTCCATCAGAGGAGAATGAACAAATATTCCCAATATTGTCCAGATATTGATACAAAGGAATATTATTCAGCAATTAAAAGAAACTACTTATTGCCACAGATCATCTAAAAAACATTAGGTTGAGCTAATGGAATTAGACACAAAAAGTACACAATCATACACATTTGTATGAAATACCAAATCAAGGGAAATTATGAAGCTGGAAAGTGGCTATCTCTAGGGTAGTGAGGGGAAAGATATACAGGTAGCAAATAAGCATATAAAATGATGTGTCACATCTGCTAAGATATTGAAACAACTTAAATGCACCAAAACAGATGACTGGGTTAAATAGATGTGGTATATATACACATTGGAATACTACTCAGCAATGAAAAATACTACTTAGCAATTTGTAGCAACATGGATGGAACTGGAAGGGATTATTTCACTAAGTGAAATAAGTCAGAAAGAAAAAGAAAAATATCAAATGGTTTTACTTATAGGTGGAACATAGAAAAATCAAACAAAAGGTCCGGAAAAAGACAAAACTTACAAGCTGACCATGGATTTGAGGCAAACAGCATAGGAGGGGGATGGCTTGGAGTCAAAACAGGGGAAGAAAGAGCACTTGGAACTATGGTGATGGTTCACAGATCCTATGGTAGTGGGAAAACTACAGGGACAATACCTGAGGGAAGAACAATGATAAAAAAAAAAAATTAAAAAAAAACTTAAAAAAAAGTATCCTATGGGAGGATACATAATAAAATGTGTCACATCATGTTTCGTTAGGAAAATGTAAATTAAAATAACAATGAGGGCCTTGCCTGGTGGTGTAGGTGGTTGAGCGCCACTCTGTGAAGCTGTCTACAGCATCTGTAGCGCCAGTTTGATCCCGGCCTGCAAGCGAGGGTCCCACATGGCACCGCATACCTCTCCCGTCAGGATTGCTGCTCCCCTCAGCAGTGTATTTCATCAGTCTGCCTGTTCTGTTCCCCACTCTGTCTCTGGTGAATCCTCTCACCCTCCCGCGCATCTGGCCTGTACCCCAGTTCTTGCATAAATAAATAAATAAATCTTAAAAAAATAAAAAATAAAACAATGAGATAACAATACTTATCTACTAAAATGGCCAAAATCTGAAATACTGGCAACATCTGTAATGCTGATGAGGATGAGGAATTCTTATCCACTGCTAGAAGGAATACAAAATGGTAGTCACTATGGAAAAACCGTTTGCTGGTTTCTTACAAAACTAACCAAACTCTTACTGTATAATCCAGCAATCACATTTCTAGGTATATACCCAAAGGAATTGAAAATAGGTCCACTAAAAAAAAACAAAACCTGCACAGTTATGTTTATAGCCACTATATTCATGCTTGAGAAAACCTAGAAGCAACTAAGATGTCTTTTAGTAGATGAATAGTAAATAATTATGGTACATCCAGACAATGAAATAGTATTCAGTGCTAAAAAGAAATGAACTAGGTAGAAGACCTACCAGACACTTCTCCAATGAAGACATACAGATGGCCAACAGGAACATAAAATGTTCACCATCACTTATCATTAGGGAAATGATATCATTTAAACCAAAGAGAATGGTCCACATTTTAAAATTCCAATGTGATATCATTTAAACCAAAGAGAATGGTCCACATCAAAGTAACAATGGTTGGCAAGAATTTGAAAAAAAAGGAACCCTTTCATGCTGTTTGTGGGAATATATGGAGGTCCCTCAAAATATTAAAAATACATATAGCATATGATCCAGCTGTTCTACTTCTAGGCATCCACCTGAAGAATATAAAACCACTAATTCACAAGGAAACCTACACTCCTATGTTCATTGCAGCACTATCTACAAAAGCCAAGTTATAGAAACAACCTAAATTCCCATCAGCAGAGCAGTAGAGTAAGAAGATATGGTTTATAACCACTGAAATCTGACCATAGATCTGAGGCATCCAGAGGGGGAAGAGGAGGAAGTAGGATGGGTGTAGGGGAGGGGTAATGACTAGGGAAGGACTAGGGTGATTTGGTGGTGGGGTGTTATGATGACTACACCTCAAGAGTGAAATCCTACACTGGCAAAGCACTAATAAGGATGTAAAACAATGGTGCCTGAATTTAAACAAATTGGGAGAAAAAAAGGTGTGGTATATACACACAAGGGAATACTACTCACTATAAAAAAAGATTATTTCCATTTTGACAAATGGTGGGGCTTATGCTAAGCAAAGTAAGTCAGAAGGAAAAAGACAAATACTGGATATTTTCACTAATATGTGGAATACAGAGAAAAAAAAATCCAAAGAAACTGAGAAAAGTAAATCAAAACAAGCCCTAGAAATATGACTACAGAATTAAGGTAGCGAGAGAGAAAGGGAGAGTAGGAGTGAGAAAAAGGGAGGATGGGCCCCATGGCTTAGGATAAAGGACTATGATGTTGGGGGTGATGTGGCAACATGCATCTGAGGAGGAGGTGTGAACCTATTACCCTAAATCACATGCAGTGTTGTAGCAACGTTATCTCAAAAAAAAAAAAAGTAAAATAAAATGGTAATTTAGGGTTTTTTTTTTAAGATTTATTTATTTATACAAGCACTGGGTACAGTCAGAAGCGTGGAAGGGTGAGAGAATTCACCACCAGAGCCAGAGTGGGGAACAGAACAGGCAGACTGACGAAGTACACTGCTGAGGGGAGCAGCGGGCAGCAGGAGAGGTCTGCGCCATGTGGGACCATTGCTGGCAGCCGGGGATCGAACAGGCACTGCAGAAGCTGCAGGCAGCATGGCAGCCCAGCGCTCAACCGCTGTGCCACTGGGGAGGCCCAATATTGTAGCCAGCCGAAAACATTTGTAAATAGTCTTTAAAGTATTTATGGTATTTATTACTAGGCATTACTTTCGCAATTTGAAAAAAATAAATCATTTCAAAAAAAGTACTGTCCTTTCAGTTAGAAAGAAAAACGTGGAAGGCACAAACAGCCTCTGTGGCCTTTCCTGGTTATGCTGAGAATGCTCAGACTCGTGTTAAAGAGACTGTGGATGTAGTAACCATTAACCCTCTTGTGTGATATCTGGTACATGGATTCATGATTACAAATCTCATTGACATTGTCTGTTTAGAAGGCATAAGTTTTCTGATACCGCTGCATTCATTTTCCAACTTACAATAATCATGGTAACTTCTTGTACAGTGGTAAAAATTTCTAAGAGATTCTGTTCTATACCTAATCCATCAATTTTGAAGATAAGACAAGGGATGAGCATGTGTGGTGCTAGATTCCTTTCGGGATCATCACTCAGTAAAATCATCACTATGTAAAGCCTCCTTCACTTTGACCTTGACATCAGACTTGTCGCCTGAGACCTTCATCATGGCTGATCACAAATAATTCATTTTATATTAAACAAGCGCTAAATTCCATAGTAGTTCTTAACAGCAAGGGACTCTCAAAGGGCAAAAAACTGAATAAACTTAAACTTCAGGGAACAGAGAGCTCTTACTTGCAGCAATCAATAGCCTTTTACTATGGAAAGCAACAAAACATTTTTGGCTTCCTGACTGCAAGTCAAGTCTCCGATCCCCATTTTAACCATCATTCATTCTCAGGGCACTTTGATTCTGTGTCTCTCATGTGGAGGCAACAAGGTGCTGGCCCCCGTTTGAACTCAAGTCCCGTGGAGAAAAAGATTCCCCAACAGAGAAAATAAATACTTCCCAACTTCTTTGTTTGTCTTCCAGGCTCCCAGTGGGCACAGAACTCCTGCTCCCTCTGGGTAGCACTCTTCAACTCTCCCTGCTAATTAACCTCTCCTACCGGGTTGCCAAATGAGCTGCTGACAACCAGCCCTGAGCAACTAGAAAACACCAGGGCAGCAGACTGGATTGTTAAATTTTTCCATTAAATGTAGGAGCAGGGAGCGCCTTTGGAGATTTGCGTGGATGCAGTGTTGGGAGGCTGACATTACAGAGGAAAAAGGGAAAGCATATGGACTATGCATACTGCTACCATCAAGATACAGTTTTGAGCTATGTTTTCATGTGGTAGAGGGAGTGAGGATAGTGGTCATTGATCTGAAACTCTCAAATCAAAATCCAGTAGATATAAAGGATTATGGTAACTGTTAGGAGCACTCAACCTTTCAACCCCAATCCTTCTACTTCCTCTCCCCTATATTAATGGATCCCAAATTAAAAACTAAATGGCATTTTTTTTTCCTTTACCTAAGGAGCAAGGGTGGCTAACGCATCTATGCAAAATTATGGGCACTTCATAAATATTTAAGAAAATACAACATATGATAGCACATAGCAGCACATCATAATTTGTGGGAAGAGCATAATTTGTAGAATAGTCATCTTACCTCCCCAATAGGAATCGACTATAAATAATTTACTTAAAAGGAAAGCTTCAATAAAACCATTTTAAAAAGTTATTTTTTTTAAATATGAAAACCACTTTCTAAACCTATGTGTGGCCAGATGGATAAACGCATTTTTAAGACTTTTAAAATTAATGCTGCTGTAAGTCAGAATCACCTAAGCGTTTTCAATAGCCTGAGTATCAGAAGGGCCAAATACACAGACAAACGCATTTTTTCAAACTCGGGAACGTTGATGTTTCCTTTTTTTTTTTTTTTTTACAGCAAAAAATTCTGCTTTCAGCTTCTCCACCTTCCTCACTTCTTTCAGTTACATACAATTTTATTTGTTTGTTTTATTGAAGTACCATCTTTTTTTTACATCCTTGTTAATTTGGCAATATAGGATTTCTCCCCTCAGGTGTGGCCACCATAGCTCTCCTACCACTGAAGCAGCCATAGTCCTCCACCCCAGTCCATTGTGCTCTCCTTTCTGACATCAATATTTCTCAATTCTTTTATGCAGAAATAACTTTTCATGGTTACATTTCACAGTAATTTGTTATTCATGATTGTTGACCAAACTGATGTTTCACAACTTCTCTTTTCACCCTCACCTTGTAATTTACCCTACAAGATAAAATTATTCACCGAGTCTTATTGGGCAGGTAGTGGCTGGTAAAATGCTTCATAATACCTGAAATCCTGATCTTAAAACATTCTTATTCTGGATCAATGACGCTGCTCATGTTTTCTCTTTATTTTGTGTATAATCCTTAATGTTTTAACAAAATTACAGATGCCCATTGTCACTTTTACCAACCCCAATTAATTGGTATTGAGGACCTGGAATGCTATGCTGTGAAGGGTCCCTAGGGGTTGTTCAGCAAGAATATTGGCCTTGATAGATTAATGATGTCTGCTGAGGGCACAAGATGAGAAAGTGTGGTTAACATGCTGCACCTTTGCCAACTGCATCTGCTAGTCCTTCATATGACTGTATTGGTCAGTACCCTTTATAGCATTCCAGCATTCCAGCAGAGATTCTAAGCAACATAAATTGGAGAAGAAATTAACAAAGGAGAAAAATCCAAACTGGAAAGAATGCAAATTAAAAAGTTATGTTGTATCACAGTTTTGCTTTTTGTGAGTGGATCTAGCCTGAAATATCTACCTCAAAACATTTATTCAAATGCAATCTCCTCTTTTCAAAGGCAAAATTAAGAAGTGCCAAAATAGACACAGCAGTGCATATTTCCAAAAATATATCAGTCACAAGAGAAAACTTACACAGGGCACCAATATACAAGTGATTTGTTGTTCATGATTTGAGGTGGTCATATTGTAAACAACTTTGAAATTCAGCATGCACAGTTTCTGAGCAGCAGCAGATATGCACAGAACTCCCTCACATTCCTCTGATTCTGTTATAGGCTCTTCTTCAATTTCCCTAAATATTGATGACAGTTAAAGTTCTTTCCCTAAATTCATTCTGCTTCTTTCTTACCTTCTTCATAGGTAATCTCAGTCCCGGCTGAAAGTCTTTCCCCTATTTAAATGACTTCCAATCTCAAACTTCGAAGTTGGTCCCTTCTAAGTTATGTCTGAGCACCTGCTTGAGTGGTAAAATCTAAATTCTGAAATGTTCTACCTAAACCTTTAAAACATCACAACATGAATTAATTATTTACACACACATAGTCATACTTTTTTTAACCTACAATTTCTTCTTATATTAATAAATCTACAGTAGTCCAACTATTAAGCTTGTTCATTTTACTTTCAACTACTTTTCTTTCCATCCCTAATACACAGGGGATATTTAAAGTAATCTGTTCCTATATTTGTTCTATTCCAATCACCTCAAACTGATCGTTTGAGACTTTTTTAAATCCATACAAACATTATTATTATAACTTTCATTTTAAAACACAAATTTAATGTCCTCCTATTCAGAAACTTAGGTTGCCCATTATCTATAGAGTAAGGTAAAAAAACTCTTAAGTTAACTCTCAGGATCCTTTGAAATGAAACACAAACCTCACTGTTTCCATCTATCCTTCACCCATCAGTCTGCCCATTTCATTCCCTTTTTTGCTTCCTTTCTTCTCTGGTTCTTCTTTCACCCTTCCGCAAGTATTCAGTAAGTGATTATTTTATGACCAGTACTGTGGTAGGCTTTGGGGATACTAAGCCAAACAATATAGCTGTGCCCTCAATCAGTTCAGTAAAATTACATATGTGTACATAAAATTACAATACAGTGTGGTGATTGTTATTATAGAGGTAATGACCAAATACGATAGAACATAAAGGCAGAAACAACTTTCCTGGAGGTTGGGAAAAAATTGCCCACATGAGTATTCATATAAAGTGTAATACTGGCTTTGTGCACTAAAGGATTTAATAGAGTTCCCTTGCTCATTCTTTTCCAACATTGTGTGCACTCTTCAGACAGTAGTGTGTGAGTACACCTCTAAAATACATTTGTCATTCCTTTTATCTTCAGATAAACTCTCTCCCCATTTGTACTAAGTTTAATAATACCCCCCCAAAAAAACCTTATGATTACCAAAAACCTCAGAATGTGACCTTATTTGGAAATAGGATGTTTGCAGATCATTAGGGATATAGAGATGAAATCATCCTGGGTTTGGCGAGGACCCCTAAATCCTATGACTAATGACCTTAGAAGAAGAGTAGAGAACATCTAGGAGACACGCTAAGGAGAATGCCCCAGAAGATGGAGGCAGAGACTGGAGGGATACAGCTATGAGCCGGGAAGGATTACCAACAGCCCCAGAAATGGAGAGGCATGGAAAGTGCCCTCTCAAAGCCTCCAGAGGGAAACAAACCAGCTGCACCTTGATTTCAGACTTCTGCTCTCCTGAACTGTGAAAGAATGAATTTCAGTTATTTTAAGGCTCCCAGTTTGTGGTAATTTCCTTTGGGTTTAGAGAACATGATCTTAATATTTTGTAGTTCTGTCCAGCCATTAATATCTTCACAAATTCCACATTTTCTATGCTGATTGTTCCTACTGCTTCTTCCCCACTAGCAAAGTAGATGGTTTATGTGATCACCCCTTTCTTTGAGCTTTATTTGTGCCTCTTCTGAAATATCCTGTTTGACTCTGAATTTGTCATTTTTGTGTGTGTTCATCGCTATTTACCAGATTGGGAGCTTTTGAATGGAGCTAACAAATTTTTTTCATCTTTATATCTTTTATGCAGCACAGTTTCTAGCACTTTATTAGTCTAAGTGCTCTCAAAAGCAAAAACATGAAAAAACTTAAAATCTGAGTTTTAGGAATGTGGTGCATTAGAGGTGCTCAAAAAAGTACACAGAAAATGCTCAATATATGTTTGTTGAAGGAATAGGATAAGTAAAATAGAGTCTAACATGTTGTAAATACCTGGAAGACAGACATCCTATGAGCCTATTTATTATAAGCTCACTGGATACCATAATGCCCAATGTAAATAGCATATCTCCAATAAATATTTATTGATTCAATATGAATCATGCGCAAGGTCATTCAAGAAACTCACAGTGTGAGTTCTTTGTTATATAACAGTTTTCTGCCCCACTGAATCATACCTTCTCCCCTGATCAGAGAGGGTTAATAATAGTCAAGCCTTCTAATAACACAATTTTCTGTAAATTGTTTTTAAATTTATGTGATCATGACAAACATAACAAAATTAACATGAATCAAATTATTATATCTGATCAATTAGTTCTGTGGATAAGATGAAAAATCCATTGTTTGTCAATTATCTTTATTCAAAGGTCTAAAGTGATAAAATTGAGACCCCAAGTGATTTGCCCAAGGTCACCCAGGTAGAAAATATTATAGCAGAGCCAGAATTTAAAATGAGATTTACCTAATTCCAAAGCTCATACTGTTTTCACTCTTCCAAGCTGACTTGGCTTCAAATCACTTGACTTTTCCTGACCTCAAAATCCCCCACTCTACAGCTCAAGTTGATTCCTTTATTTTCACCATGCTGCTAGCTCTGAATTGTTTCTAGGCTTCCCATCACCTTGTGATAGCAATGCCACCCACCAACGCTGTGCTGACCTCCGTCTGGTCCTCGTCAATGTGATTTTACCTTCATCATCTCTTCAGGGCACTTGCCCTTTCTTTGCCACCTTCCAACACCATATGGCACATTCTTATGCCACATGGCTTCCATACATCCTGCCTCCTTATGCTCACCATTCTCTTAATCCCCTTTATATACACTTTGACGATTTTTCCCTGCTCTTAGATTTCTGATCTCTACTTTCATCCCAGGTTTCACTGTCGTGCCCTGTTCTTTCTCATTTCATGGCAGTCTATACAGTTATGATTGCAACATATGTCTATAATTCCTTCATACGATGGGGAACATCCATCACTCTGCTGACACCACATAAATTCTGTGCATACGTTACAGATTTTAGAGGAAAGGACACTTCCATCCAAGCTGAGCTGACACTGCTTCACAAGTTGGTCTGGGGCCCACCAACCCCCTACAAAGTAGCTTCATATGGACACACAAAGAATCCTGAGACAAAAGATTTGTATTGAATTTCTAGAGGTTAAATTACATATGCATAAACAAAATCACACATACAAAGCACATATGCCATTTTCCTTTTGTTTCCAAATTTGTGGTGTATATTTAAAATGAGGAAATGTTTAAATGAACAATGAACCTCCATATGCCCAACATCTAAATTCAATAATTGTTAAGTTTTGCTATGCTTGCTTAATGTAGTATAAATTTGTGTATATTTCTTTTTTAAAACTGAACAATATGCAAGTCAGTAAAAGAATCAAGAGGCTTCAGAATTTCTGTCCTAAGAATGAGGGTATTTTTAATTACAGCTATACTATGCCATTTTCTTATTAAAAAATAGCAATTCTGCCCATTTTTTTGACTGGATTATTTTCTTTGTTTTTGTTGAGTCTCATCAGCAATTTGTAGATTTTTGTTATCGCCCTTTATCATTAGTGTTGTGTGCAAAAGTTTTCTCCCAGTGGGTGGGGTTTCTTCTCGTTTGGTTATTGTCTTTTTTGCTGAAAATAGATGACTGGATCAAGAAGAATTGGTACATATATACAATGGAATATTACTCAGAAATCAAAAAAAGTAAACTCATGCCATTTGCAGCAACATGGATGGAGCTGGAAGGGATCATGCTCAGTGAAATAAACCAGAAAGAAAAAGAAAAATACCAGATGATCTCACTCATGGCAGGAGTTTAGAAAACCTAAATAAGGACCAGGAAAAAGAACAACTATAATAAAGAAAAAATCAAAATCAACAAGCAACTATAAACCAGAGACACACTACAGGGAGGGGAGAGGAGGGATTGGGGTCAAAATCAGGGGGGTGCAAGTGTATGGGGAATATAACCAAGATGAAAATGCATACGTTGTGCAAAAATGAAAAATGATGTAAGAAATATTAAAAAAAAATATATTAAAAAAATAACAATTCCATAATATCTATTAAGAGCTATCATTCAATGCTCTGTACAACAAAGGGACAGTAACCAAAACAAAGAGAGACCCCACCAACTGGGAGAACATTTTTGCACACAACACTAATGATAAAGGACTGATCACAAAAATCTACAAAGAGCTGATGAGACTCAACAAAAACAAAGTAAATAATCCAGTCAAAAAATGGGCAGAAGAGCTAAAAAGGAACTTCTCCAAAGAGGAAATGCAAATGGCCAACAGGCATATGAAAAAATGTTCAGCATCACTTGTAATCAGGGAAATAAAAATCAAAACTACAATGAAGGGCCTCCCCTGGTGGCGCAGTGGTTGAGCGCTGGGCTGTGAAGCTGCCACAGCCTCACCAGTTTGATCCCTGGTGGCCGGCGAGGGTCCCACATGGCGCGACAGACCTCTCCTGTCTCTCCTGCTGCTCCCCTCACCAGTGTATTTCATCAGCCTGCCTGTTCTGTTCCCCTCTCTGTCTCTGGTGAATTCTCTCACCCTCCCGCATTTCTGACTGTGCCCAGTGCTTGTATGTATAAATAAATAAATAAATCTTTAAAAAAAAAAGCTACAGTGAGATGTCATCTTATGCCAGTGAGAATGTCACATATTAAAAAAAAACTAGCTACAACAAATGTTGGTGAGGATGTGGAGAAAAAGGGACTCTCCTGCACTGCTGGTGGGAGTGCAAACTGGTCCAACCACTATGGAAAGCTGTGTGGAGATTCCTCAGTCTGGTAAAAATGGAGCTTCCATATGATTCAGCAATTCCACTCCTAGGTATTTACCCAAAGGACACAGAAACATTAATTCAAAAGGGCAACTTCACCCCTATGTTTATAGCAGCACTGTTTACAATAGCTAAGCTTTGGAAACAACCCAAATGCCCAAAAATAGATGACTGGATCAAGAAGATGTGGTACATATACACCATGGAATATTACTCAGCAATCAAAAAAGAGAAACTCATGCAATTTGCAGCAACAGGGATGGAGCTGGAAGGGATTATGCTCAGCGAAATAAGCCAGAAAGAAAAAGAAAAATACCGGATGGTCTCACTCATAGCAGGAATATAAAAGACCTAAAAAAGGGACCAGGAAAAAAGACTAATTATAATGAAGTAAAAGTCAAAATCAACAAGCAACTATAAACCAGAGACACACTATGGGGAGGGAAGGGGAGGACAGATTAGGGTCAAAATAACCAGGGGGAGGGAATTGTATGGGGACTATAACCAAGATGAAAATGCATACATTGTGCAAAAATGAAAAATGATGTAAAAAATATATTAACTAAATAAATAAATACATGTTCTTTCACCACCACCCCCCCCCAAAAAAAGAGCTATCCTTCAAATTTCTCACACTTGTTCCTAATTTTCATTTTCTGGATTAAGGAAAAATCCAGGATCAATGAAATTTTATAAAGTACTTTTGGGCATTTTGCCTCTTTAGTCGCTTTTATTTACAGAAGTTCTGCTGCCTATTTTCTTGTGCCCATGAATGATCAAACCAGTCTGGTTCTTTGTAAATGTATCACCTTCTGAATTCATCTGAATATTTCCTTGTGCTATCATTTAATTTCTTTCTCCATTCCTTTAATTTCTGTAAATTGTAATCCATATTTAAAGAATTAATTCTATTTTGGTTAAACATGCTTTTGAGAATGTTGCAGATATGGTTGATGAGTACTTCAGATTGCCTCACCTCAAGGGCAAAGACAATCAGGTTTGTCCCACATTTGTTCACTTGCTCGGAGTGGAGAAATGGAGAGAGCTCCAGTGTAAAGTCACATTTTTTCCCATTATGATGGGCAGGTAGTCTGTGAACTGACAGTTGGGCAGAGTTAGAATCTCCTCTTCCTGTGACTGCCTTTTCCGTAATGATTTTTGCATCCATTGATGATGCTTTCCTGCATTATTGTATTGTGAATTACAAAACGTTAATATATCTAATTCTAGCACTCCTTCTAGATTGGCTTCCTGAAATTCTATTATAAAGGAAAATATCCTTTCATCAACTAAGATAAACTCTATTTCTTCTGGAAAAGAGCAGCATAAATATTTATTCTTTCCCTTTGTTACCAATTTTCAGAGTCAGGGACTGTTAGAATGATCTTCTCCAAATGAGCTTTTCTCCTTCCATCCTTCTCTTCCTTTCAATTCATAAACTTTATTTACTCTATCATTCATAACTATTAAAGTCATGATTCTTATTTCATGCTCAAATGATGATAAGTGTGGTCAGTGGGGTGCCCTCAAAGCTGCTGTTACCTTTTGACACCTTTGCATCAGGATTGAGCATTTCCTTGTTTTCTGGCACACCGAGGATTCCCTTCCACTTTTCCTTTCAGGACCATTTTAGTAAGAAAATTTTAAAAATATATTTGTAAATGAAAACTACAATATGCTCAGAATTTATAGCAGATCATCCCCAAACATGTTTAATGCAATGCAAATATATTAATTCCTGAAATTAGATCTACCCATCAGAAGAAAGATGTTCAAAGCCATAATCTAACTTTCACTCCACAGATGAGAAATCAGCACGAAAAGAAGAAAGAAAGAGAAAACTTACATGACTTCCAGACCGTTATCCATGATGTACTGATATGTACAAGCGACCGCAGTAGGGGTAGAGAAACATTAGCATCATTATAAATTTTAAAATTCATATTACAAAAACATATTAAATGTTATGCTGATGCATTTACAACAGGCTACAAAATTCACAGTAGAACTTTTGAAATGCTATAATTTATTATTTAAGGGAAATGGTAATAGTGCTTCTCAATATTGGTTTGTTAGTAGCCAAAATCATAAGGAAGTAATTAAAAAATATCTAAACTTGGGCCTCCCCGGTGGCGCAGTGGTTGAGCGCTGGGTTGTGAAGCTGCCTGCAGCCTCTGCAGCGCCGGTTCGATCCCCAGCTGCTGGGGGAGGGTCCCACATGGCGCAGAACTCTCCTGCCACCCGCTGCTCCCCTCAGCAGTGTGCTTTGGTCCTTCTGCCTGCTCTGCTGCCCGTTCTGGCTCTGGTGAATTCTCTCACCCTCCCGTGCCTCTGACTGTACTCAGTGCTTGTATAAATAAATAAATAAATCTTTAAAAAAATAAAAATAAAAATAAAATAAAATAACTATCTAAACCCAAGTGTGATAGGATTCTAAAATACCTAATATCATATATAATATCAGATTAATGCGATGAAAGTGAAAGTAGGTGTTCTCTGCAACTAAAACATCAACCGACAGCAGAATTGGTATAAATGCCATAAAAAAGAATGATTCTCAATTTAGTAAGTCCAGAGTTTGTATATGCACATCATTGAAAAGATATAATAGCATTGAAGAAAATCCTGATAACATTTGAGTCTGTTTATCATACTGGAACTTCCACATAAAAAAGTCTGTTAAGAGAGCACTAGCATCCTACAAAGGTTAAGTGAACTGCAGGAATTTATAACAGAAACATTTAGACATTCCCGGAACAAAATAAAGTTAATGGATCACTCATGTAGCTGGAATTTGGAGAGCAGAGCTCAGACAGCTCTAAACAGATGTTAATAAGGGCAATGCAAAAGAGAAAGTGTGTCAGCTGGTTTTTCAGGAGCAAAAAGTGATATTTTGATCAGCTTAATACCACGCTTTGTTGTGAAATACATTAATAGATTAACACAGATCTATTTTTTTTCTTAGGCAAAATGAACATCATCTACTGCATTTCCTTAGAGATTTATCTTCTTATGCATGTATTTATTCTATTGTGCCACACCCATTTTAAAATGAATATCGGGAAAATGAGTTTATTCATTGTCACCTTCTCTTAAATAGCAACTATTTCTGCAGAGGTATTTCCTTGGGAGTTTAAGAGCATTCATTTCATACCTAGAGAGAGAGGTCAATAGCTATTGGACTGAACACATACTCCTTTCACAACATCTACACTTTGCCATTAAATTAAGGACCATTTTTCAAGGAACATTCAAGATGCACAGCCAGCTACAGTCATTTCCCACTGTGTTTGATAGGCAAGAGCAGATAGCAGGCACTGTTTCCTCAATGCTACCACTTGTTAAATTTGGGGTGGAGGGGTCAAGACCCCTTTGAATGCCTGAAGTAAACTACAGCTTTCTCCGTGGAAAAGTAGACAATACTTTGTCTGCAATTTAGGAGCATTTATTTATCCCTGAAGCCCATCATTGTACAGCTATGGACTTTATGGACCTGGAGGAGAAAGCCTTGCACCACAACAAAGCTGCTATGAATAAAAAAGTTGCTGAGCACTGCATTCTATGCAACATTTCACCAAAAGAAACATAGTTATGTGTGACTGTCATATATAACCAATAAAATTCTTATCTCAGCTCTTTGAAAATTCACATAAAGAGCCAAGAATATATCAATGATGAAAATTGTGGCAATTCTAGACATTTCCACACAGCTTCCAAAGTAGTGTGATTATGATCAGCTTAGAAAAAAAACAACTGACGACAAGATATTTCAGCCTGGAATAGACAGTGGCATAAGCCAGATTTCCTAAAGGGCATCCCATTGCCACACCTTTCTAATTAGCAATAAACTGGAAGTAGCTAATCATAATAGTATAAGATCTTGGCTACCTTCCTACGAGTTTTTTTTTTTTTTTATCTTACTGGCAGTCTGCAAAAAACATTATTCTGTTGAATTGATGACACTATTAGTTTTTATTTTTTAATTTTTTTTAAAGATTTATTTATTTATTTATACAAACATTGGGTACACTCAGAAGCCTGGGAGGGTGAGAGAATTCACCAGAGCCAGAGCAGGGAGCAGAACAGGCAGAAGGACCGAAATACACTGCTGAGGGGAGCAGCGGGCATGGCAGGAGAGGTCTGCGCACCATGTGGGACCCTCGCTGGTGGCCAGAGATCGAACCGGCACTGCAGAGGCTTCAGAGAGCTTCGTAGCCCATCGCTCAACCGCTGTGCCACCAAGGGAGGCCAGACACTATTAGTTTTTAAATTGACAAAATTTTATCGAACATGGAAATTCCATGATTACCATCCAGGCTTAAAGGTAACTTTTCTTTTAGAGCTAAAATAATTGATACTTGTTTAGTTTCTGATTTGGAGATTCATTTATTTTTAGTCCCAGGTTATTTTAATGGTCAGTTTTGTTGGGCCTGGAAACTTAATAGGTGTCAAAAAAGAATTTATTAGGTGTTAGGGTTCTTCAAGATACTCTTGATCATTATCTTCAAGGTCTTTACAATCTGCCTAAATTATTACTAACCTTATTGCTTAAGATCACCCTTCTTAGACCCTATAGTATTCCTGCCGGATCCTGCAACCATGCCTTTTACTATGCAATGCTCTTTTCCTGGAATGCCACTTCCAGATCCTCTTCATGGAAGAGCAGCTTGTTCTTCAAAGTCCAGTTAAGCTTTTCTCTCCATCAAGAAACCTTCTCCCACTCACCAGGCAAACACATCTCTTTACTGGGAGAAAGAAGGTTGAGAGGAAGGAGGAGAGGAAATGATACATGTCTTAAAAATGTTTCAAGCCCCTAGAAGACTGGAACATAGCCTAACTATTGAGCTCAGTCAAATCTGGATTTTAAGATAATTTGTGGCTTAATAGATATGTGACAATGGGAATTTATTTAACTTACATGAGCATCAGTATTCACAGCTGTTAAATGGAGATCACCACACTTATCTCACAGATTTGTGATGATGTTTAAATAAATTGATACATGCAATAATGTTAACACATGGTATGCATTAGCAAACACTGGTTCTCCCATCTATTGTTCCAGAGATATTTGAGTCAGCTTCATGAATCACCTACCACAACTACCTATGTATTCACGTGACTGGGTTACCACATAAGCAAAAGTCATACCTATTTTTCTTTCTTTTTTTTTTTTTAAAGATTTATTTACCTTTATACAAGAACCGGGATACAGGCCAAATGCGCGGGAGGGTGAGAGGACTCACCAGAGACAGAGTGGGGAACAGAACAGGCAGACTGAAGAAATATACTGCTGAGGGGAGCAGTGGGCAAGACAGGAGAGGTCTGCTTTGCCATGTGGGATTCTCGCTGGCTGGCCGGGATCGAACTTGCGCTGTAGAAGCTGCAGACAGCTTCACAGTGTGGTGCTCAACCGCCTGCACCACCAGGGAGCCCCATACCTATTTTTCATCTATGCACAGAGCCTGACATGTAGTGTTTACAAATAATTATTTCAATAAATAAATATTTAAATAAATAAATAACTGTATTTTTAAATGTTTTTGGCCTACTCAAAGCTAAGCACGAACTTCTAAATTTCAAGTATAAATGGATTACTTTAACTTACATTAAAACTCAAATTGATCAAAAACAGAAAAAAAATCATAAATTCTCACAGTTCATTGCCAAAAGACAAAGGAACAATGTCCACAAAGACCTGAGCAAAACTATGACTGAACAATTTTACAACAAACATCACCTTTCAAATATATAGTCAACAAACTAATATTCTAAAATACGCCAAAACTCGAGGAATACTGCAATTTTGAGACTTACTGAAAAAAATTACTCTAGGGTAAAATTTAGCAAGCCAAGTGATGTATAAAATAAAAATGCTGAGGTAAGGAGACTTCACTATAAAAACATTGCTGATGAGCACTGTCATACTAAATAAATAAAAATTAAAAAATTATGGACTTATGGTTATAAAACAATTAAAAATAAATTTTAACTGTAGAAATAAAATTACTAGCAAACTTGGAGGTTGAGAAGGAAAGCTGATAAGAATAATAAGTATTTAATTATTTCATCCCTTATTACAGGAATAAGTAAATATTATTGACAGTTGAAAGTATAATTAAAATAATTATCTTGTACCTTCTTAATATTTTTAACTCTAGATATATCTCTAAACAACTATTTTACATGGCGTGAAAGACATCAATGCATATATATTCATAGAAAGGATCTGGACTAGATATGTCCTAAATCATTTGAAATTTCATATAAATTTCTTGTCCATTTCCACACAAAAAAAAGCTGCTAGTTTTTTTTTTTTTAATATTAAACTGCTTTAGTATACATACTGCCAAAGCAAACATTTTTAAACTGCTTTTAAATCTGTAGCTAAATTGATGATAATTGAAGTCATAACTATATTGTCATCTAAGTCATCAGCATGTTATCTTTCTCCATTTAGGTCTTACTTCCTATCAGAAGAGTCATTTTCTCACTTAAGAAGTAGTCTAGCTCCCACCAGCAACTTCTTATAATAATGAGTGATAATGTCCCCCAAACCAAAGCATATATTCAGAAAACAGAGTTTAAAAAATGTGAGGATAAAACAAGATATCCCAAAGCTAGAGGTAAATTTAAAAAGTGAAAGATCATTTTATTTTACTTTGTCAGCAAATCTCCCCACTGGAATCCCACACTGTGTCTTCATTACACACATAATTAATACTGAAGTAATATTTGTTGAATGAATAACCTTTATACTTTACCCTTGAACAAATGTGTCACCATTTGTTCATTTGTTTTCAAGTAGGACAGAGCGGCTACAAGTACTAATTCAAACCTCACGTGAAAAACCACATTTTAAATATCTCACAAAAGTGTTATCAGTCTTGCTAGATAATATAACATTTTAGCACAGAATCCCTGTGTTATGAAGATCTAAAAATCTGAAAATCTGAAAAGTTCATGAAATTATGGTTGTTGTATAAACTTGATGGTTTTGTAAGTGGTTCTTTGAAGAGAAAGCACTGGGAAAGAGAAAAGGAAAATTCAGGGCATTTGAGAAGTAAGATATTGAATTTTAGTAGTTATACAATAAATTCATTTGGGGAATTACTGATAGAGTATACAGACCCACTGGGAAATTTGTCTCTGTAAGTCATGATAAAGTGATCAATATATTAGCAATAGGACTTTGTCCTGATTTATAGCCAGCTGGTATTCTTTTCTGAATTGACTGACCAGTGTTAAGAACTTAGTCTTCCATGTTGGGACAGAGCATCTTTCTATGAGCACAAGTGTATTGAACCTTTAGCATCACACATTTGAAACTTTAACCCACTGAGTTAATCGTCCTCAATTAAATGATTAATAAAGTTACAACAATATAAGTCATTGTTTATTTTAGAAAAAAATGAGCAAGCAACATTGGCATTTCAAGAATAATGAGCATTTCACTCTCCAGCAACAGAGAAGAGGGTTCAACATATCCGCTGGACTGATCTGGTGTGAAATAATTGCATTGATGACTTTCTTCAGGTTGTCATCACTAAATATCGCCTGGCAATTATTTTGAACAGCTGGCTGCTGTTATTGTGCATCTATTTATAAAGCTATCCTCTTCAACATAGCTAGGGTCTTACAAGCATCTGTTTGCAGCCAGTTTTTGTCTCTCTTGGAAAGATGATATTTTGCAGGCCTTAGCTCTTGACAGCCTTCCCCCTTACCACAACCAATATTCAACATCCTTTTCTGGATCTTCTTTATTTATATATTGTTTCTATTAACAGATCTGTCCCATGGAACCAAAATGAAAACAATCCTGAATTAATTAAGCTCTGACTGGCTTCTGTCATATCATAAAACAAATGAGATTATGTTTTATCCTGGCTTACAGATTCTATTTCTAAATGCATGTGGGATGACAGCAATGATTCTTCTTCAACTTCTGAATTCCTCTTGTAGAACTTCATGATTTTATGTTAAGTTTTATAGAGGCAATGAAATGAAGATAAATAGCGGATGTCATTGAAAAATTGCTTTAAATTAAAGGGTAATATTTCTAGAACAACGGTCATGGATTATTTAAGCTTAAAAATACTGTTTAGGTGTGTATACCAAGAATAATTAAGCAAGTATTAGGGGGAGACGATAGTTTAGTGGTGGCATATTTTCTCAGAGGACATTCCAACATCTGTTCCAGATTTGGTCACTTGGTAAATGCAGTTTAAAAAATGTTAGGGAAAGAGGTATCCCATGGAAAATGTCTAGAGACATATAAGGAAAAGAGAATACTCTAAGTCAACATTTCCCAGCAGAACTTTTGGAAATGATATGAATGTTCCATAGTTAGCATTAGTTAGAAGCCAATTGGAATATAACTAAACAATTGAACTTTTATACCCCATAATTTTAATTCATTCAAATTGAATAAGTCAGATGTGCCTTATACCTACCACATTTCCAACTTATATAATAAGCCCTAATTCTTTGGATAATTATAAATCATAATTTTATTTGTGAGATTAAAAAATAAGGTAAATATAAATATGTCTATATTTTATATCAAAATAATCATGGGACACACTTGTTTCTTAAGTAAAAATCAAGAGTGTTTATAGCATACCCAATTTTTTCTGCACTATTATTTCATCGATATTTTTCTAAGTTTTATGAATAATATCATTACAGAATTTGGAGAGTGCATGAAACTAAGAAATAACAGTCCAACTCCATTTTATAAAAGATAAAATGAGTTTTTCAAAATGACTTCCTTAAGTTCACCTGGCCTTAACAGAAACAAGTTTAAGACTAGCATCTTTTCTTTCACTAGGTAAATGTTGATTTATTATAATGCAATGTACATAACATAAAATTTTATGTTAGTCATATTTAAGCATATAATTACATGAAATTAAATATATTTACAATGTTGTGTGACCATCACCACTATCCATTTCCAGAATTTTGAATTCTATGCATTTTAAGGAGGGAGTTGAAGGACCTCCAAAAATAACTCTTACCTCCTTTAAAATTTTACCAAGTTTAATAGGCAGATTGATAAAACTAGAAAGGACAATAGCAGTTACAAAGAGCTACGTAGGGAAAGGGAGAAATGGGAAATCTTTGTCATTTTTTTTTTCTTCCCAGGTATAACTAGTTCAAGTTCCTTCCCAGGGATAACTATAATTTAAATAATGGCATACTCTTTATTTTATTATTACAAATATTTTATCTTAAATTACATATACCATAGCTGATTTTAACAATGTAATTCTAGTTAGAGAATTATTTAATAGAGGCCACACAAAGCCCAAAGCACTTTGCTAATACCAGATCATTAAGTCCTCACTATGAACCTTTGAGGTAGATTTCATTATAATTCCTATTTTATAGAGGAGAAAACTGAGACACAGGGAGGTTAAATAATTTGCATATAGTCAAAAACCTGGAGACCAGCAGAATAGTAATTGTTACTTACTGAGGAGTATTTGTTGATAATGGCTATTACTTACAGAAATTCCTCAGCTGTGCAGTCACTTTCCCCCCACCTGGTCTCAACCCTCCCACCCCAGTTCTGTCACGTGCTGCTGGATGCCACTTACAAATACTGACCAGACAGGTCAGCACTTCATTGTTCACAGATAGTTCCTGCACATTCCAGCCTTTGTTCTCACACTCACCCTCCCTTTCCATTCCCCCACCAGGGTTTATCTCATGTTCTCTGGGGATCATGGGATGCCCTTATCAAATTGTTCTTATCAAGGTATAATGCACCCAATGAACACTTTCTAGCCTGTCTTCACCAGCTCTTTCAGAAGCACTCGGTGGTGTTGGTCATTCTTTCTAACTTAAATAGTTGACCCTCTGTTTTTTGTGATAACATTAACTTCTCTTTACTGCTATCTTTGGCTTTCCTTGGAAGCATTATTTACTCTTTTATCCTCCTGTATTCAGCCCTTAAATATTCCTCTTTTTCAGGGCCCTCTCTCTCTCTTGCTATATCCCTTCAGCGATCTCACTCACTTCTACTGCTTTACAAAGCAGCTTGATGTTCCTGATTGCCAAATTTAAACTTAGTGCCAAACTTTCTCTAGTCTTTTCCCAATTTTTCTCTTCCTGATGCTTCTACTTGGTAGTTTCCAAAGCATTGCAAACTTAATAGATTGAAAACAATTTGAAGGTCCCCCTCAAACACATTTTCCCCAGATGTTTCCTATCATACTATTTGTTGCCTCCTAAAGGAATGTGCAAGTAAAGACATGGTTTGTACTTGTCTTTCTCTTCGATGTTCATCTCATCCTGTTTTTATTTATCTGGTGCAGATCACAATCAAATCTTCCCTGGATCTAGTTCAATAACATCTCAAATGGGTGTCCCTCACTTTGGCTCCCCGAATCTATTCTCCACAAAGATGGTTTTAAAATGCTTGTCCTTGCTTAGAACACTTAAATGGTATCTTATTACATGTAAAATGAATTCAGAACTTCTTGATTTTATTGGGTTCTCACTTTCATCTTTACCCAATGAGGTGCCACTTCTTCCCTCATCATGGCCCAGTCACACTGTTTTTCTTTCTGTTTCTCAAATATTCTTAGAGACTTCCCATGTTAGAACACTTTCATATAGTATTTTCTGGACCTTACATGCTTTCCCCCTGATTATTCAAGGGCAAACGCCTATTCTTCTTAAACCCCCATGTTAAAAAGTCCTTCCCTGAACATCCTATCTAAAGAATCCTATCCTATTGTTCTCTATCACAATGCTCAATTGTTTTATTCATAGCCTTTTGCATTTTTTGAATTATTTGTTTAACTTTCCATAAATATTAAACTTCAGAAAAGGCAGAGACAGTTTTTTTTTTGTTTTGTTTTGTTTTCTGCTATAGACACAGTACTTAGGATAGTACATGGCACAGAGCAAGTCCTCATGAAACATTTGTTGAATAAATAATTGCATAAATGAAATAAACTGCATAATACAGTAGAGAATATTTAGCATTAAAATTTGAGCACAGTTGTCAATAGGCAAGAATCTTTTATATTGGATGGATTGGGGGTAAGCAGGAGTGTATGAAAAATAATATCAAAGCCAGAAAATCATTTTCCCTGTATCCTTCAAAGTGAGTGCACAAGAAGTGAATGCTAAGTATTTACTTAACGGAAATACACAGAACAGACTATGGGAATAAAATGTTTAGATCTACCTTTAGATATGTCTTTGAATCATTTATACACAGGGCTAGAAGTATCATCCACTTAAACACATATCTCAGTCAAAACTTTTTAATATTGATAAGAGAATGTTAAGTGTTCCATCTACCTGGATGATGGCTAAAGCACAGGGGACTGCCTTTATATCAGAATACCTGAACTCTAGATTTCTGTGAAAGATTACCACTTTAAATTCCCCCTACCTCTTCTGCAAAATATGCTGCATAGAAGAATGACTCAGTTTTGCCTCATCCCTCACTTGTTCCTTGTAATTAGCATAGAATCTGACAGACAGGGGCCTCCCCGGTGGCTCAGCGGTTGAGCGCTGGATTGCGAGGCTGCTCAAGGCCTCTGCAGCGCCAGTTCGATCCCCGGCAGCCGGTGAGAGTCCCACATGGCGCACAGACCTCTCCTGCTGCCTGCTGTTCCCCTCAGCAGTGTACTTCGTCAGTCTGCCTGTTCTGCTCTCCGCTCTGGCTCTGGTGAATTCTCTCACTCTCCTGCACTTCTGACTGTACCCAGTGCTTGTATAAATAAATAAATCTTTAAAAAAAAGAAAAAAAGAATCTGACAGATAGTAGGAACTCAATAGTGTTCCACTGCTGTTAGGTGACTGCTGCTTCATTCCTATGAAAACCCAATTGTTAGAAAAATACAATGAAATATTGGTCTGCATGTAGTTTGTGTTGCTCCAGATTCTGAAGTTTTGACTGTTGTTTGGATAATTCTTTAGAAACTACATCTATAAATGATAGACTTAAATCAGGTCATCATAGAACTCTTACCCTAAAATATATTGTGTTTATTTCACCATATGAGTGTCTTTAATGAACTGTGTTTAAATTGTTTTCAGATTATTAATATAACTTGGCAAGATTATTTATTCATGGACACATGCACATATGGAAGAGCAAATGTGTAACTCTAAAAATTAAAATAAAAATTTAAAATATGAAATGTATGAATCAAAATAAACTATATTAATAAAAAAACAAAAAAATATTATTTACTAACATTTAACTGAATTGAGCATTGAATTTCTAACTGATAGGAAATTCTCAACTTAGAAGATGTATTGATCTTTTTCATTTATAATTTCACTTTGAATGCACATTAAAATCTAGAGTATTATGAATATATAATTCAATGCATGTAAGTCCATCTTAAAAACATATTATAAGTTCTCTTTATAAGATGATTCCGTGAGAGATTTATATCAAGCTACAGAATATGACCTAACTTTATGAATTTAAAGCTGATTATGTAAGGTTATTTCAGAAGGCACATGAAACCATGCATAAGTTGGCACATCTTTCAAAAACAAATGTGCACTATTAAGTAATTTAAAACATTATTTTAATATTAAGACTAACACACACATATAGTTTATAGAGTAGAATGCAAAGTCCACATCATTTTGTAAGATAAAATTCTGAGACTTCAAGCAAATTCTGTGACCAGAGAAAGCAGCTCTGATCTCGCCTTTTGGGACCACCAGGAGTGTACATTCTCCTTCTCTAAAATCTGGAATTCCTCAGTGGAATAGTTTGAGATACATTGAAACAGTTTTGAGAAAAAAAGAGTCATCTCAGAACAAAAAAGGGGTCCATCTGAGGTGATTAAAAAAAAAAATTTAAACAAAGATTTTAGAAAGGGGAAAAGCCCAGATTCTTCAAGGAAGTAGGTGTGAAGAACACCTGAAGTAAAGATAAGAGAAGTGAGAAAGTGTGACGTCCTTGGTGGTGCAGGGGTTAAAGACATAGCACTATCAAGCTATTGCCAGCCATTGCAGCATGAGTTCGACCCCCAGCCAGGGAGTTAACCCACATGGCACAGCAGACCTCTCCTGTCTCACCTACTGCTCCCCTCAGCAGTGTATTTCAGTACATCTGCCTGTTCTGCTCCCCACTCTGTCTCTGGTAAATCCTCTCACCCCCTAGCACCTCTAGCCTACACCCCAGTTCTTGTATGCATAAATAAATAAATCTTTAAAAAACAAAAGAGAGAGAAGTGAGAAAGTAGGGGAAACCATGATGGATACCAAGAGTACCTTCTAAATAGCTCAGAGAGATGAGTGTTTGAAGATAGAGTCAGACTCATTATGGAATAATTAATCTTTTTTAGGTCTGAAGTTCTCCCCTACTCAGAGTGGGATGCTCCAGGCCAGGAATCTTCACAGGACACAGTGTAAGATTGCACCAGAGGCACAAGATAAGTGAGACCCCCACACAAGGGGCTTGACTGCTCCACCTGTAAGGAAGTGTTAGTGAGAGCAAATGTGGTAGACATGGAGATGTGCCACCATTGCCCAGCTTCTGGAAAGGATTTGTTGCCCAGATGCAGATGGGGAAGTCAGCATAGTTCTTCCAGTTTTCCTTTAGGTGTTGCGACAGCTGCAGAGAACTGCCTCATCTGAAGTACTACTGGGGTAGTCTCTTGCAGACTGGGTAGGGCAGGAGCTAACATCACCACTTTGATCCAACAAGAGGCAACTCTGGTGAGCAATACTCCCTTCACCGTTCTGGATAGGTCAAGGCTTTGTTGTGTTTGAATGCTATTCAGTTTCTCTTTCAGCCTAATCCTGTTTCTGGCCCCTCCCTTTCCTAGGTGTTGACCCAACTCTCTCAGTAGGTGCTTCTGAAGAACCCACTTGAAACAGCATCTAACCTGGCCAGGCCAGTAGCACTGGCTGGTGTTGCAGTATAGACCCACAGGCACACAGCAGCAAGGTGGGGAATGAGAAAGCATGGTAACAAGCAGTTTAAGAAGAGGAAAAGAATGCACTTGGTAACTGCATTTAATTTTAGCTAATTTTGAGAATTTTTTTGTGGGTCAGCAAAAATATGATGGGTGGGGCCAGGTTTTAATGGTCAGGGTAGAGCAGACATAACCTCCTCCTATTTTTGTTAGTGCCTCTTCTCCAAACAAGACAAAACCAGGCATCTCAAATTTTGACCCCATGTTCATATTGTGGGAGAAAGGTTTATCTTGACTAAAATTTCAGCTGCAAACTTTTTGATTTTACCTGCTGCTAGAGTCAGCCTTCATACTAATGGGAATCCAGTGTACCCCTTACACATATTCTCATTCTCCATCTAATTGTCAAGTGCAGATAAAGGCCTGGGCAGTGTAGTGTGGGTCTTTGATGAGCTCAACATGGCAGGCAATAGAAGACAAGGTGGGTGCGTGGATAGACACAGTTGAAAGGTTGATGATTCCTCTGACCTTAAATGACCCTAAGTAGCATTCATGCAGTATTTTGAGCTAGAGCAGATGGTCTGTACAGATAGGAGTAGAAACAGATGGTATCTCACTGTCAGATTTTCCCTCCTGAGACCTGTGCCTGTCGTTGTATACTTTATACTGCTTTTTGGCATGCTACAGGGAGTTTTTAAGAACTCCTTGAATAGCCAGTGGCTCTCTCAGGATCTTGCTGGCCTTCTGCTAGGAAGTGATCAGGAGGTTTGAGAAAAGCCTATGAGTAAAAGCACCAGTTACAATGCAAGGGTGAATTCCAGTGGAAGGAGTATAGTAAGCAATAAGCAAATTCCCAGGTGGTGAGTTAGATAAACCCATGCTGTCATCTGTATGATGTGCCTCAGTAATATGATCATAGAAAAGTGATTAAGCATGCAAGCTCTGGGGCTCCACTCCCAGAGATTTTATCACTACAATACAACCTTGGGCATTTTACTTAGGCTCTCTTGGTCTCAATCTCTCATTTGAAATGTAGAGGTAACATCATAGCTAACCCCCTTACAGTTTGTGAGTATCAAATGAGTTAATACATGCAAAATGCTTGCACAGGATAAGTACTCAGTAAATGTTAACCATTGTTATTATTTATTCATTTCATATGCCATTGATTTGAAAGCAAAACAGCAGATAGGTGGGTCCAAAGGTAAATGGCATAACTATTGTCTTCTAGAATTGGGTCATGACCCAGGCATATTAAGTAATGATATAGCTGGGCACTGTGAAAGCATCTTTAAGCAGTGAAGGTAGAGACTTGCTGAAAGACTCCAGAAAAGGACTATTTTGGGCCCTCAAAAGACAGTAATTTTCAAAGTAATGGCCCTGGCCATAGCAGAGATTGGAAATAAGCCATCATGAAGTAGGCTTTGTAGGTTGGGAATGAGCATGTAAATTCTTAAGTCTCCAGAATGTGCCCTTAGTCCAAATATGTGTACAAGTGTTGATGCATTATAGAGCATCCTGGAGTTTATCAGGTGGCAGTATTAAGTATCAGTCTTCCCCACAGGGAGAAACAGCAGGTCATTTTGGTGAAAGGATGTTCTCCATCTTCATCTCCACCTTTGCTTTCCAGCTCACATTCTACAACCCTCAGACTCTGCCATGGACACTAAATCAGATAAAATGCACAGCTTGGTTTTGGTTTCTGCTTCTATCTCTAACTAGTTTGCTCAATCCTGATATTAATACTGAATGGCTAAAGAGTTGTTGGAGAGAACTTTCTTGGGAAAACTGGTTGCTTTCATTTCTTAATGTTCTGGTATATGTGACAGAGTATTTGATCATTGTTTTGGCTGCTTAGTACATTCATTCATCCACTTTCTATAATGAAATAGGAATAAGAAATATATTCTAAAAATCTGAACATACAAGGAATGGGATAGTAAAATGGCACCCAGGGATAAATGTAGTTTTAGAATGTATAGCAGAAAATTGGGTAGGCCACCAACTCAGCCGAAGACGTTTTTCAAGCCTGACCATATGTTAAGTTACACAATGCTTTTATTCAACTTCATTTTGTTTTTACAAAATTCCACTTTCAATGATTCTGATGTAAGTGAACTGGGTGAAGCTTAAGCATTGTAGGGTCTAAAAGCTTCCCAGGTGATACTAATGTACAGTCAGAATTTCAATACACCAAAAAAAAAAAAAGAGAGAGAGAGAGAGAAAGAAACAATTAGTCAATTATGAAAATCACCAGATTCCTCCCTTGGATATTGATTTCATGCATCATAAATCTATTTAACCAAGCAATCCAGGTGATTAAAATGATTAAGAAATTCTGGGAAAGCATTGGTTTCCAGAATTCACAATTTTATTTGAATGCAAAACACTAGTTCTCAGGAGATGGTTAGCTTTTCTTGGCACTGAGGCCAAGAAATGTTCCAGCAGTCCTTAGAAGAGAGATACTATGAGATTTGCAATATCCTCAAAAACATCTTTTCAAAAACAATAGTGAATGTCATGCAGACACTTCTCATTTACCTCTCACAATAGACAAAGGGCATAACATCGAAGCACAATGTAGTTTTTAAAATTATGTTCTACGTATAAAGGCCCGAAGCAATGTGATCTAGATTCACAGCTCTATGCTATCAATCAAGCATATATTGTTAAATAACCTGTTTGTTGTACTGACTATAAAAGTAGCATATAAACATTGTAGAAAACTTAGAACTGCTGGAGACGCTTTTATAAGAAAATTAAAATAACTTGTGCAGCAGACAGAACTTTCTCAGTCTCAAGTAATAGAAACCGACATTGTATTAAGAATAAAATATATATTATTTGGAAGACTATCAAGAACTGACAGAATCAATGTGACCAGACTAAAAATGATCAAATAAAAAGGGCTGATCCAGGCAAATGGGAAGAAGGAAACCCAAGCTATTTGCAACTGAAATCATCTGACCAGATGCTAATACCCCACTGCAGGACACCAGTGACACAGAGCTTCTGAGATTTAATATTCATTCAGATCACCTGTGGATCTTGTTCAACCCTGAGTTCTCGTTCAGTGGAACTGGTGTGGTGCAATGAGACTGCCTTTCTGACAAGCTTCCAGGCAATGATACTGCTGGTCCACAGACTTTGAGCATCAAGACCTTCAGTGCTGTACATTATACAATGAACCCTAATAGTCCTTGACATTGGACCTATTGTTCTAGAAATCTCACTTCAGTTGTGCAGGTTCCAAGTCATACACCTAAATATATGGTTACCAGGGAGCAAAAAGAGAGAACAGGCCTTTCTATTAGCCAGGATGGGGGAGATTAAGTGAGGGATATACTACAAAGTATCCCTTGACCAAGGAAACAGCCTTGAAAATAAAGGCTAGTTTGTAAGCCTAGAACCTAGAGAAAACTACTGTCAATATTATTACAACATTCATGATTTTTAATCTTATTTCATGATTTCTTTTCCTTGTTAGAGTATCAGAATGCTGAAGATTATATTCTCAGACAAAACGGTTTCATTTCTAGATATCAACAGTTTCATATGCCTCAAATCATTTGAATCAGTATTCGTGTCCAAATAAATATCAGACCAAGAGGTACCAAAGCAGTGCCTGCAGAAAATGGCGAGATTTCCCTTACAAAAGAGTTGTGGCTTTCCTCTGAAACCTGAAAAGAAATGGCCACAGAGTCCCCATGTTTTTATATTTTGGAATAGGCCTATGATAATTTTACCTGAAAAATGTGCAAATCAGTTATCACTGCTTGCATACTCCAGCCAAGGAGCAATTCCAATTATGTTCCCGTGAAATATTTTAAGCAATGTGACTTCCTGGTGGACCCTCTGGGATAAATTAGTTGTAAAATGAAACTTTAAGTAACAACATGGATTGACCTGTAGTTTACAAATGTTTGACATAGATCAATTAAATATAGGAGAACATCTGCAAAAAATGATGATTTTGGTCTTGAAATACTTTAGCTTAAGTCATTCATTCTGATGGTAATTAAATAGTGGAGCCATTTTGAGGCTACTCCTAGTTCACGATGAGTCACCTATGTTACTAACCCCCCAAAAAAAGTTTATAGGGGCAAATGCATTCAGTTTATCCAAATCAGGTTCAAGTCTTTAAGCTACAAGTAAAAACATAAAATTAAGTACAATTCCCTTTTAACTTATTTGATTTTTTTTTTAGGTGATAAGTGAAGCAACCATCTTTGCCAATCATACTTTCCTGAAGAGATGGCACAACTCCTAAGAATAAAACAATAAATCATCTATGTTCTCATATAATTAAACACAAAATCATTCCTTTAAAATGTGAACAATTCTAAAATCATTTCTCATGAATTTCTTGATAAAACAGTAACTTGTTTTCTAAAGATATCAGTAGACTCACCAGTGTTCCCCAAGTAGAGTATTGAACTGTAAAAATGAACTTAAGTTTTTGAAGGAAAAACATCATAGATGAAGTGTCCAGGAAATGAATGGGCCAAATATTCTGTGAAAAGCTCTACATTGCTTTTTTTGAAAATTAAATTAATGGAGTAAGCTCTGAGCTTTTTTTATACAGTAAGTATCATCTCATTGATTAAAGGAAATCAAATACAGATGTAGTGGTAGCATAAAGTCCAGATACTACATAACTGCAATGAAAGAGTCTTCACCTCATGTTTTATTATTTTTGCTGTAATTTGGTTTATTACCAGTGATATAATAAAATATACAACCACCAATGTTCAATCAGAAGAGGATGAAGTGTCCAAAATTCTATATACTTTCCTGTGAGTTATAAAGTTTAAAAAATTCTTCTAGTGTACTGTGTTTGTAACTTCTTTTTTAACATTTATTTGCAACTCTATGTATGATTTAGGGCAATAGAGTTAAACTTCCTCAGATGTACATTATCACACCACACCCACAACCAAAGGACCCTTAATCCTCCACCATAAACCATTGGGTTCCCTATCTCTTTTATTTCACCCTCCCACCTGCCCCTTCAGTTTTGCATCCATCTGTCTAGAGTTTGTTTTGATCACTTTTTTTCCCTTATTACAAATGATCACATATTAAAATCAGTCACTAGTCCCAATTTTAAAAATTAAGCTTATGTCCTACTATGTGGTGATATAGTACTTCATGAGGTTGGGAAAAGACTTGGTCATATTATGACCAAAGATTCTCCATATTAAATATTGATGTGTAAACATGTTTGTCAGAGCAACATCATATGATTCCTTATCAAAGAAAGATTAAATGGCAATTCATAGCAGAAACTTCATGCACAAGCTGCTGATGACACATCCTTTCCTTAGTTCAAAAGTTACATATGTAGCTCTTCATAAAATACTCAAAGATGCATGTTATAAAAGAAAAACCTCATTTTGGTGTATTCAGTGGGAGTCTAGGACAAGTCTATTAGTGCCATTCGTAATCCTAGTAAGTAGTCTCTCAGATTTAGGAGCTGGATCATTCATCACCAGACAAGCAATGAACATCCTCCCAGCAGTCAATGGCATAGTAGAAGTGGAATGCTTAATGTCTCAAGTACGATGACCTTCAGAGAAGTGAACTGAGATGATTTGGAGGTCACTGACAGGTTATTCAATAGCTGGATCATTTGCACATATGGGAGCTTTGGTAATTAAAAATGTTTTGAAATTGACTGACTTTTGTTCATTTCTTTCGATCACTTAGGAAAGAAAATAAGTTCCAGTCAACCAAGTATCAGCTCAACACACTGTGAAAGCTAGTGGGACTTTATGACATAACTTCTATGAAAACACTTGTCTTCTGTAGTAATTTTACTGAGACTCCAACACAGAATATAATTGTGACCCATAAAGAATATTGAATGAGGGCCTCCCCTGGTGGAGCAGTGGTTGAGCGCTGGGCTGCAAAGCTGCCCATAGCCTCTGCAGCGCTGGTTCGATCCCAGGCCACCGGCGAGGGTCCCACATGGTGTTACAGACCTCTTCTGCCGCGCCCACTGCTCCCCTCAGCAGTGTGCTTAATCAGTCTGCCTGTTCTGTTCCCCGCTCTGGCTCTGGTGAATTCTCTCACCCTCCTGTGCTTCTGATTGTACCCAGTGCTTGTATAAATAAATAAATAAATCTAAAAAAAAAAGAATATTGAATGAACATCCCAACAGATGTCTTGTGTCAAAATCTTGATAGGTAAAGAGTGGGACCTTCAGTCCTAAGATGAGGATGTTTACATCAGTAAGCCTTAAAATCTTAAAACCCTAGATTTCCCTAGGTCAAAGAAATAGTATTCTCCCCTTTGCTTGAGGAGGCCCTGTAAAAATACCTCATCATCTGATGAGGTAGATGAGGTAGATGTCTCACATGAGGACACTTTCTTTTTTTGAAGTCCACCCCCACTCACCATCATTACCTCCAGGCTGATAAGTAGGGTTCCTGCAAAGGGAAAAAATTAGTCCTGATTCCAAGAGTTAAGTAACTTACATACTGAAGGAACTGCAGACCCTATCAATTTGAATAGGAACCTAAGGGATACACATGCCAGCACGTCTGGAAAGGGTTGGATTGGGGGTGTAATGTAAAGTTATATGGGGAGTATTTTATTGACATGTGAGCACTCAACCATTGCCTGGAATTCAATGTCCTGCTGTCTTGCCAAGAATTCCTTGACATGATCCTAATACACTGCTGGATTGACTCTTTGAAGCTTGGACTCAGTGTTGACATACAGTTAGGAAGGTTGTGCTATCTAAACTATCAATACCTTAGAGCATTGTAGGAGGCATTTCTATCATGAAAATAGAAAGAATCTAATCATAAAGGAGTAGACAGAATCTGGTCTTCCTGCTCCTAGGCTGATATTTTCTCAATCAACCTGCCATTCTTCCTGCTTGCTGGTCATTTGTTTGCAATGGCTGGGGTGAGAGGCGGTGGGGGTTGGGGGGTCTTGTCAATTAGTTTATCTTTTTGATTGATTGGACTTTGGCATACTCAATGTCCAATTCTCAGTCCAGAGGCCACACCTCTTCCTCCCAGAAGATGGATCTTTTCTTAAACCCTGCTTTTAATAACCAAGAAGCTTGCAGAGTGCTGAAACATGCATTCAGTGGAAAAGTAGTTTGCATAAGTCTAAATTAAGCCTGTTTCATTACTAATTCAGTGAATTCATAAAATATAGGAATAATTTTACCCTTGTTTTAATTTGAATCAGAAAATGTTTTCAGATGTGTTTGATTAATTAATTATCTGTCTCTAGTCTCACGATTATCTAAAGGGAAGGAAAAGAAAAGGATGATAAAACTAAACCTACTGACTGGGGAGAGAACTCACAACTTTTCCTATGGAATGTGAGGCACCCAGGACTTCTCTATATTCTCACAGATTTCCATCTTGTTTCAGGTAAAATCATTGTTTCACCAAGAAGTTAAATTAAATGCAAACATGGTAATACTAAAAATGAAAAAGCTTACTGAGTTTTAAATATTTATTTCAGTAGTGGAATTGAGATAGAAAATTTCATACTTATCTACAAAATAAGCTAAAATTTAGACAAGTCTCCATCTTTCCATGGAATACAGCACAAAAAAGTGTCATTCCAATGACTATTGACACTATGTCTGAGTCATCATTTCAAGGGATTAAAAAAATGTTGGACAACTGTGTACATGGAGAAGGCTCCAGGTCACTTCCCATCTCTGACATGACCTCTCTATGGCTATGTATTCACAGTTGAGGAAAGAACAGGGCCCTGCATACAACTGATTAGATGTATGGCTTTCTTTTCACAGGTTTCAGCAGGGAGTAATTGTGTTGCCAGTAAGAAGCAATGGTGCTTAAAATCAATTATAAGGACAAAGAGCTTTCCAGCTGGCTGAGATTTCCAGAAAAGTTGTTCCTTAGTGAACTTCACCATATCAGGCATCTCCTTGCTTATCCAATAAGTAAGTTGCACTAGCTAAGTGCACTGTTTGAGGATTCAAGATCTCCTGTTGAAACAGTCAGGTTGATTAAATATACTTTTTGTGTGCATGGTTATATTTTGGGTGTGTTTGTACATGTATTAAGAGGAGGGGAGGAGGAAGAAAAGAGAAGAAAAAGATTACACAAAATATCAGTTTTGTAAGTGTTTGAAAGGCACATTCCCACTAATCCACAGTGGCATAAAAATTCCAGAGTGGTTTCCTTGTAGTTTCTCTTTGTCAAAACAGAACCCTCAGCTTGGACCATATCTTCTCATTCAGGGCCTACTGGGCTGCTTTTGTCTCTTTCTTCCCTCTACATGCCAACGGGTATCATCTCTTAGCGTCCTGTACAAGTTGTCAGTGGTTCTAATAGTGTGGTTGAAGGTTAATTCCTAGTTACAACAGTGAAATTGAGAACTGATTATATTTTATCTAATATGGGTCTTTTCGCAGAGGAAAAGTATAATAAAGCTAATGGTAGCCTGAATGCTCCATCCCACCTTCCCTAAACTTAGCAGGTAGGACAGGTTGAAGGTTCACACCCCAAGGGACAATGAAGATTCTCAGGAGTTGCTGACATTAGGAGATGGATGAACATTATCTCAATTCACATATATCTGAGAAACACTGTGTCTATCTCCTCCATGGAGGGAAACAACCAAATTCTTCTAGTAGGTTCTAAACAGCATAATATCAAGAATAGAGACTTGAATGTGTGTCTGTCACCTCAGGTTCCCTGGGCTTTTCCCTTTGTAGTGCTACCTGGGCAAAGTCAGTCAGACATGCATCAGGCATCAGGACAAGTCTTGCTGTTGTTTGTAATGACAATGCTAAAAGTCAAATCTTTGTTTCTGACATTGTATTATATCTGCATTACAAAGAAACTTCCTGATTGTCCTTTAAATTCAAGCTTTAACACATTTTTTAAATTTAGATCACTGTCTTACAACCAAGGAAGAAAGAATATTAACCACATAGCTATTGCTTGAAGGGTTTTTTTGTTTGTTTGTTTTGTTTTTTAAAGAGATTATCTTGGGAACTGGAAGCACTACAATCATTTGTTTCTGTGGATTTACCTTCCTGGCAGAACTTCAGACCCTGATAGTAGAAGAGAAATGCTCTCAATATGGGCTGGTCACCAGGTTATTATAAAAAGAAAACCAGGGCCTCCCCGGTGGTGCAGCGGTTGAGCGCTGGGTTGCAAAGCTGCCCGCGGCCCTCTGCAGCGCCGGTTCGATCCCTGGCTGCTCCCCGGCCACCGGAGGAGGGTCCCACATGGCGCGCAGACCTCTCCTGCCACCCGCTGCTCCCCTCAGCAGTGTACTTTGGTCCTTCTGCCTGCTCTGCTCCCAGCTCTGGCTCTGGTGAATTCTCTCACCCTCCCGTGCTTCTGACTGTACCCAGTGCTTGTATAAATAAATGAATGAATGAATCAATATCAATCTTAAAAAAAAAAAATGTAAAAAAAAAAAAAGAAAAAAAGAAAACCAGATTGTTAGTGTACCAGGGTGATGCCTAGGAAAAGGGAAGTTCCAGTTTCCCTGCCATACCCAAAGGAGTGTGTAGCTGAGCAGGGAGAAGATGGAGACTGAAGAAGGAAAGAAGCAGGATGGAGAGCAAGGAGACCTGGAGGAGGCACATTGAGCAGAGAGACAGGTAAAGAAACTGCTCTTAGCTTTTGGTCTTGGACTGGTTGGAAGAGATGTGGGTGAGAGACCCCTGGGGAAGTTAACAATGGCAGATTTTATCCTGATTTTGATTTTGCTCTTTTCCTCCAAGACTTGTCTGGTTGTTTCTGACCCTTTTCTGTGGGTCCCCACTGAATGGTGCTTCGGCTTTCAGGCTTTACTCTGAGCCAATCCTGGTTGGGTGGACTTTTACCCAAAAGGGGATGAGTAACTTTGGGTACTTGATTTAGAAATTATTCCTTGTTTTTTCTGTATTGTTCACTATTGTATTAAAGTTACTTTCCATTAAAGATCTTAGGTTTTGTCTTGATGTGGCAGATGGCAGAACGTATTTAGAGCAGGCAGGTTAGGGGGTTCTGGGGTGCCCCTCTCCCTGCCCTGTAACATTAATACTCTCAAGATTAGCCTCAGCTAACATCGCTCCTGTATCCTATTATGAAAAAGGGGTCTCGCTCACTACTTTGAATTGTTGTCACCTAGGCTAGTCAGGGATCAGGTATGGAGGGAGATGAAAATCTACCTGGCAATATGCAAGCATTGTCTCATCTAATCCCCAAAACAGCTCTGTGAGGTAGTTACTACTATTATGAAGTGAAATTTAGTTTAAAGGAGATGCTTTACATCACATAGCTAAAAAGTGGCAGAACAATGATTAGGAGCTGAATCTTTCCCTCCAAAGTATGTACTCTTAACCACCAAAATATAGGGCTTCTTAGAACTTAGAGAGCTGATACTGTGCCCATTCATTCATACAATGAATAACCTTCATGGAGCGCCTAATGCATTCCGGTCAGAATAACAATTTGGAGAATACAGTTGTCACTACCTTCATGCAGCATTTCAGGGCACAGGAAATTCCTCTGGAGCTCCCAAAATCCAACAACAGACCTTCAAAAACAAATGGCTTGCTGCCCTCATGTCCCATAGAAGAGAGTCCTTGAATCCTTAAAGAGACCCGGTATTCTGCTCACTTAATCAATTTGCCCCAGATTAGACTAAAGATCATATACCAAAAAAAAGACAAAAGAATTTTCAAGTAAGTTTGTTTCCCCACCCCCCACCTGCATACGCACCCTCACATTCCCTCCCCCCGCCCCCAGACTTAAAGTTTGCACATTGTTAAAAGCTGGTGTCTACACCAGAGTTGAAACAAGGGCTCCTTGGGGAATCAGGGCTGTGCAGGTGGAGACTCTCACTGCTGCTTCCCAGCCCTGTCACCTGGCATCTGAGTCCCATAAGCAACAAGTCCAGGAAAGATAAATTGAAGAGGGATGTTTCTGTTCTCCACGTCCAGGTGTGGAACAGCTGGTAAAGGCCAAGGGACCCCAAAGCTGTAAGCAATAAATTCTGCTGAAACTCTGGCCACTTCACATCACTCCGGATTTCTCACATTAATAATCACTGCCCTGAGCAAAATGGAAGCTCAGGTGTGTTCTGTCATGTGCTTTCCAACATATCCACATAGTCACCTGGTTTGGATTCACAGCAGGGCCTTGAAAAATGACAGGCAGAGAGCTGTGATTTATACAGGGAGCGGGTAATTAAGGCAAAATGCCTGGAAGGGCAGCCTCCGTTAAAGTTGTTTCACAATCTTAGATTGGAAACCCTCAAAGTCCAAAGAGTCATTCTGGTAATATTCTGAATAAGTATATATGTATACACACGCATAGCTAAATATGAGACTGAGCTGTTCAGTTTACTGACATGAAATCAGGATATTATGAGGTTTTACATATTTCTAGAGTGGGTACATATTGTGTATAAAGAGTATATATACACATATATACATGTATCATGTAGAGGCTCTCTGAAATATGCACAGCCTCATTATATATATATGAAATTATGACATTGAGCTATATGCTTCTTGTGAAAGTTCTACAGGAAGCTAAAGAAGTAAAAATTGTAATTTCTGCAATAAAATAAATTAGCAATTGCATTAAAAACTGAATTAACTTTAATGGGCAACCAACAAAAAAGATCACATATATATTATATCTATATATGTATAACTGATTCATTTCAATTTTCTATGGGAAAATATTATGCCACATTTCAACTTTTGAGTTATGTATATCTTTGCATATAAATACAGGGGTATAAATGCAATTACCCAAGTATAGATTTTCTCCATTTTTTCTTGCTTTATGACTGATAGTTTATGTGTTTAAGCTCGTCAAAAACCATTACGTATGTTCATTGCAGCATGATTCATAATAGCCAGATGTGGAAACAACCTAAATGTCCTTCATTGTGTATGTGTATATATGGATGTACAAGGGACTATTATTCAGTCCTGAAAAGAAGGAAATTCTGCCATTTATAATAACATGGATAAAACAAGAGGGTATGATGCTAAGTGAAAGTCAGATAGACAAATACAAATAACACATGGTATCACATATATGTGTAATCTAAACAAGAAGGTTATAGAAACAGAGAATAGAATGGTGGTTGCCATGGGCTTGGGAGGGAGGGAATGGTAAGATTTAGGTTAAAGGGTACAGACTTTTACATCTAAGTGCTGAGGATCTAAAGTACAGTATGGTAACTATAGTTAATAATATTTAAACACTGCTGAGCCTAAATCTTAGGCATTCTCAACACACACACACACACACACACACAAACACACACACGAGTCAACTATGTGAAGTGATGGATGTGTTAATTATCTTGATATTGGTAATCACACCACAATGTATGCTTATATCAAATCATCATGTTGTATGCTTCAAGTATATACAATTATATTTGTCAATTATTCTTCAATACAGTTGGAGGAGAAAACAAAACCATATATACTATTATATGATAACTTGAGATGAGCTGATGTGTAGCCTGAAAACTCAAGTGACAATGTGATTAGGCAGGTTTTCTAAACTTCCCCTCACTTTATGTTCCCATTTTGTATATTTATGGGAAAAAAAGGAAGCAGTGAGGCACTTTTTCTCACAAGTGGTTTATAAATATGCAATGCTAGATTTTGTGATTTGTGTATGCTCAGAATATATCAGTAACTGATGAAAAACAGGTCAGAGGAATTGATGGATCCACCATATTTTCATAGCCATGTAATTCTGATCACTACCCTTAAAATAGTCAAGCTTGTGCCTAGAGATTAATAAATATGCTACTAATAATGATCCCTTGTTGAGCAAATACAATTTATCAATCACTGCACTAACATTTCATTTACTCCTTCATCACAACTCTAGTACCATTTTCCCATGTGGAACTTGACTCTCATAACACATAAGTAATTTGCCTTGAATTCAAATATTGATCTGTAATGAAACCAAGGTTTGAAAGTGATACAACGCTGAACCTCATGCTTAGTTTCTATGCCATTCAGCTCCCAAGGAAGTCAAGAGAGAGTGAAGCCTCCAGATAATTAGGAACACATGTGAATTTGTCCGCATATCTTTCCCCCTGCCAGTTTTGCCCACTGAAATTCTATCCCTTCTTTGAGGTTTGTTTTCCAGGGCTTTGGGGTATATAAATAAACCCAATACATGTGAATTCAAATCCAATTCTGTTGTCTACATTGTCTAGAGTGGATTACTTAACCTCTCTGAATAATTCTTAATGTACAAGATTGTTGTGAAAAGTGAACACATTGGTTTATGTAGAGTTCACCCCATGAAAGGCATATAGTAGGCGTTTAATAAATGTGGTTCTTTTTTTTGTTTGTTTGTTATTCTCTGGGTTAATGTCTTTTTTTATTTTTTATTTTTTATTTTATTTTTATATTCCCCACACAATTGCAACCCCCTTATTTTGACCCCAACCCCTCCTTTCCCTGCCCCACCCCCATAGTGTGTCTCTGGTTCATAGTTGTTTGTTGATTTTGATTTTTTCTTTCTTATAGCTATTCTTTTTCCTGGTCCCTTATTTAGGTTTTCTAGATCTCTGCTATGAGTGAGACCATCTAGTATTTTTCTTTTTCTTTCTGGCTTATTTCACTGAGCATGATCCCTTCCAGCTCCATCCATGTTGCTGCAAATTGCATGAGTTTCTCTTTTTTGATTGCTGAGTAATATTCCATGGTGTATATGTACCACATCTTCTTGATCCAGTCATCTATTTTTGGGCATTTGGGTTGTTTCCAAAGCTTAGCTATTGTAAATAGTGCTGCTATAAACATAAGGGTGCAGGTGCTCTTTGGAATTAATGTTTCTATGAAGAGCTTCTGCACAGCAAAAGAGGCAATAACCAAAACAAAGAGAAACCCCACTGACTGGGAGAAAATTTTTGGACACAACACTAATGATAAAGGACTGATCACAAAAATCTACAAAGAGCTGATGAGACTCAACAAAAAAAAAGAAAATAATCCAGTCAAAAAATGGGCAGAAGAGCTAAAAAGAAACTTCTCCCAAAAGGAAATACAAATGGCCAACAGGTATATAAAAAAATGTTGAACATCACTTGCAATCAGGGAAATGCAAATCAAAACTACAATGAGATACCATCTCACACCAGTGAGAATGGCACATATTAAAAAAAAAAAACTAGCAATAACAAATGTTGGTGAGGATGTGGAGAAAAAGGAACTCTCCTGCGTTGCTGTTGGGAGTGCAAACTGGTCCAACCACTATGGAAAGCTGTGTGGAGATTCCTCAACCTACTAAAGATAGAGCTTCCATATGATCCAGCAATAAATGTGGTTCTTATCTGTTACCTTGCTATGAAGTCAACTGTATTTCTCAGAACTAAAAGAACTTTTTTTTTCCGGCATGGTTTCATGGGCCAATTCTTTATCCTCCTTATCACGGTTGTTTTGTGGTGTTCTGTTTCACTATCTAACTTTTGAAGCAGTTGATATCAGGATTAACCAACCTCTTATAACAGTCACTTTTGCTTAAACTTTTCAGAAAGGGGTATGGTACATCATTTTTATCATTAAAATTCTGGCAGAGAAAGAAACTATGTGAACAATTGCTTGAATATTTTAAAGCTGTTAGTCAAGATAAGCAGATCATGAAAACTAGAAGCAGAATAAAAAAGGGATTGGAAACTGATGAAGTACACGTGGGATTAGAAATGTTTCAAGTTATCCTTAACTCTAATCAGAAATACCTGTATTATTTTGAAATAACACTATCTGAAGCAATTTATTGAAATGAGTGCATCAATTGGGTCATTGGGCCATCATGATGACCTGGGAACACTTCAAAACTACCCAGCTGATTGTATCACTGATATTAATACTGAACTATACTGTGACTTGAAGCAATGCCAAGACCACCAATATGCATCATCCAAATCTGTTTGAGAATGGACTAACTAAAGAAATATAGGGTAAATTTCCAGGGGCACAATTACCTTGATAACTTTGAGAATGTGGTGAATTATACTCTTTATCATGTAAATAACCAAGAAGTTAACCTTGGATTAAATATTAAAATTAAGTCTGAGAACTCTTAATTTTTTAAATGAGGCACATATTAAAAAGGAAAAGTGCTTTTGAATTCCTAAGAATAGAAATGATAAGAAAGTAGAAAATAGGGCTATTCCAGTAACATAGTACTTTGTTATGAGAATATGGCTAAAGAAACTCAGTTTTCTTGCAATTATGGTGAAGAAAGCAATACAACAAACAAATGGTAAGCTAACAAAGAAATTGAAAAAAATATCCTAATAACTTTGGGAAAATATCAATATATCAAGGTTTGTATTTTAAGAATAGCAGTAAGAATAGAATAATAACTCCTTTGTTCATTAGAAATCAGAACACTCCCAAAATCCAGATGATCTGACAGAGCACACTAAGTGATTTGTAATAAACACTCATTTAGTCACTTATTTATATTCATTGATCCACTTAGAATACATTTGGGTTAACATTTAGTGAGCACATGTACACCTGTGCTAGATGCTGGAGATGAAATGATTCCAACCAGGTCACTACCCTCAAGGTATATTATATTTTAGTGGGGGTCCCAGAAATGTAACCGAGTAATTATGATACACAATTACCATCGTTTTAAATGGGAGGTGAATAACTTTGCCTAAGGGAATCAGTAAAAGCATTTTGGAGGTTGACATCCTAGCTAGGCTCTGACAGGTGAGTGGGTTGGGGAGAGGGGGTGGAAGTGGTTGGGGAAGGTGTTCACCAGATGGGTTAGGTTAGAAAGAAGGTTATTTCAGACAGAATATAAAAGAATATGGACTCTTTTGGAAATAACAGCAGTACTGTTTATAGACTCAGGGAATAAGAACATTAGGAGAGGTTAGAAGTTGGTGTGGGAATAATCTTTAAAGGCCTTGTTGCTGGGCTAAAGGTTGTCAGCCTTTAAATACGAAACAATAAGCAAAATAGCTATTTCTTTCAAGAGTGAGAGAAAGAATATCATAATCAGGTATTTGTTTTAAAGCAAGTCTGACCAAAGAGTTGAGACTCAGTTAGAGTTGGAAAAGACAGGGGAAAGAGAAAATTGCTAAACCCAGTAATAGGATAAAATGCTACATAACAGATAATATATGAACCTAATCAGTATGCAATGGGACAATTATTTCTTCAAATTCCTCCTGGACCGCTTGACTAGTTTCAAGGACCAAATATTATTTGAGTGTTTAAAATTATTGGATCAAAAAATCTAATTAATTAAAGATAATGATAGCTTAAAAGAAAATTCTTTAGATAAAAATAAATTGAATGTATTAAGTCATAATTCATTGTTAAAGATATTAATGAGATAAGTAATGAGACCATAGATAATAACAGAATACTTCAATTCAGCAGGGAAAATATGAAAATACTTGTATTTTTTTGATTCAGCAGACTTTACTTATTCAAAAAACTTAATTCTTCTCTTGTATTTGGAACATACAACTTTGTATAAACCCAAAGAGGTAAAATATTTACATAAAAGTAAAAGTTACTGTATGTAAAGACAATAAATTCAAAACAAGAATTCTAAAATTTATTTTCTTTGGAGGTTCCTTCATGGGAAATGGATTCATGGATTATACCACTTGAAGAGAGTCAGTAGCTAAACTAAGTTAGTGAGAGTCTCTTGACAATGAACTTGAAATTGGTATATGAAAACACTACCTAGCCAATCAGAAGTACTAAAGCTATAATAAGTAGAAGGATGGGGTTGCCCTTTGTGTTTCGAATATATGGCAATGAGGGAAGTCAGTTGAAATAGAGGAAAAAATGAAAGCAGACATCTAGATAGAAACAAGAGGTCATGGGCTACCCATAGAGAAAAAAATGAAAAAAAAAAAAAAACATGTAAAAGCTTAGTTGCTGACTACTTTCTATATACTGGGATATAAATTCATTGCTAGCTAAGACAGGTAAATAGACTATAGACATGGCTATCTAGAGATAGGCATCTATCTCTATGTAGATACATATTCAGATGGCTTTCCCATGGATTCTGCATGATTCCCTTGTATCTTTACAATATTCTTTAAATTTTTGTTCAACATTGTTTCAGTGGGTTTATCTTTGAAGTCAAATAATTGCTAACCAAGACATATGTTTTCTGTATTAGCAACAAAATTGGGCAAGAAATTCCAGTGTCCTTGGGCAAGAAACTATTCTGAAACTAAGCATACCAATGTATTAAAAATATGCAACCTTTAAGAGTTTGTTTCTATTTTGTTTATTCATTTGTTTTGTTTCATTATCTTCCACATATGAATAAAATTATAGGGTATTTTCCTTTCTCCGTCTAACTTATTTCACTTAGCATAATACCCTCTAGGTCCATCCATGTTGTTGCAAATGGCAAGATTTCATCTTTTTTATAGCTGAGTAGTAAACTAGACTTTTGGTTGATTATAATGCAGTATATACAGATGTCTAGTAATAATGCTGTACACCTGAAGCCTATATAATGTTATAAACCAATGTTACTTCAATAAAAAGATTAAATATGCAATTTAACTCTTCTAGCCCTAGTCCTAAAAAGAATTATTTCATTTTAATTTAATTTTTATTTTACTACCTATACCTCTCAGCCCCCTTTTGACTCTGTTTCCCTGCTCCCTCCTTCTCAACCTCAGAAACCTCCCTTTATTATTGAGGTGCTAGTTTTTATAAATATTTTGCTCTGTTGAATCATCTGCTAGATAAACATCTAATATTTGTCATTATCATAATGACTTGCTTTGTTACACAAAATTCCCTTAAATTCCTTTTAATTTTCTTGTAAATGGCAGCATTTCATCTTTCCTTATGACTGAATAATATTTCATTGTGTGGATATACCACATCTTCTTAATCCAATCCTCTATCAGTGGACACAGGCAGTTTCCATGTCCTTTCTAGTGTAAAAAATTCTGCAATAAATGTATAGCATATATTTTTTTGAGCTGATGTTTTTATGTCTTTTTCTTGTAAATGTCCCAAAGCAAGATTGCTGCATCATACATTTCCATTTTTAGTTTTTAAAGGCAAATCCAGCCTGATTTCTAAATGTCTGTACCAGTTTATGTATTCACCAATAATGTAATATGGTTTCTTTTTCTCTGCATCCTCTCCAGCACTTATTGTTGGTAAATGTATGAATTTTTAATGTAATTCCTAGATTTATTAACTACAAGAGTGTCTTGATTCTTTTAATGGATATTTTGTGTTTTTGTGGCATTTTATAACACTCTGGGGGGCTTTTCCACAGATATCTTCTAGGGCCTCAGTTTAGAGCTAAAATATGCCTTTCTTAAGTGAGAAAAGCTATTGAATGTCTGGATCTAATCAGGGCTTACTTCTCTAGAGTACAAGGGGTAACTGCCATTAGTATATCCTACTTCCCTTGCCTCAGGATATATCAATAGATCTCTACCCAGGCTTTCAGGGGGTATTATCTTTGAAGATAGGAACAGAGATGGAAAGTAGGCAGGCAGATGGATCATTTTATGCTACCAATAGTGAAAAATAATGTTACCATGCACTAACATTAAAAAATGCCTGTTTTTCTCAATTCCTATCACTTTTTAGTAGCATTTTCCTAGTATTTAATATCCCTAACACACCTTGGGATTAGAGGTATATATGGATGGGTGAGTTTGTGTGGATGACTGAATAAAACGTTAAGCTGTTGAAGAGCAGTACTACATCTTTCATATGAACTTACTCACTGCAATTTATTAAATAAGTGGGAGGTCTAACAGTTACCCACAAAGACTTAAAAATCTCCCTCCAACCCCTCATACAAATATAGAGCTGACACCAATGACTTCTTACCCACCAGTAAGCCTCAAACAAAATTTCTCTCAACCACTGTAGACAGAGCAAGGATCCCCTGCTTGTAATTGCAGGAAGGAGACAAGGGAGCCAGAAATAAGCCAAATACAGACGATGAAGAACTGTCTTCTTCAATCAGTCCTAACAGAGATTTGTATTTATTGCTTGTTATAAAAACTTTATTACCCTTTTTATAACTCTAGCTGTCCAGTGTTTGATTTAACCAGAAAACATGCTAGTAATTTGCTCTTCAGTACGTACATATTTTTCAAGATCTAGAAGTTATTGTCATAGCTATCCTGTCCTTTCCTTACATGAATCAGTACTTTAAATGAAAAGTGCAGGTCAGACATAAGATACTGAGAAACCGCCTCTGTCAGGCAAGAAAGTATACTGCTAGATTAATTTTAGATAGCTTGCCACTGGGAAAATTATCTGAGTTGAATGTGAAGTATATTGCAATTTTCTAAATGCAAAATTACCATGAGTTACAAAACTTATACGGAATATGCCACTTATTTAAGTAACAAAAATTGAGAGTCATGTAGATACTGATTTTACTGCGTGCTTAGAGGAATGTGTAGTAGTGGGTTTCACATAGACATTCATACAAGAAAACCTCCATCTTCCCTTCCTTCTTTCTCCTCCATTCATTTATATTATATATCTTCCTGAGGCCTCAATCCTCAAGATTTCACTTTGGCTTTGATTTAGTAATGATAGTAAGGCATATGCTTTATTAGGTGCTACTGCATGTTTGTATCCCCAAATGATGGCTCGATTTAGTATTGCTCCAGAGAAACATTAATTATTTATAATTATGGGATTTGATTCACTCTGAGAGAAGCAATTAGAGCATTTAAATGTAATAGAAAAATAAGCAATACTTAGTAAGCTCTACTGTGTGCTTTTCTCCCCAATTTTATCTAAAATTGAGATTCTAACAAAAACTTTCCTGTTCTAAAAAAATGTCCATTATTCCAAATGGGATTAAATTAGCTGTGTTCTTAGTGAGTGTGCTGCTGCTTAGGAAACCCTTTGGGGTCTGGGGAGGGGACTAATGGGAAACTATAAAGCTCTTGGTATAAACAGAAGTGTAAATCATTCATGGGTTTAGTCAGTTCTAACCCCAAGAATGTATGGGCTTGGGAAAGGATTATCCAAACAATATTTCTTTTCCAGGCTTCTCTTCAGAGAAAACAGCTGGCTTGGATTAAAAGAAATGGATTTCAAAAAGAACTAAATAGAAATGTTTTGAGCACCTTACCAGACTCAGGTGAGAGAGAGGGAAAAGGAATGCATTTCACTATGTCCCTTTATTTCTTTCCCTTTTACTCTCCTGGAGGAAAGATGATAAAAATATATTACTTAGATTACTTTAGCTATTGAATTACAGATTTTTAGCCCAATAATATATGACAGATTTACAAGACTCCGGTGAAAGATAAAGCTACCCTTCTCTTACCCAACTATTCTGAAACCATGGCCTGTATAGAAAAGGCATACCAAACAAATAATTTGATAAGATTACGCCAAAATGCCAATTTGGTACGTAGGTAGTCCTCATATATTTATTACATACTGACTCCATCTAGGAATGTTGCACCAAATAACAGGCTTTTCTAAGCCCAGTTTGCCACCCTTTGTGCAGTGAATGTCTAGAACTGCCAACCAGCAGAGCTAGTAGTTTAAACTACACATAAGTTTAAAACGCAGTCATAAGTAGAAGAGGTGAAAGGTGCTAAGGAAAAAACATCTGCTTTAACGGTCTGGAAGAATTTATAACAACTGACAAGATTCAATTTCTCCACACCTTCAGATGCCTTGAGGCAATACCATAGTTTAGAGCTCATTTTGTTTGGAATATAAGGAGATTATTTTTAGATGGATTTTCAAAAGCAGGCCTGATACTATATTCTTGTATTCCTGCAACTGTGAAGTAATGGAATTTCAGAATCTGGACATTGTACATAGCTCTTTCTCAGCCGTACTTCTCAGACATTCAGCACCACGTTGTTAATCGCACTTCCTCTCTTCTGCTTTCAATTAGCACAAGTTACTGGGGCTGATGTTTCTGGAAAGAGACACCTTATTAAATTCAATGTAGTTGCAGCTGTAGCTCTTCATAAAACTGCAAATCGGTCTGCTGAGGTTGTATAGTGATAATCGGAGATATTTTTAAAGAAGTTTAGCTTCCTACTATGTCTGCAACTATTTAATCAATTTAACAGGGGCTCCAAAGAATAAATTTTAAAAGGTTCAAGCCATTTCCTATCTCCATGGCAGTCAAGGACACATCCCAGTCTCCATCACTCTGCACCTAACAAAAAAGAGCTTTGGGATTTGCGTTTAAGCCCTGGATTTACAATGCACTGATGTTTGTTATACTTATTAATGACAAAGCTGAGTGATTTAATATGCTATGGTATAACATTTAATTTTATGAACACTTGAAGTTTTGCTTCCAAAAATAACATGACAGGTGGATCCTTGTCTGAGATCTGAAGGAAGCGGAGAGCTGGATGGAGATAATTGTCCTGCTTGGAATTAGCAGATATCTTTCAGCTGTTTTCAGTGCTCCTTATCTCTAACAAGCCCACAGCACAGACCAAATATATTTATCTGTCAACTGCTCATCAAAACAAACACCAGAAAAGAGAAGGACAAAAACTCTGTATGTATCTGTTTTCTAAAAAAAATAAAATAAAATAAAAACAACTCCTAAGTGCATCTCTTATCTGCCTAGAAAAAGGATTCTTTCAGTGAATAGACAAACTTCAAGTTCCAGGAGAGTGTGATTCATACCAACCAGCAGTAATTATTAAGGCAGTGTTTCTTAACTAGTAGAGCAAATCAAAATCATTCACAGGTCTTTCGAAAACACATCTCCATTAAGTCCCCACCCCAAAGTGGTGGTCATGGTGTCTAATTGTTGTTACACATACCTACAGGTGGTTCTTATGCACTCTACTACTCATTTGTTTGTACTATGCTTATTTATACAAGAATTATGATTTTTAGTAGTATATTTACCTTAATGTTTTGCTATTACACACAACTAGGTCTAGTTTTATTCTGTGTTTAATGCCATCTAGTCCTAACCCGCTCAGAATGAGCCAACAAAATGTTCAAAGTGAAAGTTCTTGGTCAAGCAAATCTGTTATGGTAAATCCCAACAACATTGCAATGTCAGGGCATAGAATTTAACAGAATCCACAAGCGAGTTTCTACAACAAGATGCATCCGGCTGAGATAAATCAGAACCAAGGACAGCACCAAGCAAAGCAGGGAACTTTGAATTCCAATGGACTGCTTTGGTTTTCAGTCCAAGCCATTCAAAATTACTGAGTCAGGCCTGATTCCAACAATTCTTCAGATCTTGGTGATTCTAAATCGGAAGTATTTATTATCATATGTGGAGCTTTTTAAACCAACTCACACGCCCTATCTCATATCCTTTAATTCTGAAACTCTGGGTCACATACAAGGACAAGTGTATATTTTATAAATCTCTACAGTTGCATCAGTTGTGTGCCACTGATTAAGAAGCACTTAATTCTGTGATTCATCAAAATCACCTAGAAAACTTGTTAAACTTGGATTTCTGAACCTTACCTCCAGAGCTTCTGACTCAGAGATATGAGGTGAGAGTTAAGAATATGCATTTCTAATAAGTTCCTGGTTGATTGTGATGCTAGTAGTTTGGGGAGTATATTTTGGAAACCATTGACATCAATAATAATAATAAATTACCTCAATCCAAATTCCAAATAGAATTATCTGACTCATTTGCCAAGGAGATCTTTGTTAGGAATCCAAAGGTAAAATCATATTATCTGAGTAACTTTGTGATGAATCTGGAAGAATTCTGGGGTCTTTAGAGACCTTAAGCCCCTCATCATTTGATTGCTAATCTGATGTTCCCGTCATTTTTTAACACTAATCTATTGTTAAGAGGCCTTATTTCCCAGTAATGCAGAATATGACCTTGTTTGAAAGTAACATTTTTGCAGAGTCAATCAAGTTAAAATGAGCTCAGTATGATGGACCCTAATCCTTATAACCGGAAGTGGGGAGGATTTGGACAAAGTGATAAAGACAGAGAGAAAATGACGTTTGGACATACGTGGAGAGCACAGCCATCTGACTGGTGTGATATATCTACAAGCTAAGGAATGTTAAGGATCACTACCAAATACCAGAATAGAGGCATGAAGTCAAAGAAAGATTCTATTCTAAAAATGTCAGGACATTTTCATTTCAAACTTCTAATCTCCAGACAAGCGAGATAATAAATTTATTTTGCTTTAAACCACCCAGTTGTTTGATATATTGTTATAATAGCCCTAGTAAGCTAAACAGTAAGAAAATAAATATTCCTTAGTAGTGCATAGTAGTTTACAAATTAGTCATATTACCATTTCAATCTATGTACCTGAGTGAGACATTTTGGTAATATTCTTATTTTACAAATGAGGAAATGAGGTTTAGTAAAGTTGAATAAATTGACATCATCATAAAAATATAGTCAAGCAGCTACAAGATTAAGATACCTGTACTCCTTATCCTTTACACTTTTTAGATTTGCAATTATTTTCCAATTAAAAGGAGAAAACACTTGCAACTATGACATAAATGACTCCATAAAATAGAAATTTCAATGTTTATAGTTTTGATCTAAAGCCATTAACAACAAAAGTAGGCATGCTTCCATTGGAAGTGGTATGGGTTTGCAGCCCAAAGGTTCAAGTCTTATCTTTGGATTCAAATCTCATTTTTGCTACTAATTATAGATATGATCATAAATAATTAACCTATTTGAGCCATTGTTTTCTTCTTGTTAAAACTCAACAAATTAATAATCACTACATTGGAGTGTTAGGGGATGTAAATGAGGCAGCATATATAAAATTCACAGCAGAGGCCTTACAGATGATTGTTATTTAATGTGTGTTAATTTCCTTGTTCTTCCTTTTGCCTTAGATCAGAGGAATAACACTGAAATAAAAAGCTTAAATTTCTGAACACAAGCTTAGGAAACAATTATTCATCTTCATATATGGACAAGTCAGCATTGACTATTCATTAGAATCATAGTTGACACAGAAACACCCTGGACATTTTAGTTTTGCATTCTTAGAGTCTGAGACAGAGCTAAGCAAGAGAAACTTTTCCACTTTTTGATTAGGAGACACTTAGAATTTGGTTGTTTTTTGACCTAGAAAACATGTTCTGGGCACAGTGTGGAACATAACAAGGAGAGTAGACTAACAGTCAAGATTTTGATGACATGGATTATTCTTGGATCCGTGTATAGCAGTAAGAAGTCATTGGTTGTAATAGTTCCATGGTGCTACCCCCAGAGTATAACATAAAAAAATAAAACAACTGAAGGTCAGAAAAATTGTCATCATTTATTTCCAGAACCAGACCCTCATTTGTGACCGCAGCCACAACGGAGCCTCATGTCACAGACCAAAAACTCCTGGGCTTCATTCTCTAAATCTCTACCACTTATCATAACAAAACAATGACCTTTTAATATTTAAAGAATATAATTGTTTGTAGTCAGGTAATTTGATGGCAGAGGACTCGACATTAAGTATTTCTAACAAATTGAGTTGAAACATTACATCTTTTAAAGTAAGTTAGTTTGTGAATATTGTATGTCCCAAACATTTTTTCCATTATAAGTGATCAGGCTATTAGAGATTAGAAAGTATTCTACCTGACAGTGGATGCTGACAGATTAATGCAGAAGAGGGAATTAAGGGTTTAAAAATAGCAGTCCACGGATCCAGGGATTGGTGCTTACTCTGTAGATGAAATGATTTCCATTAAGAACATTGGTGACTGGGTTGATCAGAAAGGGCATGACCAGCACTGGGAGACTGAATTTAAAAAAAAAAAAGAAGAGGGCCTCCCCTGGTGGTGCAGCAGTTGAGCGCTGGGCTGAAAAGCTGCCCCCAGCCTCTGCAGCTCCGGTTTGATCCCCGACCGCCAGCGAGGGTCCCACATGGCGCACAGACCTCTCCTGCCACCTGCTGCTCCCCTCAGTAATGTACTTGTCAGTCTGCCTGTTCTGTTCCCTGCTCTGGCTCTGGTGAATTCTCTCACCCTCTGGTGCTTCTGACTGTACCCAGTGCTTATATAAATAAATAAGTAAATCTTAAAAAAAAAATTAAAAAAAATGAATTTATGAGAAAAAAAAAAGAATTTAAATAGCTTTGTGTAGGGACAGGAAGACACGGAGCAGGATCTCTATGACCTGAGCTGATGGGGTAAAGGAAGAATCCTAGAGCCCCCAGTGGCTTTTTCAGGCTTTTATTGGGATTTACCAGATACACGCGAGGCAGGGGTGCTGGGGGGCTGGGAGGCTGGCAGGCCTCCCAGTCCCCAGCAAGTCTTCACTCTGTCTGGGCTCTCCAGCCTTCTCTGGTTCTGTCTGCTTCTCTCAGGCTTCTTCTTGTGGTTCTTCTCTCTTGGCATCCCCATGATACTGCCCTTAAAAGCCCAACCTTAGCCCAGGTATACCCACTTGAGCATGCCCACACCCTGCTCCAGGTGCCTGCCATCAGGCATGTATTCAGGACCACAGGTATCCATTATCAATCCTAATGCTGGGAGGGCAGAAAAGCCTGATACTTTTTTACCTTACCCTACAATTTGATTTTGATATACTGCTCTCAAAAGATCACCAGCATAAACTCCAGGCAGAGAAAAATTCTAGTTACTGAAACCAGCAAAAACAACATAAGACTCATAGGACCTGAATGCTTCATAATATTTACTTCATTTTTTCTAGTGTTTGGTTGTCTTTTAAGGTGAAAATTAAATGTCTTCTCTTTCCTGAATCTCCTCTCTTTGTTTTACCCTTTTTTGATGAATTATTTCATCTTTAAAATGCATTTATTCATTATATCTATTGATCATTCCAATAACAACTTACTGAAAATAAGCACTAAAAATTGGTTATTGCAAATATGTGGGAAATAAAAGCAGATATAAAGGAAGAAGTAAAATGCATCATAATCCTGCCAATGAGAAAGAATGCATGGAAAACAAGCATATGAAGTTCACTGTCTACATATATTTTTATATACCAACTTTGGATAATAATATAGTTTTAATCTTTCTTCATTTAACATCACTACATATCATTATTTTCTTCCAAGTCATTTTGACATAGCAAGGAAATTGTCCAAATAATAGCTGTATCAAGATATTTAAGATACAATTCCCCAAAAGATAGGCATTTAAATTGTTTTAAATTTTGCACTAAATAGTGCTGTGCTAAAACATTCTTACACATGAATCTTTCTTAGAATCTCTGTGAAGCTCTTGATTAAGTGTGCCAAATGACCAGTTTTTAGGTGTTCTGGATACATATGCCAAGTTAGTTTTAAAAAGATGATACATATTTACATTTAAACTAGCAGAAGACTCTAAACAACTTTTTATAAATTCACACAGAGACACATCTATATGAAGCATAAAAATGCAGCTGCTATTGTATCTCATTTTTAAAAATAAGAACCTTTTTTGCAATATAAAGTTTCTTATTGTTTAGAAAGTCACAAAATTGTACAAGTGAAACAGAAAAAAAATGTTTTACCTACGAGAACCAAAGGTGTCAAGGAGCTGCTGCAGGTCAGACAACCAGCTAACGGCAGGGTCAGCCTCTTTAGTGCTCATTCTACGTCACTACACTTGTTGCGTTGGCAACACCACACTGATAGAGGAATGGGAGTCGTCAGCAGGCTGCACAATGCAGGCTGCTGCTAGAGAGCAAGATCCTGGCCTTTTTATTGATAGAATAATCATAGGCATCAGTTGTGAGGGGAAGGAAAAAACTGAGAAAATGGGAAGTGTGAAACTAGAAAATGTGCTGTCATCTATAGTTTCAGAGATTTTGAGTCTACCCTCCAGTCATTTCTCATCGGCTTGATGACCTGGTATTATAATTGAGATCAAGTCCTAGATCCCCAGCCAGTGTTTCAATCTTAGCAACAAGGCTTTCCACTGATCAGCTTCTGGGGTCCCTTGTCATACATGAGCCTCAGCCCCCCAGGCATTCACAGTCATACCTCATGATGCAGACCCTTCCCAGGGTGATCAAGCTTTCTGCTCTTGATTGATTTGAAAGGCACTTTGCAGGGTTGGGCTCCTATAACTGATTGACCAGGCAGTTCTGACCTTGCTTAGGAATACAGAACCGTAGGTTAAAAAAAATGGTGGCCAAACAAGCTGCTTAGAATTAGCAGACTGTAGGGTAAGGTAAAAGTGTCAGCCTTTTCTGCCCGACCGCCATGAAGATAGATGATGGAACCCTGTGGTCCCGAACACATGCCTGATGGCGGGCACTTGAGTAGGGTGTAGATGGGATTCACCTATGCTGAGAGAGTGGGCTTATAAGGGCGTCCAGCAGAAAGACGCCAGCAGGAGAACGAACGGTAGACCCAAGAGCTGAACCGCGAAAGGAGCAGAGAAGAAATGGCCACGAGAGAAGGCCGGAAAGCCCAGACAGAGTGAAGACTTGTTGGCCTCCCGGCCCCCAGCACCCCTGCCTGCTGTGTACCGGGTAAATCCCAATAAAAGCCTGCAAAAGCCACTGGGGGCTCCAGGACTCTCTCCTCCTTTACCCCATCTGCATAGAATCATAGAAAATCTGCTCCGTGTCCTGTCCTGCCCCTGTACATGGACCCACACACAACAAAACCCTCATGCCTTGAAAAGTCCATAAAAAGCAAGAATGTTATAATTAGCATTATTTTAACTCCTTCCAAATGAAAATCTATGTCTAAATTGTCACATGACATCATTTTTACTCATATGACACGTGTAGCCAACAAAATACAGAAACTAAAAGATAGAGTGTGTGTTTCTTCATTAAAAAGTACTTGACTCAAGCAATGTCTTTAGTTTTAGGAACAGAACGTAATTCCTAAACAGTCAGAGAAGGTGGGGTAATCAAGAAAAACAACTCAGACCTGTTACAGGGACATGATTTCCTGATAGCTCAGCAGCTACACTCTGAATTCCCCACTGTCTGCCAACCAGTACCTGCTTCCCAGGGCTGTTTCTTGCCCAACACTGAGTATGGCAAAAAGCTAAGCTTCCATTGAGGTGAGAGACTCTTCTAATGGGTGACATTGGCTTGAGAATTCTTCTTTTCCTCATTAATTCCTCCTTGAAACTGTGCTGTCTTCCAAGATACTTCCTTCTCCAGTTCTCCTTCCAGCTAGTTCTCCTGTAGCAGGTAGCAATTCTGCGTCATGGTATCCACACTCCCTGTGTTCTCCTTCTCCCTTGCTCAGCTTGCCTGTTCTTTTTCACACCTAATCCCATTTTAGAATCTGCCCCTTGGTGGATCTAAGACAGAAGACAGAGTATAAAGAGCTAATGGATCCATTCATAGACTGGGGCTTTCCATGCATAGAAATAAATAATGCCATTTAATTATTTAAAGAAGTTCCACTGATGATGGGGCAAACTGATTGTTGACCCTGGAAATGGGTTTGGTGTTCCAGAAATGTATTTACAAAGTCTATGACAGCATTTTTTTTTCTAATTTAGAATAAAAAGGTAAATATTGGGTGGTTTCACTTATATCTGGAATATAGAGAAACCAAGCAAAATGTCAAATAAAAATGGAACAAAATTTGCAAGCTGACCATAGATCAGACCATAGATCAGACCTCCCATAAAGCATGGGAGGGGAGAGAAGAGCACAAGGGACTTTGGTGATGGTTCACGGGTGTTACAGTGGTGGGGAAGCTACAGGAAATATACCTCAGGGGAGAAACGAACTACTGTACAAAAATCAACAATGTTGCAAGAAAATAAATTAAATATTTAATAAAAAGTAACAACTGGGCATTGAAATTTTCAAAAATACATTTTACAATAGTGTTAAAAATGCAATATTTAATGGGAAATCTATGTGTGAGTAAAAACTATAAAATTTTAAAGAGAAAAATTACAGACATAAATGGAGAGATAAATTTTGTTGATGGACTATGTGACTCAAATTTGTTAGGGTTGCAATTTTCCCATATAGAAATGAAATGCAATCATCACAAAATCCCATTAGATTTTTGTATAAATTAAGCAAACTAACTTAAAATGCTAGTCTATATAATGGCCAACAATTTAAAAAAATAAAGAACCCTCGCAATTGTATATTAAGGCAAAATACAATAAGATGGACAAATGTTTGATCAGATATTTCTCAAAAAAAATAAATAAATAAATAAGAGGGTCCTCCCCGGTGGCGCAGCAGGTTGAACGCAGTACTCTGAAGCTGTCCACGGCCTCTGCAGTGCTGGTTCCATTCCCAGCAGGCCAGGGAGAAGCCCACATGGCCAAGCAGACTTCTCCTGCCTCGCCCGCAGCTCCCTCAGCAGTGCTTTTGGTCCGTCTGCCTGTTCTGCTCCCCGCTCTGTCTCTGGTGAATCCTTTCACTCTCCTGCGACTCCGGTGTGTACCCCAGCTCTTGTATAAATAAAAAAATAAATCTAAAAAAAAAAGACATGAATTTAGTAACCTGCCTAAAAAGAATGACTGATGTAATTATCCAAGGATTCAAAGCTCCCCATCACAAACACACTGGTCGCTTTTTCTGAAAATTCACGGAGTGCAAAAGAAGTAGCCACAATGTAGAAAAAGTGTCAAATTTCTCACCTTTCAGTGAGTTGGAGGTGGGGAAGCCATGTAAAGATCTGGATTCTGATCCAATGACTCCCACCTTCTCTGTTGTCTGGATTCTCACATTCCTGAGTTCTAACCCATTTCTAATTTTTATTCTTAAAATCAAGTTAACCTCTGACCAGGTATTTCTAGAAACACAACTGCTAAGAGTAGAACATATTAGGGAGATGAAAAAATAGAATTTTAGAAAGCCAATGTAGAACTGATGAGTAATAAAGATGGATATTTAATAGGATTCCAAATCAGACACACATAATTTCCTTGTCTGAAGAACATGCCTATGTTCTTGTTTATGATATATAAGCATAAACAGAAAAAATAAATGCCTGGTTATATTGATATAAGTATATATAAATATTTAGAGGTCTATGTTTATATTGAAAGGAAATATATCTTCTAATATATTGCACAAGATTTATTTAGTCTCCCCAGTCACCTGAATAAAGGAATTAAGTTTCCCTTAAAATTTCATTTTATTTGTGGAAATAGTATACCAATTCAAGTTTATACAAATTTTGAATGGAATAAATCAGTATTTACAACTTTTTGAATTTATTCTTTTAACACTATTTCTATTCTATAAAAAGAAATTCTACACATCCTATGTATGGAAGTCATTAGGAATATAAAACGGTAAAATGAAAAATATTTGGTTTCTTTTGAAATTTCCTAGGTGACAAATAAAACATAAAAAAACAATTTTTAAAAATACAGGGTTTTCAGGTACAATGTAAGGAAAAACATGAATAGTAGATCAAGACTGAAAAATCCCCAAGAACATGGATCACTTTTAATTAAAAAGAGTCATAGATTATTGCAATCGTCATATGACGCTTGGTTTACGGGGAATATTATGCTATCAATCAGCAGTAAATTACAGTGGTTAAGAGGGTTCAATTCAAACCACTTACATCCAAATCCTGCTTGGCCATTGAGTGCTGATGTCCTTGGGTGGGTTTTAACCCTCTGATCTTCAGGAGCTTCCTAGGGTTTTGACTTCAATATGAAAACATACATGTAAAGTGATTACCATAAAACTTAATATAATCAACACTTGTTAAATATAACTTATTATTGTAATAGTAGAGTTATCATTAATTATTGATTTTATTATAAATAGTAATACATAATTTATAAATTGATAGAAATGACAAAATAAAATAAAAAATAATGAGACTCATGCATTTCACAATTATTTTAGGAAAAGTAATCAAAAAGCATTCCAGGTTTTCTACTGTAGCAAATGATTTGTACTGTAGATCTATACACTATATTGTAACAATTTAAATTGCATAAAGGATGATTTTTTTTCAAGGAGTATAATTAGTTCTATATGTTACCAAATCATCAGGAGGTGTAGAAAAGAATAATCTAAGAAGTAAGATACAGAAAAGGAATCTTCCATATAGTAGGTATTGTGGTACCTGAAATCAGAGGGTTAGACCAGATTACCACCTATATAGTATATTTATTTTTAATACCAAGGTCTTTAGCAATAATTTGTGTCTCTTGGGGGATAAAATCCTGCCAAATGGCTTCAAAGCTGCAATTATAATGCCTCCACACGAGACAAAGGTGGCAGATTGGAGTGTGAAATTTGCTTAGGAGATCTCCTGTCAATCTACTCTTGATAATGCTCTGGCAAGAATCTCTCTCAACTGGCTGCTTCCTCATGTGCTAAAATGCACTTCTACCAAAGAGCCCGCATGGCTGCAGAGGAGGAAGTGTTGCGGTGAACTTGATCTTTACTCTTCACAAGCTCCGGGAAAAGGCATGCGAAAAGTGCCATCTGCAGTATGTGGCTCTTTCTGATCTAATGCAGACCTTTAACAGTATTAATAGAAGAGTGTTGCAACAACTTCTCAGAAAATATAGATAACCAGAATTTTTGGATGCCCTTGTTTAATCCACCACTGCCATCTCTATATGAATCAATCAGGGTAGTCTCCAGTAATAGCATTTCCAGGTTATGTCACAAGTGCAAAGGAGGGAGAATAGTAGATGATCAGCAAGAAAATGCTGTGAGTCTGGCCTCTATTCATATCTTCCTATCTGGTCTCTGGGGATGTTATTATTAAAACCATTCAGAGACTTTCAGATATATCTTTAGCGCTCTATAAAATTTTTTGGATGGGTGAAAGATTAGTGAGGGGTCAAGAGTAGTACTAGAACTTGGGCCAACAGAATTGTACATTTTTTTTGGACAGGTAATTTTTGACCATGTGTCGAGAAAGCAACAGTTTCCTAAAGAGCCACTTTATCTAAATTAAACATCATGACAGGCCAATAATTAATTGGGCATTCAAATTGCATTCTGCCAGGACAATAGTTGTGGAATTTATCCTCCTACCTGTCTGCTAGCAATTAGGGATTAATAGGAGGCTAAGGAAGAAAATAAATTTAATGTGGATTCATTGGTCATTTTTCCTAGACTACAGTTTATTTGTTCCACCTGGAAATTTAGGCCCCTAATTGCTGAACTATTCATTTTCTAAGAGATCTTGGACACATTTCCAATGCCACAGCAATAGAAATTCTTGGGAATTCACATAATGACATTTTGTTAGCAGGGTTTTTCAGAGAAACTTAAAAACAAACACGATATATGGAGGAGCATAATAATGAGGTGCTAATGAGAAGTCTGGGACAATAACACCCTAGAATGTGACATGTGGGATAATGAGGAAATAAACTTATTAACCAAGTTCACTGCTAACAAAGTTCCAAGTTCTCTGTGTGCTTGTCAATTCAATAGAGAATAGCAGGGTCTTCTGGTGGCGTGTGGGAGTACAAGGTTGAAAGGAAGGGATGGAAAGGCCAGAAGAAGAAGGTAGAGATGGACCTCAAAGGAAATATTTATGCATCGACTGCGCAGGAAAAAAAATTCAAAAGGAATTTCAAGTGAGAAATACCTGAGTTAGAAAGGTAAGAATTCCATAGAGCAAAAGTCTTTTTAAAAGGAATCAAACATGTGCCCCATGTTCATGGCAGCATGATTCACAGTAAACAAAAGGTAGAAACAATCCAACTGTCCATCAATAGATGAAGGGACAAACCAAATGTGATTTATGCATACAATGGAGTATTATTTAGCCTTGAAAAAGAATGACATTTTAACACAGGCTACAACATGGATGAACATTGTAAACATTGTGCTAGGTGAAACAAATCTGACAAAAACCCAAATATTATATATCACTCTTACGAGGCACCTAGAATAGTCATATTTGTAGAGACAGAAAGCAGAATGATATTTATGAAGGGATGGGGTTTGGAGGAGTGCATGGGAGTTAGTCATATAATGGGTACAGAGTTTCAGTTTCAGAAGATGAAAACATCCTGGTAATGAATGGTGATGATGATTGCACAACAATTAAATATACTTAATGCCACATTATATGTATTCAAAAATAAATGTCAAATTTTGTCATATGTATTTTACCACAATAAAAATGTGACCAAATAAATATTTAAAAGAATTTCCTCAAATTGCCATAAAAACTTAGTGAAAATGGAATCTTTCAGGAGTTATTCTAGTACTAGTTTGCATAGAAAGTAACCACATTTGGTGATATTTTTAACAAGACAAAAAAAAGCTAGGGAAAAGTTTTTTAAAAAAAACAAATGTGCTGAATTCCTTTTGAATTTTTGAGATAACTTGTTTATTGATGAAACTAACAGAGAGGGCTATCAAAATACCTGATCCTTTCCAGGAATTATTCAAATACATATTTGGTGATGGGGTAAATGTGCATAAACTTTTACTGGAAATAAACAGCCCTTCTGTTATCTTTGCTACTGCTTCTGTTAATTTGTATCCTAGACATTTTCACCATCAATTATAAGTCCTTGAGGAGAAGGCTAATTATATTACTGTTAAAACAGAGTTTTAATATCTGTGTGCTTCTTTATAACACTAGTTTTGTAAACCATCACCAAGTCATTGAACATCATTAAATGCTCATTCTGCGTCTGTAAAATGAACTGTGATAAGGATTAAAGTATATGACAGGTGCCTGTTAAAGCATGTAAAGTAATAATAGCAGTTTTTCTTTCCTTCCCTTTTTCTAACTACATTAAATTTTCTTATAAAATGTTTCCCTAAATTCCACCTTGTCATATTCTGGGATATAAATTATCATCTTTCTGTTCTTTCTAAAAATTCTCTAAATAACTTCTATCATTGAGAGTCTCTTCACCCCACCGACTCTGTTTCAGCTCTCACCTGAGAAAAGCTCTCTGCTGCCTACACTTGTTAATTGTTCTCTCTCCCTATGCATAGGCTTACACTGATAATTAAATTTAGATTGTCACACATGACAAGAACCTAACTTATAGCAAAGTTTAATTCTTCTCTTATATACCATCAATACTCATGAATAAATCCAATTCTAGAGGTAGAACACAAATAAGATTCCAAGGTCAAGACAAAAAGATACTTAAAGCCATTTGAAGTAGAAAGACAAATTGTTGTCAATGATTTTCACTATTTCAACTACAGTATCATTGAATTTAGTAGATGTAGTCTTTTTTAATGTCTGGGAAAGAATTTAAAGCAAAGAAAGAAGTTCAACAGGTTGCACAGTAAGAACATTGGCAGAATCACTGCATCACAGTGACAGAAAACAGACTGGCATCATATACTAATGCATTTTGTCCAGTAAGAAAAGGTAGTTAACCCAGAAAAAGAGAAACAAAGTTGTACTTATTTACTTTTCTCTTAGGTATGCTGTGCTGAATTGTGGAGTTATAGAGGATCTAGCCCAGTTTTATAATTCAATTACCTAAGCTTTATAAACAAATGCCCTAAACTAAATGAGCTAAAATGTATATTTTACATTTTTTGAAACAAAATGGTTGAACAACTAAGCACAAAATATGCAATTATCATGATACACATTATCAAGGAATAATTTTTTCATTTCTATATTTCTGTACTCTGATACAGACCTGAGGCCATACTTCTCAAAAATCATGGTCCATGTTCCCATTCCTGATAGATGTTCTCATCATGGAAATATATTAAAGATTTTCCTTTTCCTTTTAATTGGTTTTAGTTGATTTACATATATCAAATCACTAATATTTCCTGCCATGTAGATTTATTCCCATTTCTTTTGGTACCTCCCTCTCATCTCTCGCGGGTGGGAGATAGGACTTATTTGACTAGGGAATTTGGAGATGGGTCAGGCGTGCACATCTTAGCACTTCCTGCCTGCTTAGTCTTTGGGTCACAACTGCCACAGGAAGCAAGTTTTCTGCTCTACTTCTCCAATCTGCAAGGAGCACAGGAGAGGCCTCCTTCAAAGGAGACCATATGTCTTCAGTGCTACTTGTTCCTGAAAGACTGTATCTGATCATTTATACGAAGAAGTCTATTGTTGTCACAGCTTAAATTGCATTCTCCATCATTAGATTTATGAAAAATGATGGTTCTCCTTCTGATATACTTTTGTTTTACTGCTCAACTGGCTCAGTAAGCAGTCAGGAAAGGGCTAGCCCAACCCCTCAAAATTCCAATAGTCCTAAACTCCCAATTCATTTTTGTATCTTCCAAGTCAGGAGGGGAGAGTCATTAAAAGAGGTATTTTATGTGTGTGTGTGTGTGTGTGTCAAATGAATTTTAAAAGTTTTGAAACCAAAAGTGTTGCTTTGAGTAGGAAAAGAGTAGAAATTCACCTTTAACATCAAATCCATTAGGGTCATAAAATGTGATTTTAGGAATTCATTATCTTTCCTAAAGGAACCAATATATAAATATTTATTGAACAACTACTATGCACTATCCTGTTTGCAAAGTCCTTTAATTTGTTCTTTAATGACATGGGTTCCAAACATAGTTTTACTAGAAATTAATTTTATCTTTTTGAAAAATCTTTTAACTTTCAAAAAAAATCTGTCAAGTGTCTTTTTACCAATTAAATATCCAGTGATTATCAATTTTTCATTAAAACCCATTAGCAAAATTACCATGTTTTTAACAAGAAAATTTATTTCAGTTACAAGAGCTAAAAGGTTAGTCCTTTCTCTGATTCAGTGAACCCAGGAACTTGATTTGAAAGGCCAGAGTCACACAGGGAGACTGCCAACCACTCCGTGCATATTTATGGACTTGTTGTTCTTGTGGTAAGTACTCTCCTGACAACCAGTGCTAAATCTAATCAATCATCCCTTAAATACATCATAGTGTAGATTCACCTCACTCCTTCATTAGCATTCATTAGCAATTAATCAACGCAGCAGGAGTCTCTAGAAAGTTCAACAATCCATAAGGTACATTTACATTAAAGATGAGCAAACATGAGGACAGATAAAAAAGACACAAGAGATGAGCAGTGTCAAATCTGTGGGCAAAAACTAAAATCTGATTTGATCTTCAAAAAACAAAAATCAATAGAATTTGGTTATTCAACCTAAGACTTAAACTCTTGATTAACAAGCAGTAGCCTGCGTGACTCTGTGACAGTTGTCACAGACAGATTTGTGCTCCCATCAGCCTGCTGAGTACATTTGTTCCACTTCAAGTAAGCCTTATGTATTGTCATTATATCTTCAAAAGGAACGAAAGACGTTGTATCCAATTTTTTGCAATTGTGGGCAATAGCTTAATTCAGCCCTTAACTGTGTTCTTGCGGAGAGTTGAGGGTTATAATGGAAGCCTATTTCCCTGCAGGATGAAAAGGAATCCTGCTGTGGAGTATAATACCCTGAACCCATGGTTGAGAGCTGTATTGTGCCCACTGAAGTGTCTCTTCAAAAGGAGAAAAACAGGGAGGGGGGTGCTGGTCAGTATCAGGATAGGGTCAGGAATCATGAAGTCCTCTCCTGCCATTCCTCTGAGCTCTCAGCCAGCCTAGCCTCAGTTTTCCCATCAGAAAAAGAATCTCAGGAATTGCTTCTTGAGGGTAAAAAATTAATAATGCAAAAAAAATTCATTTTGCATGCACATAATTTTAATCCTTTGGTTTAATTATTCCAACTTACCATCTGATTTAAAAGTAATTCCAAATCACTATGCTCAGAAGAGAAATTTGCAATAGCTAGCTGATTTGTAGGTTTCAAAATAATATTAACTCACAGAAATATGGTGCCATAAAGGTAGTTACTACTGAAGTCATACTGAGTTAATAAAACTAATACCAACTTGGAATACAAATGCTAAATGACAACTGACATATTTTGGTATGGGATACATCTAATTTAGACATACAAAAATATGTGTGATTATAACAGGGTTACAAGCAATATTTACTTGGTCCACACAGGTTGAAGTCTTTGACTCAGGCCATGAATTGAAACCATTTTTCTCCAAACAAATACCTCAAACTTCAGTATAATCCAAACACCCCGCATCCGTAAACTTATCTCAGCAAGCATGAGCACCGAATTGCTACCACCAGGACTGCTTTATTTTGGGAGTAGTAAATGGCTTTCAAAGATGTTGGTCTCATACTGCAGTGGAAAGAAAGACCTAGATTTTTTTTCCTCTTCCCTTTAAAGAAAATTTTACAAATATTGCAGTTTGTTGGATTGGGCCAGTCTGGTTCTCCATGGTTATAATTCAAAATAAGAGTGAAGTAGCTGGCAGCCCAGCATGGCTCATCATTTGAGTTTCAGAATAGACTTCAAACTCTTATGAATCTCTACTACCTCTCTTACTGAGTTGCTCTGGGTGTTTTCTGAAAGCAGACCGTATTCTGGATTTATTTTGAAGAAAAAGAGTCTTTTTAAAATGCTATCTAAATAATTTATCTTTAAGTGTTTTTTTTCCTAGTAATTTTTGACAAGGTTTCAACTCATTTTTAGTGCGCATTGCAGAAGATGGTGGGGTTCTGCTTGGATGTATTTTTTTCTTATCCTGATTCTTCATTTTATCCTAGCAATTCATAGCACTAAAGGAAAACAATACAGTCTGGATAGCAACTGAATTAGCTGATAAAAGCATTAAATTAGAGACATGTTAAGATATCACTCAGGCCACTGACGAGTCTACAGTGCTCTACTTAAGCCCAGCAGTAGCGCACATCCTCAGCACCGCGGCCTCTGCCTGCAGCCATCCACAGTGACTGACAGGCTCACATCAAGAGGCATCAAGCCTTCATACATTTTTAAATACCCCAAATGATCCTAATGGAGAATTTAAAACAATTTGGGAATTCGATATTAGGGAAATGCATTCAAATGCAAGATCAGACAAACATATTAGCCAATACTCAAAGTATTAATGGACCTTAGAACTAAATCTATCCAGTTGAAGATAATTCATAAGGCCTTCTGGACACCAGGGATGGTCTTTCAGATGGGGGTAGAGAGGACACAGTCAGGAAATGGGAATAAAATGTGAATAAGATGGGGAGGGGGATGCAGGTCAGCGCCACTGAGAGAGATGCAGACAGAGAGTAAGTGATTGGTTTTCTATCTTCTGTTTTTCAGACAAACTGAATCATGCATTATGCCACTTTCCTGCCATTCAGCAAGGTAAGTTAGCATTTACAGCCTCATAAAGTCATGAGTTTAAAAATTAACAAAATAGGAAAGTTTTCTTGTGGTCACTGTGTTTATAATTATACAGCGAGGAGCTACCTTGTTACTCCAGAGGTAAATATTCCCAAAACACAGAACAGAAATGCTGAATCTCATTTCTAATGAAGTTAGGGAAGAAAAAAAAACGTTTTTTATACCAGTGTGATTTTTAGACACATTAATTCCTCTCTCTGCTTCAGTTTTCTCACATATAAAACAAAGGTAATAATAGTACCATTCTCTCGGGGTGGTTGTGAAGGTTATGGGACTTGGTTTTTGTAAAGGACCTGCTAGAGTCTGGCCTGCTATAGTCTGGCATAGTAAACAATGAATGTGACAGTATTTCTAGTTGTTTATTCAATAAAATAAACAAAGGATTCTCCTTATTTCCATGTTTTACAATGTTTCAATATACATGGATTTAATATACATGCTTAATATGCATGGTTTATTAAAGCAGTGAACCACAGAAGTACCCCCAACTTTCTTGGTTATCTGATATATTCTCAAAAGGACTTTGGGAGAGCAATACAACTAATGAAACTCTGACAAAACTGTAGTAAGTAAAATGTGATTGTACCAGAATTAAAAATAGAGATATTGCATATTACAAACTTAAATGCTGTAAGAGCTCCAATTAAATTATTTGAAGTTCTCTGAATTACAAATTGTGATTTACTAGGGGAATCTTTCTACCAAGTAGCCACCCATATATCACACCAAATGGAAGGCGCAATTAGAATAAAAGAATCTCTACTTTTTCCTATTTCCTGGGAAAGTGCCATAACTGATACCAAGGAATGAGGGAGATGAGACCATTCTTTAAAAAAAATGAGAGTTGTGAATGTGCAAAGAAGGTCAATTGTTAGGATGGGACATGTCCATATGAATAGGAGTTCAAGGTCAGGGCACAAATGGAAATAAAGAAGGTATTTGCTGTCAAATGATGTCTCAAACCAACTGGGGAAAACCAACCAGGAAAGCAACAGAGGGCTAGTGTGATTCAAATAACCATTGGAGATCTACAAGCGAGAAGAAGAGTATAGGGAGAGAGATGGTCAGTATCAGATGTAAAACAGTGGAAACTCTTCAGATAATATACCAGCTATAACCATTGGAGAACCAATTTTACAGTAGGAATCTACTATTATGGAACTAAAGCATAACAGAGGGATTTAAGGCATTAAGCAGTCACAGAGGGATTGGAAGAAAAAACTAGGACCTAAATTCCAGAGAAGACAATACAAACGTCATATTAGGAGCAGCAATGACTCCTTCTCCAGACCATCTGTTAGTGCTCCAGAATGAGACACGATTGCTTCCAGAGCCTTAGATTGGGAAGAATCTTAGATAATTAAATAATTGCAACTGCTAAAATGAAGGATACAGGGACAGCAAAGGTCTCCAATCCGTGGATAGTCCAGCAACCTCACTTTAGTGGCTTCTTTCTTTGTTACTTTGACTTCTTGGTCTCTGACATTGAACTATGTCTCTCTTCCTACTTAGGATACATTTTGAATGTAAATGCTTTGGATTCACTGAAATCAGTACTCAATATACAACTCCTTTTATAGTTAGAGTTGTAAGAATATTTAAAATGAAAAAGAAGTCATATGTCACATCTTATATCAGCAGAGAGATGCAAATTAAAACAATGCATATTACTAAGAGAAAGAAACCAATCTGAGCAGACTACATAATGTATGATTTTAACTATATGTTGTTTTAGAAAAGTCAATACTATAGAAACAGTAAAAAGATCAGTGGTTGCACAGATTGGAAGATTAAAACAGTAAAAATACTCTATATGGTACCAGAGTAATAGATACATGTCATTATAGATTTGTATAAAGTCATAGAATGGACAATATCAGGACAGAAACCCTAATGTAAACCATGGATTTGGGTGATTATGATGAGTCAATGTAGTTCCTCAATAGTAACACATTTCCACTTTGTTGGAGATGTTGCCAACACGTGAGGTCAAGCTTGAGGGCTCCAGGGAATGTAGGGGAAATTCTTTCACCTTTCTTTCAATTTTACTGTGACCTTAAAACTGCTCTTTAAAAAGCCTTATAAAGTAAGAATTCAGGAATTCAGTCATTTTCCCAAAAGTGGATGTACTACCCACTTTGGAGTGATGCACCTTCATCAATACTGCTACTCTTCTTGTTCAAGGGGCCCTGCTAATTCTCAGTTGTCTTCGGTTATTTGGTTGATCTTCATTTTTTAAAAGAGATTTTATTTATTTTCTTTAGCATAGAACTGAGGTCAGGCCAGAGGGTCAGGGTAGGAGTGTGGGGGTGGGGTAGAGGATTCACCAGAGACAGAGTGGGGAACAGAACAGGTAGACTGACTGAAATACACTGCTGAGGGAGCAGCGGGCAAGACAGGAGAGGTCTGCTGCACCATGTGGGTTATCTCCCTGGCTGGGGATTGAACCCAAGTCATGGGGTGGGTTCACGGTGGTAGCACTGAGACTTAACCCCCCTAGGCAACCAGGGAGACCCCTGATCTTCATTCTTAACAGAAAAAGAAAGGTTTGTAGATTAAGTCATAAAAATGATTTTGGGTCAGTGAATTCTTCTATGAATCAGAAGCAAGTCAAAAAATGAAAAAATAATACTATAAACATAAAAGCAACTTGGGGTGTTCTATTGGTGTGTTCTCCAATAAAGGAGAACACAAAGAAACTTGTTGTCTCTGTTCTTGTTCATTTTCTTTGTTAGTTTTTATGGTATAATTTTCAGAAAAGTAAAATTGTGACACATAGGCAAATAGTAAATTAGCACCTTAAAGATTTTATTTAATTTAGTAACTAATAAGGGAAGAGTAAGACATTAAATAGAATCAAAAAAATATTAAGAGGGCCTCGCTTGTGGTGCAGGCGGTTGAGTACCGTGCTGTGAAGCCGTCCGCAGCCTCTGCAGTGCCAGTTCAATTCCCAGCCGGCCAGGGAGCAACCCACATGGCGCGGCAGACCTCTCCTGTCTTACCTGCTGCTCCCCTCAGCAATGTGTTTCATCAGTCTGCCTGTTCTGTTCCCCGCTCTGCCTCCAGTGAATCCTCTCACCGTCCCATGCATCTGGCCTGTACCCCAGCACTTGTATAAATAAAAAATAAATCTTTAAAAAACAGTTTTAAGAAACTAGTATAAAAAGCTATTTAAAAAGATATATTTCTATAAGATTACTATCTTTAGTACAAAAGTGGTATCCAATAGGGCCAAAAATAGAAATATTTTAGGTTTGTATTTCACTGGACAAATCTCATTTGCATCTCTGCTGAAGAAAAAATCTACAAGTCAATCTCTGCTCGTGCAGTGCTGAAAAACACCCAGACAATAGAACGTCAAGCTAAGCACTACACTGAAAGAACACCTAGTCATCTCATTTGCTTATTTCCAAGGTTTGAATAATTTTTCTGACACTACTATCACAGTATTACATGCATGCTTTCCCTAAAAAAGAAAACCCATGCACGTTTTAACCAGATGTTTTCAACAGCAGCAGAGCTATAGCTTATTTACTACCAGTGTGAAGATATCAATATGATATTCTGTTCATACAAAATATCCATTTTTTCCTGAAATTCGCAGTCATCACTCTCTTTAAAATGCTAGGAGTGGAATTCATGCAATCACATTTTGCTAATAATCAAAAGTTGTTCTCAACTAATTCAAAACTGGAAAAAAGCAGAAGGGGAAAAAAGCAAAACCAGAAAAATATTCAACATTTTTTAGTCAGTAATAATCATTTAGTTCAGGTAAGGATTTATGTGTTGATTATAGGTATATGCACATAAATTTGTAGGCTGAGACTGGATCTCTATTTTATAAAGCATAATCTATCAAAATTCAGATACTTGTGGTCATTAAAGACTTAGAAATAATAAAATATGGTATCATGAAAAATGAATACTCTCCTGCTGAGAATATTAAAGTTTTCTATTATTAACTTTAGTCGCATCGTGGAATTATTAATCAGACAGGTTTGATTCCAGTCTGTCTCATGAAGGATAAATAAGATATTGGTTAAATATTAGTTGCAGAATGTCAAACCTGTTGGAAATGATTTTCATTTCTGCTTTTCAATAGTATCAGGTTAGTATAAATGAAGATTAGTCACAATTGTATAATTGATTTTTATATAATCCTGCCTCAAATATACACAGAATTGTCTGATTTTAGCTTAGAGAGTCCAGGAATAAGACTTGAGGCCTGTACCATGTAATAGTAATTAAGGAAAGTTTTATCCTAAAGAGTAACCATAACCCGTGTCTGCCTATTTTAAAATATGAAAACTGAGTCCTGATGCAGTGACAAAAAAGAGCTCAAAATCAAAATTAGGAGCAGCTGCATTCACATGACCATCTGACACCTATTTACATGCATACTTCTCACTACACAGATTAGTTTACAAAAAATGTGACGTGGTGGTGATTATATTCATAAGAGATTTCTTTATATAACAAATTTCCCTAAAACTTGTAAATTGTGATTCAATTTATAAAATTCAATTTTCTCATATTTATCAAATAGCACATTTATTACTCATAGCCCTTTTTATTGGAGTATTTGTGTAGTCCTTATGTAAGAATAAACTCAATAAAATAGAACTGATAAGCTTTAGCGATAACGCTAATGCCCAGCTTTAAATCACAGCAAATTAGTTTTTGAAGTACCTGATTGAGCTTTAAAAATAAATACATAAGAAATAAGTAAAAAACTACTTTTTAGTCTCATGAAAGTAGCCATGTTACTTTAGTAGTTAGTAATATTTAATAAAAGTTAATAGGCATAGTCTTCATAGTTATTTCCAATGATTAACTTTACATCCCAAAAGGTTTCTTAAAATAATTATTTTTCCATTTCCTGCTTGTCTTTTTATTTTAAGCTCCAAATGAAACTTATTTCCACACTTGATACTTTGACTTTACAAATTGTTTCACTTTTGCAGGAGAATCTCAGTGCATTCTCTCACACCTCTGTTTACATTTTAGATCCAAGATCAAGCATCAAAAAAACTAATTATCTACCCTCAAGGGGGTTATATTCAAATAGTCTCATTCTTGTGTATTTAATGGCTTCCTCAAAGTGTTACTTTCTATTACATCCTCTGTTGCAATGTAGAATTTAAGATTTAGGAAATTAAATCACCTGGGTGCACTATTTTTTTCTATATGTCAGTTTGTTAGAAAGTTCCCCAAAAGTAGTGTGTACACACACACACACACACACAGAAAGAGAGAGAAAGAGAGAGAGAGAGACATACCAAACTGGCCATAAGAAAATATGAAAACCCCAATTTCAAGGGGATGCATCTGGTATATATACTTGAATTCTGAGATGAAGCATGTGTTTTCAACTATGTCAATTCCAGATTTCCTGCTTTGCTAGAAGTTGCATGAAAATGTAAATTGCATAGTCCCCTGAAACCACTCTACAAATAAATGCCAGCTATGCATATTGGTTACAAAAAGGAGGAGGGGAAGTAACAATAATTTAGGTTTTCATTCCCAGCATTAGCTGCATAGTTATCATTAAGTTTGGCTCTCTTCCTCCAAAGTCCAATTAGGATAAACCCCTCCCTCTTGAAAGACCTGGAACCAATCACAATTATTTGAGGTATGCATGTTAATGATTCTCAGATGGAGAATGAGTCCCAAGGCTTTGACTTTCAGAGTATGGAGCCAAGTATAGACCTAGAAATGGGCAATGGGTATGAGTGGGAACATTTCTCTTGGGAGATTTTGTGCCTGCTCTTTGGTATATGTTCTCTCGATTAATGATGAGATTCATTCCAACATATTGTTGTGTTCAGGCATAGTGTATTAATGAGGTACATTAGAATTCCTGATTTTGCATTTGAAATCTTCTTAGATGATTTTTCACTGATGTACTCCAGGCACTTTGAACAATACCTGGCACATAAAATCATTCAATAACAAACCCTAGCTATCTTGCTGTAGAGATGAGGGTACCAGAGAGGGAGAAAAAGGAGGGAAAGCAGAGTGGGGACCACTGTGGGAGCCTTGGTGGTGAGTGTGGTGTGGAAACATACACCTAAATGGTGTGATCCTAAACCTCTAAATCATTTACAGCACTGTAAGCCAATGTCACCCTCAATAAAAATAAATATAAAAAATAAAGCAAAGAACGACAACAACAAAATAACCAATTACTGAAATAATGAATGAGAGGAGGCTTATTTCAAAAATCAGGAAATAAGAGTAATCAGTTTCAAGGATTTTTGTATGAAATATAGTCTGAGTTAATAAACACACTCATGTAAAACAAGAGAAAATCAGGATAGGTTAAAGGTCAAAGAAATGGCTTCAAGAGGAACCTTGTAAAGGCAGGACTGGACCACAGTGCAGGTTTTCTGATCCCATGCAGACCGGGTAAAGGAGGAGTCAGAGTCTTCAGTGGTTTTGCAGGTCTCTTATTTGTGGTTCACCAGGCATATGGCAGGCAGGGGTGCTGGCTGGGGGCTGGGAGGCCTGCCAGCCTCCCAGCCCCCAGCAAGTCTTCACTCTATCTGGACTCTCTGGCGTTCGTTCTGCTGTTCCTGCTGCTTTCTCGGCTTCTACTGGTGCTGCTTCTGCTGCTGCTGCTGCTGCTGCTGCTGCTGCTGCTGCTGCTGCTGCTGCTGCTGCTGCTGCTGCTGCTGCTGCTGCTGCTGCTGCTGCTGCTGCTGCTGCTGCTGGCGTCTCCGTGACGCCGCCCTTAAAAGCACAGTCTTAACTCAGCTGAATCCCATCTACCTATGCCCACACCCTATTCCAGGTGCCCGCCATCAGGCATGCATTCAGGACAAGGCTCCATCACCTATCCTGATGGCGGAAGGGCAGAAAAGCCTGATATTTTCTTTACCCTACAAACCTGTAATTTGCTATGGATATTGATTAGTTGGCAGGATTGATATGGCAAAAAAAAGTGTGAAGGCTTTTGAGTGTGAGTGACTTAATGGAGCACATTGCACTTATACTCACTGAACTCAGTAAATTTCGTCAAAATTTGATGAAACTCAACTATTGTCATGCCAGAAATTCAATAAGAAGCCTTCGTTTGAGAATGTTCACTTTGTTTTCATTGAAATACTTTTATTTTTCACCACTTTGTGCTGATGAACCTTTCAATTAAATATTCATTAAAGGGCATCCCTGGTGGTGCAAGGGGTTAAGCCTCAGCACTATGAAGTTATCCGCACACAGCCACTGCAGCACGAGTTTGATCCCCAGCCAGGGAGGTGACCCACCTGGCACAGCAGACCTCTCCTGACTCACCCTGCTCCTCCCCTCAGCAGTGTATTTCAATAGATCTGCCTGTTCTGTTCCCCACTCTGTCTCTGGTGAATGCTCTCACCTCCTGCATCTCTGACCTGTACCCTGGTTCTTGTATGCATAAATAAATAAATCTTTTAAAAAATAAGCCTTTAAAAAAATAAATAAATAGTCATTATACACCTACAATATAGAAGACTTTGTGCTAAAAGTCAGGGATTCAAATAAAACCCTGTCCCTGTTAAGTGTCTTGAAGTGTCATGAGGATGATTGACAAGTGAGCAGAATGTTACATGGTGTTCTGAGCACCAACAGCAATCTGAGGCCTTGTTTCCTCATTCTTTGCTAAGGTCAAAGAGCTCCCCTTTCCTTTAAGAGATCAATTTCTATGTGAGGTGATGCGCACCTTATTTCATTAAAAAAATTTATGCAGTTAAGAACATTTTATTCTTCCTCCTTTTTTGGATTTTAGTGACTACTAAGCTATTAATTCAATAGACTAGCATATTCAACCCACAAGAAGAAGTGGTGAATATCATCCAACTGTAGACAGCTTTCCTTTTAATAGACTATCATCTTCCACTATGCACTCAAGAGGTCTTGGAATCTCTTATCATTCAGTTCAAATATCTCTGATTGGGCAAGGTTGTTATAGTATGACCTTCTTGAAAGAATCTAACTTTTCGAGAGCATTTAAGCATCAAATTGCTGCTTTTCCACGTTCTTAAAGTATAAATGAACCAGACTCAAAGGTCTGTTTCTTCTTTGTTTGCATTTATTGTGAATTGGGGAAAAGGAATGCAAAACTCCTGGCACATAGCCAGCCTTCAGCTTAAGTTAGACATTACTAAGTAATGATAGGTGTCATTTAGAGCTTAATTCTCCACCGCATTAGAGGTACAGCGCGAGGAGGGGTCATGGACTGTCTTCTTCTCCAAATGTGTGGAAAGGTTTGCCAACTACAGTACAGCTGCCAATTATTGTCATTTGTTGAACAGTGACTTTGTCTCCAACTCTTTACATACAAGATCTCCTTTAATTCCCAAACAGCCATTCAAGGTAAGAATTATTGTCCTTATTATACCATGTAGATCATGAAATAAAGTTCCCTAGAAACTCATTAACTTGCCAAAGACCTCAGAATAGTTTTGGATTCTACTCCAATTCCCCCTTGATCCTAAACCCTGAATAATACCGCTTCCTATACCTGTGAGGGATTGGGAACGAGCCCCGTCCGTATCTAGAGGCTTTCTACATAAATGGGGAGGCATAATTCATGATATTAATACACTTTCCCTAGACAACTTGAGCTGCCTTTCTTTTGGTGCATGTAACTACAAAGTTCTTCCTCTAAGCTTTCATTTAGTTGGAGAAGAATGCTGATTCTAAGTCTAGAGAGGAAGAGGCTTGCATCGCCAAATGCATGGGCTCCTTGTCTCTTAGAATGTCGGTTTGGAAAGATGACCTACTTATATTCATGCTGAGGACACCATAGAGGACATGGTGAAACATCATAGGACAGATGCAGGGATGAAGCATTCAGCACTGATGGTTGCTGTGCATCTAGGGGGCAGAAGTCGAACCTGAGTCACATGACTGCTACACCACAGGCATCGTAGCCGACTGCCTCTTGACATCTAAATCCATTCTCCTTGCCTTATTAACTAAAATTGGATTATGTGCAGGGTGTTAAAAATCTTTACCTTTTGGACTGAAGTGTAAACAGGAATCTACTGGATGGAGTTTTGGGAAAGCTTTTGTTTTTCTCATGAAAGCCTCTGCTTCATTCCTTCCACCATTTTGCTCTTCCCTCTCTTTGTCTGGAATGCATATGTGACACCTGGAGGAAGAACAACTGTCTTGTACCAACCCCCTTTGTAAAGCCCACAGAGCAAGAAGTTCAAAGGAACTTAGCTTCTTATTTAATTACGTAAGCAGATGCATCAGCCTCGAATTTCTTGTTTCTAAAAGTAAAAGTCAACTCTAGTTTCGATAGGCAATTCTAATAATGTTTATTTTCTGTGCATTTCCAAATTAAAAAAAAACTTGATACTATCTTGACACCTTTATTATTTATTCAGCCCTCTGCAAGAGTCAAAATAGCCTCTATTACAATAAATCTTAACGAGAGACTTTACTCATGTAGCTAGGAATCTCTAACTCTCCCTTCAATGCCACATAGGCAACACTTCGGACAAATAAGCAGAATTCTTTTTTATTCAATTTCTCTCCATTTAGAATGGAATTGGTCATTAGTACATATAGGCTACCTCAAGGCCTCATGTGAAAATGAGTTAAAATATGTACGGTTACACTGGAGAATGGAACTATTTGCATATAAAATACAATCATTAGTAATGCATTAATAATTTGCTCTGATTACTGCCTGCTATTTTAAATTTGTTAAAGGTTCTTCAAATATATTATGAAAACTTTTAATGAATTATGAGTGAAACTCCCCCAGAACATTACACTGCTTTTTTATGAATATGAATGCAATCAGTGAGTTTCTGTAGGCTCCAGAATTAAGTAGAATTAGGCCCCAAAAAGAAGAATTCTAGACAAGAATGGGAAAAGAGAGAGAAAGAGGTACAGGGCAGGCTGAGTATTTTTTTTTTAAGGAAGAAACATTTCTCAAATAGAGGAATCAATGAAGTGATCCTTAAAAATAGATCTCATTGAGTTGAAAAGGTATCAACCTATGAATAATGGTATCATAAGCGATACCAACAACTGAATGATTGTTTTAGTAGAATATTGTAAAGCCATTGAGTATCTTTTGCAAAAGGAAATTTTTAAAAGAAAATGAATATGAAAACAATAGCTATCATTCATCTGAATTTAAGGACCAACATATTTTGCACATTGATGTTCAATAAATATTCATTTTCTATTCCAATTAAAAAATAGTACACTTGATCCAAATCAGTAGGTAATTATAAAATGACTTTCAATAGCATTTTAAAAAAGGTTAGAAGGAAGAAATGCTACCTAAATGCTTTCTTAGCACATATTTTTCTTAAAGACACTCAGAATTAGAGCACTTTTAATTACAACTTTTACTAAAAACAGCAAGTGTGTCAAAAACTACATTCTTGACTTTAAATGTGAGATATACCTTTGAAATCTTGTTTTAAAATGACCACTGGATTTGGTATAAGTGAGATCACATGCATGTCATTTTGTCAGAATGGTCATAAATAAAAGGCGATGACAAATGGCTGTGTTCATAGTATGGAGCCATCTAGTGCGAGGGCCACAGGGGTCGATGTGAAGCTCTTGTCTTCTCTAACATCTGGATTATTGATGGTTAGCATTAATGATGGGAAAGACAGAGCACACAGCATGTTAATAAAATTTGCAGATGTTACAAATTTGGAAGCTGTTGCACACACCAGGAGACCAAGAATTAATACAAATGGATCTAATGAGATTACAAATACAGGGAGAAAAGAAGAAAATTAGATTCCATTTAGAAAAGTGCAACTAATCAATCTGGGGGGAGGTAATCAGAAACATGTTCACTCAGCAGGTCTGAAGACCAACCTGGGAAGTAATCAATTTAGACAAAAATACAAAGCACAATAATAAGACTGCTGAGATCAGAGGAGTATTGCTCCAAGATCACTCAGCAGCCCCATACCCAGCCTTTCTTAACTGGAACCGCCCACAGACTGAGTAGATCTGAAAGCAGGGAGCTATTAATTTGGAAGTTATGAAGAGCAGTTCCCTGGAGCAATGGCAGCACCAACAAGCACTTCCAGGTTCTGGGTTGAGCAGCCAGGTGTATTGCCACAGTGTTAAAAGCATGGGACACCACTCTTTTAGCCCTGGGCCATTCAGCTTCAAGCTCCTGTGCAGCTGATCTTCTGATAGTAAAAGAACTGAGGACTTTAGGAAGTGGGATAGGATTGCAAATGACATTTGATTGTTTTCAAAAGTATAAATAAAACCTTGCTGGGGGCGAGGGGGGAGGGGTGCTGACCAGCATAAAGTTAAATCTACCTAGATGTCAGCTTCATTAGTTAGGTGCTATGTAATTTTGGGAAAATGATTTATTTGGTGTGGGTCTGCTAGACTAAGTGGCCCGTGTGGTCTGCTTACTTAAGTGGCCTGTTCAGCCACCATTATGGTTACCTGCAGTTATGCATTCCTATACAAAGGTCAGAACGGTCCAGTCACAGTCATATGAGCCAAACCTTACAAGGTACCTTACATATCAATCATAAGCAGAAAGCTTGATCACTCTGGGAAGGGTATGCATCAAGAGGTATGACCGGGAATGCCCGGGGGGCTGAGGATGGATGTATGACAAGGGACCCCAGAAGGTGATCAGTGGAATGCCTTGTTGATAAGATTAGGACCATGGCCTGGCTGGGGGTCTGGGGTCTAGTTTCAATTACAACACTTGGTCATCAAGCTGATAATATGGTCAGCAGACTCATGTCCCCCAAGCCCTAGATAACATTCCTGAGTTTCACTCATCCTTTTCTCCTTGTCCTCCTAACTCACATAGCTGATGCTCTATGATTATTCTGTCAATAAAAACAGCCAGGATCTTGCTCTCAGCAGCATCCTGCCTTATGCAGCCTGCTCCATGACTCCCGTGTCTTTGTCAGTGTGGCGTTGCCCAATGCAATAATTTGGCTTGAAGTAATTTTGCTGCTTTAAATATTTTATTTAGGCCTCCCTGGTGGGGAGGGGTTAAGGGGTCTAGGAGTTAAGTCTCAGCACTATCACTGCTCTGGCCTGAGTTGGATCCTGGCCAGGGAGCTAATCCACATGGCTCAGCAGCCTCCTGTCTCCCCCGTTGCTCCCCTTAGCAGTGTATTTCAGTAAGTTGGCCTGTTCTTCCCACTCTGTCTCTGGTGAATCCTCTCATTCCCTCCACACCCACATCTCTGGCTTACACCCTAGATCTTCTATGCATAAATAAATAAATAAATCTTTAAAATATATATATACATTCAATTTGATGAACCTCCATTTCCTCATTTGCAAAATAGATGTACGATCACCTGTTTTTCAGAATTGTTGAAGATAAGGAATAGTACTAGGTGAGTAGTGAGGTCACTACTCATTTCACTAGGAATTGGGTTGGTTGGTAGACTGTGAATCTTTAAAGTTTGTTCAAGTAAAAGACAAATTGGGCATCTTTGAGTTACTCTGAGAGGTTAATTTTTTTTCATTTTAGAATCCAAATGCAGATAGACTAGGAATCGTCATAGCTAGAGTAGATACATTCACCAGGCAACACAATGAGCAATAAATAATACTACCGTTAAATGGCAATTAGAAAACCAAATCATGCAAGTTAGCATGCTCTTGGAGAGGAAGAGGAAAACAAAATAGCATAATACTGAACACTGTAAAAATCAAGGCCAATTGGGCGCTGATAGGACCTCACCTCCAAAGACTCATCTCTGTGTAGCAGAACCAGTAATGATAGCCAGCCTTCAAAAGTTCAAATATGGTGTTCAGAAGATAAACTGGAAACATAAGACAAGATCTACAACAATGAGATCTCTGACGATCATTTTCTGTCCACACCAACCAGTGCCAAAGTTCCCCTGGGGTGTCCCAAGAATTTAAATAAAGTTAAAATGTGGAGAGAGAGAGAGAGCGCGAGAGAGTGAGAGAGAGAGAGAGAGAGAGAGAGAGATAGCAGAGGCCAAATGTAAAGAAAAGAAGGAAGCCCAACGGGAGCTCAAGGCCAGGAACAACTCCCAACGCAGCAGAAAGCTGACACAGGTGACGGACTAAAAAGGCACGAAGATCCAGGCTCAGGTGAATCAAGTATCTGTAAGTAAATGTAACAATGAAAGCTTCAAAACAAGGAACCACCTGGCCAAATCCCCAAGTCATGAGACTCAGATGTGTTGTCTCTCTTTTTTCTTTTTCTACTTATGTGGTCTCTGCCAAAGTCTAAGCCAAGCACTCTTTCATTAGTACCACACCATGAGCTCCCAACGGATCACTCTGCATCCACCCAGCATCTTCCTGTAAAATACCCTTCCCAAGCCATTTGCCAAACTGCAACAAGAGTGATGTTTTCAAAAAGCAAATATGTTCATATTCTATTTTAGGCATCTATTAAACACCACTAAGTGATGCTCCACTGAGCTCAAAATAAAGGTGAAGGTAGCGAATTTGGGGCCAGGTCTCCACATGGTCTGATCCTACCTTCCTCACAACAGGCAACACTCACATCCTTCTTCCAGTTCCATCCTGTCTGCCTTGCTCAGGGCTGTTATCATCCTCCATCTCCCTTCTATTTTTCTTTTCAACTAGTATAACTCTTCATATCTAAGCTCAATCAACCCTTCCTCAGAGAACCCTTTTCTAAGTGAGTCATTGCTCCCTTTTAGAGGTTGTAGCGTTTGTCACAACTGAAATTGTACGTCTTTTGTGGGATTCTGTGAGTAGAGTCTATTTCCACCACACACTTCAGGTTTATTGAGGGCAGATTCAAGTTTTTTTATGCAGGCCAAAACATATTTAATAAATGTCATTATTGAAACAGTCACACATATTTTCTGGTTTTTAACCAGGTTTTTTTGGTGAGGATTTCTTTTCTCCTCACTGAGACTTTATAGCGAAAGTCTGCTATGAATATAGAACATTCCACTCAAAGATGCCCAAATCCTAATCCCTGGAATGTGCAAATATGTTAGGTTGCATGGTAAGGGGGAATTAAGTTTTCAGATAGAATTAATATTGCTAATTAGCAGATCTTAAGATACGGAGAAAATGCTGGATTATCCAAGTGGCCTAATATGATCACAATCCTTATAAATGAAGGAGAATACTTGGAGAGTCAGAGGGAGAGGGAAATGTGGCTAAAGAAGATCTGAGTGATAGGACCTGAGAAGAAATTGACCCATTGTTTCTGGCTTTTTATCTGGAGGAAAGTGTCAAGAGCCAAGGAATGCAGGTAGCCTTGAACATGGAGAAGGCAAGGATGTGGACTCTTTCCTAGATCCCCCTGGAAGAACACAGCCCTGAGATACCTTGATTTTAGCTAATAAAGCCTGACTCAGGCTTTTAAACCACAGAATTGTAGGTAATGAATTTGTATAGTTTTAAACCATTACATTTGTAGTAATTTGTGAAAGCAGTCATAAAATAAAAACAGTGACCAATAGTCTTTACTGTAATCTTGTATGTTATCATGAATGTAAGTAGCTCTTGATGATCATTCACACTGTTTTATAAGAGTAATTATTTTGAGATTATTAAGAAGGCTGGACATGCTCTCCCTCAATTCAACTTGTTCCCATATCACCTCTTGCAGTCACCTGTCCCCTTCCTTTTCTTTCATACTTGACCTGATATTAAAATGCCAAATCCTCTTGGACAAACTGTGACCCTGTCTAAGACTCTGCCTGGACTTCCTCCTGTGATGAATTTACCTGGTCTCAATGTTACTGTGACTATATCTTTGTGATGAAGTAGACACTTTGAAGTACTTAGATTGCAACCTACTTCTCTCATCCAGTATGACTGCCCAACAGGCAGAAACATCCACATAGTCAAGAAACTCAAGGATATTCTGGACACTAAAAACTTAATACTTCCTTCCTACAATGTACTAGACAATATATACTTGCTTAAGGTTTAATCATAATCTGTTCCAATCCACTCAGTCAAATAGTTAGAATTAGCATCTGCTGGGTGTCTGTAATGTGGTGGGCACTGTGATGTGTCCCATCTCAGGTGATCTTGCCACAATTGTAAGAGCTAAATTTTTTTTTAACATTGTGGTACACTGGTTTACATGTTGTTTGCAGATTTTCATTATCTCCATTTTACAGATGAGGCAATTGAGGGATAAAATATTTAAGTAGTTTAAGTTAGTGACTTAAACAGGAAGCCACCTGTTTATTGGTTCCTCAAACTTTCCAATTTTCAAATGATTCACATAGTTTTTTAACTTATATTGCTCTCCATGCAAGCAATTTCTTCTAATGATACCTTAAAACAGATTCACTCATTTCAATTTAATAAGGGTCCTTAAATGCAGAATTTGAGTAGTCAAATGCAAAATGAAAACTATAATAAACTAAAGACTACAACGATTATCACAATGGTAAAGCTTTAAGTGTTTTATATTTTCATATTTATTCCTCTCACTTTTAACTACTATATTTACTTTTTATTTAAACACTGAAATGTGTCAATATAAATCCTTGCTATGTGCAATGAACTGGCAGGAGTAATTTAACTTTAAAACATTATAAAAATTGTAAGGAAAAGAACTATTTTTACATTTTTAGAAACTTTGATGGACTGTTTTACTGAGTGACAGTCAATGGGAGCAGACAAGCAATGCAACGTGATTAGACAACTACCAACATACGGAGCTGTTGGATTTCTCAACCCCATGGGCAACAGAAATGGCAGAGCAGATTTTTGGGAACTTTTACACATTAGTACATAAACAGTCTGTCAAGAAATCACACTTTTCAGATGTCTACCTCCTACAGTCTTCAAGACATTACAAACTATCACAAATGTGATTTGCAAAGGAAGACGTTTCCTAACCTCAATAGAAAGTGATTGTCATTACTGACAAAGTCCAGGAATATCAAGTGAAAAACAGTAAATCCTTTAAAAAATTGATCAGGCAATGGGTTGTACACCATTAAAGCTAAAAAATAAATAAATAAATAAATAACTTCATAATTTTTTTTCTGGAGATTTAGTGTGTTGCCAGCAAGAGCAGATTTAGCTATGTTGAGTAGGAAACCAGATTTGAAAAAGGACATGCTAAAAAAAAAAAATACACTGTAATGCAACCCTGAAAGTATATAAAAGCAAAAAAAAAAAAAGCTCTTGGCGGCAGTTTGTAAAATGGGATGAATCAAAAGCCAATTAAGAGATCAAAATATATGGAGCCAATATCATAAAAGTGGGGGCGACAATATAGGCAGCTTGGAAGCTAATTAGAATGGAGAGGTGATAATTGTATGCACTGGGGGAAGGCAAACTGTAGAGTGTTGAATGGAAATGAGGCAGAGATTGAGAAGGAAAAGATCTCAAACACTTCTGCAGTGTGGTAGTAAATAGTCAAAAACAAAAATGTAAGAAATGAACCCCTTGGTGAGGTGAAGAAAACCTCTTCACTAAATTTTAGGTTCCTCATTTAATAGATGCTAAAGGCCATGCTTTCTTGGGAAAAAAATGTGGGTTTATTTTTCTCCCCTATTTGAAAAAGGATGTTTTCCAGTCATCTCATGTTCCCCTCTTTTTCTTTCAGAGCAGGCTTGAGGGACTCTGAAGATTGAAAATTAGAGACCAAATTCCATTTCATTTTTTAAACTGTTTCACTGGGTAGTGAGTGAGTCTTTTTTTTTGTTTGTTTGTTTGTTTAACCCAGGGCTCTGGGTTTTTGTTTTTGAATCAAGTTTGTTCCAACCTATCTTATAGCTGTTCAGATTTTCTGTATGTTATTAGCTTTTCCCAAGATTTCTACAAATCCTTGTCCCATGCCTTTCCCTGTCTAATCTATTTGGTTAGAATGCCTTTATTGTTTTACTCCAGGTGGAAAATGAAGCAAAAACAATGTCTTCTTTTTAATAAAGATACTGAAGTGACAACTCCTAGATGACAAATTTGAAGCACCTTAAAGTTTGATGAAACCAAAAATTCTAATATCCTCTTACTCTGACACAGAAGTTTGGAGCACTCAGCTTGCCCATGGCCTTTGACAGAGAACCAGTGTGCTTACATAAACACTGTAGCAGGTCAACTTCTTCCAAACTACTTCCACAAATTCTATCTCTTTTTGAAGTGATTGGAAAGATGTTACTTCAAGGCAACGATTAAATTATTTTTGTTTGGTTCCTTGTTTGGCTCTTGCCTCATAAATTGGGTTATTTATGAACATCTGAAAGTATTATACAAAGGAAAAACATTAAAGCCACATTTTGTAATTTTTAAAGTAATGAAGTGTTAAAATCTACAAAAACTATACACAGAGGAAAGAAAACACAGGATAGCACATATATAATGAACTGACTGAGTCTAGTAAAGAAAATAATAATTAAATGTATCTCACAAGTAAAATTTGAAAAAGATTCAGAAATTCACTTAAAGATATTGTGAATGAGATAAAACACAAAGCAGAGTAATTTACTTTCTCTTAATGATTTCTTTGGAGGACAGACAACTCTTAGCCACCATAGAAAACTTTATAACTATCTATCCTTTTAAAATAAGCATCCTTCCCTTCTAGAAAATATGCTGTCTTATTGCTAGAAAAATTGCTGTCTCAGAATAATACTTTTTAAAAGTTAACACAAATGCAAAACAAATACAAATCAAAACCACATTGCCAACTTCCACTTGCAATGAAGATGGAGAAATAGAAAATAGACACATCCTTCCACCTGAAACAACTAGAAAAAAAAAAATACTATAATGATGAAATAACCATTTTCAAGCGATTGAACATAAAGCAATAAAGGAGAATAATCCATGAGAGAAAGGACAACATGGAGTTGAATCCTATAATTGTCCCAGGCAAAAACATATTATGCTTTGTGATTTTTTCCAGACATCACACAATGAATGAGAACCCATATGGATACAGCTTGGCACTCATCTTGAGTTGAGGAGACAGAGCTGAGGATCCAGGGAAACCAAGGAAGTGAATGTTCATGGAATGGAGCAAGAGAGAATAGAAATCTACATTCAGAGTGAATCCTGGAGATTTGTAGATGTTCCCCTTGGATATTCTGCAGAATATTAATCAGAGCATACAAATTAGGAAGGCACCTAAGGCAAGGGAAAGGACCACCTGAAAGAATTGGAAGAAATAATAACTAGAGTGCACTATTCCTAGAGAACTGGGAATAGTGCCTGCACCCAACAACAAGCGTGGAAAATTCATGGCGTATTGAGCAAAGTACTCAAAAAGGCCTTATTCCGTAGTGGAGAATAATTAACCGAAACTAACAAATCTTAAAAGACCTAAAAGATCAGTCTGATTCCAAGTAACTTAACTATAGCTTACAACAAAACTCAGCATTATTTACAAGAATACATAATATCCAGTACCACCCAAAATAAAACTTACCATGTCTGGCATCCAATCAAAGATTACCAGACACAATATGAAACAAGATAAAATCACCCATGATGCGGCCACAAATCAATCAATCAATCAAAACTGATCTAGAACCAACATAGCATTAGCTATGACATTATGACATTGGCAGAATAGAACCTTAACAGTCTTCTTAAAACTATTACATAAGTCATAAGGACAATAAGCTAGGGCAAAGATTCAATATTTTAAGTAGAGATGTGGAAAATATTTTTAAATCTCCAAGTCAAACTTTTAACAATGAAAATTATAATAACTAAAGTACACTAGATGAGATTAAAAGTAGATTAGACATGGGCCTCCCCGGTGGCCCAGCAGTTGAGCTCTGGGCTGCGAAGCTACCCGCAGCCTCTGCAGTGCTGGTTCGATCCCCGGCCCCCAGCGAGGGTCCCACGTGGCGCGACAGACCTCTCCTGATGCACCCGCTGCTCCCCTCAGCAGTGTATTTTGTCTGTCTGTCTGTTCTGTTCCCTGCTCTGGCTCTGGTGAATTCTCTCACCCTCCCGTGCTTCTGACTGTACCCAGTGCTTGTGTAAATAAATAAATAAATCTTTATTTTAAAAAAAGTAGATTAGACATTTCAGAAAAAAGATTAGCAAACTTGAAAACAGCAGTGGTAAACACAAGGAAAGGAAAAATTTCAAAAACAAATAAAAAGGTCAGTGTGAGTGAGTCATGGGATAATATCAAGTGACTTAATATATATGTGACGGAAATGTATGTGGTCAAGAATGTGTAATAGGAACATATAATCAAGAGTTCCTGATTTTGGAAAGGGGATTTGGGGGAAAAACTGAGTAAATAATGGCTGAATTTTTTTTTCTAAAGTGAATGAAAACTAAACTTGCATTGCAAGCATGAGAAATATGATGAAAACTGTATCAAGGCATATCATCAAATCCTTCAAAATAGTAAAAAGGAGAAAGATTTAAACAGTCAGACAAAAAAAGCCCTTTATGAATGGAAGAAGAAAATAAGGACTAAAGCAGATTTATCACTGGAAACAATTCAAGTGAGAAGATAATAAAACATTATCTTTAAATACTAATTTTAAAAAACCTGTCAATTTAGAATTCTATACTCCAAAACAAAGCTGAAATACTTTTCAAGTACACAGGAGACCTGCACTACAAGAAATATTTAAAATTTTTAAAAAGGAAAGAAAGAAAGGCAGGCAGAAAATAGCACATGGCAATCTGTTCTCTAGGAAGAATAAGAGCACTGGGAATGGAAAATATGTACTCTTATCCCAGATCACCACATGGCAAGTATGATGACTAACTGGGCACCAAACATTCTTCTTCCCCTTCTAGAATGAGAATACTTGCTGAAAATCTGCTGTGAGCCAAGAACTGCATTTCCTGGTCACTTGTATCTGACTATGGCTGCCTGTGTGACTAGCAGAGTGGGAATTCTCTCTCTGAACATATCAAGGATGGTATCTCTCTCTCTTCTTCTATGATAGCTTTGCCAGTCCCATGTTGAATATGGCAGAAGACACCCTATGAAAGGAAACTGTTTAATAAATAATATGATTTAGCCTTGTCCTTGGTTCCTGGGAGGTAGCTTCTAAACTCTTGGACTCTTTAGAGTAATACGAGTGTTTTTGTTATTCATAGCTGTCCCCTAATTTATGCCATTGAGGACTCAGGACAGGGGCTAGTCATGCCTAAATTGCTAACCATGCGATACGAGGCTGAAGCTTTGGAGAAAGAAGGGGACTGGAGGTTGAGTAACAGCTAAATGATTCAATCAGCCATATCAACAAAATGAAATCCCAACACCAACTATGGACCTAAACAAACAGGTGAGAGTATTTGCAGTGGCCAACACTCTCTGTAAAGTCACTCATCATTGCGTCAGGAGCTTCTCAAAGCTTGTCCTATCTATTAGTGCCTTTGGCTTCTTTAAATCTGCATCCCGTTGTGATAATGAAATCGTAGTTATAAGTACAGCTTTTTCTTGTGTGCTGGGAGTTGTTCTGGTGAATTATCAAACCTGACTAGTAGTGAGAACCCCTGCATTTGTAGCCAGCTGGTCAGAATTGAGTGTGGCTCGGGGACGCTCGAACTAGTGGCTGGTATCTGGAGTGACAGTAGTCATAAAGGACTGTGTACATAGCTTGCAAAGTTGTCTGACATGGTAGTCAAACCTGTGTCCTGAATCAGTCCCCAGAAGCCTATGAGCCTCCCTGCACTGCAGTACTACATGAATAAGAAACACACAATTTTTTTTTTTTAATTTGGGGGATTTCTGTATTATATATTATCATTACCCTAATGGCCTTACAGTTAACTCCCTTGTTTTTTGTTGTTATTTTTTTTTCAAAATTCCCCTTCTAGTGAAGCTTTTCTCCATGCACACTATCTAAAATTGCTGTTTTTCTAACATTTCCTATCCCCCCTTCAATGTTTTATTGTTCCCCTTAGCACTTATTTCTATGGCAGTCTGTATACTCTATGCATTTGTCTTCTGTTATTTTTTGCCACCTCTAGTAGAATACAAACACTCAGAAGGAAGAGACTTAGACCTCAGTGGTTCACAGTTTTATCTGATAGATTTAGAAAAGTACAAAATGTTGTAAATGTTTATTGAATAAATGTATGAATCAATAGAATGATTAAATGGAAAAACAGGATTCAATTAGAACAATCAAACTTTTGTTGATTTACTCAGAATTTACTAAATTGCAATTACACAAAGGAGAGAAAAAAGGTTTCAGTAGAGTAGTGACAGTAGAAATTGAAAGAAAATGGCAAATGTGAGAGTCATTTAGAAATTGAAACCATAGAACTTGGAATCTGTTGGGAATAAGTCGATGAGGAAGATATTAATGAAATCTTTATTTTCAACGACAAGGGAATAGAGGAAATGATGAAGCAGTTAGAATTAGGAACATCAGAAAATAAACCCTATTTAGAAGAGATGCCAAGCTCAGTTTGGGACATGGCATTTAAATGCCTTCCAAAAAAGCATGGTCAAACTGTACAGCTGAGAACGCTGCAGTCTGAAGGATATAATCCAGGAATTAAAAGTGGAGGATTGTTCTACAGGAAAGTTTCAAATTAAACATGAACACCACCAGGCTATGCCAAAGAGATACATTGTCTAATCTTTGTGGAATAAAAAGCATTGTTAAATTAAACAGTTTTAATTCACGTTCAATTTGTTTCTCTAGATTATGTCTTTAGAGAACCACAAGTGAATACTAAGTGAGTATTAGAACATTACTGAAACTATTAGAAAATCTCAGGCACAGAAATTCATTTATTATAGGCCAGCAGGGATATTTACTACCTTCAGCATCTTCAAAACTCTTGAGAATTGAATGGATCTTATCTTTATGGCTGAAAATAAACCTAGAGTACTTCATTATTGCTTCTTAATAACAAAGCCCTTTTGCAAACAAGCAGCCCATGAGCAGAACTTAAGATGAGTAATCACATCCCAACAGTTCAGATGATCAATCATCTTATATATGCATAAAATATTAAACATAATGAACATGTTAGGGAGCTATTGATCTATTCCAGTCCAAGTCACAACAAAACACGAATGGTTTCTTAGTGATTGAGAGCATTTATTAGACCCTGGGGTTTATACACGTGAATGAGTAGAAGGCCTTCAATATATGATTTCCAGTAGAGACCAAGCAGCTGAACTCCTAATTCACCGAAGATCAAAGCAATCTCTTTTTATTGAATTAATATGCAAAGGCTGTTTATAAAATGCCATATATTTACAACTATCCCTATTTTCAGTGTCAATTTTATAAGCTTAAGTTTCATTCCATTCACATATCTTCACCATTGTGGATAGTCCGCCTGGTTCCCATTGCAGAAATCAGTCTATCATCCAGCTTCTTCCCTCAATTTCCTTGTTTCTTCTTTTCACCCTTATGCTTTTCTTTGCCTACTTTGCCCCCTTTGTTCCATGTCCCTGGGACCTGGAATTAAATGTCTTTATCATTTTATTTGTTCATCTTCTCTCCTTATCTCCCCCGCCCCTTTCCTTTTCACCTGGAGAGCCCGAACTTTAAGGCAGATTTTCTTCAGTATAACCCAAAGTGCCTGAGTCAAAATAACTTATGAAAAGTGTTGATTTTACTCAAGTATTTTCATTTTTAGCAAACTCCCATGCAAGTTCTTTTCTGGGCATTTGATGCTGGGTTCTCCACTGGCACTATGTTGCAGTTGGTAAGCCATTGCTCGTGCTCATGGGCTGATTCCAGAGGCACACCTACAGTCTCATCACACACGCAGAATTCCTAGTAATTGCTGCATGTGACAGATCCTGCACATTTACAGTTAATTATCTAAGAATGTGTTTGTTAATATGTAGGGGAGCACAAATGCCTTGGAATTATTTGTCTCTTCCCAGGCTTGGTAGCTCCATGCTCCCCATGAGTAGCTGACTATTACCACTCCCTCTGTGTCCTGCTATAAGCAATGAAGCACTGAGGAGTCTCCCCCACTCAATTTTGTTCTTAATTTGGAGTTTATCCCTCACACTCTTCAATACCAATTCCATAATCAAATATAATGAAAATAACTTTATCTTTTTTTTTTTTATCAATGTTTGAACTAGTTATATCTGTTTCATGAGCATTCCTGACGATTCTTATGTACATAAAAGTTGAAGAACTTTGTTTCAGTTCTTGGTAGATTGCTGCATAATGATCCCAAATTTGTGCCTTCCTATGTACATGTCCCTTCCTATGTACATGTCCCTTTGCCCTGTGACTTTGCCTTTCTCCTATCGAGAGTGGGACCTATCTTTCCATTTCTTGAATCTGATCATGACTACGTGACTTTTGACCAATAAAAATGTGACTCAAATGAAGGGTTTCCACATTGGAACTCTTACTTTGGGATACCCTTTCCCCATGTAAATATGCCTAGGTCAGCCTGTTGGGTGAAAAGGGACTACCTGAAAGAGGTTCTAGTCATTCCAGCTGCCCAACAACTCCCCCGCCCCAAACCCTGGGCATCTCAACTAAGGACCCAGATATAAACCTGGTCTAGAATAGTCTAATCAACACAAACTAGAATGACCACAGGTCAAACCCCAAGATTTGTAAGATATCGTGGCTATTTGTTGTTTTAAGCCTCTATGTTTTTGGTGGGTGATTTGTTTCAGAATAAAAACAAACTGAACCAAAGACTTAGTTCAAAAACCCTTTATTTCTTCACCACCACCCACCCCAGACCAATCCTACTTCCTTTATTCCTCCAGAATACTACATGCACACATTAACAAATCACTGTTTTTACTGTGTATTAATTTCCAAAACAGCACTAATACTTAGCATATCTGCAAAAAAATTAGTATTACTCCATTTTGTAGAGGTAATGTAAATTTCTCAAGGTCACACAGATTACACTTTTGGTAGATGCAGTGTTTGAGTCCACTGTACATTGTTGGTACTTTGAGATTCAAAACAATTTTTCATTGGTTTTTTAATCAGATGTTGAACCTAATGCCAGGAATAACACAAGATCTTAGTAAATACTTGTTGAACAAAATTGACCTTTAATATTATACTTACCTTCCCATACCCTGTACTTTGTTCAATTTTTGCCTAGCACTTCACACACACACACACACACACACACACACACACACTACAATGATAAAAATTACATTTTTATGTTCCTAAGTATTCTAAATATAGTGTCTTTTAAAATGGTTTTCACAGATATATGCAACTTTTAGATTATTTTACCTTGGTTTTATGCTTTTCCTATAATAAGTTGTAATGTTTATCTGACCAAATATTTCTATGACTCACTTAAATACCAACACTTTGATATGTATTAAAAAGAACATTTCAAGAACAAGATACATGTAGCATCTATAAATATCAGCCACTCCCTTACATAGGAATTTTTAACCCTGGTCTAGTTTTTCTGTGTTCTTATTAACCAAACCAATCACTTAGAAATCATAAATGTTTTCTGGTCATTCCACTTAAACAAGGACTGTAGCACTTTTCTGGCTTACATACAGTACATTCAGTGCCGATTATTTTTCTCTACACTCATACTGCTGACAGCCATTATCCAGTTAGTTTTTCAGTATTTCCTCTGTGTGTGTGCATGTGTATGTGTGAGTATGTGTGTTTAGAGAAGAAAGAACACATTATATCACCAATGTAAGTAATGAAGAAACAAAACTTGGAAGGGATTTTAGCTTCTCCTGATGGAACATGAGCAATAAAACAGGACAAAAATCACAACTCCCTTGAATCAAGACTTATTTTTCCTCTAGGCAGTCCTGGCCTTGATTTAAGATTGTCCAGATCTTTGAAATTTTCCCCAAGCATTTGGAGTTTTCAAAAAATGGGTTTTGTTTCCAGGCAGTTTTCCCTTCATTTAGGATAAGTTTAAACAAATACAGTACTTCTTATTCAAGAAAGCTTGAATCATTAAAAAAATTAAAACATACTCAATGCCCAAAAGTGTTTAAGAATTTTAATCTGTCTTTTGTCCCATTCCTTAGAATTACTCTTCAAATGGTTTGGATTTAGCCAAACCTAAAATAGATTTTTGCCAAGAGTCTTTCCCCCCTCCCTTAATTTTTAAACCCATGTGTATTTTAAGGGAAATTTAATACATATGCTTCTAATTCATGTGCACTTAACTCATCAGAATGTTGTTTTGTAAGACCTGTTTGATGTTTAAGAAGTCTTTTTGGAGCCTCCCTTTAATAAGTCTTTTCAAGCCTTTATTCTTAGAAGCAGGAAGTCACATTTTGCCAGAAGTAAATGAATTTCAACTCCCAAAGGTTCACATTTAGTCCAAAACTGACGGCCAAGACACTTTGTGAGTAACTTGAAAAAACGAGTTCTTTTACCCAGAGAATAAAGTTGTTTGATGTTTTAAGCCCCTAACTCAGAAAATGAAGACATGCTTTTCTGCATCTTATCTCAACAAAAGTAAATTGCCTAATATTTAAATGTAACTTTAAAATAATCATCATCCTAAAAAATTCTAAAGATTTGCTAATAGATTTTGCTGATAATTTGATAGATTGTTTTTCCTCAAAAACATAAAAAGTAGTAGATACTGAGTTAGAACTAAGTGATAATGGGGGGTGAAGTGATAATGGGGGGATGAAGCTATCGAGAGATATCATTTACAGAACAGATGACAACAGCTCAGTGCATATAAATATGGCATAACAAGGACTTTGATGAGTTCTTATCACAGGTCCATGTGTCAGAGTCTGACATATATGAAATATGAGGATTAAAGAACAAAGGGGCCCAAGACAAGATGCTGAACAAAATGCCATTAATGAGTTATGAAAACAAGAAAGACAACAAAGAGATCTCAGTATTTAAAAAAATTACTGCTTGAGCTAAGATAATATCCCATCAGATTTATTTTTTACTTCTGCTGACGGCCACAGCTGTTATTTGTGAATTTCTACACAGTACATCCTCCTAGGTCTGAAGCTGATGCCCAGGAAGACTTGTCCTGAGTCTGTTGGTCCAATGAAGACTGGTAAGGTTCACCAAGGACAGGAAATCACTGTCACCTTGGTTTACTTGGAATCCATTCACCTCTGTCATAGAAAACAAGTTATGCACATGATTGTAAGCAGAATAATAAGCACCACACTTTTTATTTTGCTTTCTGTTGAACCATGTGTGCGACCCAGTGATTATCAGTAAGAAGACTCTAAGCTCTGGTCTGGAGGAAACACCAGAGGTTAAGAAATAAAAAGTTATGCTCATACTAAAAAGATTTTTACCTGACTTGAAAGATTTTTACCTATCTCTCACTAAGAAGAGAGAGAGAGAGAAAGAGAGAGAGAGAGAGAATGACCACACAGTGAACTTGGGTGGCCAGCCCGGAACTGGGAGCCTCTGGAGGGAGCTGTGCAGTGACATTTGGGACAAAAGGCCACAGAGCCACAAGTGATCTCTCCTTTGCCTGTCCTTGACTCAAGAAAGAAGCCCACAATGGAAACCAAAACGTTACTTAATAAACTGTGTTTGTTCCTCCTTTGCTTTGCATTTTCTCTTTTTGTTTCACATTATCTCCCTCTGATATTATCTCATTCTTTTCTTGGTTTTCATCATTTTTTTTTTCCTTTTCTTGCTCCTTACTATTCCAACTTCTCATTTCCTTCATCCCATCTATATTTCTCACAAATCTGTTTCTCTGTGCCCTCATCACATTCCATCTGTTCTTTGTCCCCAGGTTCACCTCTTCCCCTGCCTTTGACTGGTCTGGCCTGCTTTTTCTCTGTGCCTAGGAGCGTAAAGGCAGCTGCTCCTTTTTTTTTTTTCTATTTCTAACATCCCTTCCATCCCAAGACTCAGCTCTGCACAGCAAATTGGCAATGGCAGTAGGAAAAATCCACATTAACTCTTACTTGACTGCAGAGAAGAAAGGGAGAAATGTATACAACATGGGAACAGGCCCCAGGGAGAGGCACAGATGCACTTGACAAGCTAGTGGGTCAATTACGACATTAACCATTTAATTCTCACATGCTGACTATGCCACAGTCCTGCTGAGCACTGAGCCCTAGGCTTGACCTAGTAGGTCACCTGGAACAGCAGGAATCAGGAATTAGGAATCAATGCAAGGAATTAGGCCGGGTGCAGCCTGACAGCGGTCACGCCACCTCTGAATAAATACTTCCAGGATGGCCTTCCCATTTCAGGAGACTCCCTTTTACTAACTTCACCACAATGTCACTTTGAGTCCACTTATTGGACACATGTCTCACCTCTTGAATGTCTGAGTAGTTTTCTTTACTATAAGAACACCTCTTTTACTATCAAAGTTTACCATCAACATTCCCAGGTTTTGTCCAGCCCCAGTATCTTTGACTTTCCTCATTGTGCTATAAGCTCTGTGAGGACAGGTACTATATGTCTTGTTCCCCATGGTATTCTCAGCCCTCAAGATGCCCAGCATAGAGCAGGCACTCAATAAGCACATGCTGAATAAAAGACTTAACCCTTCTTAGAGAAGAAACCATCAAGTATTATAAGTTTAAGTAATGACCCCACAGTGTTCACCCAGCTGAAACATGGAGGCACCCCAAACACACCCCTCTTGTTCTCTCAGAACTCACAGGCCATATGTTTAGTGTCACTAACAATATTCTTTGTGCATAGAGTAATGCCCAAGAGCTATGCAGATGCTAAGAGGGTTAGAAAAGGACTGAGGCTGGGAAAAATAGTCACAGGAAGCAGAGGCATTGAGAATGGAAAGCTATGGCAGGGATACAACCAGTCCCAGATAGCACCCAAAATAAACAGAGACCAACCCTACCTAAGGACCACCAGAGAAGGATGCTCAGGGGCAAGACCCAACCAGTCCCCCCACATCACATGAGAAATTGCTCCTGGCCAAAGGAGCCCTCTCCTAAAGTCATTAACATACACAAATTTTTAATTGACTCAGTTCCCACATACCTCTTAGTGAAGGAGGAGAAAACAAAACCTCTTTAGGGAGGTAACAAACACACACAATAGTGAGTTTGAAGTTTGAATAGGCTGAATATTAACCCAATGGGATGGAGTTAACCTCAATGAGTTTGTCAAGTTTATGTTCTCTCCTATACCCCTAGTATAGAGGCGGGGGTTACTCAAGCAAGACAAGTTCTTTTTCTTTTTCTTTTGGCATATATGTGCATTGATAAAAAGTTTCAACCCTTCTATGAGATTATTCAACTAGTTTTTATGTCATATTATTTCCCACCCAATAGCTCCATTATTTGTTATGTGCCTTGTCAAGCATATGTATTTTTAGTGAAGGAATCATCTATATTTTCCTTACATGTCTATAGCATACATTTTAATGATATAAAATACAAAAAGTTTTAAGTATCTTTCATTCTAATATTTAATCTTGTTTTTCCCCCCCTTGAATGATTCTTTCTTATGAAAGTCTTATACACTACATAATATTTACATTCGGATGTTCATTCCCTGCTACATATCTATCTTGTTTGAGTGATGAAGTGTCTGCTGACCTTCATTTGCCTGCTTCTCTGAATATTAATTTCAAATTGAAATAAGGAATATATTAGTTAACATGAAAAAGGTACAGACAGGTATTTGTTCCCTACTGGTGACTGTCTAGAAAAAAGAAGTTATAACCAATTTGAGTTTATTTTCATCTTTATTTCAAATACACTGGGAATGAATCATGATTGTTGATCACTCATTCCAGGAGAATAGAAGACTCTTTCCCTCCCTCTCATATCCTACCATCCCTATCACTGTGCATCTCAAGGGGAGGAGCTGTGATGAGCAAAGACAAAATGGAATCCTCATATTTCACAGAAGGGCACTAAAATGTGGAATGTTCTGTGAAAGGACTGTAAGTGATTATAATTAGAACCAAAAAGAAAAGATCCTTTCTCAGGAGTTCTCTCTTTGTTCTTCTCCTTATTTCCTCCCAGTTAGCTTGTTTGGTAATACCAGCCCTCAAGATATCAGCTAATTATGAAGACAGTTATCCATACCTCTATGTAGGTCTGAAAGGAGAAGTCATCCTCTGCCCTTGGATTCTTCTTCTTGGGAGACTTCCTTTCCTTTTCCATTTCTGTGGCAGCTAAGATAGTGGCACAGGTCCTGGAGGTGCCTCCTTTTTATATCGAAGCACGAAAAGCCTGTGGTAATGGCACCTAAATCCAGGGAACAAAACAGATGAAGGAAAGACTTAGACAGACTCTGATCGAGGGCTTAGGAGAATAGTTCTCTTTTCGATATATTGCGTTATGGTAAAGGGGAAGACAATTCTTTCATTTTATAGAAAAAGTAGATCATGATCAATAAGACTTAAGAATTTACAGAAATGAGTGGCAGACATTAAATGAGGCAGCTCACCAAGAAAAGGAAACACAGAGGTTTGGAGCCAAAGTTAATAATACAATGTGCCATTTGCCTACATGCTGCCTGCTATAAATCCCAGGGCAACTAGTGTGGTGTTGCTAGGTGGGAGGGAAAGACTTGGAGATTTGATCTAGATCACGTAAATCCTCTGAGAGTAACAACTAACAGTGGGATAGTGATTATTTAGGGTCTTTGTTGCAACAAAGATGAAAATGCTTCCCCCCTTCATGTCTTTCTGTGGAACCTCAGTTATATGCAAACACTTGATACCCAAATGTTCCCAAATTAAGTGGGAGCAACCATCTGCTTCCTTTACATAGAGAGAGGTGTCTGGTGTGCGATTCTCTATCCTGGTTGAGAGTCTTAGAAACTCCTCCAGACATTTTGGAGTGTGATTATTCATTGTCCCCATATAACTTTTTCAAATATATATTGTCTATATATAGTTTACCACTTCCAAAAGTACCTGAAGTTCTTTTTGCTTACCATGTAAATATTAGGAGATATTTAACCTGAATGATAAAGATTAAAAAAAACTATTTTATAATTTCTACAGTGTGCTACCCACTATTCTATTCTTTTTTAAAATATGCACTGTTTATTCTTTTTATTGCTCAAAAATAAGCTCCTCACTTGGTTATATCTTCAAGAATCATTACATATTGCAGATATCAAGGTTACAAAAGTCAAGGACAAGGTTGTTCCTAATATTCAGGGAGGGGATGACTTGTGTTAGTGTTCCTGAATTTTGTGCTTGTGTCAGAGGCAAAATTGCTTTTGTTTTCCCCTCTGACTGGGTATGAAATATGATGGTAGCAGTAAAGGGTACCAGTTTTATTTCCACAGTATATGTTGGTTCCTTGTAGGATCCCTGTATCTATTATTTTTCAGATCTATGCACATGCCTACCCCACTGCCTGACATGCAATCCCATCTCTCTCCCACTTGCCAACTCACACTTGCCCTCCAGGTTGTAGCTCAGTGGTCACTAGTATAGAGAAACCTTCTGAGACCACCAAAGTAGATCAGATCCCCACTAACCAGTACCCTCTATCTCTCTGAACTAGACAGCTTGGCAAATTTCATCTTCTCCTCATATTAAATAATAACCACCTCATCTTAGTAACTAGCTCTTGCTTAACATACTGTTTACAAAAGGTTATCACATACTTCATCTCTTATGAAGCTCAGAACTAACTCAAGAGGTAGGCGGGAGAATGAATTTGTCTCCCCTGAACAGAAGATAAAGCTGAACCTGGGAGCAAGAAGGAGATTAGCTCATGACCAGACATCAAGCAGTGGCTGCTCTAAGAACTGAACATGAAACTTCTGATAGCAAATTTCACTATATTTGCATGTCACTACCTCCCAATTATTGGAGAAGGAAGACATATTGTGTGTGAATGTTCTTTCTTCTCCAATATATATTTTCACCAGATTTGTTAAAAGTTGTTTTATTATTTAATCTCTAGTGTAGTTTATGAAATGAGACTTTTCATATTGTTAGAGTAACTGTCACAGTATTTGATATTCATATTATAGTATTTGAGTATTTGTCACAAAACAAATAAATACTCAGCCAGTTTTCAATTTTCATAACAGCCGGAGGCAGTCATAGTTGATTTAGCAGATAAGGGAAATAGAAAAGAAGTTTAGGGGAGAGAGTAAGAATCTAGAACAACTGCAAAGAATAGGAAACAAAGATTGAAACAAAAAAAATTTTTTCTCAAAATTTCCTTCATTCTCGTTAAATATTCATTGATGTTTCCGTGCTTTGCCTGAGTTATTCATGACCAGCTCCCAAGAGTCAATTGTTAAATATTTGGGATTTTTGTGAATTAGTAGCTTAAAAATTGACCATGGTGAGAGTTTTTATTCAAGAGGACAGTGTAACAAGATCACCATGTAGGAACCAGAAACTGGTGTCACTGGGCACTGAACCTGTTGGCACTTGAGCTCAGACTCAATGGGAGATAAATCTCTGTTATTTTTTATGTGTCAGGTATCAGCAAACACCACAAGTCAGTACTTTTCCCCTGGAAGCAGATTTACCAAGCACTGGATGTTGTCCACATATTATAGTACAGATTATTTTTTTTTGAGTAATGATGACATGACAAAAGCAATAGAATAGAAACAATAAAGAATATAAATGGGGCTTCCCTGGTGGTGCAGCATGTTGAGCGCCGTGCTGTGAGGCTGTCCGCAGCCTCTGCAGTGCTGGTTCAATTCCCAGCCGGTCAGGGAGCAGCCCATATGGTGCAGCAGACCTCTCCTGATTCGCCCGCTGCTCCCCTCAGCAGTGTACTTCAGTTCGTCTGCCTGTTCTGTTCCCCACTCTGTCTCTGGTGAATTCTCTCACCCTTCTGCACCTCTGACCTGTATCCCAGTTCTTGTATAAATAAATAAAATCTAAAAAAAAATTTTTTTAAATCCTTTAAAAAAAAGAATATAAATGTTCCCTACATATTCTATATCTAGCTGATTCTCATATATTAACTCATTTTATCTTCATATAAAACCTGTGAAAGCAAGAGAAGGTATATCTATCATCCCATTTCATTGACGAGGAAACTGAGACTCTAAATACCAGAATTGGTGATGATGAGGCTAGAATTAACTATTTCTGTGTCCTTGTCCAATGTTTTCTCTATTCCACTACATGTCTTAAACCCTGCCTACTGGTACAGCTGTATGAAGATAGCAATTTGTGCTTTTTGAGCGAAGAGGACAGAAACACACAAGTTTTCTGCAGATTTTGCCGTACTTGGAAATGGATGGGAATTCTGTTTTTGTTTTTCCACTGACAATCTGTGGAATCTGGAATGTTTTTCCTGAAAAAAGAATCCACATGACCATGTGCTAATGTGAGTTTTTTTAGCCCCGGTTTGCCACAACCCTCTGTTTGTTTTCTCTTAAATGTTAATTTCTAATTTGAAAAACCTGCTCAGAGAATAAACACTGAACTCTTCGAGACTATTTTTAAATATCGTCTTGGTTGCTTGGTTAATTGGAGCGTGTATGTGCTGGATTGACAGTTCTAACGATTGAATCTATTTATTTATCCCTAGCTTAGAAATAGTACTGAGGTTGTAGGGGGGAATGACATCAGCAACATGGTGAGATAGAAAATCCTAGTCTTCATTCCCCCACAGAATCCCAGACTTAAGTAAATTAATACCTCAAGGAGAAGTCTGGAATCCAGTTAAGACAAATGAACACAAATCTGAGATGAGACACACTGAAACTATAAGAGCAATTATACCCTACCCACATCAGCTCCTCGCCAAACTGGCACAGCTCAGGGCTAAGAGGGATTGCTACTCCTCCCTGCGGAAAAGAAAGAGTAAAGTGAGCATACAATGTCCCCTGACTTTTACTGTGCTCTCTGATGGGCTGGCTCCTTCCACGGAGTACTAAAGACTGATATGGTACAGAACTTCCTAACTGGGACAGTTAGGAAGATGGATGCCTTCCTGCAGCCAGTAAGGCCCTGCAATTCTTAGGGAAAGCACCGGACTGAGTTCTCTCTCCCAGGAGTTGGGCAAGGAGTATGACTTCAATGACCCATCCCTTCAGTGCACTCACCAAGAAACTGGCACTACAGACTGAAAGTTTGTGTCCCTCTCATCCCCAAATTCATATGCTGAAATCCTAATTTCCCACTTGTTGGCATTAGGAGGTAGGGGTCTCTAGGAAATGACTAGACTATAAGGACAAACTCTCATGAATGGGATTAGTGCCACATGAAAGACACCACAAATGGCTCTCCTAGCCCTTCTGCCCTGTGAGGACACAATAACCAAGATGGTCATCTATGAACCCTGGAGTAGGTCTTCATCAGACACCAAGTTGCTGGCATTTGACCTCAGACTTCCCAGTCTCCAGAACTATGAGAAATTAATTTCTGTTGTTACTATGTCACCCAATCTATGGTATTCTGTTACCTTAAGTCAAATGAATTAAGACAGTAATTGATACCAAGAACCGGAGTTGCTGTGATAATTTCCACACCAAAAATGTGAAAATGGCTTTGGAAGTGCATAATGGGTAGACACTGCAAGAGTTTTGAGATGCATGCTAGAAAAATCCCCCATTGTCTTGAAAGGAACTTAAAATGCAACTCTAGTAAAGGCTCACAAAGAAAAGAGGAGAACTATAAAGTCTTGGTTTTAGAGAGCACCAAAGTAATCCTCAGTGGAATGTTGGTACAGACTTGGACAGTAAAGGCCATTTTGATAAGGTCTTAGATGGAAATGAGCAACATATTACTGGAGCAAAGGTCATCCTTGTTATAAAACGTCAAAGACCTTGACTGAATTGTGTTCATGTTGTGGTATTTTAAGTAACAGAGAACTTGCAAGAGAGGAAATTGGATATATAGCTAAAGATATTTCTAAGCAAAATGTTGATAATGCTGCTTGGCTTCTCCTGAATGCTTATTATAAATACAAGAAAAGAGAAATACCTTAAAGATGGAATTGTTAAGTAAAATATAAGCAGAACTTAAAGAATTGGGAAATTATCAGCTTATCTATATTGCAAAATGTTAGTACATAAGGGTGCAGCTAAGTATCCTCTGAATAGAAAGTTTTGTATGGATCAGTCTTCTCAAAAGAAAACAGGAGCTATTCTCCAGGACAATGGGAGAATGACCTCCAAAGGTCATCCATACATCCTTAGAGCTGCCACTGCCATCACTGGTTCAGTGCACAAGGTCCAGGCAGACTGGACCTCAAAAGAGGGGCCTCTGGGGTCTGCCGGACCTCAGCATACCCTACTCAGTGTTGTCTTACCTCATTGGCTCTGCTCCCTTCCCGCTGGGTCCACGCTTCTCAGCCACCCAGCAGTCTCCAGTCCACCTAGGGTCACAGGTGGCCACCCTTCTGGAGGGTTCAGGCAAGCAAACATTGGCAACATTCAAGCATTGTTGTCTCCGTTTGTACATAGTCAGAATGAACAGAACTGACTACCTTGAACTAGCTTGCAAAGAACGGGGTCAACCAGCAGAGCTAACGGCTCACACCCCAGTCCAAGAAAGCTGCAGGGATCAAAGAACCACCTGTAGAGTGGAGCCCAGGAAGGAAGTGATTGCAAGGCTGTGCCACAAAGACCTGAGGTAATGTTACCACCCAAGTGGCCTGTAAAGAGAGAAATCAAGACAAAGATTATTTTTGACTCTTAAGTTTTCCCTCTTAGGTTTTGGACTTACTTAGAATCTTTCACTCCTTTTTTATTTCCTATATCTCCCTTTTGGAATGGGAATATCTGTCAGATACCTGTTCAGTCACACAGTGCTCATTTGGAAAAAGCTTCTCCATCGGTCGGGAAAGTGGAGAATGGAGTATGCCACCAATGCCCCTGGCCTGTCAGTGAGCTACCCAAAAGCCAGTTTTATCTTGTCTCACATGGCGCTCCATAAAAAATGGGAGATTCCTTCTTCAAATGTACAGAAACCAAGACAAAACTAAAAGGTATATGATGAATCAGAAAATACTGTTTTACGGAAAAAGAAAAAAAATGCTAAAATTCACATGGGTTGACAAAGACACCAAAAAGCCAAAGCAATCTTGAGAAAGAACTAAGCTGGAGGAATGACACTTCTCAATTTCAAACGTTATTACAAAGCTATAAGAATCAAAATTGTGTGATACTGGCATAAAAACAGATACATAGACCAATAGAACTGAATTGAGAGCCCAGAAATATGCCTATTTATACCTAGTCAGCTTGTTTTCAACAAATATAGAGAACAATACACAATGGGGAAAAAAATAGCTTCTTCACTAAACAGCGTTGGGAAAGCTGACTATCCACATGAAAAGGGATGACATTAGACCCTTATTTTAGGCCATGACATGAAAAGCAACACAGACTTAATTAAAGATTTATGTGGAGCCTCCCTGGTGGCACAAGAGGTTAAGCATAGCACTATGAAGCTGTCTGTAGCTTCTGCAGCACAAGTTTGATCCCTGGCCAGGGAGCTACCCACATGGCACAGCAGACTTCTCCTGTCTGGCCTGCTGCTCCCCTTAGCAGTGATTTTCAGTAGATCTGTCTGTTTTGTCCCCCATTCTGTCTCTGGTGAATCCTCTCAGCCCCAGCAACTTGTGTGCATAAATAAATAAATCTTTTTAAAAAAAGATTTATATGTAAGATCTGGAAATATAAAAACACTAATAGAAAACAATAGGTATAAGATCCTTGACATTGGACTGGCAATGATTTCTTGGGAATGACACCAAAAGTTACTTAACTTTATGAATATTGGTATCCTTGTGTATAAATTGGGGGCAATAACAACTCAGTCAACCCAGAAGTTTTGGGGAGCAAAATAAGAAAACACCTTAGAGGATATGACATAGTACCGGACACCTGCCAAAGTGTTATAAATACCAACTGTTGCTTTTTGTTGTTTTAATCCTTACTGTTAAGGTCATTTTGCTGGCAACTCAACATAATGTAGTAGCCAAAGCTTGAACTCTGAGTTGGATGGGGCCATGATACAATGCTATATCTAGGGGAAACTATGGAACTTCCCAATCCTCAGTTCATTCTCCTGTAGAGTGGAAAAATAGGTAATATCTTCCATTGTGAGCTTTTTGTGGGGCTAGAATGGAACAAAGTTGTTCAAAGATGCTCACATGGAAAGCTTATTCCACTCTAGAGACGGGAAAACTGAGGGATGGAGCACCATGTGCCTTTGCTAAGTAAGTAAGACATGAGCAAGGCTGTGTTTTGAAATAGGAAGCATCCCAGGACAGGACAGGGCTCAAGGGAAAACTGCAGAAATTTTGCCATTCACCTTTAGTGATACCACAGGCTGGGAAACAACAGGTTGAAAATCCAACAACCTTAGGCCTGGGCACTTGCTGCAGTGCATTTCCTTGGTCCATTGTTTTTTGTTTGGTTTTGGCTTGATTTTACTAACTTCCCCCAAGTTGGGCATCCCTGAGTTTTCTTTCCATGATGTATCAAGTTGGCTGCGCTGGGGGAAAGGGGAGTATTTTAAAAACCCAGAAGAAAAAGGAAGTCACAGACCTTGAGACCAGACCTGGTCAACTTGGAGATGCTCATGAGCCCCACTGGACCCCCAGGCAGCAGGTGATGGGTGCTCACCATCAGCAATAATAATGGACTTTAATCATGTCCACTCTCCTTGCTTCTCAGGCAATAAAGTTTAATTCCTTTGCTACCAAACCCCAGTCCTAAACCTATATATCAATAGATCCCTATCCCCAGCACCTCCTCAAGTCTCCCTCATGTCCACAGAGGTCTCTGCAGAGTTCTCTTTTCTTGTTCTTTAGCTAATCAGTAAACCCTGACTTCTTGCCAGCCCTCATAGTGTATATGGAGTCCTCTCTGCAATCTTTACCAGAAGCTCTCAGGGGCCCATTTCCTGGCTTGAGAGTGGGACCCCTTGGTCCAGCCCTCTGACTCCTGGTGGGCAGAGCAGTGGCCAGTAGCTGGTGCACTGCTAGCTTAGCCACTTGCTTTAGGGGGAAGCTGAGGTTAGGCTGAGGGACCTCGCTCTCTTGTCCAGTGACAGGTTGGAGCTCAGAACTCTCCTGTAGCCTGGAGATAGGCCCCAGGCATGTCAGGTCCACTGAAAATCTGGGTGAGCCACACTGAATACACTCAAAATACCTCAGAGTATAGCACTCAGGTAAAAAAAAGCCTCTGCAATCAGGCTGCCAGGCTTCATCCTTGGCCCTGAAATATACTAGATGTGGGGCCTCAGTTCCCTTCCTCTGTGAAATGGGGATCCAAATGCTGTCAAATGTTTTAAAAATTTTAACCTGCGCATTACACATATATGGTAGATATTGTTATAAATTTTTGAAATAGGTTTATATTATATTAAACTATATGTAGTCAGCAAAAAAAGAAATTTCCACATTATATCTGGAAAAATGTGATCTTTGTTGCTTATCACAATCCCAAAGTAAATGCTTTGTGAAATTAAAAAAAAAAATTACAATGTCTGCTCAGAATTCAGGACAAATAATCTTCTCTCCGATGTATGTGTCTAATTTTCCCTTCTATTGTTACAGTCCCTGGGTCTCATGCCAGTGCAATCAATGTAATGGATGCAGAAATAAGTAAAACAAAACAAAATAATATGGAGTTGTGAGACTTGAAGTATTTAAAGATAATGATAAACATTTAAGATAATAAATCAAAATACATTTCATAGGGACAAACAAAAGAAAGAAACAGTACTGAAAAGAGTTTTTCAGACATGCCCAAACTCGTGGGGTTGCCCCCAGCTGGAATCAAGGGAGTCACGTCAATGTCAGGAGACAAAATAATGGAGCACTTAGCTAGGGCTGTTTTAGCTTTTTTCATTTCGTGTCCATAAAGATGAAATGCACACAAATAATGGTGATGGTATTTGCTGCCTGTTAGGTTTGTGCCACATGTTGAATAACAAAAGTGTGAATATCTAATGAAAACATAACCTTTATTTTATGACAATTTTCACTGATCCAACTTCATTCTTTTACCACATTTCCTTCCACTGCTATATTTTCCCAACAAAGTTTGACAAGCATAATACAATTTATTGAGACTCCTGGAGCTTTTCACAGTCATATGCTCTAACCACATCTGATACCCAAAACAATATGAAAAGGTAGGTATTAAATCATGAATCCGCTTCTGCTGTCATGACATCAAGGAAGCACTGTGACCTTAGTCACTCCAGCATGTCCACTGAGAGTTCAGTATCAGAAGACCTGGATAGTAACACTTAGAAAAGTACTAACTGGATGAATGAATAAATAAATAAATGATTTAATTTATGAACTCATGATATCAAGCGAATGACATTGGATCAGTCATCACAAAATTTCAGACGTGGATTATAGTATTCTTACTTTACATGGTTGTGGTAAGTACTAAGGAAAATGAAGTAGATGCATGTGCTTTATAAATCAATTTATATCATATAAATATGTCATCTTATATGAATAGTTCTTTTCATAGCCAAATAATAAGATAATATTTTAATCATTATGGATAAAAATTCACAAGGTATCATTTCTCTGATAAGTTAGCTACATGGCTCTATTTATTTAATGTGTGGCTAATTTCCTGAAAAACAGAATAAACAATTATTTGTCTATATTTATCAAAAAGCACCGATTTGTGCTCACTTACAATTGGTGTCTAAATTTGTACATTAAGATGAATTTAAATTGAAGCCACATCACTACATAGATAATAAATTATGTTGGATTGTGTGAGCTCTTTTTTTTTTTTCTTCAGTTCTCTCAAGTGGCAACGATTAATTTACAGTGTGTATGTGTTTTTAGCATCTGTGAAGTTCTCTTGTGGGTTACTCCATTGAGACTAAAGCTTTACAAGCTGAAATGTGAATGAAGTAAAGCAGTTGTTAAGAAGAGATGGAAAACATTATGTCCTTAATTATGTTTCCACACCTGCATTTATGAATTCCATTTTTGAAGAGAGAGAGAGATGTGGAGGCAATTAAAGAAGTTACTGTATGGATTCTATTGGCCATGAGTCATTACAGAGTTCACAGGGGCATTACAGTATTGAAGAAAATCCGAGTGCCTAGAGAAATAGAGAAAAGCACCACATCCTTAATTACCAGTTGTGGAGGTTAGAGTTAAAAATGAAATCATGGCATTAAGTTCATAAAATCCACATTAATATTGCTGCTGATGGACACATTCCTATGTTTGAAAAGCTATTTATACAACGAAATGAACACAATTTCATTATTTCTAAAATAGTAATTTTGGCTTCTGCTAAGTGCATTATGAAATTATGTAGACTACTAGAAGTTATACTTCAAAAGTGAATTTGTTTAACTGGTTTCACATTTCACTAACATTTCTCTTAGTTCAGGCAGCAAATATTTGCCGAGGGCCTACTGTGTGTTATCGCCCAGTTGGTGTTGGTTGTTTAACACTTGATTCAAGAGAGATCAGTAATTTTTTTTTCTTTCAGGCACTTGCTCCACTGTTGAAATAACTGAGAAACCAATCTGCCTCTGACTCCTGGCTCCTATTACGTGCTCCTAGACCAGATGCCAGCTTGCTGTATAACACTGTTTGCACAAAGGCTGTTTAGCACTAGGCCTGCTAAGTCCCCAGGGCTCTGGTCCATAAGGCAATGAATGAGTTTCAGGCAAAATAGAAAAAATGTTGTGATTCTTTAGTAAAAGAAAGAACAGTTTTCTCAGTACTCAATAAGAACATTCCTGATAGTGCTTCCCAAAACAAGACATGGATGGAAGCAGAGATTAAAAAATATCAGAAGTATCCCTGCATACACATTAGACTGAAGGTACATGTCATCATGGGTATTCTGGAGATAGGGCCATCCTATCAAAAATGCATGGAATATAAAGGTCTTACTTCCTCATCTTAAATATTAACATATAGGGCATTTAAATTATTTTTCTTTCATTATGAAAAAAATGAATGATAGGAAATACTAGAAGACAGACGGTAGGACCCATTTTGATGTCATTAAAAGAAAATCCACACATATTTTGCTCAGTGCAATAACATGAGAGATCATTTAGTGGAAAGCACATTTACTATATAAACACGTTCTGGGGAATGTGCTTGGGCATAAATATTTTCCTTGTAATTGCATTTCTCTGTTATTTATGGAGCTCAAATTTTTAAAGGCCAACTTGCTCACCTTGGTATCTAAATAGCTTTCATTATTCATACAATTAAGGAAATGCTTAAGATAATGATTTTACTGGCACCAATCATGGATCACAAACTTCTTCTCAGTGTGCTCAAATCTTCTCAGGAACTTAAGAAATCATTCTTCGTGTTTCTTTTAGTAATCATCCCTCCCAAATTTGCAGCAACTAGCATATGTAGTTATTTCTGAACTTTGTTAACTCTTAATTAAAATGCATGGCTCCAGTGGTTTTTATATTTAAGGAAATTTTAAGTCTTTTCATTCATGTATAACATTGAGATCATTGCACTGGACAATTAATTTCAAACACATTAGTGGAGAATTTCTCTTGAATTTTTTGTTAGTGTCAGACTCCAAATGTTTTGGCGCTAAATTGGCATCTGTATCTTTCCTAGTGCAGGAAAGACATTCGGTTTTTGGTGTTTGTTTTGTTTTTAGAATTTACTTCATAGGATTATAAAGAGAAATAAATAAAAGCATCCATGTCTCATGTTTTTAATGCTCAACACATTAAAAACTCTCAACAAATCCTAGTTTTAATACATGCACACACACACACTACACACACACTCACACAGAGATATGGTAATGTTGGTTGGCTTCAAATAGATGAGGCCCTCCCAAAGGGACTCTAGGAGGCTGTGAATTGTTTACTGGGCAAAGCACACTGACATTAGTTCTTTCCTTTTCAGTTCTTCCTGACTCATCAATCAAATATTTGTTGACTCCCTACAATGTATACAGAACTCTTCTGGGTGCTTAGAAAGATGCCAAGTATTATAAAATAGTTTGTTTCTTTCAAGAAATTATAACCTAGCCACAGAAACACCACTTTCACTCAAGAAAAGTAATTATCTTCAGACCAATTGCAATTGCTTTCTTTGTCTTAAGTTCTTGACTGGAATAATAGCCATATGTTCTCAATAGTCAATAAGAATTCAATCAAAGCTCCCAAATCCTGAAAACTTTCATCTGTTGATTTTGGTTTCAAACACCTTAAAATATTTCCCCTCTACTAAATGGCCCTGAAGTTCTAGACTTCCTCATTTCCTGTTCATTTTATGGTCGTATGAATGAAAAGGTGAGAAAAAACTTAGAAAATCTTGAATTGGTTGTTGCTAGAACCATTATCCAGTTCTGTGACCATGAGTAAGGCCTTTCAGTATCCTCATTTCTTAATTTTGAAATTAAGCAGGAAAAAAGTCATAAAACCCTTTGGTAGTTTATAGCAGATAATAGCAATTTTGCTGCCCAAGATGGAATGAAGCCCCTAGAGAAACACATAGACACAGGCTCAGCCCAATGTATGTGGGAAAAGGTGACCATAAAGTATAGCAGCTCCTCATCTGCAGGCCTCTGTAGGAACTGCAAGATTATGGTCTTCTATGCTTAAAAGAGGATTCCATCAGTGACCCCGCCATAATGGAAAAGCACTATGGCACAGACACCCTGATCCTTGGAGCCACATTTTTGTCTTTGATTTTATTTCAAGCTCCCCACTTACTAGCAATTTTCAGTATCTCACATTTCTCTGGGAAACCAAACTTCTTCAGTCTTGTTTCCAGGACCACCACAATAGTCAACCCCTCTCAACCCTTTCCTTCTACATATGAACTGAAATCAGGTGCACATCGGCTATGACAGTACCTCAGGAAGTACCTGGCCTCTCTTTAAGGCTTACCTTTGTCTCCTACTGATGTGATATTGGTGTTCTTCACCTACATGGGTTCAGCCTCTAATTTGAAACAATCAGTGTTGGCTATCTGAGAAGCAGATTCAGGCCTTGAACACCTCTGTCTCCTCAGCCACAAGCATCAGGCATTGTGCTCACCATGCTCCATACATTAGAACACTTGACCTTAGAACAATTCTATGAGGGGATAAGTTTTCTCAAATTTACAGGTGATTATGTGTTTCAGATAGTGGGGTTGGATAGGTAGGATTAGACAAGTAGAAATTTCTAAGAACCCTTCCCCTTTAGACTGAAAGAAAAATTTAACAGATGAGTTATGTCTGGCAACTGGCTAATGTCCAAGTGCAATCAGCAAATTAGTAAATCTTTTCCATGTCAACCAACCTAATGTGTGTTCACAGGGGAATGATTTACGTATTTTCTTACTGATGTCTTTATCAGAGCCAACTGCTACAATGAAACAGCCCTTACAGCCCCACAGAATTGAGGAACAACTGCCAATTCTGCACAGTTGTGACTCCTGGAGGACAGTGACTATGAATCGCTTCCATTTATGTCTCTCACTGTGCTTTAAATCGGGCTCATTCAGTGTAAGTTCAGTCAGCTTGTTGGATCGTCCTGTCTCTGGGGTTTAGCACGCACCATAAAAGATGCTGAGCTATTCATTAGCATCAGGGGTGATAAAATGAGCACCACAAGTCTCAAATCTGGTGAGTTGAGGAATCTGTGACTAAGGCTTACTGAAATTACTTGTTCATGATTTGGTAAGCTAAATTTCTTTAAACAATTTGGAGAGCTGAATTTCTGCCAAGAAAGATGCGTTTTGTTGACGTGTTATAGAGAAAGCCAAATTTGAATTTTTATGAAGAAAACAATTTACTGGAAACAATAGAGGTGATATTTTACATCACCAGAGTTCTGTAATTTCTGGCTTTTGGTTGAAGAAGGCTGATGGGGAGCACTGCTAAGAAGCAGGAGGAGGCAGTGAGGGTGAAGTCTTTATTCACTTGGGGTCTTTCCCTGAAAGTTTGTCTGGGCTGGCTGCTCCTTTGAGCAGAGGGCTCTGTTGATCCAGGTTCAGACAGTTGACCCCCTTCCTCATTCCCTGAGGTCTAGCAATGATAATAGTCAAAACCAAGCTCTGACATGTTCTCTCCTGGTAACCTTCCCTTCATACCATGCAGAACAATCAATTGTAAAGGAAACTGGAACATCTGTTTTGCATGTATCATCTCTTCTATCTGAACACTGACTAAAAGAAACACCCCTTACCTCAGATATAAACCAGCCCTAGATTTATTAGGTTCCACTATCCTTTATCAGAGTGTCTAACCCCCAGGTTAAAAGCCCCAATCTTCACCATTCTACCTTCAACTTTCTCTAAACTTCCAAAAGGCCACTGTGACCAAACTCTGCAAGGTTGCTTATTGTTAGCTTTGAGCCACATCATTCCCTCTCTTGTTGTTATATGAGATTAACTTTCTAGACATAAAAAAAAAACTAATAGAGTCAAATAGATTACAAAGACAAAAATTCCCAGTGAACATAAGTTGTAAATGGCATAAATGACTTTTGCCAGTTGCAAGTGGCCTTGATAACATAAGTGGTGTTATACGCAGATGAGCGCTAATGTGACAGTGGCTTTGACACTTGAGACTAATGTGTTTTAGGTGAAAAAAAAATGTTTTATGCTAGATATTTCTGATAATTTCTATCTATGTCAGTTGCTTTGAATCTTTTAACTGACCCTGGTATGATCATGGCAATAGCCTTTCAACTACAGAATAAAAAAAAAAAAAAACCCACAAATTTTCAAAATTAGAGGAAACATTCATCTATTAATTCACTTGTCCAACATGTATTCAGTGCTGCTCGACTCAAGAACTATGTCTAGTTTTTAGATTTCAAAAAATGAATAGAATACAATCTCTGCATTTAAAACATTCATAGCTAGTGGTGGAGGCAGAATATAAGCAGAAAGGGGGATATAACATAATAAGAGTAGTAACAGAAAAACAAACAAGTATTGGATGAACATAAAGACAGAGTAACCAACTTGCATTGAATAATTATAGAAGACTTTCCAGAGATGTTTCCTAAAATGAATCAACAGCATTGTATCTGCACAGCTGCCTGTGGACGTATCCCTCCTGAATTAAGGGAATAGAAACTTCCAACTCAGCAAGGTTCAAAGTAAAGTAAAAAGGGAATTATTTTCCTTAACCATGTTTCTCCTGTATTTTTATTTCCAGATGTCATTCCTTTGCCTAAGATCCAAGCTAGGGGCTAAGCCACATCTGATCAATTGATTACAAAGGTCTATCAATTTAAGCCCTCAAAGAAATAGAAAGGGAGGACTAACGAACATAAAAATTAGAACTGATAACATTGAGAGCTCAACTGTGATTTGAAAATAAGATGAATTAATCTTTATACATATAAGTATTCTTTTGATATTATCCAAAAGTTAACCAAAAAAAAAAAAAAAGCTAATTATCAAATGATTTAACTCTTTAGTCTCTTTAAGAGACTTCATCAGACATTCTGGATTTCATTTTCATGCCAGTACCTCAGAAACTTACATATTCCCTCTTGAAGTAAGAGAAGGTAAAGCAACTACTGTGGACATACCAGAGAATTACTGCTCTTCCTGAGAGATGTTACTTAAGGAGTATATTTCATATATCACTATTTTTGAAGTCTGAAAAAAGTTGAGACTACTGAATAATTCTAAGAGAACAAAAAAATTGAGTGTCTTTGGCCACCTTGTTGTGATATTAAACTGCCTCTCAAAAGGCAGTTATATGAAAATATTTCTTAAGATTTGAGTAAACATAAGGCATATGTCATTTCATTTAAAATATATTATTAAGTCCAGAGATTCATCGAAATGCCTACAGAACATTAAGGGAGCCTATTTGGAAGTGATAGCAATTTTTAAAAAATCAATCCATCAAGAGCATGTTATCAGTAATGGGAAAGTAATGCAATTTGAAAATAGCATTAGGGTAAAATAAATTAAATTCAAAACTTGCTTAGAGTACGGTGAAGAATTTTCACTTTTAATACAAACTGAATGATATTGCAACTTCAGTTTTTGTTCATTTTACAAAGTAATTTTAAATGTGAATATTCTAAAAGCACTAATGCTAAATAAAGTGGATTCTGCTTTTCTTCCACATCAACAGCAAGTGCTTGGTAATTATTGCTGTCATGGGGATGTTATACTGTATCGATCCAGGCATTGAACTTAGATGATGTCTATTTGTGTCTAAAGCTTGCATGGAGCTTAGTGAAGTCTCATATTCCCAAGAGTAGATGCTCCTTGCTCTGTATGTTCCCATTATCCCATAGAAATGCAACACAACTGGAAACTCTGGGTAGATTATGACCTTATGTATTTTGATTTAATAATTAATGATGGCATATATACATACATACATACATATATATATGACTTATCTTAGAACCAACCACTGAAATGGAATGACTTTAGTAGTTAAAAAAAAGAAAATTCTGTTGACAATGAGACAAAGTGCCATCATGGGCATTCCTGACCCCAGTGCATAATCTGAGTCCACTTATGGAGGAAAGGCAGACAAATGCCAATGATAATAAAGTGTACAAAAATAATTGGCACTAACTATTCAAAAAACCAGTGCCATGATAGACAAAGTCACAAAAAAATGCAAGCAATATATGTCCCAGGATTGGCTCTTGAGCCAAAACAACAAAAACCACCATGATGGACACATAGCAATTGAAAAAATTTGAATAAGTTCCTCAGATGAGAAAATTGTATTAAGGTTAATTTTTCTGATTTTAGTCAATGCACTGTAGTCTCATGAGTGAATATCCTTGTCCTTAGGAAATATACCCTAGAATATTTAAGAGTAAAGGAGCATGATATCTACATGTTCTTTTAAAAAAATATTTTTATTTATTAATGCATACAAGAACTGGGGTGTAGGCCAGAGGTGTGGAGGGCGAGAGGATTCACCAGAGACAGAGAGGGGAGCAGAACAGGTGGGTCTATTGAAATACACTGCTGAGGGGGAGCAGTAGGTGAGACAGGAGAGGTCTGCTTTGCCATCTGTGGGTTAGCTCCTTGGCCGGGGATTGAACTTGTACTGCAGTGGATGCAGATAGCTTCATAGTGCTAAGACTTAACCCCTTGCACCACCAGGGAGGCTCTACAATTTATTCTTATGGTTTTGCACACATACACAGATGGAGATGCAGCAAATATAGCAAAATGCTAACAATTTGTGAATCGAAGAAAGGGAAAAAGTATGCAGAAGTTCATACTTTTCTTCCAACTTTTATGTAAGTTTGAAATAATTTCAAAACAAAACATTTTTAAAAATTACATTGTTTAAGTGTCAAGATTCATTAATGCTTAGACGTTTGTGAGGCCACTTAACATTTCTGACAATACTTACTACATTGATTTTACATAGGATCAGACCAAAACAACTTTTTACCACAACCAGTGATTATTTTGCAGAAGGTCTGATAATTTCTTGTTTGTTTGCTGCTGCTGAACACAACAATTTCTCTGACTTCCCTTGCGTCAAGTGTAATAAACCATTAACCACCACAGAATGGTGATCTTAGTTATTTTCAAATGGGAAAAAATGTTCTTACTCTAGTTATATCCAGGGTAAATGCTTTGTAGCCGTTAGCACTTGGAAAATATCTTTTAATGTAGCCAGAGACTAAATAAAGCATTAGTAACTTGCCATTTACTTCCCATTCGCTGTAGTCACTGTCTCAAAGATACCAAAAACAAATACTGCCCAAATAGTGCCCCCAAAACTGACCTGAACAAACTGGGCCATCAGGTAGCAAGAGATAGAGCCAGAGGCCATGAGACTGGACTTTTCTCAGTCTGGCTGAGAGCCTAGACTCAGCCACAGACATGGCCATGGACAAGAAGAACATTTGAGAGAAAAGATAAGATAACATTTTTGCATGTCAGTATCATTGGCTAAATCTACTGAACATTCTTTTAGTTTCCTTGAAGAAATTTAGAATTCTCTTAATTGCTGGGTAGAGGCCAACCATGTTTAAACACAGAACAATATATATCTGTATCAGTCCAAAGCAGCATGCCAACATTAATTCATAGCTCCCACATAATAAGACAGCATGAATCACATGTAATGTAAAGTTAAAAATGTTTAATGTGACCTGGTTGTGACTAAAACCACGCAGTGGTATCTGATTATAAAGGACCCATTATGGATGGTCTGGGAAAAGTTACTCAGTGTCTCCCTTCTGCCTCTTCTGATGTGTTCCTTTTACCAGGTTACTATTTATAATGAGTGAACCCTTCAAACATAGGCAAAATATCAACTAAAATATTGCCACTGTAAATTTGTGCTACTTCAGATGTGAAGGGAGTCCTTTGGTCTAGAATATTCAACAGAAGAGATTTTGATTAGTGGGTTTTCTGCAAATAACTTTCAGAGAACAACACAGCCTTTCATAAGATTAAAGTTTATCACCACCACCCCCCAAAAAAATTTAAAAATGAAAAAAACAACTCTAGGCCATCACCACTGAACTGTTTCCAATGCCCAAGTTATACCCTGCTAAGAAGTTGCCCATAGAGGATGTTTTTCTAATTTCTTTTTGGCCAGTGCAGTACCAGCGGTTATGTAACACTGTCATTCACACATGCATAACATCCTGATGAAATAAGAACTTCGGAGAACAATCTGAGTTCTAATTCTGGTTATTTCAATTATAAGCTGTAGAAGTTTTGTGCATATTTACTTGTTTTCATCTCAGTTTTGTCTCCTGCAAAATATGGAACAAAACTACTGAGAGGCTTAAGTGAGTCAGCAGTTATAATGCCTTTAGTACCATGTGTGACATTTAGTTAATGTTAAATAAACGTGGTTATTTGTTATTTTTTATACACAGGAGTATAAATGGATAGATCAGGGTGAGCCCATAGTCTACACAATTGAGAATTTCCGGAGTAGGACTGTCAAATTGAAATATGAGAGGAAAGGAAGACTCTACTTCATTAACTCCTTTATTCATTTACTTTGATTTTCCTAAGACTTTAGTTCTCTTTGCTTATTCCCATATTTAAACAAAATAGCTTTAGTATATGTCAATTGGTGTATATCCTATATTCCTTGGCCTCTTCTTTCAGTATCCCACCATCAGTCCCCTAATTTTGGGGACAAAAGAAAGTAAAATGAGGTGATGCCTTGGCAGTTTGCCTGCCTCCCCAGGGTAACAAGACAAATAAAGGTTTTATTGTTTGTCTCAAGATAGCATCAACACAGCCTGCAGCGGCCCTGTCAGCACCAGTCCCTCGATGCCAGGGAATCGCTGGGAGTGCCACTGTGCTGCTGCCAATTTGCTGCCTGGCCTCCTTCAAAACCACATCAAAGTATGTGCCAGTTTCTAAACGCCTTCTCCAGGCTCACGAGGGATGCTGGGACCTCAGATGTGTGGTTTTCCATAATCCCATCTCCACCTCCCTTAACTGCAGACCGGGGCGAGCCTATGTCTACGTCCATATGCTATGTCTACGTCCATATGCTATGTCTACGTCCTTCAGATGCTATAACGTGACTGCACAATAATATCTGACTCCTACGATAGTCTAAATGAAAACGTCTAATAACTTAGCTTATTCATCTAGTTTATTATAAAAATTTGATTCCTATACATATTTTAAAATTTATTAAATACTCTCCCAAGTGTTTAAGTGTACATAATTTACTGAGGGAAGCATAGGAAACACCATTTTTGGAGTGGTATAGTGACAAAGGGGAGAGAAGCAAGCCAGAGAGAGTGTGTTAAACAGCCACAGTGGTTAACGAAGGCTAAATCCCACCAAGAAACACTGAAATCTACAAAACACAAGCCACATATGAGGCTCATTTTCTGTGTTGCCTAAGACTTTATATCCCTTTTCTTGGTCAAACTCTAATCTAGATGTTACTGTGAAGGTATTTTTTAGATGTGATGAACAATTACAGATAGCAGATTTTCAGTAAAGCAAATTACCTTCCATAATGTGCATGGATCATCCAATCAGTTGAAGGCCATATAAGTAAGTCTAAAAAGGCAGAGTTCTGCCTGAAGACCTTATCATAAAAACCCTGTCTGAGTGTCCAGCCTACTGGCCGGTGCTGAAGATTTCACACTCAAGATTGCAACATCAACATATCTAAAGCCCGACTCTTGCTTTACAAATTTCATAGTTGCCAACCCCTACCTGAGCCAATTCCTTAAAATGAGTAGCTCTTCTTTCTCCTCCCACATTTCCCCTTATTCTCCCTTTGTCCCTCTGGTTCTCAAGTATTACACTGTGTCTTAGGTATATACTGCTACATCAGCGACACACTGACTCCCTCCAATATATTGCTGATTGAGAGCTCTATTCAGGGGTGGTAAGGCTTGCTATTTCTAGCCTGTTGCATACACAAGCAGTACATTGTTTTCTGCCATCAATACATTTCCCAATTTTATTAAAAAATAATTGGCATATAACATTACTTAAATACAAGGTATACAATGTGGTGATTTGATGTATGTGTACATTGTGAAATATTAGATTACATTTTCTTCACCTTACCCCATTTGCATTTTGCTGCTGTTGTTCTGATGGTGAGAACATTAAAGCTTCGCTCTCCAAACAATTTTCAAGTGTGCAACTCTAGAAAAGTTCTGGAAAGCCTTCAGGCATAGATAAATAGCAGCAAGTTGGACTTTGTTTTGAAATCCATTTAGTCATTCTATACCTTTTAATTGGTGAATCCAAGCCACTTGCACTGAGATGTAAATGTGTTTGCCATTTTATTGTTCTAATTATTTTTCAGTTGGTCTTTTTAAATTTGTTTACATCTCCCTTTATGTTACAAGTTCCACTTCTATTGTCTCACGTGATACTTTTTCTGATTTTTGTTTGAAGGTTATTCTGAGGTTTGTTTATGATGACTTGCCATCATACTTGATCTGGTGGACCACATTTTTCTTCCCTACTACTCAACATTTTATAATTTAGGTATATATTATCTCTAGATTTGCTTTGCCATTGTTTTGAAATAATTCCTTTAGTACTTCAAGTCTGGACATTTTCTTAGTATTGGACATTTTCTTTTAATTTTTGGTTTCAGTGAAGCACCTTATACTTCCTTCTCTTTTGAATGAGTCTGGCAGGATAAAGTATTCTAGGTTGAAGGCCCTTTTCTTTGAATATTTTCATTATCTTCTGCCATTCCTTTCTTGCCTATAAGATTTCCCTTAAGAAGTTCACATACAGTCTAATGGACCTTCCCTTATAGATTAACCTTTCTTTTAAAGTTTTTATTATTTTTTTCCTTATCATTCACTTTAATTATAATGTATCTTAGAGTATATTGGTCTGGTATTATTTTGTTTGGACACTTTTGGTCTCTTGAATCAAAATGTCTGGTTCATTTCCTGGAATGAACCATTTCTTTGAACAAATTATCTCTGCCTTTCTCATTCTCAGGGACCCTATGATATGGACATCATTTTTCTTTAGGATTTTCCTAAGAACTCTTACACTATTTTCATTTGTTTAATTCTTTTTTCTCTTTGTTCTATTTATGTGTTCTCTGACATTGTGATTTCAGGCTCACTAATTATCTCCATTATTTGCATTTGTCTATGCTTGATGACATTTATTGTATTTTTTAAATTCAGTGATGGTATTTTTTTTTAATCCATTAGGGTAGAAAGTGTACAGATACAACAGAAAAATATTGTCAGGTAATCTTGGAAGTTTGGATGAAGTGAAGATGTATCAGAAGACTGAAAGTGACAAATGCCCTAATTTTTTTGAAGACAAAAAGGACGAATTATGAATATTTAAAGACTGTTGATTTTATTGGTTAACCCCTGACAAAGTTGTAGAATGAACAATAAAATTGTATTGTATTTAGACATGGACTGTCTAAGAGATAACGTTTGATTATGTAAAGCAAAACAGTTAAAACTAAAAAAAAATCCATTAATTCTATTTGTACAGTCTCTCATATTTTCTCTCTTTTTTTGCATTCCTGTTTTTGATCATTCATTGTTTTTTTTTTTTTTAATTTGACAAGTATGGCTCTAACTGCTTCCTTAAGTTTCTCATGAAGTATATTCCACTGTTCTGCTATTTTGAGACTTCACTCAAGGGTTTATTTTATTTTTTTTTTCGCAACAACATTTGTGGTGTGTTCTTTGGTTTCTTCATTTTTAGTTTTTATGGATTGTAATAAGAAGTTCCCTTTCTTATTGGCTTTATACCCCTCCTACAAGAAGGTGATATAATTCTAGGATTTTTACCCAGAAACTTTACACTTCTATAAACCAGTGCCTTTGCACCTGTTCAGATGCCCAAAACACTGATGCTGGAAAGGATTAATGGGTTGGAACCAGGGCAGTCAGGCACTGAAAGTTCACATCCAGTGATTATCAAGGGTTCAATCTTCCTATAGTGCTGCGTATACCAGGGTTGTGTAGTGGAGACACACAGCAACCCCTCCCTTCAACCACCGCCTCAGTCAAAACATCTTGAACAATTTTGTGCCAGCCTCAACCTCTGAGCTATGGTTGAGCAATAGATATAGTACCAGATGGGGATTATTACTGAGACAGGGTCACATGCCAGGAATTGTTCTCACTGCCTTTGGAGTACAGAATCTTACCCCGGGGTGCTTGCTCCTGTTGTTAAGATCCAGGTGCTTCAAACCCTGCTTAATCACAGTATTTGAGTATTCTCTTGGCTTTGGCCCTGGGTGGTGGTAAGGCAGGTGTTTCTTGTATCACAACCTCACACATATACATGTATCTTTTCTTTACATATTCATCCATAAATGATGAACATTTAGATTGTTGCCATATTTAGTAATAGTGAACAGTGCTGCTATTTTTTTTGAAAACTTGTTAATATTTCTAAACTATATGGCAACTTGTATTATCCTGCATCTACTTATTTACTTACTTCTTACTTTTTATTAAGGCTTTTTACAGAAATTTTAGGTTCACAGAAAAATTGGAGAGAAAGCACAGAGATGTCACATATACCCCTGCTGCCACACATGCATCACCAGCCTCCATTATCAATGTTGCCCAAGAATGGTACATTTGTTACAACCTTTGAAGTACACTGACACATCATTACCACCTTGTCTATTAGGTTCATCTCTGATACTATGCATGCTATGGGTTTTGATAAATGTATAATGACATGTATCCATCATTATGGTATCTGCATTGATTTTTCAGGAGAGTGTGCCCTTTGAAATTATAGATTTAATTCTTCCTTTATTTTGGAGAAATTTTCCATAGTTAAGTTTTTGTGGTAGGCAGAATTCTAAAAATAGCCCCTAATATTCCACATTATAATCTGTGAAATCTGTGATAAAATGAGCTATCTCTCTCGGGATTATATTACATAACACACTTGATCTTACAATAGCAATCTGTCCAGCTTGGCCAAATGCAATCCCATAAGACCTTTAAGTACAGAGACTTTTCTCAGGTTTGGAGCAGAAGTCAGAGAGAGTAGAAGGATAAGAAGAATTCGGTGTATCCTTGCTGGCTTTGAAGATGGACAGAACCACATGATGAAAGCAGAGGGAAAGAGGTGAGAACAGGGTCAGGAGAGAGCACCATGGACTAGGATGGAGCACTATGGGTACCTTGGTGGTGGGTGTGCTAAGGTGACCACACCTAAGTGGCAAAACCCTATACTTCCAAGACAATAACAAGTTTGTAAACCAGTGGCACTTCATTTAAAGAGGAAAGGAAGAATGAGGCAATCCTATAAAAGATGAGGGTTGTCCCACAGTTAACAACCAGGAAACGAAGAACTCATTCCTACAGATGCAAAAAAACAAAAAAAAAGAAAATTGAATTTTGCCAACAACCTGTATAAGCTTGAAAGCAGATTCTTCCCCAGATTTTTTGATAAGAGCACAATTGATCAGCTCCTTCATTTTAGCCTTATAAAATGAAACAGAAACCAGTTGAGCCATGCTGGATTTCTAATCTGCAGATGTGAGATAATAAATAGGCACTGTATTAAACTGTTAAATTTGTAGGATTTGTTATGAAGCAATAGAAAATAAAGATAATTTCAAATCAAAATTCTCCTATTTTTTAATTCTTCAAAATTACCTATAACACTTGGATTGAATTTTCCTTGTGGCCAATATCCAGATCTCTATTTTTAATCATTTGCTTGTTACCACTTCATCTTAAGTGATTTTCTCAATCCTATTCTTGTACCTTATTTCATTTCCAATCTGTATAACCTCCTTTGCTACTTACAAAATGACTTTTGTACCTAAAATTATATTTTTTTCCTTCTCCTCCATTCCTGAATTATAGCTGCTTCTGTTTATCTCCTTTGGTTATCATCATTTCATCTCTGCACTTCTAAATTTCTAGTTTGGACTCAAAAAGTTTATATTTGCCTTTTAGGTGAGAACAATACGTTTGGTCTTAATTTTTATATACTCCTTTATAACATGTTTCTACTGACTGTTCATCTGTCATTTGCTTTTCCCATTCCTGTCTTCCTTTTTACTTGCATTTTTTATCTTGTTTATATCATTTTTGAATGATAGTTTTTCCTTAATCAGCAATTTGGAAGAGATTTGTGCAGAGAGAAAAACCAGGTCAGATTCCCAGACCAACAGAAATTCTCCCTCATGTATCCCAAGATTTCTTTAAAGTAAAGGTTGTCCACATGAATGAACCATTTCCTTAGCAATCGATTGACAGGGAGAGACTGCCACACACGCAAACATGTCGTCTTCCACTCTGCCTTAACTGCGCATTTCCAGCAAAGATAGGCTGTGTTCAGGTTTCCCCACTGTCCTCACTGTATCACCTGCATTCCCTCATTCCACCATCCCACCTAAGTACAATAGAATGAATGGAAACTCACCACCAGCCAGTGGTCCCTGTTTTCATTCTTCCAAATAGAGGATTATTTCTCTTTCTCTCAGAATGTACCTGTTTCTTTGTAAAGCTGGTCTCAACTGGTTTGTCTGAGAGCCACATCTGTCAGCATGTTTTGTAAGCATTTTTCTCAGCCCTTTTCAATCATAACTTTATTAACTACACATTGTGATGTGGTTAAAGTTTGGAAATGAAGCAAGAGGTTTTGACCTCTTCTTGGTCAAAAAGGGAGATAAAATTCTAACCAGACAAATGCCAGATTATCAGAGTGTGGTGCTACTCATTTGTTTGATTTTTCAGTTTGTATGTGTGTGTGTGTGTGTGTGTGTGTGTGTGTGTGTGTGTGTTTAAGCAGAAGCTACAGGAATGGTTGCTAAAACAGCCCTGGATAAGGTTTATAAACATTCGAGTGCAGGTATCTGCAGGGTGAAGACAAAAGGAGGCAGGGTTAGACTCTCTACTTGAATGGCAAGGTTTTCGATATGACAGACAATCTGGTCACATATGCTTTTAACTATATACTATTGTGAGACATAAAAGCATAAATATCAACATTTTACCTTCTCAAATACCTAATGTAAAGTAGCCATTAGTGGACACCTGAAAACTCTCACATGACAGAGAATAAACAGGTGATAATGAGAATAAGAATCCAAAAAAGTACATAAAATTATCAGAATAATAATTCAAAATCATTATGCCATAGAATTTGTTGGCAAAAATTGTAGATGTTATCTAAACTGTTCTCATGGCTGTTAGAATAATGACTCGTGTTAAACTTCAGGAACATTGCTTTCCTACTTATTAATATCACAAAATAACTTTTTAACCAACACTTCTCTCCCCAATCAAACATCTGTTATAACAACCAAGTAACTGGTTTCTTTCCCTTCTTTGAATGAAGGTAAATTAATCAGTGGAAAGGGAAAATACAGACACATGCCAAACTCTATATCCAAAAACTAGCTGTCAAATATGTTTCATTTGACTAGAAGCACCCTGAACCAAATTGGTTAAAAGTAAAATTGCAATGAAAAAACTAAAGATTCTGTTGTTTATCTTCTTTATTTATCAACTAAGATCTTCCCTTGGGAACTTTAGAACAAAATGCTTTAAAATGCTTTAAGCCTCAAGTACCTGCATTATTTACAATAAACGTCTCTGTGCGGTTTCCTCCAGTGATCACATTGATCCACTCGCTGACAGCATGGAAGCTATTTGAAAAGTCATTTTTTCCCATTTTATCCTTTTTCATCTTGTGGGGTTTTTGAAAAAGAGTTTAACTGTTCCACTATAGGCTACCCAGATGTTCTTTAGACTATCTATAAGCTCATTTTAGAATGATGTCTTAAAATCTTTTTCTTTTTTTGCTTTTATTTCTTTCTTTAGCCAAACAATCTTCTCTCTGTCAGTTTTTGTCTTGAATGAATATATCAGTAATAATCTCATTCTTAGTTTCATGAGCTGCAGAATTTATTAAATAATTCTTTGGGAAACTTCCAATAGCTTCCTAAAGTCATAGAAATAGTGTTTTCCCTGACACATCTGCTACAGGATGCTTTAATCACATTTTTTATACCATGTATGTAATGCAATGTATCTTATTATATCAGAAAGTAGGGAGAGCTGGAGGGATGTGATAGTCTAGTTGAACAGGGTGGAGACAGTTGGAGAAAAGGGAGCAAAGGAAAGAAAATCAGGCTTTCTGTGTCTAATACACAAATGAAGAGTAACCCACTCTCTTTTAGGAAGAAGTACCTTTTCAGTTATTCAAACTGGAATCAAAAGCGCCAGTTGAATATAAATTCAGGTTTAAATGAAAAGACAAAGTTCTAGAATAGCTGATATCCTGGTTAGTAAAGTGGTCCACATACTCACTATCTTCTCAGATGCCCTTCAAAAGCAACTATTGCTTTACCTGGTTGTTGTTGGTCCAACTATTAAATATGATGATTATCATAGAGCTCCAAAAATTCCCTAAAGAAAATGTTAAGCCTTTAAAAAAAAAGTTAGAAGTAATTACACACATTTGGCATCATAAGTTGAATTCATTGAGTTATGATATAAGTGTATTCAATTGCCCAGTTTACACAAGTGTGGAAACAGGAAGAGAACACTCAAGCCCAAGGCATCTGGTCCCAGAATGCATACCTTTAAGCAGATGCTTCATAGATTCTTGCTGAACAAATGAATACAGCATATTTATTACAAAAGAAAAGAGCCTCTGACTCAGAGGTGGGAAGAGATAGACGGTGAGTAATAGCAGGGAGAAAAAGAATGTCAATCAGAGGGAAGGAAAGAAACTACACTAAGGCAGGGAGGAAGCAATAATAGTTTGGGGATATGGGAGAAGACTATTCTTAACATGATAAGCAAGGGCCATATCACAAAGGGCCTTATTTGCCTTGTGAGCAGCCTGGGAAATTAGGACCGCTGATGAATCTGACAAATGGAAATGTTCTTAAAAGAACAAAAGGACAAAATATTTAATAATAAGGATGTTATATTTAAAAATGACAGCTATACCCAAGTTGTTGCCAGTGAAACTCTTGGCTAAACCAAAAAATCCCCCATGAAACGCTTTGAAATTCTTCCTTTGCTTTTGTTTTATTGCTATTTCTTCTGCCAATTGCATCCTTTTTCTTCCTATTTTTCCTTTTTCATTACCCCTGGGTCTTCAAAATGCAGTTCAGATGTCATCTCTTCTAACAAATTTCCTTTCCCTTTCTCTCCTTGTTCCTAGTATTTGCCCTATATAGCACCACTTATGACATTTTCTTGTATCATTGACTTCCTTGCCTTTTCAGTCTTTATCCCACTCTGGATACTTTGCAATCCAACATCATCCTTCATCTTCCTGTCTACCAGTTTGGGGGACAAGATAAGGACTAAGTAAAATGCTGTTTAAGCAATCAATGGTTCATCTGATTTTTAATCAATTTTTAATAATTATTTATCTAGCTGTAACTCTACAGGAGCATTACTATGGTGTTCATATGCAGATATGTAGTCTTGATATTAAACACTGAAAATAACTTCCCTATATTATGTCTCAAGACTAACACTTATGATCACAAAAGCTCCACACAGTACAAAATAAATAAAGTACAAAAGTAAGCATCTATCAGGCAAGTGTGGGGAACATTCAAATTCAGTTACAATACTTTAGCACAAACAAAATAGTCAGCTCAGTCATCTAAGCTTTACTACCCAGCCTCTTCCTGCTCCCTTTCTAATAAAGGCTTATTTTCTGTCAACACTTTGCAGTTGAAAAAAAAAAAAATCACTGTGCTCTCCCTTCCTTATTCTGCTACCAGCTGAATCTTCCACACAGTTGTCCCTAGCTCAGTCAATGACAAATATCTCCAGGAATTAAAATGATCTCCATGCACTTTCTGTGTCCTGATCTCCCTGTGGTCATTCCCCACCATTTAGCTGGTTGTTTGTCTATGGTTCACCTCATGTAGTCATTGTTCAGCAAACACGTACTGCTCACCGTGCCAGAAATTGTGCTGTGAACAGGAGATATAAAGTGGACAGGGTTGCCATGGAATCTACCCACAAAGAATGTACACTCCTCAGGAGAATTGTAAGTATAAGGCAAGAGGAACACCTGTGCCACAGAAGGAAAGACCAAAGATGAGCACTCAATCCCATAGTCAGTTGTCAGGGAAAGTTGTAGATTTTGAATAAGTTTAAATTAGCTAAGGAAAGGGATAAAATGATGGATATGGAAAGAAAAGATAATCAAAGGGATCTAATACTCGAAAGTTCAGGGTGGATGAGGATTGCAAAACAGACACATTCAGGTTAGTTCTAGCAACAAGCAGCTAAAGGCAGAAAATTTGGTAAGAGTGACCAGAGTAGAGACTCATGAAGTAGCCGGGCAGAGCACACTGAGTTTTATACACAAGATGGCAGCCTTTGGTCCTAGGGGGATCATAGTACAGCGTTTAAATGAGGAGAAGTGGCTGTTCAATTTTTATTTTAGTAAGATCATGCTGGTTCCTTCCAGAAAAGGGACTAAGGGGTAAAGCTCTCATAGTGACATAAGTCAAAGATTTTCATTCTCCACAGTTTATGATATTTAATATATATTTATATATAGGACATTTTGGAACTGGCGAATAATTTAGAGTGAAGAATAAAAGAGAGGAGTTGGGGATGATGCTGCAGAGTCCAGTAAAATCTCTCCTGCCTGGTTTTAACCCAGTCTAACCTGAATTGTCTCACTTCTGGCTTCTAGAAACACCTCACATGCCCCCCTCATTTGGTATGTGTGCTGAATTTTGTGCTTTAACTATAGCTATCTGCTTAAATGCATACTGCCAATTTCACCTTTGAAAGCATGTGCAGTGTAATGAGGACTATGTTGGCTTTATTGGTTAACATTTATTTCCTCTGTGCAAGGATGTTTAAACAAGTTCTCTTTGTGCTAGTCCCTCCTCTGTGAATACAACCCTGAGTCCCGCAACAGACATAGGGAGGGTCTCGTTCCTCTAACTCTAATGCAGCACACAGACCTTTGTCATTACATATTTAATTGCAGTGGTCCAAGACCCCACTAAAATGTAAGATTTAAAAGGATGATATCTCTTTAGCCTTACTTCTCCAGTGCCCAGCAGTGTGCAGGTGAGCATGGTACAAATTTAATATGTGTTGATTTAATATATTGCTTTGTTTCACTGGCATTGCCATTGCAGTTTAGAAAATTCTTTCCCTGGCACAGTGAGGAACTCTGCTAGAGCAAATAGATGCTCTGTGTCTCTTAAGTCTATTAAGCATTTGTATTAATTTAAAATGAGATAAACTATCATGGGAAATAATCCTAAATTGTTTCCTCAGCTATTTATTCTGCATGTTGATGGAACCAATAATATGAAGGGCAATGAGTTTGAGTAGGTTATGGTTTCCTAACGTACCACATACCAATCAGATGAGTCTCACTGCAAGCCATTTATAATGTCCTGTGCTTCACATTCAGACATTGACAATCAAAAACTGAAGCTGAAATGCAATGATTCATTCAAAGTGGACCTGACATCCAAACCTTTCTGAGGTGCTCATTTGCATAATTGTATGTGTTATTCATTTTCTCTCTGGCTCAGTCACTCCTCACTCTCAGCCATGAAAATGCTACTATAGCGTATTTGCCACCACAGCCCCGAAAGGCTGAGAAATCAGAGCTGGGGGGAGAGAACACAGCACAAATAAACACCCTGGTGGCGGCATTCACATCTTCATGTCGTTTTCTGCCAGCCCGGCCTTCCATTTATGTCTGGGTGCTGGTTCTATCAAACTTCTGTCTTGTATCAATTTTTAGCAGCATGGATAATTTATTGCATCTAGGATGATAGAAAACCAGCTTTATACATCATTCAGCTTGCAAAAGATGTGTAGCTTCAGTTCCTTAATGGTGTCATTTTGGCTGAATGCTATTAACAGATTACCCCTGCCTAGGGCAGTGGAGCATGTGCGGCAGAAAGATAACCTTGTGTTCGTAATTTAATATTAACTGTTTTCTCCATAGTACCTCTTTCCAGTACATTAACAACAAACCAATATGGCCTTGTCCCCTGCGGTCGTATTCTTCAGCAAAAAAAATGGATTACATGATAGCAAGTTCCTGAAGATTTCCAATGAAGTATTACAAATCACTCAACACCCGCTCTGCAGAAATGAAAAATAAACAGGCTTAGATTCAATCAAATTTAATTCCTCCAATTTAGCTTTACCGCACTTCAAAGGGTGCTCTTATTAATGTCTTGGTGAACAAATTTAACAGTCATTTTTCCTCCTTCTTATACGAAAGCCTCCAGTTGTGTTCAACATATAGTGAGATCAAGAAACTGTTTTATTTTATTTTATTTTTTTTTTTTAGTGACTACTCTGTCACAGTTTGATATAAAAGTGTAAGCCATTTACAGAAAACTCTTTATGGAATTTTTATCCTATTCCATTCCCGGGAGCTAAATTTATATCCTGCATTAGCTATCATAGCACTAGAGTATTAGTCTTCTCCCTTTGCAAGCAGTTCAGGGCAGTCGGAGGCCCTATCACTCTCCACCACTCACATACACAGGCATTATGAGTTTATCTCATCTTCTGCAGCAAGTACCAGGCCCAATTCATTCCTTTAGGCTACTTTACTAATAACCTATTCCTTATCAGGGCCTCTCCACCTCAGCTTGTGATCAAAGACCCAATTAATGGAATGGAGAAAGGTGAAGCATTCAAATAATGGAGACAGCTGTTTTTCTCTGTTAGAGAAAATCCATTCGTATTGTTATCGCGCTCCCAAGTTCTGCAGCTCCCGTTTAATTCAGTCTCCCTCTATTTCTGCTGATGATAAAAAAATAAGTCACAATGAACTCCGAAGAGAATGGCAGAAATATCACGGTGTTTCAACTTAGTCTGGGAGTTATCAACTCGAAAGTGAAAATACAAGCAGATAAGGAGAGGAAATGTCCAACAAAGACCATATCAAAAAAAAATTTTAAGTTTTTTCAAGCAGTGTTCTCTATTCATCATTCTGATTTTTTTGTTCATTTTCTGCCCTATACTGTATTGCTCGACTGTACCTCAGCAAAGCAGAGGCTGATAATATCTCACGTTCCACATCAGTTGAAAAGTAATTAAAGGCAGAGGAATCATAATTGGTTGGTGGGGACATTTTTGTGAACTTCAAGCACTATGGGCCCAGGAAACCTTATTAGAGCTCCAACTTAAAGTTGGGTATTTCTCCATGAGTCACACCATTTGCCTGTAAGCTGACTTTAAAACTGTTTATTTTTTTCCCCTTTAAACAGTTTTAGCATTTCCTGCCCTCAATGACATGCATGCTTTTCTTCAGGGAGCCCCAATGTGACAATAAGAGAGTAAATCTCAGACACAAAACTATGACCAATGCCCTTCATTCCTCTCCTAAGAAATGTCACTTGTCTATAAATGCTCCTTACCCTTTGCTGACCATGGAGCGGGACAAACCTCTTGGTTTTAGAGTTAATGCTGTGTTGCCTCTATTTTCACTTATTAAAAGTGGGTCAGATTCAAAAGCTGGAAGAGAAACAAAGACAGTCCTTTGCTCTTACTTTGTGTGGAACATATTTCCTTGTAAGGTTCTAAATCCAGGATTGTTTTGGTTTTGTCAAATAAGAAGAGAAACATGTACATTGTTTTTTTCTCCCCCCAGGAGAATTCTCTTGGAAAGCAAGAATAAGAATCACATATTTGAATTCCTGCCTGAACACATATAACTAGCAAAATAAACATGTACAAAGCTACAGTATATGCAATGAATAGAGACAGAAAAATCTGAAAGGGCTGTTCTCCCAGGCTGATGGCTCACAGGGGACTCCAGTATTTGTGTGAGGCGGACTGGGAAAAAAAGTATTATGCATTTGCATGTAAGATGAACTTTTAAAAGAAGATTTTATGGAAATAAAGAATAATATGGACTGATAAACAACTCAGGACTTTCTATCATCTCCCCTTTGCTTCAACTTTTAGAAGCAAAAATTTTAAGTGGAATTTTCCCTTCTGCTTTGGAATAAAGCCAACCTTTTATTTATATGTCACAGATTTTTATATCCATTTCTTAATGTTGAACTTAAATAAATATGCAATCAAAACAGATCACCTTCTCAAAAAGACAGAAAATACTAAAAGCAGAACTATCAATAATTTCCCTTAGGCACACTAAAACTCTAAAGACACTGTTGTTATCAATGAAGTAGAAAAAATTTATGAAATGGGGCTATAATCCTTCAACTGCAATAGGAAAGATCTATAAACCTCTAAGATTTTAGTATATTTTAACTTTATCTATATAAAACAAAATAGCATAGTCACATAGTAAATTTTCTCTAACAATCTCAGAATAATCAGAAAAATACCCTTTCTTTTTTTATTTGAAGGATTTTGTCAGTCAGGATAGGATAGATGACATTGTACTAACAACCAACCCAAAATGTCAGTGATTTAGAACATATATTTTTAATAAGACATTATTTACACTGGATTAGATCAAGACAGCACCAGAGGAGGTGCTTGGCTGCTCCCAGGAGGATAATATGAAAGTTACCCAGAAGTGCATGAAACCCAGAAGCTCTTGACTTAGGGAGAACCTGGAGCAATGATGTTCTTCTACTTTCTCCCTTCTATTATTCATTCATGTCATTATTTCACTTATTCACTTATATTCATTGCATAGATAAGACCAGGGAACTAACTCTAGCCAGGCACTTAATTTTTCAATTTCAATCAGTAAGTAAACAGGGTGTTAGTCCCCAAAAAACCCAGTTTAGGGGAGGAATGAAAATATCAACTGCAACTATACCATGTGCAAAGAAAAGAAGGCAGCAATTTCTATTTTTTCATAATCTACTGCTACTAATAATATTCATTGCTAAGAATTACAAACATTGAACATCCGGCACTACTGGGTACCGTTCACTTTATTTTTAGGACACCTGAGAACAGCAACTTGATTGCCTTCAGGAAATGGCGTGGTCGACAGCCAGCTCAGGTCTATTTGTTCTTCCTGCCTCTCACCTCTCTGTGTTTCTCTGCATCCATGTACACCTATCAGCCACCACAAACTGACCTGTCACTTGGCTTGTCCTCAGTGCATGTCTTCCTTTGACTCTCTAAATATCTCCTTTTTCTCAATTTCCACTTCTTCAGTGTTCTACTCTGTGACCTCTTCTCTTTGGTCCCATTATGAGTCTCATACATGCCAAAATTTGTTAAAATTTTGTGATTTGACCATTATACAAATAAAAATGTTTCCATGCACTAAAGCAGACATTATAATAACCCTTGGCTCTCTGGGAGGACAAAACTCCTTGTCTCTTAATCTTACCAAGGCATAACGCTAAGTTTTGACCTCCTCCCTAAGCCTAGAACTGTCCCTCCAATTGCCCAATCTGCACTTGAATATATGAAAGTTCATGTGCTAAATGATCTCCTATCATATTATTGGAAACCACATTCCTTCCTCAAAATTCGTATTATTGCTGATGATATACCCAGGCATAAAACTTTTGACCTCTTCACCTTCAAGGAAATCACAAATACTGGAGCTCCTTCCTATAAAAGATACCCCAACTTTTCTTCCCTCTGCCTTTACTCCTGTCTTGCCTCTAATTACCAAACCCACCACCGTAAGTCAATTTTTCTAATAGCTTTTATTTTCTATTATGTTGCTCCCATATACAGTAACCATGATGATTGTAATAAACCAACAAATCATGGGAGTCTTGGGTATCAACTTGACTGGGCCGTAGAGGCTCAGACTAACATTATGAACATTATTTCTGAGGGTGTTTGTGAGGTTGTTTCTGAAAGAAATTAGCATTTGCAACAGACTGAGTAAGGAGGGTGGCCTCCCCAATGTGGGAACGCATCCTTCAATCTGTTGAGGACATGAATAAAACAAAAAGGCAGAGGAAGATCAAATTGTCTCTTTCTGTCTGACCTTGAGCTGAGACATTATCTTCTGCCCTCAGACCTGGACTTGCATTTATATCACCAGTTTCCTGGGTTTACAGTTTTCAGAGAGCAAACGTAGGAGTTCTTAGTCTCCAAAATCAAACGAACCAATTTCATATAATAAAACTCATTTATTTATTTATATAAATTAAAATAATCTCATTTACTTATATAAATTTAGTAAATTTAATAAATCTCATTAATATAAAATTTAATTTACGTATATTTTACATAATAGGATATATACCTTTGTATGTATGTATAAATATATGTATATTTTTATAAATTACATATTTATATAAATTTATATTTATATACAATTGGTCTGTTTCTCTGCAGAACCATAACTAATACAGCTGAGAAAAATTTCAGGTTTTAAGGCATTCCGTTACCTGGCACCTCCAATGTTCTTTCCATACTCTCCGTGGTTATCCAAACTTTACAACACACAAATCCTCTGCTCTATTTGAGTTGGTTATTATAGAAATCGAGTCCATGCTTATTTTAGTCTACAAGTCACTGTCCATGCTGCTTAATGAATAGAAAAAATTCTACCTAGTCTAAAATAAAGCTCAGATTCTACTTCTTTTAAGAAATCTTCTCTATACTTCCATTCACATTAGTTTTTCCAGTACATTTGTAGGTTATGCTACTCACTGTGACACAGGCAATATATGGGGATGTTGGTATTTAACTCCTTACTCGTTTGTCTTCTTCATGTGTTATCATTCCATTGCACTATAAGCTTCAAGTCAACTTAGGTCATACCTCCCACTTCTTCCCTACCTTTTACAATGGCTTACAAAATGCTTGACATATGTTTTGTAAGGGATGAGTTCCATGAGTAAGAAGATCTAAGAATTTTTCAAACCCTTGACCCATTTTCTTTCATCACAATAACTTCTGTTATTTTTTATTTTATTTTAAGATCATACCTTAAAATCATTTTACAGTCCTCTTGCATATTTTCCGAAATTTTACTTAACAAAACAACTATATTTTATAATGCTAGATGAATGCATTAAGTAAGAATAACAAAGGATCTAATGATGGTATGATTTTACAAGGTTCTTGCAGATAGTACCAATATGATGACATTTTTGGACAGAGAAATGAATTCCACAGTACATGTTAAGAAGGGAATTGATCTATTCTTGTCACAACCACAGGTTGAGAAAGTGTTTTTCCTATGGGATTAACTCTCATGTATCTAGAGGTTCAGAGTTCCAGAAACACCTCTCCTTTCCTATGAAGTCAACAAAAGCCCCTTCCTCATTATGATATGCATTAATCAGGCATCTATTTATACAGGAATTGACAAGCTGAGGGTTTCTGAATGAGGGAAACAAAGCCAAATTTTATCTAAAGATTAGGAATCTCGGGCCTCCCCGGTGGCGCAGTGGTTGAGCGCTGGGTTGCGAAGCTGCCCACGGCCTCTGCGGCAGCGGTTCGATCCCCGGCTGCTCCCCGGCCACCAGAGGAGGGTCCCACATGGCGCGCAGACCTCTCCTGCCGCCCGCTGCTCCCCTCAGCAGTGTACTTCGGTCCTTCTGCCTGCTCTGCTCCCCGCTCTGGCTCTGGTGAATTCTCTCACCCTCCCGCGCTTCTGACTGTACCCAATGCATGTATAAACAAAACAAACAAACAAATAAATAAAACATGCCTCTATTAAAAAAAAAATCTTAAAAAAAAAAATTAAAGATTAGGAATCTCGCTGCTTCAGTAATTATGCTCATCTTCACTCCAATCTGACTCAGTTTTTCTTCCTTTGTTTCTGGCCATCACATATTTCCAAGCAAAGTCTTTCTTTTCCTTTGAAAATCTTGAATTTCTCCCAGAGGATTCTATACTGGGAGCACATTTCCATATACTTGCTCAGATTCACATGTATATAAACATATCATGCATTTATACTTTCTTGAATTTTTCAAATATTGCATCTTTCATATACATAAATATGTCCACCCCATCTCACCTGAGAATAGGTGCTAGAAGGTTTCCTGCCCACACCACCATCTCTCTAGGGTTGAGAAACCCACTCTCTACTTAATGTATACTCTGGGCAGAAAAAAGATAAGTTTCAATAAGTAACAGGGCGTGAGCAGGCCTCACTTCTGTCAGAAGATCTTTAACTATCAATTGATGTGCAGCTGTTAATGGATGGTCCTCATACTGCAATTGATCTGGGGCTCATGAGCCCAGACCACATACAGAGCTCACTCTAATGGCAATGGATGTCCCATTGCTGGCTTCATTTCACTCAGCTCTGAAACAGTGGATGGACTGAGCTGGGCCTTTTTTTTTTTTTTTTCTTCACTGTGAAAGCAGCCACTATTTTTTAACTGACCTGATTACAAAAATAATCATGGTGGATACATTAGTTCATCCTTCTATTAAGCTTATTGGTCTTGTCTTCCCTGTTATGAGAATCACCATTTTCTACAAAATGGGTGGACTTTTTCTTTATTCCACTTCATGGGAAAGATAATTTGAAGGACCAGAGGAAGTTGTTTGCCTCTTTAAAGCATTTTCCAACAGTTTAGATCTCTTAGATCAGATGGTCCATACAGATGATGCCTTATCTACCAAAAGATCATGTAATTGATGTATTGTGTGTTAGGGCAACTCACTTCTTGTTGATTTTATCATAACAATGCTTATAGGTCAGTTCATTTACTGACTTCAGATTAGGGCACCCCCCTGCAACATATGCTTCCACAATTATCACATTAACTGAAATAATGTTGAGCTTAACAAAGGTGCCATTGAAGAGCTGGCAAAGGCAAAGAAGCTTGCGACACCCTTGGGCTCACACCACTGAGACAGCTGATCCTGACACAAAGGCAGATTTGGGTTCCTCTGAGATGTAGAAACTTCCAGCTTTTCTTGACATCCTACTCATTTTAAACTCAGCTCTGTACATCTGCCTATATTCCTTACAACAGTGCGTAGCTTTTCATAGGTAAGCTCCTCCTTTCTTTTCAAAGCGTCTTTTGGGTAAACTTCTTTCTTGGGTGCTTGACCTTCAGCTAAGCAAAATTCCTATACTTTCTCTTAAGGGTTTCTGATATAACAGGACCTTCTCATTTTCTTCTCTCTGGTTCCTGTCATAGTAGTAACCTTTTTTTCTTCTCCTCTGCACCCTTCATGGTTTCAGCTGGAAAGATCTGGGTGGTGAGGAGAGAGGAATCTTTTAATGCTGTCTCTCAGAGTCACCACTAGCCCATTTCGTACCTTTGAGCAAATTAGAATAACTCACTCTTCTTGAGCAGCTTCCTTCCATCTGTCATATAATTGTCATAATATCCTGATTTTGTTGGAACAAGACAAGTTTCCTGCTATCTCCAGAAAATTGTCATATCAAATACACAAATCTGTGCTGTCTACCATGTGGATGACACTTTCTTAGATGGGTCCCTGGCACAGCGCATGCCTGCACATGGGTGTGTGGAGTGTCTGTGACCCCAGCAACTTGTGCCTCTTCAACATTTTCCAAAGTCCTGTTCCAACCAACTCTTGTCTTTGGTAAGCATTTTAGTAATACGAATGGGAATTTTTCTAATGCTTCCTCATGAAGTCTGAGGCCGTTGGTATGAACTATCTATACTTTCTTTTTTTTTTTTTTTTTTTTTTTTATAGAGGCATGCTTTCTTTATTTGTTTGCTGGTTTGTTTGTTTGTTTTTGTTTATACAAGCACTGGGTACAGTCAGAAGCACGGGAGGGTGAGAGAATTCACCAGGGCCAGAGCGGGGAGCAGAGCAGGCAGAAGGACCGAAGGACACTGCTGAGGGGAGCAGCGGGCGGCAGGAGAGGTGCGCGCCATGTGGGACCCTCCTCCTGTGGCCGGGGAGCAGCCGGGGATCGAACCGGCGCCGCAGAGGCCGCGCGCAGCTTCGCAACCCAGCGCTCAACCGCTGCGCCACCGGGGAGGCCCCTGAACTATCTATACTTTCATGCTGAGTTTGGAATATCTATCTAGGTCTACTTGTGCATAGGATTTCTAAAAAAATTGGAAATAGGATTTTTAAAAGGATTTTTTTTAATCAGTAAAGGTACAAATCTGAATAACTACAATTTGGCAATATCTGTCAAAATTTTAATTATATTTGTTTTAACCCAGCAGTTCTACTTCTAGATATTTAATCTACAAGTACTCAAAGTGTACATGTAAGGTTATTGCAAGTACTCAAAGTGTACATGTAAGGTTATTCAATACAAAAGGAAACACTCAAAATGATCCAAGTATCCTTCAATATGGAATTGATTAAATAAATTGTTATATATAACAATGAAAAAATACATTATGGCAGTATGTATAGATCAGAAAAGATTTTAAGATTTATTCACACATCTATTTATTATTTCAACAAACATTTATATAGAGTACCTAATGCATGATAGGCACTGTTCTAGATATGGCAATTCCAGAGTGAATGAGATAAATATAATCTCTGTCCAAATAAAGCTTAGCTAGTAGGGAAAAAGAGAAAATAAATTGATAAATAATATTATATAATAATGTGTGGTAGAAGGAAAAATTATGCAGAACCAGGGCATAGAGAGTGACGGAATGTTGTTCTGAATAGGGTCATCTGGAAGTCATTGCTGAAAAAAATAACATTGGAGAAGGGACCTGAGTTAAAGAAGGCAGTGGGTCATGCAAATGTCCTTAGGAAGAAAATGCAGGAGAAAGGCGAGTGTGTGCAAAATGTCCTGTTTAAGTAGGAAAGGATCTTTTTCTTGTTTGGGTCGAATAGGAAGGACAGTATGATTGGAGCTCTTAAAAGAGGAGGGGGTAGAGGATGAAACAAAGACTTTAATTTTATTTTTTTTTCTAAGATTTTATTTATGCATGCATGCAAGAACTGGGATGTAGGCCAGAGCTGGGGTGGCGTGAGAGGATTCACCAAAGACAGACTGGGGAGCAGAACAGGCAGATCGATTAAAATACACTGCTGAGGGGAGCAGTAGGTGAGACAGGAGAGTTCTGCTGTGCCATGTGGGTTAGGTCCCTGGCCAGGCATCAAATGGAACTCTTGCTGTAGTGGCTGAGGAAAGCTTGATAGTGCTGAGTTTTTAATCCCTGTGCCATCAGGGAGGCCCCTAATTTGATTTATTTTTTAGAGTGACCTTTTGCAGCTAAAAAAAAATAATTTGGAAAAAGCATGCTATAAAATTACAATATAAAAAACTCATGAAATTCATCCAGTTTCTTGGTAAAACTATTATTTTTCTAAGAAGTTTAAGGCAATTTAAACAATCCCCTGTAGTGTGTAATTCCATGAGAATGTATCCTTACCAATAGGAAGGTTTATAATTTTTGAAATAACTGCTGTTTTGCACATGCTATTATGATACTGTGATTTATAATAAGCAATATATATTTGGTCTTTATATCCATTTCTAAAGCCGACCTTCTAAAATCCTTGGAATTTCCTAAGTGGTGAGCTGTCAAGATGTCTTTTGTTTTGTAAATTAGGTGGCTTTTGGAATGCCCCTAGGTCTTCGAAGAGTAGGGTGGGATTGCCACAGGAATCAACCCTGTAATAGGAGGGTTGGGACTTTTAGTCCCATTCCTTGACTTCCAGGGCAGGGAGAGGGACTAGGAGTTTGAATGGATAGCCAAAGACCAGTGATTTAATTTATCATGCCGACCTGATGAAATCTCCATAAAAGCTCCAAAGGACAGGGTTTGGGGAGCTTCCAAGCTGGTGAACACATTGAAATTTGGGAGAATGGTGTACCTGGTGAGGGCATGGGAATTCCATAATATTTTCCCATACTTTGCCTTATATAATTCTTCTGATTATTCCTGAGTTGTACTCTTCACCATAAACCAGTAATCTAGTGAAACAGGTTTCCTGAGCTCTGGGAGTCACTTTAGCAAATAATAAAACCCAAGGATCAGATTATGGGAGTCTCTGATTTATAGCCAGTAGGTCAGAAGCACAGGTGACAGCCCTGACTTATAACTGGCATCTGAAGTTGTCGGGAATGGAGCGATGCTGCCTGTCTTAGGAGACTAAACCTGTAGAATCTGATGCTCTCTCCAGAGACAGTGTCAAAATCCAGCTGAATTTTCTGACACCCTGTTGGTGTCCCAGACTGTTTATTGATAGTATGGGGAAAATAACCACCTCCCTCCCCACATACACACACATTGAAATTGGGGTCAGGAAATCCCCATGCTTTTTTGGTTTAATTTTCACAATTTAATTTAAAAAATTAAAATTTTGTGACATTCAATGTGCTCTTTTCCATATTTTCTAGATCCCAAACCACAGTATGACCATATTCTGTTCTTTCAATGGCACTGCAGGCTCTTTAACACCATCATGCAGCAAAGTGATGAATAGCTTCAGTGTTGTGCCGAGCCAACTCACACTGGCTCACAAGATCCACTTGTGAAACTTTGTTTTGCAAGCCAATTGTTGAAATATTGGTGTCATGAAAGTCACTATGGTGAAATTATTCATACCATGTAAGTTAACAAATGCTACAAATCAGAACTTCTATTTTAATAGAGCCAGCTTACCAGCATACTATTGGTTTAATCAATCTCTTAAGTTACAGGAAAGTTAAAATAAAATTAATGCCTCTGGCTCTCCCTGGTGGTGCAGGGGTTAAAGATTAAGTGCTATCAAGCTATTGCTGAATACTGTGGCCTGAGTTTGATCCCCAGTCAGGGAGCTAACCCACATGATGCAGCAGACTTCTCCCATCATACCTGCTGCTCCCCTCAGCAGTGTATTTCAGTAGATCCACCTGTTCTGCTCCCCACTCTGTCTCTGGTGAATCTTCTAACCTCCTGTACCTCTGGCCTATTGCCCAGGTCTTGTATGCATAAATAAATAAAATACATCTTTTTAAAAAATTAATGTCTCTGAGAATTATTTGAGGCATTCAAACCTCTACAGAGAGCTTAATTCTTCCCTCTTATTGTTCTAAAAGAGATCCTGCTCATAATTAGCCATATTGGAAGTGGTGCATTCTGTAGCAAAAGTAAGTTAAAAAGTTCTCTCTCTCTCTCTCTCTCTCTCTCTCTCTCTCTCTCTCTCTCTCTTCCTCTCTCTCTGCCTGTCATTGCTTTTGGGGGGATATATTTCCTTTCTGGATTTGTCTTTTAATTTCTTATAAAACCAGGATGGGACTCAATGCCAAAAAAAAAATAAAGAAAGCAGAGAATGAAAGTGTGGATTGAGGCCTCTTTATGGACTGAATGTTTGTATCCTCGATATTTGTATGTCAAAATCCTAGACCCCAATGTAATGATATTAGGAAATGGGAGACTTAAAGGGTAATTAAGTCATGAAGGTGAAGCCCTCATGGAAGGGATTAGTGCCTTTATAAAAGAAAGCCCAGACAGCTTTTTAGCCTCTATCCTGCATGAGAAGAAACTGCTTGAAGACAGCTGTCTATGAAGCAGGAAATGGATTCTCACCTAACTCTGAGTCTTCCAGCCCTTTGACCTTGGACTTTCCAGCCTCCCAAACACTAAAAACAAAATTTTTATTGTTTAAATCACTTAATCTACAGTATTAAAGCAACCCAAATGAACTAAGACAATCCACCTGACATATTTTCTTTTTTAAAATATTTTATTTTATATAATTCTTATATCTTTTTTCATCTTTGCACAATGTATGCATTTTCATTTTGGTTATATTGCCCATACAATTGCACCCCCCCCTTATTTTGACTCTAGTCCTTCCTTTCCCCACCCCCCCCCCCGTAGTGTGTCTCTGGTTCATAGTTGCTAGATTTTGATTTTTACTTTGTATTGATTAGTCTTTTTTCCTGGTCTTTTATTTAGGTTTTCTAAATTCCTGCTATGAGTGAGACCATCCGGTATTTTTCTTTTTCTTTCTGGCTTATTTCGCTGAGCATGATCCCTTCTAGCTCCATCCATGTTGCTGTAAACTGCATGTGTTTAATATGATTGCTGATAATATTCCATGGTGTATATGTACCACATCTTCTTGATCCAGTCATCTATTTTTGGGCATTTGGGTTGTTTCCAAAGCTTAGCTATTGTAAATAGTGCTGCTATAAACATAGGGGTGCAGGTGCCCTTTGGTATTACTGTTTCTGTGTCATGTGGGTAAATACCTAGGAGTGGAATTGCTGGATCATATGAAAGCTCTACGTTTAGTAGGTCCAGAAATCTCCACACAGCTCTCCATAGTGGTTGGACCAGTTTGCACTGCCACCAGCAGTGCAGGAGAGTTTCTTTTTCTCCACAACCTCGCCAACATTTGTTGTTGCTAGTTTTTTTAATATGTGCCATTCTCACTGGTGTAAGATGGTATCTTATTGTAGCTTTGATTTGCATTTCCCTGATTACAAGTGATATTAAACATTTTTTCATATGCCTGTTGGCCATTTGCGTTTCTTCAGAGAAGTTTCTTTTTAGCTCTTCTGCCCATTTTTTGACTGGATTATTTTCTTTGTTTTTGTTGAGTTTCATCAGTTCTTTGCAGATTTTTGTGATCAGTCCTTTATCATTAGTGTTGTGTGCAAAAATATTCTCCCAGTCGGTGGGGTTTCTCTTTGTTTTTGTTATTGTCTCTTTTGCTGTGCAGAAGCTCTTTAATTTGATGTAGTCCCAGCTGTTTATCTTTGCCTTCACTATCACTGCTTTGGGTGATGTGTCTGTAAAGATGTCTTTGATGTGCATGTCATGTAGTGTTTCGCCTATATTTCCTTCTATGTATTTTATGGTTTCAGGTCTTATGTCTAGTTCTTTAATATATTTTGAGTTTGTTTTTGTGCATGGTGTGAGGTAGTGGTCAAGCTTCATTCTTTTGCATGTAGCGACTCAGTTTTCCCAGCACCATTAGTTGAACAAACTTTCTTTGCTCCAGTGCATATTCTTTGCTCCTTTGTCAAATATTAGTTGACCATAAATCTGTGGGTTTATTTCTGGATTTTCTGTTCGATTCCATTGGCCTGTGTGTCTGTTCTTGTTCCAATACCATACAGTTTTGATGATTATGGCTTTGTAGTATAGTTTGAAGTCTGGGAATGTGATGCCTCCATTCCCTTCTTTTTTTCAGCAGAGCTTTCCCCCTGGTATATTTTCAATGTACTAAAGATTCAGAGGTATGGAACTTTGGGTAGTAATTGAAATTGTGTCCTCTAAAAAGATATGTTTATGGAGGGGCGGAGCAACATGGCGGTGAGGAGACGCTGCGAGTAAGATCTCCCATTAAAAAAAGTTAATAGGGAAGAAAAGCGGCAGGTCCCAGTGAGAACTGGGACACGGAAGATAAACAGATGACTCCAGCAAACTACCCGAAGAAGAAAGTGGTCATAAAAGAGGACTAGAAGGGAGGAAAGCGCAGAACCCTGCTCCCCTCCCCCACCCACAGAGTCGGCACTCTCCGACCCACAGAGAGGAGGAAAACAACAAACTAAAACGACCAACAAGAACAAACTACGCAGCAAGCGGGACTGGGAGTGGAAAGGAACTATTGCAGCCACCACACACCGTGAACGGGAGCTGTGGAGAACCCTGCAGGATTCGCCGCGGTGGTGAGCGAACGGCTCCAGGCGCCATTGGAGAACAAAGAGACTCTGGAGGAGACCTGCACACAGCCCCTGGCCGGCCGGTAAGCTTGCGCGGAAAAGTGGTGCGCTTGGCGCACTTGAAAAGCAAACGCGGATCGGGATCGCGGCTGCCCAGGTCCCCGTGCCTGCGACCTAGCCTTGCGGGGAGATGCGCGGAGGCCCTCACTGAGGTGAAAGTCCCTCACTGAGTAAGCAGGAACCAAGCGCCCAGGCACGGGAGCGGGTGCAAAAGGCGCCATTCCCGCACCACAAAACTGGTCTACAGCCCGCGTCCTGGACCTGAGGGCTTTGGAACTGAGACCCGGGGCACGAAGTTCAGGGCGTGGGTTCTCCACGACGGTGATGCACAAGGCAGACACAGCACCCCAAAGCCGTTAAAATTTACCCTACCATTCCTGCCCTGTTCCCTGTCCCACGGGGTGGGGTGGGGGGGCGAAAAACAGCCCCCCAAGGACAATAGGAGAGCGCTCTGGCTCCACCTAGTGACCAGAAATAAAAAAGTCACTAACACCCCATAGAACAGGGAAATTTCTTAAGACTGCTTGAAAAGGGCAGAAGGCTCCCGGAGGAGACAGTGGCCAGCTGGGAAGTTAGCCCACGCCAGGCCCCTTCCGACCAGCAGTCTGAGCCCACAGAGGGAACAGACACCCACGGCCAGGGCAGACCGGGCGCGCAGAAGAGTGTGCCTGAGACCGGATGCTCAGGGACTGAGTCCCACGTTGCCATTTTAGAACAGGGACATTTCTTCAGTAAAGACTTCCTGAAACCAGCAGAAAGCTCCCTCAGAAGCCAGAGATGGCTCCTGGAGGAGCCAGAGGGGAGTGGAGAAGTTCACCCAAGATGCCAGCCAGTCCGAGCAACACAGTGTCCCAATGCATACGACAAATTAGAAAACAGACAGTAGGGAGTAGAAGAACCACACGCAACCTAACAACTCCTCAGGAAAAAAGCACACCACAAAAAGAAAACCACCCCCCAGATTGCAACGACAGTAACTTGGAAGAACTTCTGAGCCTTCCAGAAAGAGAATTTAAAATTGCCGTGATTAAAAAAATGACAGCACTCATAAAGGAAAACAATGATCAGAAGAAGGAAATTGAGTCCCTAAAGAGGGAAGCAAAAGAAACGCAGGAGATCAAAGAATTAATGGAGGAACTAAAGAACTCTGGGAAAAGCAATGAAAGCAGAATAGATGAAATGGAAGAACGAATAAGTACTCTTGAAGACACAGAAATAAAAAGAACCAGAACAGAAAAGGAAAGAGAAGTACGAAGGAAAAAGAACGAAGAAAGACTTCGGGAACTATCTGACTCCATGAGGAAAGGAAATATAAGAGTTATAGGAATTCCAGAAGGAGAGGAGAGAGATGTAGGAACAGAGAAAATATTCCAGGAGATAATTGAAGAGAACTTCCCAAATGCAAAGAAGGAGCTGAAAATTGATATACAAGAAGCAAGAAGAACACCAAACTTCCACGACAAAAGGAAAAATACGGAAAGACACATAATAGTAAAGCTCCCAAGAATCCAGGACAAGGAAAAAATAATGAAGCTGACAAGAGGGAAGAAACAGATAACATTCAAAGGAAAACCAATCAGGCTGACATCAGACTTCTCTGAAGAAACACTATGGGCAAGGAGAGAGTGGAGGGACATAGTCAACAGACTCCAAGAAAACAGATGCCACCAAGAATATTCTATCCCGCAAAGCTCTCCTTCCTCTATGAAAAAAGAATAAGGACCTTCCCAGACAAAGAGAAACTCTGGAATTTCATTACGACGAAACCCCCACTCCAAAAATACTACAAGGAATCCTAAAGCCAGAACCTCAGAGGGACGAATAACAATGAAAGAAGGCCAAAAAAAAAAAGTTATTAAAAGAATAAATAAATAAAATCAAAGGAAAGACAAACACAATGGCAAATACAAATGCTAACATATCAATATTAACTCTAAATGTAAATGGACTAAACTCTTCAATAAAAAGACACAGAGTGGCAGCCTGGATTAAGAAACAAAACCCAACCTTTTGCTGTCTCCAGGAAACATATTTAGCTACAAAAGATAAAAATAGGCTCAAAGTTAAAGGATGGAAAACAATCCTACAAGAAAATGGACCAAAAAAGAAAGCAGGAACAGGCTATACTTATATCAGATAAAACAGACTTCAAACTCAAAAAAATAAAAAGAGACCCCAATGGTCACTACATTATGATCAAGGGGACAATACTTCAAGAAGAAATAACATTCATTAACATATACTCACCACACGAAGGAGCACCAAAATATATCAGACAACTGTTGTCCTCTCTGAAAACAGACATCAGAGAAAACACATACGTAGTGGGAGACTTCAACACACCACTATCAACAATGGATAGATCAACAAGACAAAAAATAAGTAAAGAAACTAAAGCTCTAAATAAGGACCTAGAGCATTTGGGCTTAACAGACATCTATAGAACACTAAACCCCCCAAAAATGGAGTACACATTTTTCTCAAGCGCACACGGATCATTCTCCAGGATCGATCACATACTGGGGCACAAGACAAACATCAGCAGATACACCAAGATTGAAATTATATCAACCATATTTTCTGACCATGAAGGCATCAAACTAGAAATAAACCATAAAAAGAAGGCAAGGAACTTTCCTGCCTCATGGAGATTAAAAACCACACTACTGGAAGACCACTGGACTAATGAGGAGATCAAAGAAGAAATTACAAAATTCTTTGAATTGAATGACAAGGAGGACACCAATATCCTAAATGTATGGGATGCAGCAAAAGCAGTAATAAGAGGAAAATATATAGCAATAGAAGCTCACATCAAGAAACAAGAAAGAACTCAAAGAAACAACCTAATCTCAAAGCTCAAAGATCTAGAAAAAGAACAACAAAAAAACCCCAAAACCAGTAGAAGAAAAGAAATAATAAAAACCAAAGCAGAAATAAATGAAATTGAAACTAAAAAAACAATCCAAAAGATCAATGAAACCAAGAGCTGGTTCTTTGAAAAAATCAATAAAATAGACAAAACTAGCAACAACAAATGTTGGCGAGGGTGTGGAGAAAAAGGAACTCTCCTGCACTGTTGGTGGGAGTGCAAACTGGTCCAACCACTGTGGAGAGCTGTGTGGAGATTTCTGGACCTACTAAACATAGAGCTTCCATATGATCCAGCAATTCCACTCCTAGGTATTTACCCAAAGGACACAGAAACATCAATTCCAAAGAATACCTGCACCCCTATGTTTATAGCAGCACTATTTACAATAGCTAAGCTTTGGTAACAGACCAAATGCCCAAAAATAGATGACTGGATCAAGAAGATGTGGTACATATATACCATGGAATATTACTCAGCATTCAAAAAAGATAAACACATGCAATTTGCAGCAACATGAATGGCGCTGGAAGGGATCATGCTCAGCGAAATAAGCCAGAAAGAAAAAGAAAAATACCGGATGGTCTCACTCATAGCAGGAATCTAGAAAACTTAAATAAGGGACCAGGAAAATGAATATAAGAAAGTGAAAATCAAAATCAACAAAAAACTATGAACCAGAGACACTTTTTGGGGGGTGAGGGTCAGGAGGGGAGGGATTGGGGTCAGAATGGGGGGGTTGCAATTGTATGGGGAATATAAAAATAAAATTAAGTAAAAAATAAATAAATAAATAAATAAAATAAAATTATATGAAGTATTTAAAAGTTTAAAAAAAAAAAAGATATGTTTATGCCCTAACCCCTAGTACCTGTTAATGTGAGTTTATTGAGAAATTGGATCTTTGCAGATCTAATCAGTTTAGATAAAATGATACTGAATTAGGGTGGGCCCTAAATCCTATGACTGGTTTCTTTATAATAGAAAGGAGAGAGATATTTGAAGAGAGAGGCACACAGGAGTGACAGTTAAGAAGTTTCTGTAAAGGTAGAGATAGAGTAGAGGGAGGCAGGATACTGTTAAAGGGCAACTCCAAAGGGAAATAGGATGGCCTGGGTGTGAGTCCTCTCCCACAAATTTAAAGAAAATCAGAACAAGACCCAAGGGCAGGCACACATAAATAGGTCAATAAAAGGTTTATTTTCAAGGGAACTGAAAGAGAGGGAACACAAAGAGAGAGGAGTGAGAGAAAGAGATTAACCAGTCAGTACGTCCTACTGGTAATGCTGTCTACACTGGGACCCCAGGTGCGTGCTGTAGGCAGGCAAAAATCCAGCACCCACCAGGCCCACATGTGTTTTATAACAAGGATGGCTGCTTAACTCCACCCTTCATTGTCAGCAATGCCCCCTTCAAGAAGTCTAGAGTCATGGAAGATTCATAGCACGATGGGAGTTGTAATCCTCCATGCCTGGGGTGTCTTTGGCAAAGAGATGGGGGTGGTGGAGTCCATAAAACATCAGCGGGTAGAGTTCATTCAGGGCATACTGTTACCCCAACAAAACTAGGGATTGCCAGCAACCACCAAAAATTAAAAAAAGACTAGGAAAAATTCTTTGCTAGATGTCTCTAAGGGAACATAACTGTTCAAACATCTTGATTTTGGACATTTCACATACAAAACTATGAGGAATAAATTTATGCTGTTTAAAAGCTTCCAAGTTTGTTGTATTTTTTTACAGTAACCTAGAAACTAATACATTGACTCTCTCTGTGTCTCCTCTTCAAGAGGAAACTAACAAATTTTCAAATCTAAAACCATGCTTCATAACCATCCTTTTGCTGTACTTTATAAAACAGAGCATTATCTTCTAAGGGAATTTTTATATTATATCATATTTTCATAAATAAAATTATTTGGAACACATATATTGTAATCAACAAATAGCATAGATACACCTAACTTTGTCAGGGGAACTGTTTAATTTTATCACTTTAAATATCATTTTAGAATAAAGAAGAACTGAGAACAAAGAAACATAAAAATGTAAACCTAGAAATGATTTCCTAGGGGGAAAAAAACCAGGTGATCAAGATTTAGTAATAGTCTACTAAAACAGTAGAAACATTCTGAAAAATATTTCTGTAAAATCCAGAGGAACACAGAATAAGCAATAAACAGCATGAGTTTATAACAACCAACTCATGCCAGAGGAACTTGATTGATTTCCTTTCAGTTTCATTACAAAATTAGAGCACAAAGGAATCCTGTAGTAGACACTGTATATCTGAGCATTAGAAAAATACTTAATTGGATCTCATGAAATCCTGCTTTAAAATTGAAGTAAAATTGGCCTGCACACAAACACATTCACACAAATGGAAAACGGGTGAGACGAATATAAACAACAAATAATGATAAACAGTAACAGACAGTGTATGAAAGAGGTATCCAGTGGTGAGTCAAAAGAATCAAGCTTAGACACAGTTCCATTTAACATCGACTATAATATTCTGGAAGAATGGATTGCATTCCATGTGGTCATTAAACTAGTACAGGATACTGATTAGTGGAGTCTTTGGACCCTATGAGACTAGTAATCCAGTGGGGTCACCACAGCACAAAAATGTAGGCAAGATGTAAAATGATTTTTGCCAATAAAAGAATGAAAAATGAAGTGTCGGGGAGTAGAGCCAGTGGTAGGAGGGGTCGGCATCCAGAGACTAACGACACACTGATGAGTAAAAATAATACAATGAAATTAAAGCCTAAACAAAAGACCGCATATTGATTTAGAGACTGGAGTGTGTTATATTGTTAGAAAAGCTCACTTGTGTCTAAGACTTTGTAAATATTATGAAGTCAACTGAGAAATAAGAAAGAGTTTTCTCCACTGGTTTTGTGTCATGAAATTAAAAATCAGTGAGATCCTTTATCATCTCCCTGGTAGAGATTCTTCTGTCCATCACAACAGTAATTCTTACTGGCATAAGTCTTCAAGAAACAGATCTCCCTCCTAGCATAGAAGAGTTCTATTTGCCATAAGATTGTGTGCTTTGGTTACAGTACAATATCCATTCAGCAAATATCTACTGGGTACTTAGCATGTGATAGCTATTTACCTAAGTGCACATCATATAGTAGTGAACAAAAGTAATTTCTGCTCTCATAAAGCTTATGTTTTAATAGAAATAAAGAGGAAATAAACTAATGCAATGCAGAAAAATAAAGGCAATAAAGCAAGGAACATTTGCTATTTAACATAGAATAGTTAGGGAAGGCAACTCTAATGAGAACTTTTGAACAGAAATCCAAATTGAGGCAGCAAACAATACAGATATTTATGGTAAGACTTTTCCAGGAAGATAAAATAATTGGCGCAGAGTCTGTGAGGTAGGAGAATATTCTATGTGTTCAGGAGGCAGCAAGGAGCCCAGCAAGACAGGAGCAGATAAGCTCCCAGGACAGTGATTAGTGATAGGGCACACAAGTCACCAGAGACTAGATCCTATAGGGTTTAATTACAGCTGCAACTGTCATGGAAAGACCCCACTAGATATCCAACTGTGCAGACCATGGTTTCCTGTCAGACAGAGCTCCTGTCCCACTGACTTCACTCCCCCCCCTTTGGACTGAAGTTGTGCTTCCCCACTGCTCCAAGTCCATGCCTGAGCAAACCAGGGGCACTGTACACCCCCTTTACTGCCCCCCATGCAGTAATGAACACTGCCTTTGGCTCAGAGACTTAGGAATTTGCCACGACACTGTCCACAGTTGCCCTCCATCAGTGATGACTATCACCACCGCCATCACCCTAGCTTCCAGGGAGAGGACACAACTAATACCTTGTCCACTTCTTCCCCAGTTGGACTGGGTTCGTCCCCTGATATCATCAATGCTTCTTATAAAATAAATTAGACAGTAGCATCACATGTGCATTTAGTTTACATGAATCAAGAATCAATTGCAATTACCCAGCAATAAGAAGTGAGAGAGACAGGAGATAGAGGGGGGAAGAGAGAGCTGATGGAAATAACAAAGTGGGAGACACTCTGCCCCCAATTTCTTTCTTTTTTTTTTGAGATTTATTTATTTATGTGTTTAAGAACTGGGGTACAGGTCAGAGGTACTGGAGGTGAGAAGATTTACCAGACACAGAGTGGGGAACAGAACAGGCAGATTTATTGAAATACACTGCTGAGGGGAGCAGCAGGCGAGACAGGAGAGGTCTGCTGCACCATGTGGGTCACCTCCCTGGCCAGGGATCAAATTCTGCTGCAGTAGTTGCAGATTGCTCCAGAGTGCTGACGCTTAAACCCTTGTGCCACCAGGGAGGCCCCTCACAATTTCTTTCAATACAACTCTTCACAGGGGTTGTTTTCAGGTCCTTATGAGACTTACTATGAGAACACTTTGTAGCTCAAAGTATAATTAAGACGCCTATATCCATTACATGTTATGCAAGTGGATCATGTTTACATCAATAGTGTCACATAGAAAAAGAGAGACCAAAGCCCATGTGTACTGCAGTGGCATTATTTCTACAGCACAGGCTGTGCATACTGGATCATCATTTTCTATTACCAAGAAATACCCTTCAGGAAAAGGGTCAGGCCAGATCAGGGGCGAGGAGAGTGACAGCACCAAAAGAGAATAATCTCTGCCCCCACTCATGGTGCATAGTTGTAGGTGAGATTAAGAGGAAATAGGAACAGGGCCTCCCTGGTGGCACAAGGGGTTAAGCACAGCACTATGAAGCAATCTGCAGCCTCTGCAGCACGAGTTCAATCCCTAGCCGGCCAGGGAGCAACCCACATGGTGAGGCAGACCTCTCCTGTCTCGCCCGCTGCTCCCCTCAGCAGTGTATTTCAATAGATCTGCCTGTTCTGCTCCCCACTCTGTCTCTGGTGAATCCTCTCATCCCCTCCCCCCACCTCTGGCCTGTACCCCAGCTCTTGTATGCATAAATAAATAAATCTTTAAAAAAAAAAAAAAAAAGAGGAAATAGGAACAGCTATTTTCTTTAATTACAAAAAAAAAAAAAAAAAAAAATTCAAGGAAACTCCTGATCCAGAAACAACACTAGTAGTTACACAAGAGGGCCCCAGAAGGAGCCTTACCCATATTTTACCAGCTAAGACCTTGTTAAGTCTTTGCAGACTATTCAGTGCAATAGAGCCAGCATTCTACTAAAGCGACCATTAGGAGAGAAAAAATTAGTCTCCAGAATCATTCAATTTTGTCTCTTTTCAGTACTCATGGCCCTAAATATAAGTCAACTACATCATTTGATAAACAAACATTACTTGATTGGCTTTCATTCTCTTCCACTAATTTCTTTGTCTTTCCCTGAATCAAAATCACTTTCTTTGCTACTGTAATACTATGTAGCTGTATACTGTAATTTCAAGTCCATATATATGGTAGAAAAGTAAACCTCAGAAATAAATTGTTTTTTTCCTAAATTGCTTTGCTGAGTGGTAATATTTATCATGACCACCATTTTCATCCCCACTCTGCCAAGCTTTATCATAAAAAAAATCCATTTAATTATAGGAGTTGTTATATTTCTCATTTCATCAATAAGGGAATTGGGAATGAAGTTATTAAGTGATTTGTCCAAGATCCAAGTGGCAGAGCCAGGATTGGAATCCAGGAATGTGTGAATCCGAATCTCAAGCGTACTCATAAAACCCCCAAATGAGGCTGCAGCCCATCTCATCCTAGTCCCTCTTCCCTATTAGCAATGAATAACCTTGATATTCCACTTGGCATGAGAAAAGTTTTTGAACTAGGAGCCATTCTTAAGCAAAACTGTTTGAGATCCACCTCCCAGAGCAGAATCTCTGCAGATATCTTTGATACTGTAGTCTGCAAATTATATTTAATACTTGTGTAGTGTGCGTGTATGCAGTGTTTTATAGAGATAAGCTCATTTAATTCCATTCCCATAAGAAACACACGAGCAGAATTCTTTATCTCCATTTTACAGAATCTCGCCTAAGGTGGCATAACTCCTGAGCAGTGAGCCAAGGTTTTAGCACAGGCGGTCGAGCTCCGGGGTCAGAGCTCTTACTGTGGGCTATGCAGCCTCTTGCAGCTACCCCAGCAGCAATTTTTTTCCAGACTTCTCTTGGTGTGAAAGTGATAAAGGATCCCAGTGAGAGAGAGAAAAAATCGGGAGTTACTGGCAACTCATTTCTTCAAGGAAGCATTCCCTAATTCCTTTCCTCTGAAGAGCAGCTCCAAGCCTCATCTCATGTTCCTTCCTACTATTCTTTCCTGCAGGAAGCATGACAGAGAGCTTAAAACATGGCCTCTGGAGCCCCTGGAATCTGGCTTCAACTCTCCACCCTTCCACTCACTAAATGAGTAAGTTTCTAAACATATCTACGCTGTGTGGGCCTTAGTTTCTTCACCTGTGATATTGGAGCAACAGCAGTCATTGCACTGATTAAAAGTAGGGGCCTCCCGGGTGGCGCAAAGGGTGAAGCACAGTGCTCTGAAGCTATCAGCAGCCTCTGCAGCACGAGTTCTTTCCCCAGCCAACTAGGGAGCAACCCACATGGCATGGCAGACCTTTCCTGTCTCGCCTGCTGCTCCCCTCAGCAGTGTATTTCAGTCAGTCTGCCTGTTCTGTTCCCTACTCTGTCTCTGGTGAATCCTCTCACCCCCCACACCTCTGGCCTATACCCCAGTTCTTGTATGCATAAATAAATCTTTTAAAAAAGGCAAGTAGTGGGCCTCCCCAGTGGCGCAGCGGTTTAGTGCTGGGTTGCGAAGCTGCCCGCAGCGCTGGTTCCATCCCCTGCCACTGGGCGAAGGTCCCACATGGCGCGCAGACCTCTCCTGCCGCCCGCTGCTCCCCTCAGCAGTGTACTTCAGTCCTTCTGCCTGCTCTGCTCCCCGCTCTGGCTCTGGTGAATTCTCTCACCCTCCCACGCTTCTGACTGTACCCAGTGCTTGTATAAACAAACAAACAAACAAACAAATAAATAAAACATGCCTCTATTAAAAAAAAAAATCTTAAAAAAAAAGGCAAGTAGTAAACTTAAAAATTCTAGGTTTTTATGAAGTTTAAATTAAATCAGAGAGTGTTTAAGTGTTTAACAAGGTAGTAATTGCTCAACAAATATTAGAAGTTGGTATTACTGCAGGCACATTGCTTTGTGATAATCTCTTTACTGTCTGTGTCTCCCAATATATAATGTTTCCTAGAGCCCAGGGTTCAACTCACAAGGCAATTCAGAAAATATTCATGAAACGAATGGTGTACTCATTCCTCTTTCTGAGACATTTCTTATTTTAGCAGTTCATCTCCCCCTCTGAGCCATTCTTAATTATTCCAGTGGAAACATCAACACAAAGATGTCGCCAGTGTGCGTTGTGCCATTACTGAGCACATAGTATGTTTTGTGTCTGCACATATGTGAACTCAGGGCTTTCTTTCTTCACAATTTCTCTCTAACTGCTGATGTTTCCTGTACAATGTGCCTGTTGAGTACAGTCTGAAAATGGAGAGTGAATGGAGATAATTTGGTATATTATTTTGTGGAATATAAAAGATAATTCCTGCATTCCATTCCAGATGTCTACACAAAGTGAAGTTCTTTTTTTTTTTTTCATGATCTGCTTGTCAATAAATATAATTTTAGGGAGAAAATGCTATTTTTCTCTGCCTATATATTTAAATGTTTTTCAAGTTGTTTTTCAAAGCAGAGTGCTATTGCCCCGGGGGAAATTATGTGAGATACTAGTCTAGAATTTTATGATAACAAGTTGGGAACAGTTAAAGTCATCATTGTAATATTACTTTTTTCCCCCTTTAGTCATCAAAGTTTTATTTGGTGTCCTTTCTGTGTTAGGTACCAGTTTGGGTCATGAATAAAAAGTAGGATGAGATAAGTAAAAGTTTAAGGGACATGTGACAATAACACATACTAAGTACTGTTGTATAATTCAATACTAATTACTAATTCATGGAGGTATATATTGGCATTGCAGGATGTCATGGATGAAACAATTTAATAAAAGCAGATTTCTCTCTTAATGGAGTTTTAGTTATTCTGCTATCCTTATCTGAAAAGGAAAGATAACACTTGGTGAGGATCCCTCTATTCAGCAAAACTTATGATAGAATCCACATGTTCAAAAATTTAACCCTATATTAGGAGTTACTCTCGAAAGTGGAACAAGGAGATCCAAAGGAGTCTCCTTTCTTCCAGCTGCCCAGCGTGTCCATTTATCTCCTCTGCTTCACTGTCCTTCCCCGTGGTTCAGGTACTCACCTCTCCCTGCCCTCTGACAACCTCTAAAGTATGGGATGGGCATCCCTCCCAAGTGCTCGCCATGTGCTTGGCTTTTTCTCACTCTGGACCTCTAGCAAGTACTGGAGAACAAGGGGTCTGATAGAGCACAGATTATTAATTTATCAGGGACTTTACCTGGAAAAACCAACAAAGGCTCCTATCTCCATTTCAGTTTGCTTACCACCCTCACTGTTTTCATCTGCCTCTATCCTTCTCTTTATGGAGAAATGTGTTTTAGGAAACCCGGTTCCCACTAATCATCAATGATTAGAATTTTAGAATTTTAATAGGTAGTATTTGCAGGGATGCCTTTAAAATTGTGTTGTTCCTGTCACGATGACCTTTACAAAGTTAATATAAACTTAGGCTTCGTATGATGCTATTGAATTATTTCAAACTTGAACCTCTTGTATGGCAAATAGCCTCTTAATTACTGGTTGTTTGATGTGCCTTTTGATAGGTAACTTGGCTAGAGACTCTCATCTCCACTGGGAATAGTTCCAAAGGAAGTTTTGACAGGAAAAAATTACTTGTGGCAATATTAATCCAGGATATATATGTATGTGTGTGTGTGTGTGTGTATATATATATATATATATATATGGAAAAATAGTTTGCAGAAAGACTAAAAAATGTTAAGCATTTAGCACATGAATTTAGGGAAGAGCATAAGAGGCACAAAGAAACTTGGTAAAACAAACACACATGTTCTTAAGGAGAAATCTCTAAATTCCCCCCTTATATAATTTACTTACATAAATAGTTATTTCCACTACACAGACAACATAGACATAGTTCTTTTGCACCACTTCTAATAATTGAAGATAAAACTACAAACTCTCAGTCACTCCAGGAAAGTCTACCTGCATCTTAAAGTTTAATTATCATCTAGACCCTCAAAGTCGGCACTAAGTTCTGTTAAACCAGGCAGTGTACCAGCCAAAGCTGCTCCAGCCAAGAAGGAGTAAAAAGAGCAGGAGTGAAAACATTGAACAGAAATGGAAGCATCTATTTAAGCAACTAAAAACCTGCTGCAAAATGACAAGATAAAACGTTTCCTTGACTTCACTGACCTGAAACCACCCAAAGACAAATGTTCACACTATTTCCTCTTCCTCAGACATGGTTGCTTATTGCATATCTATAAGATTTAGTCCTCCCACCTTCTCCAAACTCCTGGCTCTCCAGCATCGGCTGCGGCAGCCTCCTTTTAGTCCCTTGAACACATCAACTGTTTTCTTTCAGTATGTCTCATCCACATTCTCTCTTCTTCACTCCCCTGCACTCCCAAACATACACCTACACCCAGCAACCAGACCCTGCCTAGTTTTCAGCTTAAACATCACCCTGTTGTACTATATGCAGTCACTGTAATAAAGTAGGTTCATCAAATTCTTTATCACCATAGGCACCTTGTTTGCTTCAGAACATTTATCATGCCTTATAATTGTGTATGTATTTGCTTTCTTTGTTTGTGAATTTACTGTCTGTCCCTCCCCTCAACTTGAAGACTAGTCTGTTTCTCATTACATCTCCAAAGTTGAATACAACACATGGCATATGATAGCCAGTCGGTAAAAGAATGTTGAAAGTACAACTAAATGAACGAATGTGAAATAGGAATTTGGGAGGAGAAACAAAAAGATATAACATATGTCTGCTAGGAAACATCTTCTAAGCATTTAAAGTTTTTACATTAATGTCAATGTCTATATTGGTGTTCCTCAATCTTCTCACCTTATTAGCATCACATGGGATTAAAAAAAAAAACCATGTGTATAGGCTCCATATCAAAGTAATTAATGAATATCTTGGAGGTGCATCCCATGTTTTCATCATTTCAAAAGCTCTCTAGGTAATTATGATGTGCAGCTAACACTAGCTATTCCAGTGGTTCTCAAGCATGAACTACACTGGAATCCTGGAGAGTTTGTTAAAATAGCGCTTTCTCCCAGAATGAAAGATTCCAATGACTCTGCATTTCAAATGAGTTCACAGTGAATGCTGATGCTGGGGCACTGGGTGCCATGGTTTGAGTACCGCTGGCTTATCCTTTCAGGTAGATTGCATTGGGCTGGAATTTGGAAGGAAAGGGAATGCTAGAAAGGCTATTTTATGGAAGGAAACAAAAAGACTTGAAAATAACAGGGTGCTTTAGGCATCGTTTCCAAGTTAATCACTTCCATGTTGCTCACAATTGAACAGAGATGCCAGAAATCACAGAATGTCATTCAGCTGAGAGATGGAGACAACAGGAGAGCCAATACATTGGCAACACACTCTGCACTAATTGTATATAAAGAATCATGAGGAAAAAAAGCCCAAGGCATGCAAATGCAGAAAGACGATGCCATGTGTCTCCAAATAGCCTGTAACTTCTCCACCAATGCAATCATAAACTCAGTTCCGGTAGTAATGCTATCTTTGAATAGAACGATTTCTATATGTGATTTTAAGAAATATATTTACTTTTGCATGCAGTATTCAGCCAGTTGGGTTTTAATAAGTTAACATGCACTTGGAGTAGCAATTAACTGTGCCACTGCTTTAAACTTTTCCTTAATGCTTCAAATTTATGCTTCATACTAAATGTTCCAGCACTCTAAGACGGTCAGTTTCCTGGGTTAGGCAGGGAGTGCAGTGCATCTTTAAATGCAGTCAGGCTGATCTGCACACTTAAGAGCTTCAGTACATCATTTTGCAATCACATATCTCAGAATAATTTATACAATCAATTAAAGAGCATTATCAAGGGATGATTTGACAACTGTTGCCATGCCAACCAGTGAAGTAGACAGCGCCTCCATGTTTAAAGGCTGCACCTGGTGATGGATGTAGCAGATTTTGAGGACTCAGACAGAATCACAGATGTCCAAAGGTGTGGAGGGAACATGATTTAAAGCTTTGATGTTGTGCCATTTTTACTGGCAAAAGGGTGTTGATGGCATGTTGTTCACTTTCTCATTAAAATTCTGTCATTTTTCACAGTGTTCTGCATTCAGAGCTGAAAACTGAAGTGAGAATGCACTTTACAGACTGATAAAATATGATAGCAAAATGGATGATGTTCATTTGCAGGCTGAATTAATTTTTAAAAAAAAGTTTGTGTCAGTGCATTTATGAAAAGTCCGTTAATCAGACACAACTTTATCAGCCTTAATGGACATATCTTAAACACTTTTACATTAATAATTAAAACTCTGGAAGGCAAATAGCTTTCAGTGCATTGACCCAAAAAGTATTTGAAATGGGTCACTACAGAAAACAACAGAAGCAAAAAGTACACTTTCTAATATACATATGTTACTTGATTCCTTAATGCCAGTGGTCATTTAATTGCAATAAGCCCTAAAGATTTTGCAAGACAAACTGGTCTTTTCAATCACTAAGTTATTTCAGAAATCCAGGGATGTTCAAGGGCATTCCCAAATAAAGACCCTATATAATACTATAGGTAACAGAAATGAGATTAGCTCTATGGATTCAGTAAGCCTGTTCTCTTTCCAGCATACTGTTATTCGTTGCCCTATTAAATCATGCCTTTCATAAACCAAATGATGTGATAATATGTATGATAGATGCATTGCCCACAGTAATTTTTGAGACTGTGATGGCTATGAACTTAGGCTCTAGAAGCAGATTATTTGAATCTAAACTCTCTCCTTTGCTAAATATATGATATCAGCAAGTTATTTGATCTCTTTCTGCATCAATTTCCTCAACATCAAAATGAGGATAAATATTGTCCATATCTTGAAGATTGTTGTGAGCATTCATCAACAAGCGGAGAAAGAAAAATCACGTAACGCTTTGATAAACACAGGAAAAACATTTTTGTAAGCATTTTCAACAACCTTTTATGATTAAAAAAAAACCTCAACAAAAGGTACAGAAGGAATGTACAGCATCGTAATAAGGTCACTTATGACAAGCCCATAACCAGCATCATACTCAATAGTGAGAAAATATTTTCCTCTAAGATCAGGAATAAGACAAAGGAAGTCTATTTTTGTCATTTCTATTTAATAGGGTGCTTGCAGTCCTACCAAGAGTAATAGATAAGAAAAAGATAAAAAAATCCAAATTGTAAAAGATACCTATTTACAGATGTCATGATAAAATACATAAAAAATTCCAAAGACTCCAAAATAAGAAAGTTGCTAGAAATAATAAACAAGTACCATAAATTGTCAGGCTACAAAACTAATATGAAAAATCTGTAGTGCTCCTATACAAAAATAACCAAGTAGCAAGAAGGAACACCAGGAAAACAATCTCATTTATAACTGCATCAAAAAGAATTAAATTAAATAAATTTAGCCAAATAAGTGAAAAACCTGTACATAGACATCAGACATTATTAGCAAAACAATCCTGAGAAAAAAGAAAAATGGTGGTACCTCAGTCCCTGGCTTCATATTATACTATAAAGTGATAATAATCAAAACAATATGGTATTAGAACAAAGCCAACATAGAGCCCAAAATAAACCACTACATATTGCAATTAATCTTCAATAAAACAGCCAAAACCATACAATGGAGAAAGGAAAACCTCTTCAACAAATGGTGCTGGGAAAACTAAATAGTTACATGTGAAAAATGAAAATAGATCTTTACTTAATACCATACACAAAAATTAACTCAAAATGATTGAGGACTGGCTATAAGACTGAATCCATTAAAAACATAGAAGAAAACATAGATAATACATTTCTGGACATGGAGTGCAGAGATGTCTTTAGAGATTCAACTCCAATGACAAGGGAAGCAAAAGGAAAATTAGATAACTGGAACTACATCAAACTGGAAAGCTTTTGGACAGTGAAAGAAATTAGTATAAAAACAGAAAGAAAACCTACTCAGTGGGAGAAAATAATTGTGTATCATATATCTGACCAGGGCTTCCTATTCTAAATAAAGAACTCATACAACTTAAAAAATAAATAACCCTATGGAAAAAAATGGGCAGGGGATTTAAATAAACACTTTTCCAAAGAAGACTTGGAGGTGTCTGACAGACAGATGAAAAAAAAATGCTCAGCTTCACTTATTATTAGGGAAATGCAAATGAAAACTATGATGACACCTCACACATGTGAAAATAGCATTTATCAAAAAAGCAGAAACAATATGTGTTGTCAAGAATGCAATGAAGAAAGGAAGAAATTTTGTCCACTGTTCTTGGGAATGTAAATTGGTGAGATCGGATGATAAAAAGGATGGGGAATTCCTAAAAACCTAATAACAGAAAGACCATATTAACTAGGAATACCTCTTCTACATGTTTACTCAATAAACATGAAAGCAGTAATTCAATAAGATTTATGTACCCTGTTTCATAACAGCATTATTCACAATAGATAAGGCATGGAAACAATTTAAATACCCATGAGTGGATCATTGGGTAAAGAGGTTGTAGTATATATTACCTATGTATACTATAGATATTCCATGTATAGTAATGGAATATTATTCAGCTATCAAGAAAGATAAACTCTTGACTTTTGCGACCACCTGGATGAAACTTGATGTTAAGATAAGCAAAATAAGTCAAAAGGTGAAAGACAGTTATCAGATGGTCTCTCTCATATTGGAATATGAATAGCAAAAACAAACGTGTTAATAAATCAGCAAAAAAAATAAAAAATAACAACTCTGAGATTGTGAAAACTTTAGTGGCAACCAGACAAAAATTAACTTTTAGACTATCTGATGGATTAGTGGTTAACAGAAGGGGAAGAGAAAGAGTAGGTAGGATAAAGGGGGAAAATTTTATGCTAAAGAATTAAAGTGGGCTTTCAGTGGTGAATTTAATGATACATACCTGAAACTTATAGAGTGGTATAATTAAGTGTTAATGTCAATAAAAATGAAAAATGTAAAGTTTAATAAGAAAAAATGATTGGTGTGAGGATTAAATGAGTTACAATATATAAAACAGAACACAGTCTGGGTGTTTATTTTCATGGTCATTATTATTTCACATATTATTACTATTTTACCTTTTAAGACTCTGTCTTTCCATAAATGTTTATGGAGGCAATCACTAATTTTGCTTTCCATTCAAGAACAAGAATTGGTGTAGCATGGGAAGTAACTTAACAAAGTCCAACCAATGATTTACTGAATTGAATCATCAAAGGAATTGTTGCATTGAAATTAGAAAACAGTGAAAATAAGCTGAAATCTGAAAGAAAAGGTGAAGTTTTAGGCACAAGGAGAAGAAAAATAAACTAGTATCATCTAATATTTTGTGGCAAAATTTGGTTCCCTTCCACCACCAGCTCTTTTCTGGAGTGTACCAAATACCAAGCTATGATAATAGAATGGAGACTTTAGCGGAACATAAAAAAGAAGAAGATTCTTTTGAAAGAAAAACTTTCAAAGTTGTGCTCAGCGACCATGTTAGAAATAAAAAGATTATCGGGCCTCCCCGGTGGCGCAGCGGTTAAGCGCAGGGTTGCGAAGCTGCCCGCGGCCTCTGCATCGCCGGTTCGATCCCCGGCTGCTCCCCGGCCACTGGAGGAGGGTCCCACATGGCGCGCAGACCTCTCCTGCCGCCCGCTGCTCCCCTCAGCAGTGTACTTCGGTCCCTCTGCCTTCTCTGCTCCCCGCTCTGGCTCTGGTGAATTTTCTCACCCTCCTGCGCTTCTGACTGTACCCAGTGCTTGTATAAATAAATAATAAATAAATCTTAAAAAAAAAAGAAATAAAAAGATTATCTTTGGGAGCCTTCAGTTTGAAACTGGGTCCTGAAAACTGCTGTCCTTTATTCTCTACTCTTAAAAGCAGAGGACACTCCTCCCTGCTTAAGGAGAGATAAATGAAACCAAAGGACCTATGCCCTGGTGTGAGGCTGTGAGGAAAAGAACTAGAACCCTATAGGTCTGGGCAAAAGGACAAGATAAATTGTGAGTGACACCACATAGTAGATACTCCTTTGTGCCAATTTAAGAAAGTTTATGTGAATCATAGGTAACTTGAGGGAAAAAAAGTGTTTTCTAATTCATTTTTTGGATCCTCAGTCTGTGCTTGATCACCTATTAATAAGATTTTTCTGGGGCTTCCCTGGTGGTTCAGGGGTTATAGTCTCAGTGCTATCACTTTATCACCAGTCACCGTAGCCTGAGTTCGATCCCTGGCCAGGGAGATAGGCCACATGGTGCAGCAGACCTCTCCAGTCTTGCCCACTGCTCCCCTCAGCAGTGTATTTTAGTAGATCCGCCTGTTCTGCTCCCCACTCTGTCTCTGGTAAATCCTCTTGCCCCCTACACCTCTGGCCTACACCCCAGTTTTTGTATGCATAAATAAATAAAATGAATATTTTTAAAAAATAAAATTTAAAAATTTTTATTTTCTATGATGGCCTATGCCTTTCCATCCCCTAATATTTGATGCACACACACGCACAAAATAGTGACAATTTACATAGCTAAGAAACATTATAAGCTAAATGATTATGTTGACCATGTGAGTTTTGTTTTTTTTTTAATGGTGAGTTTAAGAATACTATAAACACTAAGCACTTATTAAACTTTGATTTCAGTAGCACCAGCTCTTAAAGTCAAATACAGGCTCAAATCCAGAAAATAATTCATGTGTTATGACAGTAGAAAAAAAACCAGCTTATAAGGGCATTAGAAAGACATGGGAATTATCTTTCAAAGGATATTCATACTATGGTTGATTATGAATGCCACTAAATAACTCCTTAAAGTTAGACACAGCCAATCATTTGTCAATAGAATCACCCATCTACAAGAGGTGCAAATCTCCATATAAAGCCAATTATATCCAACTATTTGGTATAAAATACTGTAAATATTTATGAATATGTAAGTAAATGCCATCGATTAATATGTGTGCTGACACCATCTAAAGATTTTACTTGCCACCACGTGTATTCTTAACTCATCCTCTTGTTCACTTCCCCTAAATGTGATTAGAAAAATACAAGACTCACTGTAGACATGTACACAGAATCACTCTCAGCAGACACACATATATACGAAAAAAGTGTCATGTATGTGAAAAAACATACAGAGTCCCTGCTTTAAGGGGCTTATAAGTGGAATTGGAAAAAGAGTAATATGAGAAGTTAAATAAGAATAGGAGACATGGAAATAAAAAGTATTACAAGGTGGTTTACACTTACTTGCCAAGTATTTGATAATGAAAGTTATTTGGAGTAAGTTACTACTTTTCTAATAACCAGAGCTTATCCTCTTGGGCTTTCTCTTTATTTCATGTCCCTTTTCTCTTCACCTTGACTTTGAGAAGTTAGTTCATTTTCATTTTACTTAAGGGACCCAAGACTTACTTTTCACCCATAATATGAATAATAGAAATGTTAATATCCAATTTTTTGCACATGTTCTTCAGTCTCTTATAGAAAGGATAAGGTTGCTATGTACAGAAACCTTGGAAAGAGAGCTTGCTTTCAGTTTTTTCTATAATTGTGAATATCTTTTCAGATGGAAAATAAAAGTTCACTCATTCCTATAAGCAGAAAAGGTATTTATTGAAAACTTACAAAGAAAGAAATATAAACCGTGACTTCTGCCCTTGAAGAAAGATTGTTTTTAGTGAAAATAAATGATAAGGGCTAACCAGTTATCAATGCCAGGAGCCACTGAATAGTGCAAAAAAACATATTGATTGAAGAGTTTTCAGAAATTTTTCTACTTGCTTGATGTCTATGTTGGTCACACTCTTTTTTTACTATTTTTTTTTTTATTGAGGAAACATTGTTTTATAACATTGCATAGGAATTAGAGGCATAGGATCTCTCCCTTTGGGTTTTGCTACCACACTGTAATCACTACCAAAAAGAACCACAGTTGTACGTCACAGTCCACTGTGCTCCCTCACTTCTTACAACTTCACCCCAAGTATCCTCAGTTCTACAGTCAGACTTCTAGAATTTGTTTTGGTTTGACTTTATTTGACCCTTTGTTTGGTTTCTCTATATTCCACATATAAGTGATACTATCCATTATTTGTCTTCCTCCTTCTGACTTAAACCACTTAGCATAATACCCTCTGGTCCATTTGTGTTATCACAAATAGCAGGAGATTATCTTTTTTATAGCTGAGTAGTATTCCATCGTGTATATGTACCATATCTCCCTAATCCATTCATCTGTCTTTGGATGCTTAGATTGTTCTCATACCTTGGCTATTGTAAATAGTGCTGCAATGAACAGAGGAGTACATATATTCCTCACATTAGTATTTTTTGTATTCTTTGGGTAGACCCCTAGAAGAGGAATTGCTGGATCATATATATGGTAGATCCATTTTTAATATTTTGAGAAACTGCCATACTTTTTTCAAAGGGGCTGGACCAGTCTACATTCCCAACAGTATGTGAAAGTTCATGTTTCTCTTCATTATTACCATATGGTCGTCACACTTTATTTGCTGGTTTGTGGCAATTTTTCTGACTGTTGTTTGTTTTTTCAATATCTCCCCAGTTATATTGGTAGTAAACCAAAGGGCTTACAGCATCATGGGAACTGGAGGCAAGGGCCTTTGTGAATATTTCTATACTCCATTCTTTCTCACTCCTTTCTGTTCTCTTACTGAGTTTTCTTTCTGTCCTCTCTTGGAGTCATTAGATTTACCTCCTATCTTTACTCCAAAGAGGAAAAGATAGACACATAGAGTAACATGCACAGGTTTTAAAATGTGCCACAAGAAAGATGATGGCTACACTGTTGCAAAGAACTGACTATTCCTGAGATTAATCTTTTCACTTGCATTAACCAGTAGTCACTGTTCAGGACACTGAACAATGAAACATATCCCTGACTAAAAGACAAGTTAGAGAGAGGGTGTGTGGGGGAAACTCTCCCCAAACAAACACAAAAGCTTTGGGCAAAGGGATTTCAAAACCAGTGGTTAAAGGAAATGAAATACACATGGAAAGACAGAGAGAGAGATAAATGTGAATTTAGTTCAAAGATACTTTACGACATACAGATGACTTGACTTAAAAAGAGTTGAAACACAAAGTAATTATGAATTTGCTCATAAGACAAAAATATGCTGAAACACTGCGAAGATTAGTCTTATGTAGAGTAAAGGTCTTTATCTCTCATCTCTTGGATCTGTCTCCCTCAAACTTCAAGAACAAACACTTTGAAAAGAAAGATTGCATATGTTGATTTCATGGTCAACTTATGGAACTTCTGTTTGGCTTTTCTCTTCAGATTTTCAGTGCTGCTAAGGCAAGAAAGAGAAATTCATTTTAAATTCCACAATACCAAGTGCATTCAGAGGGCACTAAAGAAACAATTTTTATTTTTAAGATGGCTCTTAAAAATTATGAGTAGAGTCTTTGCAGCCACTGCTGAAGCACCAGGGGCCAACATGAAGTTCAGTAACTTTGTGATTTCTGATGGCAGCAAGAACTATAAAGGGGATGTCAGCACAGCTTCTCATATTTATAGGGAGATTAGGACTGCCCTTCTTTGCACAGAGCTGAGACAGAAATACAATGTACTATCCATGCTTATCTGAAATGATGACAAAGTTCAGGTTGTGTGAGGACACTATATAAAAGCAGCAAATTGTTCAAGTGGTCCAGGTTTACAAGAAGAAAAATGTCACCTACATTTAACAAGTACAATGGGAGAAGGCAAATGGCACAACCATTCTCGTTGGGCATTCGTCAGCATGACCTAGTGGTCAGCACTAGGCAGAAACTGGACAAAGTTCCCGAAAGATCCTAGAAGGCAAAGCCAAATATCACCAAGTAGGAAAGGAAAAGGACAAATGCAAAGAAGAGACAATTGAAAAGTTGCAGGAATAAAGTAATTTTATATACAACTTTCATTGTAACTGCAAAGATGGAAAAATGATGAGTAGAAATCATGACTTTTTAAATTTTGAATCATGCTTTTTAACTGCATTGTGTATTCTTGATTCTGCTACCATAAAACTAAAGTTCCTCAGTTGTAAGTCTAGGTCTTATGTCTTATTGATGAGTGATAATAATGATAATTTTAATAAATAGTCCTTTCACTTTCAAAACTACCTCCTCATTCTATTTTATTATTTGTTGGAGCTCCCCATCAAGTCCTCTGAGCCCTAAAAATGAACTGAATAAGCAAGATGAGGGAAAGAAATTAATATATACTTACCACTTATTTAACATGTACCAGAGATTGTGTTGGGTGCTTTTATTTGTTGCCTTATTAAATCTTTTTTTAAAAAAATTATTTATTTATGCATGTAAGAACTGGGGTACAGGCCAGAGATGTGGGGTGAGACGATTCATCAGAGACAGAAGTGGGGAACAGAACAGGAGGAGTGACTGAAATACACTGATGAGGGGAGCAGCAGGCGAGGCAGGAGAGGTCTGCTGTGCCATGTGGGTCACCTCCCTGGAGGGAGATGGAACTCATGCTACAGTGGCTGCGGATAGCTTCATAGTGCTGCATCATAATCCCTTGCACCACCAGGGAGGCTCTGCCTTATTAAATCTTTACAGTAAGTCTGTGATGAAATTTCAATCAGGTCACTTATTTACTCTAACTTTACTTCTCTGGAAAATGAGAATGATAATAATAATATCTAACTCAAGATTTTCATGAGGCTTAAGTGAATTAATATATTGAAGTTTTCAAAACAATGTCTGGGGCACTTCGTGCAACCAGTATTATTCTAACAATTGTTTCCACATTTTATCTCTACTTTATAGATGGGGGACAGGTTTTGGGCGGTTAGAAAGCAAACATGAACTAAAGAGTTGAGAGGAAATTTGAATCCAGGTCTATATGACTGAAATATTCATTTTATTTTAGATTCCAAGGTCACTGCAGAGACTGTTATCCATTTATTAAGTACTGAATTCTTAACTTTGCACCAATTAACAGGACATTTTGGGTGATTGAAAGGCAGTATAAAAACACTCCCTTAGAAGACATAGCCATAAGGTAAATGGTAATAATAATAATACATGCTAAGCTAATAATACATAGTAAAATTAATAATACATGCTATAGGGCCTCCCCGGTGGCGCAGCGGTTGAGCGCTGGGTTGCGAAGCTGCCTGCGGCCTCTGCGGCGCCGGTTCGATCCCCGGCTGCTCCCCGGCCACCGGCCACCGGAGGAGGATCCCACATGGTGCGCAGACCTCTCCTGCCACCCGCTGCTCCCCTCAGCAGTGTACTTCAGTCCTTCTGCCTGCTCTGCTCCCCACTCTGGCTCTGGTGAATTCTCTCACCCTCCCGCGCTTCTGACTGTACCCAGTGCATGTATAAACAAATATAATAAATAAATAAATAAAAACATGCCTCTATTAAAAAAAAAATAAATAAATAAATAAAAAATAATACATGCTATACTAATAATATTACATAGTAAAATTACATAAGATGCATGTCATGGGACAGGACAAGATCCCATTTCAAAGGAGCAATAGTGCTGATAAGTGCTTTGTATTTTGTGCATATGAGCAAGAACTCTGGGCAGAGATGTCTGGAGACAATGCTGTGGTGAATGTTGGATTTATTCAGACTGTTGGAAATAAATCTCAAGAAGAGGAAAATAACGATCATGGTTTTAGGGGATACAGCCACACTACGGACAATTTAAATTCTAATATAAATGAACGTTACTTTATTCTAGAGATTATCAGAGACAAAATTTTTATCAAGTATATAAAACTCAGAGACATTAACAAAGAAAGCAGAGAACACTAGAACAAAATAAAGGTTATGAAATGTGAGTGCTGACATCAATGCAATGGTGCACGGGCACTGTTGACACATCCCCCCTCTCACACAAGTAAAATCCTCCTCAGACAGGAATTGGTAACAAGCAGCACAAAAACTGCAAGAACAGGGGCAAAGTGCACATTTGGCAATGGGGTGCTCATGACAAGGACCTGGTGAGATGTCACCTGAATAGTCATTGAGAGGGTTAGTGTCTACGGGTGCAAAAACTGGACCCTTCCTTTCTGTGGAAAGTTTCTCAAAGTTCAACCAAAGAAATCTAACTGGTCAAGATATCTGACTCCTGCCAGTTCTATTTCATTAACAGTCATGTATCAGAGCCTGGAAGATTTGGTGAGAGCTGCCCACTGTTTGTGCACATGGTATCCCACAGACACCTCAAATTCACCATGTTTTAAACAGAATTCATTCATCTCCAAATCCATATGTTATCCTGCTCCACATAATCCTAGAATACTCATTTTCTTTCATCTTGCCCCATTCCCTCCAACAGGCAACCAATTCTGTCCATTTCACTTTCTTAATGTTTTTCCTCCCTTCTCCTTTGTCTCCACCTTTGTAAGATGTTGCCTTAATTCAAGTACGAATCATCTTTCACTCTGATTTTTATAAAAATATCTCAGATGAATTTTTCTCTAGTCTCATTCTGCACCCCACTTCCAAATTAGTCTCCCAGAAAGGCACCAAAACTTTTTCTTAAAAACAATCATGTTATCAGCTCCATTGTCATTGGAATAAAGTCCTAACTCTTTTTTTTTTTTTATAGAGGCATGTTTTATTTATTTGTTTGTTTGTTTGTTTGTTTGTTTTGTTTATACATGCACTGGGTACAGTCAGAAGCTCGGGAGGGTGAGAGAATTCATCAGAGCCAGAGCGGGGAGCAGAGCAGGCAGAAGGACCAAAGTACACTGGTGAGGGGAGCAGCGGCGGCAGGAGAGGTCTGCGCACCATGTGGGACCCTCCTCCAGTGGCCGGGGAGCAGCCGGAGATCGAACCGCTGCCGCAGAGGCCGTGGGCAGCTTTGCAACCCAGCGCTCAACCGCTGCGCCACCGGGGAGGCCCAAAGTCCTAACTCTTTCCACAACCTACCTGTCCCTCCATTAGGCCTCTCTTCATCCATTTCTCGCCATTAGCCCCAGTCATGCCAAAAGACTGGCTGGGCTCCAAATGGGCTGGGAGTTTTCACTTTTATGCCTGGGTTCATATGACCCACTCAGCCTAGATGAATCTTCTCCAGTCTGTACAGTGAAAATCTCCTCAGTTTTACAGACCAGTTCTGTCAGCTATTCTTAGAAGACTTTCTTCATTGTCCCTATGGAGATGAAAACACCTTTGTTTTAATTTTTAATATCATTGAGCTTCATTATATCTTTTATTAACTTATCTTCTCAACCACTGTACTTTGAAGCCAGAATTTTTGTCTTTTCCAAATTTGAATCCCTGATATCTTGGGCAGTTCCTGAAATATCACAAGTATTAATAAAAATCTGTTTAAAGACTGAATGAGAAAATTAGGTATAGCTGTGTTCACATACACATAAACATATATGGATATATAGACATGTGTTTACATGCATGCATTGTATGCTCAGGTGTCTTCTTGTAGTATAGAGAAACCACCTCTTTCAGAAGTACTCAAAGAAAAAAGTCAAAAGGAAGGTACTAGAACTTTCCTTTTGGGGAAAATCAAATTGGGAAAAAACAAATTTGGTTGAGCTTATGTTGAGATGAATTGCCAGAGGAACCTGCCCATTTTCGAGAACTATCTGAAAAACTTCATTATTATCAACATTAACCACAAAGAGAACTGTCCATAGCCTAACTGAATCGCGGAAATGGAATACAGCCTGAGAAACAAGGAGGGCATAAAGACCTTCTCAAAGATCATGGAAAACAATATAAAGCCCAATGACTTTCAAAGGGAGAACCATTAGTCGACCAGATGCCTCTGTATGGGCAATATCAGGGCTGCTTGGTATGATTTTTGCTACTTTCCACCAAGAATCATGAGGGAAGAGGTCCCCTTCCTCTTCCAGGACTATCTTTCCAGCAAACACTTGGCTTCAGGTTGCTAAAGAGAGCAGGGCTGACCCTGTCCTGTCAGGAAAAAGCCTGCATGACTTACTTGCCCTTTTCCAACTCTGGTTTCTCTGACTTCCTTCCTATTTCCAAGAAATACAGCCTTATTTTTGAAAAGGACTTATGAGGATTTTTAGTCACAGAGCAACTCTTATGAAACAATATCATGATGAGTTAAGTGAAAATTAGAGCCACATGCCTAAAATTTCCTTGAAAAAATACACATATTCTTTAAAATGAGGGAGGAAAGTGCCAGGAAAAAAATATGTTTTTAATTTGTTTGAGTTGAAACATTTGAAACATATTTTTAGACATTTGCCAAGGATTTTCCAAAAACCATTGGATTTCTCATAACCCCTAAAAGATGTCTTTCTTTTGAGGAATGGCAGGGGCAACTGGCTCATTTGCTACCTCAAAATCCTATCTTCCATTGCTTTAGACCATTATTATCTTTTTATTGATACTTTCAAGTTTCTTATTTAGGTCAAAAATAGCATATTCATCATTATAACTCTGTAGAAAAAAGAGAAAGCATTTCCCTTGCCTATCTTTTCATTATTAAGAAAGAGAATGTTAACATTCGGTTTGAGGGTTGGAGCCACATGTAGAAAATGTGGGTGGCCACCCTCATAATTTAGATAATCAAGGGTTAGTGAGTTTCTAACTGCTGCCCATTGGCAGAGGTCTCTGCAATGGGCACTGTCAAGTTTTTCCTCTCTTTCTATGAGTGATACACCTGAGGAGAACCATCCATGAGCTAAGTAACAATTTAAAAGAGATTTTCCTCTAGATAAATTGCTCATGTGACAACTGTCAATGGGCCTATTATTCCCATTAGTTATAGAGAAGATTAATTTTTCAAACCTACTGCTTGACCCTTGGCTCTGACAGGAAAGTTATAGAATCTTGAAGTTGCAAATGCACATAGTTCCACCATGCCAGAGAACTTAGGACTCTAGGCATGGATCATTTTAAGGAGTGGCCTTGAGTGTGTGTGTGTGTGTGTGTGTGTGTGTGTGTGAGAGAGAGAGAGAGAGAGAGAGAGAGAGAGAGAATGTGTATCTGAGTATATGCATGTATGTGTAGGTAGAAGGGGAGAGAAATTATTTCAGAGACAGCTGTATTGTAATGAAGAGTCTTACCCCTGGGGGTCAGAATTACTATCCCATTTCTATCTTACCCCTAGAAAAGTACAGAATATCTCAGTCACAATTCTGCCCAACCCACATTTCCTCAGAGGGAGTTGTCCCTTACAGCAGACTAGCAGGCTGGAGGCTAAGCAGCAGCATTTGGACTTCCTAAAGTCGCTCTCCTGAAATGCAGCTGATTGACCAGAATTGCATACCTGATCCAGTTCTCCACCTGGAAATTCAGCAGTGAGCCAGGCTCAAAGAAATGAGATGTGTTTGATTCTCATTCATATTCTCTCTCCCTCTCTCCTCTCCCTCCCGCTCCCCCCACCCTTTCTCCTTCCCTTCTCCCCAATCCCCTCATCAGAATCTATGTTTGTGCTTAGAGTCATCATGAGAAGTCCTGACGCATGGCTATAGCTAAAAAAGACACAATGGCTACAGTTACATGAAAGCACCATTTCAAAAGGAAGCACCTGGTAGCAGCAAAGAAATGAAGAGTGACTGCATGAAGTTAGTGACAAAGCACTAGGGGGTAATCCAAGCTTCTGACATGTCTAAACATCCAGAATGAGGCTTTGGCTCCATCTTCATGATCCTAGGAAATTTTAGTTTATGTGCTTGGCTCATCTCAAGATTTTTCTTTTCACTCCATGTAGATCCCAACAATGATCTTCTGAGTTTTCTTGGAGTTAAAATGGTGTTTCTCTACTGCTCTAAACCAGGTGCCCAAATGACTGATGACTATCATGGAAACCGCTCAGATAACAAAAATCTGCTACAGTTTTGATCACTTATAGGCCATTTGACAGATTCCATTTTCTACATCTTGGTTGGGGGAGGGGCTTCTTCCAATGCTAATACTGTGCAAAACCAGGCACATCATGGATGCTGTCCTTAAACCTCAACCTCAATTTGGAAATTTAGTTCGCTGTTTCACATTTTGTTTCATGTAAGTTGTTTTTCCTGTGAGTCTTATCCTTCCCGTTCTCTCTGGGACCTCTTTTGGGACTCATCTTTGTCTGAGGTTACTAACAAAGAGCCTCGGATTTTCTTTTTTTAAGTTCATAATCCCTCTTCAACCAACCCAGAGTACACTGGCCTTTCTGGATATGCTCCAAACCTACTCTTTCCAAGCACTGGCCCTTTTCAAGAAAATTTGAAAAACAAAAAGGAGGGAAGGTGGTTTGTAGAACTAAATACCCATTGATAATTTGCCTGGAAGAGGCAAATTCAGAGGTTGCATAAAAGGAAACAAACTACTCTTGTTTCAGAATTAGTATTTGGTACAGAAGTTTATTAGTCTCAGGCCTCTTTGTGCGAGGCTTAGAATCTATGGCCTGAATATTTGAATAAAGTCAGAGAAAAATCAGAATTATTTTAATGCAAGAACAGCTATAGCAGCAACTACTTTGAATTATTTTAAACTGTTCATATGCATAAGTCACATTCTATATTACAGCAACCTTAATAGGAAAGTATTCTTCCCATGCTAATTTTATTCTAAAATGAGAGAAAATAAAAAAGAAAGTATATGAAGTCACATAGCTGGCAATCATGGATGGTAAACACATCCTAATTCAAATTCCTTGCTTTCTTGCCCTACATGTAATTGACTTCTTTTACCTTACCTCCTCTTTAAAAAAACAATCAAACCCCTTTCTTCAAGCCTTGGTGATATCAGCTGCTGGTGGCAGTTATTTGCTCAAGAGTCCACAGCAGAGGCATCCATATAAATTTCTCTTCACCTGTGCCTCTGGCATTCTGAAAACACCTGACTAATTTTATTTATAACCAATCCCTGAGCTAAGTTTGAGGTACCTGCCCTGTCACTAGGAACTTAACATTCTCTGCTTAATCAGAGACTGATTCAACAAACGTGGATCCAAGCTCACATATGATACAAAAGATACTGGAGAACTAAAATTGGACATCCACATTCTCCTGATCTTGAACTTTCAGAAACCAAGTCTTAAAAAACAAAACAAAACAAAACAAAACAAAAAAACAGAAACCAAGTCTCCCAAAGTACTGGGATAAAGAAATAAAAATTCTTACTTTTGTTTAGTCTCTTATAGTTTGTAACAGTGGTTCCTGACTTTACTGTGCATTGGAATCTCCTGGAAATCTTTGACAAATACTGATACCTGGCTTCCACCTCTAGGTTTAATTGTCTCTGACCTCAGCATTGGAATTTTTAATAGCTTCCCTGGTGATTCTATAATTAGCAGTCTGGGGACCAGTAGTTTATATTGTGTCCACTCCAGTGACTGAGAGATGGGATTGCAAGCAGACACTATTCCACATCATATTAGAACTAGCAATGCAAAGTGCACAGCCTTCACAGTCAGATGATCTGCACCTTGGCAGAAGTTTCTTATCTGTAAAATGGGGATAATAAAAGTACCTGTTTGGAAGTGTTAGGAAGTTAAGATGAAATCCCACTTACAAGCACTTTGAAGAGTAAGTGCTAGCATTATTATTAATATTATATAATTCAATGACATCACAAGTCACCTTATTTGTTTACTTACTATGCTTTTTTCATCAGCTCCACAAACTCAAGGTCAACAAGATCATGACTTTTTCCTGTTCCCAGTGCCTGGTTTAGGTTTTGGTCCACTGAAAACCAACTGTAGTGGCAGGAGGACACAGAGCAGATTCTCTCTGATCTGAGTAGACTGGGTAAAGGAGAAGTCCAGTAGCTCCCAGTAGCTTTTCAGGCTTTTATTGGGATTTACCAGGTACACAGCTGGCAAGGGGTGCCAAGAGGCTGGGAGGCCTGCCTGGACTCTCCAGAGTTCTCTTGCGTTTTCTTCTGCTGCTTCTCTGCTTCTGCTCTCTTGGCGTCACTGTGACGCCACCCTTATAAGCACAGCCTTAGCCCAGGTGCACCCACTTGCACATGCCCCCACCCTACTCCAGGTGCCCACGGTCAAGCATGTATTCAGGACCAAAAGGATCCATCATCAATCCTAATGACTGGAGGGCAGAAAAGCCTGATATTTTTTTACTTACCCTACACCAACCTATACTTTACTTACCCTACACCCTTTCACTAATTTGTTGAGTAAATTAGTGAATAAATGAGCCTAAACAATTAGCATTGTGGAATGGAAAGGACAGTGGAAATGAAAGTTAAAATCTAGGGCCAGAGTTGGATATGAAGAGGTTCCTTTTGAGGGCATGATTTCTTTCTTTTTTTAAATTGAAGTAACATTGATTTATAACATTATGTAGGTTTTAGGTGTGTCCCCTTACAAATCAAGACGTGTGTATACTACATTATGTTGACCATAGAAAGTAGCTTCCATTCATCACCATACAACTGACCCTTTTACCCAATCTACCCACCTGCATGCCCCCTTACTTTCTGGTAACCACCATTTTGTTCTGATAGACTTAAGGGTTTTTTGGTTGGTTTTTTTTTGTTGTTTTTTTTTTTTTTTTTTTGCTTTTCCCATTCATTTGTTTTGTTTATCCATCACATATGGAAAATAATATGGTGTTTGCCTTCATCTCATCTGTTTCTTGTCTTATTACAGTAAGCATAGCACCCTCTAGGTTCATCCATGTCTTTCTTATAAGTGAGTAGTATTCCATTGGGTATAGACAATAACTTCGTAATCCAATTGGTCGTGAAAGGATATATAGTTTGTTTTCCATTCTTGGCTACTGTAACTAATGCTACACTAAACATGGGAGTGCATGTATCTCCTCAAATTAGCATTTTTTGTATTCTTTAGATAAATACATAGACGTGGAATTGCAGTATTATATAGTATGTCTAATAATTTTTGAGGAATCTCCATACTGTTTTCCATAATGACCACATCAATTTACATGCCACTAACATTGTTCAAAGGTTCCCTTTTCTTCACATCCTTGTCAACACATGGCTTGATTTCTTGATCTGTAGCCACTAGCCAATAAATTTGATCTCTCAATATATGCCCTGGGCTATGCACAGCATCTGGAATATGAAGATTAATAGGATATAGGTCCCTCTCTCTGGCTTCTCCCACATCATGGAAAGGAAAGGTTATTTCCCTTTGCTTCCTTTCCTGTATTGAGAATTACCTCAGCAGGTATTAAATAACAATGATTGTAGTAAGACAATAGAATCTTATTTTAAGAGCTTCTATTGTCATATTCTTACTACCTATTTCTTTTTCCATTAAATATCATAAAGTGCTAGAAGTGGTACAATCAGAAGTATAGGGAGATGCAAATAACTGTTAAACCAAACCTGTGAACAAATAATAGTTTTGAGAGGATCTATCACATTCATTTCATTTGGAAAAAAAAAGTCAGATTTTTAATAACATTCTGTGAAGAGTAAGACAATAGGCTCTTCACAATGACTTCACATAAAGAATTTCTTTGAATTTATAGACAGTCCATGTATTCAAAGTGAAGATTTTAAATGTCCAAATCTTCAACCCCAAAGCATTTTTCATTTAAAATGAATAGGTATTTGTTATGCCTCACCCAGATAATTGTCTAAATTACTAAAGTTTCATGAAGAAGGGGTAGGGGGAAGGTAGCCCATATCCTAACTTTCTGAATAAACCCTGCAAATATTATTAAATCTTTTCCTGCACTTGTTCTTTGTTTTCCATCAAAGGGGTCAAAGCCTGTACATATGCATTTTGTTCTCCAATATTTACCTGCTATACTCTCAACAAGATATTTTAGAAAATATACAGACAGATATGATTTCAAATCCAGTCTCTACTACCTACTGGCTGTGTTATCTTTGACGTGTTATATAAGTAAGAAGTGTCATTCTAGGTTTATTCACCCATTAAATCGAGATCTTAGAATTTACCTCATTAAGATAGCATGAGGACTTTATTCATTAAGTAAATGAATACATAGCACAAATTTGTTGTAATTTTTAATTACACGATTAATTTAATTACATGTCATATGTTTTTGTTTTTTTAAACCTCCCTTATCTGCCTAAAAGCAGAATGATATAAAGAATGATTTGTTGTGAATTCCTTCCATGGAATATCAGAACTGGAGAAGGTTCACTCCTATTACCAAAGGCAAGAAGTTGGCACTGGAAAAAGAAAATGTCTAAACAGACATTGTCACAAAAATATCCTATGTCCCAACTATTGTGCAAAGGACCCATTTATCTTTCCTAAATGTATTTAATTTTCCCATAAATGCTCTTCTCTCCCCTTCCTTTCTATTAAGATGGTATATAAACCCTAAATTCTAACTGCCCCCTTGAGACACATTTTTGTAAACACCTGCATATGTACTGAATAAAAAACCTGTCTCTCCTCTTGCTAGAAAAATAAATAAAATAAAACAAGCTCTGTAAGCTCCATTCTCAAATGATTAAAAAAAATAGAAACAAACATGTTCATCCATTGTTTACATAACAAATTCCACAAGGACCGGAGGTAGACATCCTGCATCAGAACCACCACAGTCTCCTCAGATGCCTGTCTTCTGCTCCAGGTGTATTGATACCTGCACTGTCCCTCATCTGTGCTTGTGATCACTCTTTTCCTCTTACCTTCCACAGCTTTTAGTTTTACTTCTTGTCTAACACTAAAAATATTCTACCTAGTTCCAAAAACAAATTTTGTGTAAATATCTATCTTCCAAACCATGTCGTCAGTTTCTTGAGAGCAAATATGTTATCTTAATTTCTCTTTGCATTCTTCCCAACACTTCGCAGACAGCCTCACTCATAATGAATGCATACTAGGAGCTTGCTGAATTGAAATCACTTATTTAACATTAGGTAGACACAGCAATGAGTGAAATATGTTTTTCCATTTTGCAACTGATTGTGATGAGAGGTATTAACATGGACTCCAAAGCAGTTGTACCCCAGCTTAACAGATCTCACAAAGTGCGTGCAGTTCCAAAGCAGGTTTCAAACAAGGGATAAAGAAGGTTCTATCAAAGAGTAACCTGGGAAAAAATTGCTCCAACTGAGCTCATTAATTTCCCTGTTTTCCAAGGGTGACTGAAGATGTCTGGGGAACAACACAGACTAGTAGCCAGGTACAAGAATTCTGGAGCCACAGCACCCAACTTTGAATTCTGACTCTACCAGTCACTGCCTCAGCCCTTGGGCAAGTAATTAGACCTCTCTATACATCATTTGCAAGTTGAGGATGGGCTCTGTGTGAGGAGTAAATGAGTTGATATATGTGAAGCACGTAGAATAGTGCCAGGCACACTGTAAGTGCTACATAAGTGTTTATAAACAAATAAGGGACATGTTGTGTCTTAGAGAAACTCCCTAGGAAAGGGAGAAGTCAAAACACATACAAAAGAGGTGCTAATTAATGAAGCAAAGATCTAGAACAGTATTTTTTGTAGTGTGATTCCCAAACAATCTATATCAGTTTCTTCTACAGGCTTAGACAATGCAGATTCCTGGGCTCTACACTAGACTACTAATTAAACTTCATAATTGGGGATAGAGAAATCTAGGAAGTTTGCATTTTACACATTCCCAGATTGTTTGGATGCAATTTAAGAATTACTTGTCTAGAATCCTGTAGTTCAAAGTGTGGCCCAAAGAGAACATCAGTATCACCTGGAAGTTTGTTAGAAATGTTGGGGGTGGGGAGCAAGGTAGGAAGGGGGCACAATGGACTATGGTTGATGGCTTTCAGTGCTTTGGTGGTGGGTATGGTGGGTATAACATAGACCTGAAGGGTTCTATCCTATGCCTCTAAATCATTGCCAGTGTTATAAACCAGTATAACTTCAAATTAAATTAAAAAGATAAAGATAAAATAATAGACAATTTCCCACTGCTTCTGCCATGCTTGAGGGGAAGAAAGGGCATTTTCATAGCACTGAACAGTCAGCTAAGTGGTCTGATCCTTGGAGACAAACCATGATTCCTCACTACTCCATGTCCTCTCCTTCCAACAGTGCTTCAAATTACATGAATGCTAATTACTAAAATTTTAGCCCTGTAATGATGTAATCAAATAGGCAGTCCTCAGCCCTGAGTGAATAAAATGAATTGCCCTTCTTTCCAAATCACTTATATCCAATCTCTACATTTTTCTCTTGATTGGAAGATTCATATGGACGAGTGCAAATCATAACGCAGAGCCATACATGTGCATAGCGCATATAGTTTCTTTAAATGAAGGGTGCTTGATTAAGAGAAGATGACAAGAAAGATTAAAGTGGGGGGTAGGATCATTTCTGGAGCATCTTTTGAAAGTCTGCTGGTCAAAGATAATCACCCTGCAACTTTGCATTTCAGAGTAGCAAGACCTTCTGAACTGAATTCATGATGAAAACACGTGCTCTTCTTGTTAAATCATTAAAAGGTTTCTTCAAACAGACTTAGGGAAAAGAAGGAGAAGTGGAAGATTTGGGTCAACGGCAGTGGTTTTCCCAAGTAGTTTGAAACAAGTCATTACAGAGAGCTGCCTGCCCTTCTCAACCCTCGCAGCTTGGTATATCTAATCATCAAGAGCAGAGTTTCTGGTGCTGGGAGTTCAGACTGTTAGAGTATTTGCTTTGTAATCACAGGGAAAATTAAGCAGTAACTTTTTCCAATGCTTGACATGAATTTATTTTGCATGAAAAAGCTGGGTAAGAAAGAACAGCTATGAAATGCAAATGATTTCAAGAAGTTTGGAATAAGAGGCTTGAATTTGGCAAATTACAGAAACTACCTGTTGTATTTTTTTAAGATTTATTTATTTATGCATATAAGAACTGGGGTACAGGCCAGAGGTGTGGGGGGGTGAGAGGATTCACCAGAGACAGAGTGGGGAACAGAACAAGCAGATAGACTGAAGCACACTGCTGAGGGGAGCAGCGGGCGAGACAGGAGAGGTCTGTTGCACCATGTGGGTAGCTTCCTGGCAGGGGATCGAAGTCATGCTGCAGTGGCTGCAGATAGCCTCATAGGTTGCGCCTCAACCCCTGCGCCACCAGGGAGGCCCAGAAACTACCTGGTTTCTGGAAAGAGTGAATTTGGCAGGAAACATGTTCCTCTCAGTTCTCATTGGGCTGCCCAAGAAAGGATTGTTTTAATTGATGTTTTTGTATTAAGCACAGAAACATAAAGGCTATAACAATATCAAACTACTTTTCTCCAGGATTAAAATGATTTAATAATATAATTAAATTAGATTCTTGAATGGCTCTGGCAACCTCCTCACAGAGAAAGGAGTCTATGTGCCTTGAAAATTGGGAAGAATGGGGGCCTCCCTGGTGGCACAAAGGGTTAAATCTCAGCACTATGAAGCTGTCCGCAGCCACTGCAGTTTGATCCCCAGCCAGGGAGCTGACCCACATGGCGCAGCAGACCTCTCCTTCTCACACGCTGCTTCCCTCAGCAGTGTATTTCAGTCAGTCTACCTGTTCTGCTTCCCACTCTGTCTCTGGTAAATGCTCTCACCCCCTGCACCTTTGGCCTGTACCCCAGTTCTTATATGCATAAATAAATAAATCTTTAAAAAAAAAAAAGATATTACTCTGTTCCTTTTGGCTGGTATCCTCTTTCCAAAAACAACTTCTCGCCACCTTCCATTCTTTTTCAGCTCTTTGGTTACCTATTCAGGGATGCCTTCCCTGATCACACTATTTATAATTCCTCCACTCACTCCCCCTCTGATGGCTCTCTATCCCTCTTCTTGTCACCATTTCTCTCCTCCATAAGGTTATAGCTGTTATCATCCCTATTTCTCAATGAGTTCAATCACAGAGCCAAATATCGAGAAGCCAACTCCATGCAAACTTACTCCAAGGCTTGTGATTTTATTTAGTGTTCTATGATGTCTTTCAATGACTATTTTCTATAGTTAATTTATTACCCACCTGACTAGGATGTAAAAGGCTCAGGCTTAGTGACAATCAACAGATATCCTCTGAAGTATAAACTGTACCTTGCCTCATTTTTTAACTTTTTTTGTCAACATTCCTAAAAATCTGGTTTTCAGTGAAAGATTCAGCATGGAAATTCTGAGCATGAGGTTGTAAACCAATATTTTTATTTTCCTTGACCAGTGATCCAGAAGGCTGACTGAGCAATAAATCAAGGAGAGTTTATATTTTATTGAATTCCCATCATGTCTACAACACTGGAGGGGGCCTGGGACCTACAGAAATACACACACCCATAGTTAAATGATTTATTTCATCACATAGTATTCTTTATCAGTCAGAAATAATTATCAGTGGCACCGTTTCTAAACAAAACCTTGTTTATTAGTATGATGTCACACAGATAACAATTATTTATTTGCATGATGTAACAGATGCACACATGCATTTGTTTATTTGCCTGAGGTTATAACAAAAAAAAAAAAGCAAACAGGGTCACAATGGCTGAAGAGTTTTCTGGGAATTACCCACGGCTCTTAGTATTCATAATAATTGTTACCGTTCAATGAGTCCTGCCGATGTGTCAGTCACAGTGGAAAATGCGTTTGATGTATTGCTCGTTTAATTTTTGTAACAACACTGAAAAGGTATTTTATCTCTGCTTTCCAGATGAAGAAACTGAGCATCTGGGAGAGTCAATAACCTCTCTCAATGTTGGGCAGAAATTTAAATCAAAATATAAAAATAGTTCTCTAAGACTACAAAGCAATACTACACAAAGATCATGCAGTAGATTTATTAATTTACAGTGAGACTTATTCACAGAGCAGTCATGAATACTCATGTGCATTAGTGTATACATCCCATCTCCTCTTTAAGAACATTTATACTAGTATTTATGAAGAAGGGCACTTCTATCACAGACCATCTTCAAATGGCATATACCATCTCTTGTTTTCCATTTTCTGTATTTCATGCAAACTATCTAGCCATTATCTTGTCGTTTACCTCGGGCTCTCCATTACAATTTTGAAGTTACTGTTTTCTTTCTACCAGCTGGAAAACAGTAATGTTTTTCAGGAAAACACTGGTCATCTTGATTGAATTTGGGAACACCTGGCCTCTTACAAAACACCTTCCTCTCTCTTATTCAGGTTTATAAGCCTCTTTGGCCACAACCACCTGGTGTAGGCTTCTAATCTCATCATATTTTTATTGATTCTGATTAGCTTCAGTGCAGATCATTTCGTTTTTAATACCTGCATTCCAAGTAGTAGGGGATGCACTTTTTAGAGCTGACAGGTCTTATGTACTGTCTACATGTCTTATAACAAGGAGTCATAACTGTGATAGGCAGAAAAGCTAATTGAAATATGCTAACAGTTCTGAATTCTGTCAGGCACTGTTTCATAAGAAGGATTTACAATTTTTTGGGGGGGGGCAGTTACTGAGGAAGAGAAAATAAACCTCTTGAAAGACTTATTATCTCTTAAAACCTGTAAGTCATTGCTTACTCAGTAAAACTGAACTCCCCCAGAATCAGGCGCATTCAATAGTTTGTCAACGCAAGCTTTGCAGATAAATAGATCGGAGCTACACCATATATTTCAGTGCTGTAGAATTGCTCCACGTTCCTTGCAAACATCAAGAGAACAAGCAGAAAAAGGTTTGGTTTTTTTAAATCTCTATAGTGAAAAGGCAAGAGAAGTGTTGCAAAAAGCTGGACAGAACTGCTGTCCCTAAGACTACAAAGCCCTTATGTGCCAATAGCCATTTTATACGAAGTATTCCTTTTGAAGTAGGAAAAGTATTCAAGTCCCCTTTCATAGAAAACTCCAAATATAGAAAACTAGAGAACACCAAATTTAATCAACTCAACTAAGGTCTCAAAGCAAATCGAAACCAGTTCCCTGCCTCTCATTCCTGTGTCATGATAAGCCAGGGAAGATGTGCAGACCATGTGGAAGGAAAGCGATGGGTCTGGTTACGCTGGTTGGAAACAGAGCACATTTTTGGTACAAAGCATTTCCTGTTAGTAGTGCAAGGCTGATTCATGTTCTTAATTGATACAAGGGGCTCACTCAACAACTCAGCAGTCCAGCATAACTGCCACTTGCTTTCTTGATCTCTTATAGAAACTTTCTCTTCATTTATAAAATGTTATCCTGAATTTTTTTTTTATTTCAGACAAATCCTGCAAGAGCCTCATGTCATATCCCCATGAAAGTGCTAAGTTTTTAAGAAAAAAATAAAATAAAATCCAGCATTAATTTAAAAACTCGTATCTGCTAAGCACCAAGGGACTTACATATATGACCATTGTACTTTTACAAGAACCACAAAGTAGGTACAATTCTTGACTCTGAATACTGGGAGTCTGGCTCTAGGGCTTCTAATCATGAACATTACATTAGAGAGCCTTTCCATCTAGGCAGTTAGACTACTGTTTTTAACTAAATACTTTTGTCCTATCCATATTTTCAATCTTTGTCTTTTACAATGAGTTTTTGAGAGCATTCATCCATTTATTCCTTTTTTTTTTTATTTATTTTTATACAAGAACTGGGGTACAGGCCAGATGCGTGGGAGGGTGAGAAAATTCACCAGACAGATTGGGGAACAGAACAGGCAGACTGATGAAATACACTGCTGAGGGGAGCAGCAGGCGAGACAGGAGAGGTCTGCTTGCCATGTGGGTTTCTTCCCAGCCGGCTGGGATTGAACCCGTGCTGTAGAGGCTGTGGAGAGCTTCACGATGCGACGCTCAACTGCCTGCTCCACCAGGGAGGCCCCGTTTATTCCTTTTAATATTCATTTCTTTTAATCTATTCTTTTCATGTTAATAGTTAAACTTAGTAGTCATACAATTATATTACAATATTAATAATAACTAATATCATATCAGTTAAACTATTCATGTTTTAATAGTCTTAATATGTTTTCATTTTTTTGTTTAATAAACACTTCTGAGCAGGTACATTATAGAATGAATTCAGCCATCAATTGGGAGAAAGGGAGAGCTTGAGAGATTGGGGATCTGTAGGGAGAAAAAAACATGTGAGTGAAACACTGAAAAGATGTGGAAGTAAGACACTTTGTTTGAAGATCAGTACTTTGTGGTTTAAGACCTTCAGAGTTATAGGAGTAATGGCAAATTTCCTAGTGGAGAAAGATTACAGCCTTAACAAGCACACCTCTACTGTCTCATTCTGGTGGTTAGAATAAGTCTCAGTGCTTTTGAGAGACAGGTACACAAATTCTGAGTGGAGTACTTTGTTTTCTACAAGGACATCTCTACAAAGTGGCATCTGCGATCAATTGACATTGCAATTCCAGTACTTCCAGCTCTTTGATATAGAACAGTTTAGTAGTTGCCTCCTTTGGAAGTACTGAACAGATAAAATCCATCTATGAAATATGGTAATCAATAAAATAATTTGTTCTTTCACATACCATATGGAAGGTATAGTAGAGCATATTATTTCCCAGATGTGTTAGAGATTTTTATGTTTCATTTTTCTTTTTCTTGAAGGTTCTTCTGACACATACTTTAAAGGCATCATCCCTCAGACTTTGGCCTGTTGAAAGTCAGGCACTCATATCCCTAAAGACAAATCATGTGCAAGACAAGTTCATCTCTTGAGACTGCTCTGTGGAGACTCAGAATGGGAGAGCTTTGCCAGACAGTTGCTGAAAGGCAAACAGTTGATCTACCCTAACATTTTTAATACAAAGCAATTTTCCCTGAGATGCCAGATTTGGATGAAAATCAACTCATTGAAAACTCATAAAATAATTACAATTCCCTTTGGGAGCAAGTTCAAGGAAAATATTGCTTATGAAAATGAAGATAAATTATGAAATCAGGTCAAGCTATATCATAGGAAACATGAAACCAGTTCTTGGTACATTGTACTTGGAAGTTTTTTGAAAAAGACATATCTTACATAGATGGAGATAACCATTTCAACCAACAGAAAAGCAATGCAATTCATTATTTTTTCAACAAGAGAACATATGTGATTTAACTTAATTTTTCTTTAAATATATGTAGTCTAGTCTGTCTTGTTTAAATTTATTACTTGAAAATTTTTACAAACCACAAACTACTTACACAGTAAGAACTTTAACATTAACTTTTAGTGAAAAATTATTAAGAAATGCTATTTTGGGCCTCTCTGGTGGTGCAAGGGGTTAAGCACCACACTATGAAGCAATCCACAGCCCCTGCAGCAGGAGTTCAATCCCTGGCTGGCCAGACAGAAACTCACATGGCGAAGCAGACCTCTCCTGTCTCTCCCGCTGCTCCCCTCAGCAGTGTATTTCAGTCAATCTGTTCCCCACTCTTGTCTCTGGTGAATCCTCTCAACCCCTGCATCTCTAGCCTGTACCCCAGCTCTTGTATGCATAAATAAATAACTCTTTAAAAAAAAAAGGAAATGCTATCTTATCTCATACTAGATATGAGTTAGATGTACTAAATTTGAGAAGCATTTTTAATTTTTTATGCTCACTTTCCTCATTTGGAAAATAAGTTTATGCAAATGAGAATAAAATGTGATAATCTATGTGAAATTTTTTATATGAAGTTCTTAAATGGTCACATATACAATAAATTCAGAGGTGATTTTAAGCCATTTCCTGGTGGCCAACATTGTGGACCGTGTTGCGATTATCCTTGGTTACCAACACCTGTAGGATGGCTATTTGTGACCAAGTAGAATACATTCACGATCTCTTCACTAATGCTGGAGAAAGCTGTCTACATACACTCTTCTGTTCCTAAGACTGGACTATTCAGCTGAGTTTCCACGTGCTCTTCATTTAGAAAAGAATCAAGAGCCTCCCTGGTGGCTCAAGGGGTTAAGTCTCAACACTATGAAACTATCTGCAGCCACTGCAACACCATTTCCATCCCTGGCCAGGGAGCTAACCCACATGACATAGGAGACCTCTCCTGTCTCCGCCACTACTCCCTTCAGTGGTGTATTTCAGTAAATCTGCCTGTTCTGTTCCCCACTTTGTCCCTGCTGAATCCTTTCACCACCCCGCCCCCCACACCGTTGACCTACACCCCAGCTCTTGTATGCAAAAATAAATTAAATAAATCTTTTTAAAAAATAAAAATAAATTGGGCCTCCCCTGGTGGTGCAGCGGTTGAGCGCTGGGCTGCAAAGCTGCCCGCAGCCTCTGCAGCGCCAGTTCGATCCCCGGTCCCCAGTTAGGGTCCCACATGGCGCGCAGACCTCTCCTGCCACGCCCACTGCTCCCATCAGCAGTGTATTTCGTCAGACTGCCTGTTCTGCTCCCCGCTCTGGCTCTGGTGAATTCTCTCACCCTCCCACACTTCTGACTGTACCCAGTGCTTGTGTAAATAAATAAATAAATCTTTTTAAAATAAATAAATAATAAAAATAAATCAAAAATCGACCATTCTAGGGCCTCCCCAGTGGCACAGCGGTTGAGCGCTGGGTTGCAAAGCTGCCTGCGGCCTCTGCCGCACCGGTTCGATCCCCAGGTGCTCCCCGGCCATCGGAGGAGGGTCCCACATGGCGCGCAGACCTCTCCTGCCGCCCGCTGCTCCCCTCAGCAGTGTGTTTCGGTCCTTCTGCCTGCTCTGCTCCCCGCTCTGGTGAATTCTCTCACCCTCCCGCACTTCTGACTATACCCAGTGCATGTATAAACAAAACAAAACAAACAAACAAACAAATAAATAAAAATATATGCCTCTTAAAAAAAAAAATCAACTATTCTAAAATAAAAACAATCATTCTTGATAGGTGGCCTCCAATATTTAATTGGCAAATATCTGTCAATTCTACATAAGGAATTAAATCGTTCCATTTTCTGTGGTTATATTTTCTCTAATTCTCACTCATCTGTATAGGACTTTTATAAAGGAACGTAATTATATCAGTTAATCTGTATGTATTTCACTGAAATTATTTTGTGACTACCACAGTCAGTCAGCAATACTTCATTTAAAATCCTCCAAAATAGGGCCTCCCTGGTAGCGCAGGCAGTTGAGCGCTGCACTGTGATGCTGTCTGCAGCCTCTGCAGCGCGGGTTGGATTCCCAGCCGGCTGGCAAGAATTCCACATGGCACAGCAGACCTCTCCTGTCTTGCCTGCTGCTCCCCTCAGCAGTGTATTTCGTCAGTCTGCCTGTTCTATTCCCCGCTCTGTCTCCGTTGAATCCTCTCATCCTCTCGCGCATCTGTCCTGTACCCTGCTTCTTGTATAAATAAATAAATCTTAAAAAAAAAATCCTCCAAAATAAATTGCTTAGAGTGCACTCTTTACAATTGGACTTCCGGACCTGAGTCACCAACAGAAATAAAAGTTCAAGTGGACCCAGAACTTTATCTGCATACAATGTGTCCTATAGTTAGTATTTCAGCCACCTAATATTAATACCAGTGGACTGGCATTAATCTCTATTTTCATTAACTGTTGTACTCTTCCTTTGACCCATTTATCTATCATATCCAGTTATGGATTATATGCTTTTTTAAAAAAAAAGATTTATTTATTTATACAAGAACCAGGGTACAGGCCAGATGCGCGGGAGGGTGAGAGGATTCACCAGAGACAGAGTGGGGAGCAGAACAGGCAGATCAACTGAAATACACTGCTGAGGGGAGGAGAGGGCAGGGCGAGGCAGGAGAGGTCTGCCACACCATGTGGGATTCTCACCGGCCAGTCGGAATCAAACCCGTGCTGCAGAGGCTGCGGACAGCTTCACAGTGCGGCGCTCACCCACCTGCGCCACCAGGGAGGCCCTGCTTTTTTGTTTAAAGCCACAACCTCAATCACTTTTTTACAAGGTGGGCTAGAAATAAACAATGATAATAATAGTAATAGCTACTATTAACAACAATCAGCTTATAGCCTAGACTTTCTGGGAAAGGTTCAGGGACTGCTGAAGCTTTTATTTTAACACCTGAGATTCAGGAGCATTAAGAAGCTCAAGGTTATGGCAAGCTAGGGTGAAAATCTATGATTTCTCATTCTTTATTTAATATTCTCCCCACTATTCCTGACTGTTTCTTAGGTCAGGTTCCTCTGTTTTTTCAGGGCAATGGTTCATGCTCTCACTCTTGACCTGAATAAATATCTTGAATGCTTCTGTCCTCAGCCAGACTATCATGATAAAACAGGAAAGTAGAGATTCCCTTTCTGTCTCCTTGACCCTTTTACAAACCTGAATATTTTCTAAATGAAAACTTGTATTTGATGTCACCCAGATAAACGCAAAAATTTAACTTTGAATCTTTTAAGACTGAATCATTATATATATCATTACAAATAATGATATATATAATATATATAATGCTGTGAAATGTTTACAGGGCCTGCAGTTGGATTCACATAGATAAAAAAAAAAAGACAGTTGTTTCAAGTATTCAGAACTAGCAAAAGAGAACTTTATTTTGGAGAAATCCAATAAGAATTAGATTTCTCCAAAGTTAAGTGATTAAATTCATCCAAAATACTATTATCAAAAGGACACGCCTCCCATTTTCTGATAAATACTTCCAAAGTGGACAAAAGCCAAGTAGTCCCTTTTCCCCCCACCTCCTATCAAGATTACATCCCTAATTTTAAAAGTCTAACGGTGCTGGTATCTTTCTGGAGACATCTGTGCTATATCTGGACTCTGCCAAACATACTCGGGTCTGGTTTTGTTCAGTTGTGCATTGCTCTATGTTTTCTTTTTGTGTACCTTTTAAATGGTTATTTTGACTCTAGTTCTCATCAAACAAAAGATGTCTATCTTTTATCATTTGGAAATATTAAAAGAAATGTTTCTTCTTTCACTGCCTCTCAGAGCATTTACAATCATTATATAATGAGAAGAGAAATTCCACAGGGACTGTCTATCATAAACATGTGCAGGTTTAAGATATGTGTACATATTTTATATTTGATATAGTCAGTTCAATACCTGAAAGGGCCTGAGTAAATTTATGATGTTCTATTGCAAGTTATGTGGTTTTATAGTCTCCAGGGAAAATATATTCTAACTTTTGCTTCTTCCTATCAGATGTATATTGAAAAAAGATAGCTTGCCTTTTAATGTGCCCAGTCAGATTCAAAGTCTAAGTATTTAAACATTTTTGAACTTTATTTGTTGCTGGACAATGCATTTGTTTTTGCACAGATCTCTTATCATATGGTCAAATGTAAATAGAATTACTATCCACGGTTTTATTATAAGTCCTAAACTATAATGATTGTGTGATCTGATATTGCAGCCTGTCATGATCTGGAATCTAGGAATGATGAAAATGAGTGACCCTGGAGGCAGGGTGATCTACAGGGTGCACACAAGCTCCTCCTACATCAGAGGTAGAGATGGCAGTGGCAAAGGGAGCAGAAGACACAGGGGTGCATAGCCCTCCCTGGTGCTGCAGGAATTAAAGACATAGCGCTAACAAGCTATCAGCAGCCACAACAATATGAGTTCAATCCCCGGCCAGGGACCTAATCTACATTGCACAGCAGACCTCTCCTGTCTTGCCTGCTGCTCCCCTCAGCAGTGTATTTTCTGTCAGTCTGCCTGTTCTGCTCCCCACTCTGTCTCTGGTGAATCCTCTCACCACCCACACTTCTGGTCTACACCCCACTTCTTGTATGCATGAATAAATAAATCTTTTAAAAAGAAAAGAAGACACAAGGATGCAGTCTCTGCTGTGCAGGTCCAGGTTGACCAGATGCCTCAGGCATATTGCAAGGAGATTAAGGGAACTCTCTCTGGTCAAAGGTCAATTTGTGTGGTTTTGAACTTCAGCTTCAAAAGTATACACATGGTTTTCTCTTAAGCAAATTATTTCACCTGTCTGAGTCTTTGTAACTTCATCTGCAAAACAGGAAAACAGTAGTACTCGCCTCACAGGATTGTTGAGGTTTAATTAGTTAATGTGCATAAAGCTCTTATTTCAAGACATCCCTGAAAAATAATTGTTAGTAATGAAGACTCGCCTTAGAGTATCTATTTAAACATGAAACTGCCACTCACTATTTGTGCAATTTTCTTAGCTTCTTTTAGTCTCAGTTTCCTCTTTAAGAATGTGTAGATCATAAGTATTAGTAGCATTGTTGTGTGGACCACATTAGTTAATTTACATAAAGCATTCAAAAAAGTGCCTAATGCACAGATAAATGCTAAAAAATATTAGCTGTTATTATTAGAGTTCCTAAAATTGTTACTTGGAAAGCATCCAGGGCAAAAGAAACAGTGTTCATTTTCAGTTGTGCAATATCTAGTTCCCATAGCAAAAGGAGGGAATATTCTCCCCTCTTGCTGTTCTTTCCTACCAATATTCCTTTTTGTCTAAACCCATTTACCCTGTGCCCAGGCAAAAGCATGCGTACTTGCTTTGTTGTGGAGGGACTAGGAGGGGTGCACATTAAGTTTGCATCCTCACCCTTCCTAACTCACGTGGCTAGCAAAATTTCTGGAATGTGATGCTCATTGCCCTGCAAGCTGTGAAATCAAATGGTTGCAGGCACATGCACTTTCCTGAGTGGTATGATGAAGGATGTCCCTTGGCCTGGACTGCATTTAAGAGGTCTTACTGAGACTTTCATCTTTATTCATGGATTCAACAGGTGTGGTCTGCACTGCCAGTGAGCAGTCGGCCATGACTCTGCACTTGACAAAGGTGATTTTACTGGATGATGAATCTTACTGAATAGTACAGCTAACAACTCCATTGTCTGTAAGTGGATAGGGTTTGAGGTAGAGCCAGGTGTACAAATCCTGACAAGAGACTATGCAGCATGCTGTATTATCAGTTTAATAAAGCATGTGCTTGCTGTCAGTAATATTTATCTCTTTGAAAGATACAAATGGTTGGCCATACAGTTCCTTGTATTGTGGCACATTAAGCCCTTGAACTCACAGATTCAGTTGTATCAACATGCTGAGCATCTTTCACAAATGTTAGCCTTTCCCACTCATCACCCAAGGACATCCTGAATAGCAGGCCTAGACATGTGTAAGGTGGGATGGAGGAGGGAGTGAAAGGTGCAACAAATGATGGAGAGCTGGGGTTAGCCTGAAGGCGATTTCCTAAAGAATCATGCTCTTATTGGAGTTCATCATCCATAAAACTTGACCTTGTTTCCAGAAAAAGAATATCCATGATCTTGCGAAATTGGGTATCCGAAATTTTTCCCAAGTTTCTCACCAGCAGAACTTGTTCTTCTTCCAAATGTAACTATTATTTTGCCAAGGTAAGAGAGCTTTCTATATATCTAATTTACTGCATGTCCTTCTAGGCTAGGAATGCTAGACAGGACTCTTTACATTAACTATATAATCAGATGGTAAAAGAATCACTTTAGCCATTTGCTGTGTGAAGTGAACATTTTTTGATGATAAAATAAGTAATTCCATATGCACATGAACTGTTAGTATTAGATTTCTGTTTCTCTTGTAATGTCCTTGGTCTTTTGTCTTTTGAATCAATTAAGTCAGCCTCTGGGGGTGGGGGGGGAGAAAATGAAGGAAAGAAAAACAGACCATAGTTTAAGCCAGAACACTCTAATCCTGTCCACTCGACATATGGTGTTTATAGATCTTGAAAAGAGAATCAGGAGGAATGCTTCAGATTAAAAGGACTCTCTCCACATCAGGGATGGCTATAATTTGTAAGCTTTTAAAATCTTTGGTGCTGGAGTAGTTCTTATTACAGTCAATAAAATGGTTCATGAAGTAAGGGGAAAATACCATAATTATATTCTTTAAATAAAATTTGTATGCCCTCATTGGTATGCAAATATGCCACCTTATACTCTATTTGTCCTTTACAATAGATGATATACATTATAAATATTATATTATATGTATATGGAGAAAGGCAGATGAACTAAGAGTAGAAGATTCGCCTGACAATCTAGCACATCTTTGAAGGCACAATGTGAAAAGTTGCTGTATTAAGCTTGAACTAGCTGGAAAATCTTTAAGCCAGGACAGCATGGCTAACCTTTGACTCCACAGAAAAGTCCGCCCTCTGTCCAAACCCTCTTGGTCCAGACAGCCCAGCACAGATGGTGTGAGAGGGTCTGCCGAGCCAGCCGGTGAGAACAGGCAGGCAGACAGCTGCAGGTGAAGGCCGGGAGGGAATCACGGCTGGAAGGTCATTGAAAGTCGATGCACAGAAAGACTGTTTCCCTGGCAGCAGAAATTATCCCGTAGGACCAGCAAGGTCCGCATAGACAGTAGGCCAAGAGCGATGTACACTGCATACTTATGCATCCTAAGAAGGGGACCCAGGACCTGCTATTTATTAAAATCCCAAACACCTGACACACAGCTGACTCTAAGATTATCACAAGCTTCCACCTAAGATCCTGAGCATCAAACAGCCCTAGGAATGAGAATGTACCACTTAACTTCACATGGGGAGTTGCAATAAATCCCAGGGCCCAGACTATACCCCAGTCCAATTAATTCAGAACTCTAGAGATGGCTCCAAGCATCACTACCTACCACTAACCACTGCTGCAGAGGGCAGGACTCAGGCAGAAAGGACCACTTCTCCAAGTCCAAGCCTGCTGTTTTCAGACAGAGAGTCTGAGGAGGTGGAAACTGCTCACTACATGCCCAAAATTAAAACCTAAGCCAATGGCTGTGGAGACGTCATCTTCTCCAAAGAAAGTGGGCTTAAATAGAATGGAGTTAAGAGTCTAGAGACATGATTTTCAGCCCTAAATTTGCCAGTCATTTCCACTGTGAACCTCTGTTTTCTCATCTGTATCAAGAAAAATAAGAATTGGATGAATGGACCTGCAAGGTCCTCCTATTCCCCCTATTTTTGTTCTCAAAGGTTGGCATTAAATTTCTAAAGTTTAATTAATTTTTAAATAATTGTTTCTGATGATTAAAATGTAAGAATATTATTATTTTGTATTTTAAAGTTGCTCTCCCAGTTTTCCAAGTATTGCATAATGGTAGATGAAACATTCATAAAAATTCAAAATTCAAACAAGTTGATTATAAGTTAATTTTTCACCTGTTTCAAAACATCCAACACACCCCTCTAAATATGGGATATATTATAATTTGGAGCTGTGAATCACAAACCTGCACATCAGATTCACCTAAGATGCTTTTTAAAAGTTTATATTCTTAAGACCCAGTCCCAGAAATTCTTAATCGTTGTGTCTTAAATGGAAACCAGAATTAAATTGTTGTTAAGTTCTTTGAGATGATTCTGATGTATAGGCTGGAGAACTATTGACTTATGGCAGTGGCCTGCAAACTTTGCATCAGAATCAGTTGGAAGACTTTTTAAAACACAGATCACTGGGTCCCAGCAACAGAGTTTCTGATTCAGTAAACCTGAGTTGGGACTCAAGAATGTCTGAGCACTGTCCAAGTAATATTGGTACTGCTGGTCTGGGGACCTCACTCTGGGAATGAATGCTTTAGAAAGTTGGATGTACCTAATTTGTGATCCTCTTCATTGCAGATTTAAATTATTAACTAAACCTTGGTAATATAGAAAATAATAGAACTTTGTTATTAAAAAGCAGATTGTATTGCTTGTTATTCCATCATCACATCAGTTGAAAGGACATTCCAATGTTAATGGATTGCAAGGCTTGATTTTGTAAAAATGACAATATTCCACAAACTAAGATAATGATTTAGGATAGGGCCTCCCTGGTGGCACAAGGGGTTAAGCACTGCACTATGAAGCTATCTGCAGCCACTGCAGCATGAGTTCAATCCCTGGCCAGGGAGCTACCCACATGGTGCAGCGACCCTCTCCTGTCTTGCTCGCTGCTCTCCTCAGTAGTATATTTCAGTTAGTCTGCCTGTTATGTTCCCCACTCTGTCTCTGGTGAATCCTCTCACCCCCACACCTCTGGCCTGTACCCCTGTTCTTATATGCATAAATAAATAAATCTTTAAAAAATAATAATAATGATTTAGGATAATCCCTGTTAAAATCCCATCTCATTTCTTTGTAGAAATTAATCTTAAAATTCACTTGGAAATGCAAAGGAACACCCAGAATAAACAAACAAACAAACAAAAACCTTTAAAAAAAGAAAAGCGGTGTCAGTGAGTTCACATATTCCAATTTCAAAATTTACATGAAAGTTCCAGTGTCCAAAAGAATGGGACACTAGCATAAAAATAGACATATTGAAAAATGAACTAAAGTTGAGGTCCAGTAATACACCCTTACATTTATAGTCAACTCATTGTTGTTAAGGTTGACAAGACAATTAAATAGTCTTTTCAACAACTGGTGCTAGAAATTGCTAGATATTCACATGGAGAAGACTGAAGAATCCCTTCCTTACATTATATACAATAATGAATTCTAAATGATCAAAGAAATAAACCTAACAGGTAAAAACTATAAAAAATATTAAAAAGAAAACCTAGGTATTAAAAAAAAAGAAAACCTAGGTATAAATCCTTGTGACCTTAGTTGAGAGGCAAAGATTTCTTAGATATGGCACTAAAAGATAAGTTGTATAGCATTAAAATTAAAATTTGTGTTTCAAAGACATCAGCAAGAAAGTGATAAGACAATTCAAAGGAAAATAATTTTTCAAATCACATATCTGATAAAAATCTGAGTCTGAAATATATAAAAAACTACTAAAACTCAATAATAGACAAATAACCCAACTTAAAATCTGCAAAGAATCTGCATAGACGTTATGTAAGCATAGTAAAAGATATTTAGCATCCTCCAACAGGAAAATGCAAATCAAAACCACTTCATAGCCATTAGGAAGATGACTATCGTTAAAACAGAGAGAGAAAGTATAAAAGAGGATATGGAGAAATTGGAGTCCTCTCATAAACCTGATGGGAATGTAAAATGCTGCAGTCATTTTGGAAAACAGTCTAGTAATTCCATAAAAAGTTAAACATAGAGTTACCATATGACCCAGGATTATATGAAAATTTATGTTGATACAAAAACCTGTACACAGATGTTTAAGAAGCATTATTCCTAATAGCCGAAAGATGAAAACAAACCAAATGTCCATCAACTAATGAACACGATAAATAAAATATGGCATACCCTTCTAATAGAATAGTATTCAGTAATGAAAGCAAATTAAGCTAATACATGCTATAGCATGGATGAACCTCAAAAAAATTATGTCAAAATTCAATCTCAAGAGAAGTATTCTATGATTCCATTTATATGAAATATCCAGAACTGGCATAGAGAGAGACAGAACATTTATTAGTGGTTGCCTAAGGTTTGACAGGAGTATTGGGAAATTGTAGAGTGATAGCTTAGGGGTATATGGTTTCCTTTTAGGACAATGAAAATGTTGTAAAATTGTGGAAAAAGAATGAATTGTATAGTGTGTGAATTATATCTCAATAAAAGCATTTAAAAAGAAACAGAACCACAGTTAAGGACACTGTCCTGAAGCAAAAATATATTTGGCATTTTGAAGTTCAATCACCAGGTTCTATTTTCTAATTCTCTTTGAAAACACACCCTTGAATTTACATTGAATGTTACTGAGTTAATTTTGTAGTCTTCATAATAAAACTACAGTACCACATATTTCCACTGTTTGTGCAAATAAGCAGCCTTTGCTTCAAATGGATGTTTCTATTAACACTATGCCTAATTATTGAAAATAAACATGTGCAAATATGAGCTTCTGCTGACTGCCTCTCAACCTATCTTTTCCTCCTGCTGGTTCATGCTGAGGGGGCCTCCGCTCACTGACGTTTACCAGGAACCCTGGTTTATATAAACATACCCCTAACAGGCAGTAATGTACAGCGTCGATCCTGAGAGTTAAAATTTAAATGATTCTTTTCATCATCCTGATAAAAAAAAAATCCTAAATACATAAATGCAATAAAACAAATAAGGAAAGCTCCATTCAAAAGAAAAAAGCTTAGCTCATGGAAGCTTGCATTTTTAAGAGAATTCTCTTTTTCTTTGATGAACTAAAACAGAATCAAGTGCCCAAATCAATGTTCTACAATCTAAATCATGGCAAAGCAGCAGCAGCAGCTCTCTGCCCACCTGTGTCTATGCAGGTGCCTTTTCTTTCTCTTTTTCCTAATAAAACCATCCTTTTAAAATGTAAAAAAAAAAAGAAAAAAAAATCCTGAACGAAGGTGAACCTATGCCTGCATGACAGAATATTGAAAAAGTAAAAAATTGGCTAGATACCTAATAATTTCAGCTAACCAAACTGACATTTTCCAAGGCATAGTAAGAGCCTGTTTTCTAGTTTCTGTTTTCCTTTTAAACTTTCAATGCATCAATCCCCTTCCCTTTCCATAACTGTATTTCACACTGTTTTGGGGGGCAGGGGGTAGCACAAATGCCAACTCTTACTTCCATGCATTGTATCCAGATCATGCTAATATTAAAGAGAATAACCCTCAGGACTGACTTGGAAATTGTTTTGGCACATAGTATATGATCTTCAGAGGTTTCTACCAAGTGGAGCATAGACAATCCTTTGTAATGGGAAAGATTTTAGTCAATATATGAAAACCGGGAAATCAGCACATAGGACAAAACATGATATTTTTTATTTGAGAATGAGATATTTTACCTTCAATGATTCTATAATAAAAGAATTTAGCAAGATAGTACATGACAGTGATCCTATAAATTACAAAGTATTATACAAAAATTAATATTGATGGTAATAACTAATCATTTCTAAGAACATACTCATTTGTGAAACTGCATGGTTTGAGGAGCTCTTAAGACTACATTGTGAATCTGTAGCGCTCCAGTGATAAGAAATTAGTAATCAAATCAAATTTACTCATATTTGGAACTACACATTGTCATTTTCCTGAAAATACATTGCATGTTTCAACATGATTTAGTGGTAAAAAGATTACAGTATTACTGAGTCTATTGAGACCTAGTTAAACTCAACAGTGATAAGTAGGTTCACTTCCAAGGAAAAATGTCCAGCTTCTACTAATGAGATTTCCTAATGTAATACTGGGCCAAATGTGGTTTTATTTTATCTAGCTACTTCCTAGCCTTTGAGTAAGAGGCTCTATAGTTTAATAACTTGAAATAGTAATCAAAATGGGTTTTTTAAGCAAATGCTTCAAGCAACTTGAGAATGGCTGCCTTTCCTCTGTAATATATGCTTTGTAAGAAAAGATGTAGTAACTTAAAGTTCAAATCTTTGGAGGGAGGGGAATATTAATGATAAGAACTAAGGGCATCTGGATTCCAACTGATAACTGCTTCCTCCCAATGGATGAGAGATAACTGAAAAAAAAAATCTATTTAATTTGAAGGTAGAAATAGAACTGATAAATAATTATGTTGAGTCCCAAATGAAAAACTAATTTCAAAATACACTGAGGTCTATATACCCTTATCTGTCCAGTTACCTGGTCTATAATCTGTTCTTGCTTTTGTTTTTAGCCAACTATATGTTTCTCTGATTCTTGTCAGATAAATAATAAAGTTCTTGTAATTCTGAGGTTTTTTTTACAAACCACTAATGATTTAACTTTCAGAATAATTTAATTTTAGACTAAACTTTCTAAAGGTGGTTGATTCATTATAGTTTTGCATGAAAAACTCAAAATATAAAACTTTCTCTTATTTATTTAATATAATAATACCATATTTCATAGAATCTAAGACTTTCCAAACCATAAGAAACACAAATATTTTGTACATGTTAATAAAAATAAATGGATGCCAATTAAACTATGACACTATATATCTTATCTTTTAACACTTCTATTTCATATCGTCAAAAGAGCTCTTTGAGACATTTAGACATGAATGTTTATCACCATATTCCTCACAGAAAGAAAAATATAAGCAAAATGAATTCATTATGGCTTTGGTAAACCTTGGCATGTAACAAGTAATCCTTCAGCACACATCTCAGTAGCAAACATTACATGGCTTTTACTTTGAGCATCTCCTTTTCTAAGATCCCATAAAACATGTGGTCATTACCTTATAAGAATATGTGAAATTGTAGTTATTCCTCCAGGGATGACTATTTGCTTCACTATATCATGTTCATGCTTCAGTGCTCTATTTCTGTGTCTTTTCTGTTAAATTACTTTCCGTTTCAATGCCAAATAATAGTGTAATATTGTTATAACATTTTTCATAACATTTAAACTCAACACATGTACCAGACTCAATTGAAGTAACAATCAGAATAAAACAGTGATGACCACACGTACATAAGCTGGAAATGACTATTATGTCATGGCTGGCCTCTTGGGATAAATTGTAAGATGTATGCCAATTTTAAAGATATAATATATAAAAACATGGGAATCCTAAAATTGATGGACTCCAGTGACAATGCCTTATATTTGTGCCATGCTCGGTAATAATAGGAACTTAGTGGTGAGATCAATAGTTTTACAGCTGTGTGATACTGGGCAAATTACTTAACCTCCCTAGCCCTTAAGTCTCTTATTTTAGAATAATGATTAGGGTAGTACCTACTGCACAAAATTATTGTAAGGGTTAAACAACATAGCCTTCATGGAAACTGCTTTATAATTATTAGAAATTCTGTTTCTATTACAATCATTATCTGCTTTGGTCTTCACAACTGCAAACGAGGAGGTCAGAAAACAACATCCTCCCTATTTTACCACTGGGGAGAACAAGAGATTGTAATACACACTAGGAGCATGTATTTGGTTTAAAGGGGTAGGAAAGACTTGAAGTGAACTTTATTTAGAGTGATAACAAGGTAGTACAATTTACAGGAGGGGGCACACTGTGTAGAGCCCCCCACTGCTCCTAACTGCGGTATGCACCAACATCAGGGCTCCCGAGACCCGGCAATAGACTGGATAAGGGGGTGCAAAAGCAAGCACTCAGAACAGAAGGTGCATTACCAGAGAGCTCCAGGGCTGGGGAACAGAGCAAAGGCTGCTGAATTGAATTTGAGACTCTCAATATATTCAATTCATCGGTAGCCTGAATCAGGTCAGAATCCATGGCTTTCCTTATAGAAAAGGCTGCTACTTGAAACCCAGGCTGAGATATCCAAAACACCTGCCACTACCCACCCCCAGAGCTAAAATCAAAACAAGGAAATAGGCCCTCCTGGTGGCTCAAGGGGTTAAGACACAACCTATGCTGCTGTCCACAGCCACTGCAGCATGAGTTTGATTCCCCAGCCAGGAAGCTGCCCACATGGTGCAGCAGAGCTCTCCTGACTCGCCCACTGTTCCCCTCAGCAGTGCATTTCAGTCAGTCTGCCTGTTCTGTTCCCCACTCTGTCTCTGGTGAATCCTCTCATCCCCCACCCCACCTCTGACCTGTCCCCCAGTTCTTGTATGCGTAAATAAATCTTTTAAAAAACAAACAAAAAATGAGGAAATGCTTGAGCAAACTAGAACTCAAGCACCTACCAACAACAGGAGATGAGACTGTGGTCTGCCCTAGGTAACAAAGCCAGTTAGTGATGAATCCTTCCATATTCCTCTAGATTGAAACTGATAAATGCATATAAATGTCTTATTCCTGTTGGGGGGGGGAATTTGGATTCGCTTAAAGAAAATAAATATAATCAGAGCACTGTGGATATATTTGGTTCTCCAGGAGCCCACTTCTCTCCGTTCTAAACGCAACATCCCTTCCCAACTTTCAATCCATGTGCTTGAAATTGGGTCTCAGTTCTTGGTTCCAGGGATGGAGCATAAGGCCCAAGTTCAGCCAATGAGAACTTTGAATTCCCCTGGCTGCAAAGATTGATCCAAGAATAGGAATTCAGCTCAAGCCAAGTGAGTCCGAATAAATCAGAGCTAATCTCAGGACTTTTACTTAAGTAACCAAGAAGAGATTTTTAAACAGAAAGGCCATTTCCCCCTTCTGTTTGGCTTTAACTTAAGGAGGTGTGAGGCTGGAGCAGCTGCTGCCATCTTGTGACCACATGGATCCCGAAAAGGAAGCCAAAACCAGAAGAAAGCTTGGCCAAGCTGGGCAACCGAGAGAAGCCAGCTACTAAATCCAATGTGTGAGCTTCTGAATCCAGCCATGCTTGAGTTTAGCCCTATTTTTTAACTTCTCAATTATTTGATATAGTAACTTCCCTTTCTCCACACAAATTATAACCTAGGTGTCTTGAGCAAGGGACACAAGGAAAGGCAGTATGAGTGAAGGATGTGTTTGACAGACAGCACAACTACTGGTTCCAACACATAATTCTTCATCTTTTTTTGAAAAAGCAAAATTAGTTGAACAGTAATGATTAAATACTACCTATCTGCAGCACACACAAATTCCAAGAAAAATAAAAAAATGTTTACTATGTCAGTTTCCACACCACGGACCAAGCATCCTTCTTGTAAGCAACACTGTGGGAAGAATTTGTTTGGCTATTTTTAAATAGCTTGTGAGTGACATGCACATGGAATTGTTACCTCATTGTATAATTAAATTTGCTGCATTTTAATACACTAAAAAATGACTAGTCAGAGAACAAACCCTAATTAATCCAACTAGCAGGTTATAATAATTTATTCAGATTTATGAATTTTCTAAATATGTTACACAATAAAATCTAGATTCATCAAAATATCACTAGCACTAATATTTGAATATAAAATGGGAGGAAAGGAAAAATGGCAAATATAGACATCTTTTTTACTAAGCAGGTAATTTTCTTTGCTAAAAAAGTAGAAAAATATAGGGCCTCCCCGGTGGCGCAGCGGTTGAGCGCTGGGTTGCGAAGCTGCCCGCAGCCTCTGCAGCGCCTGTTGGATCCCCAGCTGCTCCACGGCCACCGGAGGAGGGTCCCACATGGCGCGCAGACCTCTCCTGCCGCCCGCTGCTCCCCTCAGCAGTGTACTTCGGTCCTTCTGCCTGCTCTGCTCCCTGCTCTGGCTCTGGTGAATTCTCTCACCCTCCCATGCTTCTTACTGTACCCAGTGCATGTATAAACAAAACAAACAAACAAATAACTAAATAAAACATGCTTCTATAAAAAAAAAATCTTAAAATAAAAATAATAAAAAAGTAGAAAAATATATATTTATTGAGGAGTTTAGTGTATTTAAGTTTTTTCCAGAAGAAATTGACAACAGCTGGGACATTTGTAAACATATAAGAGAAACCTCTCATGGCCCCACATTTTAGAATTTCCCTCTTATTTCCACCAACAGGAATTACAGTACTATTTTGATTTTCACATTCCCTTAACATGCTGACTTAAGTTGTTGCTTTAACATAACATTTTTAAATCATCTACTCCTACTACTAATCCACATGTGTTGTAAAAATGTTTGTACACAGAATGGGGTTCCGAAGAGAAACAGATTGTGACTTAACACCATACACATGGAGTTTAGTTGGATTTTATGTATGACTATATACAGTATAGATAATAAATCTGCATAGACACATGTGTTCAATAAATATGAATATTAGCATATTCACACACTTCTTTGCGTGTTAGCCCTCTTTCCCATCCATGACAGGACATAAATCCAGGGTAAGAAGGAAATTCCCTCAATTTACAACTTCAAATAAATGATCCCATATACATTTTTCCTTGGAACTGAAATTGCTACTCCATGTTTTCCCTCAGTGGGGCAGGAAAAATGGTTAAATTAAAGAAGACTTAACAGTTTGCCATCAACCGAAATGAAGAGGGAAAAGACCCATCAACTATCCTTCTTCAGACCTCATGAAGCTACTTTTTTCTCAGTCCTTTTCCATTCGTGCTGTGAGATGTGTGGTTTGTTGGTTACCTATGAACATTCAAATTTATAGAAAGAAATAACAAATGAGCTAGAGTAATAGCTATGATAATCTGATCTTTATTTCACTGGACGAGCTTTTCGGTCTTATTACACTTCAAGCAAAAATAGAAAGTACATTTTTCATCAGTACATACAAATATTTATACTTACACATAAATATGTCTAACTGAAACCATTTCAACCACTGTTGACTTTTACTGCCTATGATGGAGTCTGATATTCATATTTTCTTCTAGTCCATTCCCTGTATTTTATTTTTTCAAATGTTGATTAGGAACCACTGAACTGATTCCATAACTCTTTATTAATTCATAACCTAAAAAGTTGAAAAACAGTCTCTAGACTGTTTTCATCTAGAGCTGAAAGCAGCTTAAGCTAGAAGGAGCTTGAGTGTTGGCACAGGTTTGACATCTGTCTTCCCCATTGTGTAACCACGTGAACTTTGGTGAGACACATAGCTCAGGGCCTCAGTTTCCTCTAACATAAGATGCAGATAATACTTCTACATCGTAGGTGTTTATAAAAATCAATGAGATAATACGTGAAATTCCAAGTCCATTCTCTGACACAAGGTAGACTGAAAATAAAAATTAGTTCCTGCATCATTGCTTAAATCTCAGAAAGTCTGACCAAAGCAAGTTCTGTGTAGAAACACTGCTTTTTAATCCCTTTCAATTCTTCTCTTTTTCCTGCTTTTCCATTCTTTTTCACAAACCCACGAATACTACTTGTTTAAATTCTCTACCTTAAGAAATGAGAAATGGGCCTCCCTGGTGGCGCAGGCAGTTGCGCGCTGCACTGTGAAGCTCTTTGCAGCCTCTGCAGCAGGGGTTTGATCCTGGCCAGGCCAGCGAGAATCCCACATGGTGCAGCGGACCTCTCCTGTCTCCCTGCTGCTCCCCTGAGCAGTGTATCTCGTCATTCTGCCTATTCTGTTCCCCACTCTGTCTCTGGTGAATCATCTCACCCTCCTGCACATCTGGCCTGTACCCCAGCAAATGCATAAATAAAATAAATCTTTAAAAAAAAAAGAAATGAGAACTTATAATTCTTGTATCTCAAGCTTTCCCACCAATGTCTGTGCAGATCTAGATAATTAACAAATCTTTAGAATATTGAGGTCAAAACTTCAATATAAATTTCAAAAGCCTTGGAATAATCCTAATGCATCATAATCTGTCCATTGCCTTCTTCTCCCACATTATATCTAACCATGTGCCTCACCTTCCAAAACATACCTTATTCAACTCCAGTAGTAGCTAACTTGTCATGCTTTGTTTTGTTATTGTATTTCCCAATACTGTCTTCACCACCTCCTCCCTACTTTCCATTCTGCCACAGATTGCCTCTGAAATCTTGGGCAAATTACTAGTTAAATATTTCTAAACCCTTTCCTCATTTATAAAAGAGGAATAATAATATTGCCACATGAGAGTTCTTAAAAGGATACAACATCAGAATTATAAGTTACCTGACATAAAACAAGTGCTCATTGAATGATGATTGCTAATATTTTTTTTGTTACTATAATGTTTCTCAATTGATGTCAAGTTTAAGTGTCCTCTATGCAAGAAAATCTCCACTGACCCTCTTTTTCTAGATTACATGTCCTGCTTGTGGACTCCGCTCACACAGAGCAAATGTCTTAGTGTGTCAAGTTCTAAGTGCTTGGACTGTTTCTGTGCGCGCGCACGTGTGTGTGTGTGTGTGTTTTCTTGCACCTTCCCTTCAAGACTGGATGGCTCCTAGGGACACAAATATGTCTCTCACCTCCAAATCTAAAGCATCTAGTAGATTGCCTAGAGCATCATAAGGTTTTCAAAAATTTTTTTTAACTTGTTTGGTAGGTGACTGGAATGCAAAAGTTCACAATTACCATCTCTATCATACCTTTTAGAATGGAATGACTATAAGAAAAGAAAGGTAATAGCTGAAGTAAATACTATTCAAAATAAAAATATAATTCTATAATTTCAAAGAGCTTTCTAAGAAATTACTTCTTCATTTTTCAGTTTTCTCAGATTTCTGTAGAAACTTGAAAAATGAGGGTTCTTTTTTCCAGTGAAGCCACTGGATATTTTCATTCATCGAGGTACAACTTATTATGTAGCAGTCATGCTGCTCTCTGTGCTGGGGATATAGTGTCCAGCAAAATAAAAATCCACTACCCTGGAGAATTTACATTCCAATGGGAAGAGAGAATCAAATAACATAAACATGTATAGTAAAAACACTATACATGCTATAGTAATACATAATGTAATACATAAATACAATGTTGGTTGTAATACATGCTATAGAGAGAAATAAAACTAGACAGGGTTCTTCATTTTAGGAAAATTGGGGTCTGTTACAGAACAATATTTGAGGAAAAAAGTAACTGAATAAAGTGGGGATAAAAAGTGTTTTTGTCTCTGAAACACTTCTATAATTAACTCTAAAATTTTCCTAAATAAATAAAAATTTCCAGGGTTGAAGATAACTAATTAGGGAAACAAGTTTGTCATCCCAAGCAATGAAGACCTCAGATGCTTCAAGTGGCATGACAAGCAGAGATTTCAGTTCCAATGCTAATTGGATTCTCAGCCATGACACACTGAACTCTATAATTGCAATGTCAATGACTCCTTGACTCAAAGAAAGTGGTCCTGTGGCCCTTGACCCTTTTATGCCACCAACTTTTATCTTTTCACAAAATCCTGAACCCTGCGTGATAGTGGTTAGGTTACCTGACTTGATATGTCTTTTATTTGGTCACTAAAATTTGCAAAAGTCCTTTCCTTCTAACTTTATTTTTTTTTTTTTAATAGAGGCATGTTTTTCTTTATTTATTTGTTTGCTTGTTTGTTTGTTTTGTTTATACATGCACTGGGTACAGTCAGAAGCGCGGGAGGGTGAGAGAATTCACCAGAGCCAGAGCGGGGAGCAGAGCAGGCAGAAGGACCGAAGTACACTGCTGAGGGGAGCAGCGGGTGGCAGGAGAGGTCTGCGCACCATGTGGGACCCTCCACTGGTGGCCGGGGAGCAGCCGGGGATTGAACCGGCGCTGCAGAGGCCGCGGGCAGCTTCGCAACCCAGCGCTCAACCGCTGCACCACCGGGGAGGCCCCTTTCCTTCTAACTTTAAATATCTGAAAATTGACTGACTCGGCACCTTGGTAAATATTTCTATATCCTAAGACTGAGTCCAGAGATAATGATATTCCGGACTAACATGTAGCATTCCTTTGATTATTTTGGTTAGAATATTCATGGTCATTCTATTGACCTTAATTTGTTTTTGAGAAAAAGAAATCAAACAAACAAAACAAACCCTTCTATTCTGACAACAGAATGGTGGTTACCAGAGGGGAGGGAATGGAGAGGGTTCAACTGGTGGGTGGTGGATGGTGACTGTATATTTTGGGTGGGTATGGGGTGATATATACAGAGTTGTTGGGGTGAGAAAATGTACCCCTGAAACTTCTTCTAGTGTGGTAAAAAGAAGACAAAGGCCACCCTGGTGGTGCAGGGGTTACAGACAGCGCTATCAAGCTACTACCAGCCATTAATAGCACAAGTTGGATCCGGACCAGGGAGCAACCCACATGGCGCAGCAGACCTCTCCTGTCTTGCCCGCTGCTCCCCTCAGCAGTGAATTTCTGTCAAATTGCCTGTCCTGTTCCCCACTCAGTCTCTGGTGAATCCTCTCACCCCTCATACCTCTGGCTTACACCCCAGCTCTTATATGTATAAATAAATAAATCTTTAAAAAAAATAAAGAAGACAAAAATTGTTTTTGAAAACTAACCTGAAGCTCCTATTAATATGGTAATTTTTAAATATCTAAATTAACTCTATAACTCTAAAAACATCTTCACTGATGTGCCATCAGTTGAAAAGTGAATATAGCTCTCTAAGGGATATTTCCAGCCATGTTCAAGTCACATAGATATGCTTGCAGAGCTGTAGGGAACTGAGCTTGAATAAGTAAAAGAGGTTTTCTAAATTCTTTCTGACAAGAGTTGAAATAAATTTGTATTACCCAAATAGTTAAGAAGCATTGCAAACAGATCAAAAAAAAAAAAAAAAAGCACTGTAAGCCAATTTCCCATCAATAAAAGATAATAATAAAGTAAAATGAAACAAAAAGAATGTATGTAGGTATATTGTGTATTATATATTGTTGGGGTTTTGTGGCGGTAGTGGTGGTGGAGGAGGATTAATGGTGGGCTAAAGTATAAAAATGATTAACCCAACTTTTTTTTAAGGTAAACTAGTCCTAGTGATTTAACATACAACGTGGTGACTATAGGTGACAATACCGTGTTGTATTGAAAGTTGCAAAGAAAGTAGATCTTGAAAGTTCTCATAGCAAGAAAATAATATTTCTGATTACAGTCTAAAGGAGCAAATGCAGGGAAGGAGCAGGCTTAACCATCCCTTCAAGACACAGAGCAGTTGGCAGGGCTGCAGTTAGCCTCAAATGGCAGCTCGAGAGCCCTCAGAAGGATGCTTGCAGTTGTCACCAGGGCCGGTAAAGGCAGTGTCATCAAGGTTAATGTGCAGGGCTTCCTGGGGCACTGGCCCTTTGACTCTATAGACAGAGGTTTCTGTGGCATTGGTGACCCAGATAAAGCATGCCCAGTGTCCCAGCTCAGCTCTTCACCTGCCTTCCACAGCAGGCCCCTCACCTGACCTAAGGGCCTGGGAGGAGGGGCAAAGGCCAGAGAATTTGGCTTACAAGAGATGTCAGACTTTCTGGAGCATCAAGCTTTGAGGTCTACCTGCTTCCACATGCCACCCAGAGAGGCACCTCCTTCTGTCCCTCAGTGAGAACTGGAGAACTGTTTTGTTATTTTAGTCTTTACTCTATGAACGTGTTTGAGAAACTAACCAGTTTTTGTAGTTGAGTGAGACATCATGCTCCCAACATGCCTGTTTTTCTGATACAAATATATTTATAAGGACCTATCCAGTGAATTCTTGGATGTATTTGCCACATCAAAATTTCAGGGAGCAGACATATATGTAGAGGGCATCAGACTGAAATAGAGTCCCTTTCCCCCGAGAATGGCAAAGGAGCTTAAGTTGGACATCTGAGCAGAGGGGTTAAGCCAAACTCCTAAGTGACCCTTTCTTCTTTGCCCTGCTTCTCATTTCCTTAGAAGGAACATCCAGTTTTATAAAGCCCTGTGGCTCCAAGCCTGTTCTCCTTGTTTACTGCCAAGCTCATGCGTGTACCACATTTGCACCCCAGTGAACTGAGGATTCCATATTATGTTTATGTATATACACAGTTATGTAAATGCCAACATTTTTAATAATTTGATGAAGACTGTGTCACCACACAAAAAAATAAATAAATAAAAGGAATATGACTTCTGCAGCCACACTGGATTTGTACCAGATTCTCTATGCCTAGTTTCTTCATAGAGATTATCAATTTCATAGGTCATTGTTAAGATTTAAAATAACACATATATACATTGTGCTTGGCACTATTTCTGGTACCTAGTAAGCGTTTGATTAATATAAGCTCCTAGTTACTCTTTTCATTCTCTCTAGAGTCTTTGTTTCTCCATCCTTATGCTTCTTCCCCAAATGAACACAGATTCATTCTACAAAACTCAGGTAACAGTTCCTTCTAAAAGGAAGTCTTAGACACAGCAGATTTAAATCTCTATGATATATTTTCTTGTAAGACCTTGTAAATCTCCTCTCTATTACTTATCACCTTTGAAATTCAGTCTTTGAATGAGTTGCTTAAAATCTCTCTGTCGTACTAGATATAAATTCTGCAAAGTGAATCCTGTGTTTCACTTGTTCACTAACACATATCTGTGCTTATCAGAGTGCCTCTTAAACTGCTGGATCCAGTGAAGAGCTGATGAATTAATGAATAAATGAACAACTTACTGCATGTAGTACAAGAGCAGTAAACAGCATTGCCTATATCCTTAAAAACTGCTAAATTTGGGGCATCCCTGGTGATGCAAGGGGTTAAATTGCAGCACTGGGAAGCTATTGGCAGCCACTGCAGCATAAGTTTGATCCCCAGGCCAGGGAGCTACCCACATGGCACAGCAGACCTCTCCTGTCTTGCCTGCTGCTCCCCTCAGCAGTGTATTTCAGTCAGCCTGCCTGTTCTGTTTCTCACTCTGTCTATGGTGAATCATCTCACCCATACCCCTGCACCTCTGGCCTGTACCCCAGTTCTTGTATGCATAAATAAAACTTTTTTTAATAAACTGTTAAATTTTCTTGGGAAACAAAAGATTAAGTCTCATAAAACAGTCAAGAAATGATCAAGGAGAATATAACCATGATCCAAGTTAGCAGAAAGCCAGAGATTACAATGGTCAAAATTACTAAAAATTAAAAAAAGTTTTAAAATTAAGGAGTTCTTTAGCTAGATATTAAAGATTGAGGTATTTATTATTTTTAATTTTTTTATTTAATTTTATTATTTTTAGTACTAAGACTTGATAGAGATCCATGCGAAGAAAACTATTAAACTTTACCGAGGAAAATATAAAAAGTTATGAATAAGTGGAAAGATACTGTTTTTCTGAGTTAGATGACCAAATACCATAATTAGTAAATTTGACATGGTTCCAATAAAAATGCAGAATAATTTTATTTTTTATAAAGTGATTCTAAAGTTCATTCAAAAAACAGCCAAGAAAAAGGAGACTAATCAAAGGAACTTGCCTTAATATACTTTAAAACATTTATAAAACTCCAGAGTTTAAAAAACACTGTGGGGCCTCCCCAATGGCGCAGCAGTTGAGCGCTGGGTTGCGAGGCTGCCCGCAGCCTCTGCAGGGCCGGTTCGGATCCCGCGCTTCTGACTGTACCCAGTGCTTGTATAAATAAATAAATAAATAAATAAATAAATAAATAAATAAATAAATAAAAATAAATCTTTAAAAAAGAAAAAATAAAAAACATTGTGTTGTCTCTAGAATCCACAATTAGATGACAAGAATAGGAGAACACTAAATCAAAGATTTCATAAAGATATGTAAGTATTTAGTATATAAGAAAAGAAAGATCAAAAACCAACAAAAAAGAGATTATTTGACAAATTATAATGGAAAACTTGACTGTGAAAAAACTCAACAATATTAATTCCAGATGGATAGCAGGGTTAAATGTAAAAAAAATTAGCCTAAGAAAACTAGATTTGCTCATTTTAACAACAAATATGATAAAATTGAAATAATACAAAGACCATTTGACATGCAAATATTTTAATATCTATTATAGTTACTGATTTATATATATGTACAATGGTTACTAAAAGAACATACACTAAGATATTAGCAGTAATTATCACTTGGTACTGTGACTAAGGATAATTTACTTTCCCATTCTTTATATTTTTCTGTTTCTTTTTTTCTTTTCTTTTCTTTTTTTTGGGGGGGGCATGCTTTTATAATTGGGAACACTATATCATAAAATAACAAAAGCTAAGTTATGTTAACATGAACCTAATCGCTGCTCACTTGTGAGAATCAGACATTTGTCATTTTTGTCTAATTCATTTTAGGCGACTTATTTCTACTGTAAAAGACTAAATCTATGCTTATGTCTTGAATGTCATCACACACACAATAAGCTATTGATATATTTTATTTTATTTATAATTTTTTTATTAAGGAAGCATTGATTTTGAACATATTACTGCATTTTAAATCATTATTGGAGGTGAGGGATAATAATCAATAAGTAAGAAATTGCACTTAATGATCAAAGGCAGAAATAATTACATGAAGTTTTAAGAATTTTTCAATTCTGTGTATATGTTCACGGTATCATGGTGAAACTGTCAACTATTTCATTGATAAAGGGGAAAAAGCTAAGATCTAAAAATGTGACTCATTAAACTAAGTAAAAATACTAATCTTTCATTTAAAGATATGTAAACATTTTCTAAAGTAATTTTAATAATTAACTATCATTCACTAATTACATTTATGAGAAATTAAACCATTGCAAACTAATTTTAATGAAATTAAAATTAATCAGATATACAGTTGTGTTGCCTAACTTTGGATCTCTTATTCCAAGAACAGGAGAAAGAGCAGAGTTCCTTAGCCTAGCCAACAACTAGGTGAGTTCCTTTAATTCAAACATTTTTCTTTATGACATAATAATCTGTCTTACATTAAAAATATCATGTTTAGGTTAAAGAAATGACTATGCAGTGATAAATACACAAAATAAACCAATCAAAATTGTATTTTCATTTCTCTAATTGTTCCTTGGAAATGCTGGATAATTAGATCCAATACTACAGAGAGTAATTAATACCTAGCAAAATACATCAAGGTGTACATTTTTGGTTTTTGGTAATACTGTTTCTCCACAGACCCTCAATCTTTACTTCCTACCTTCTGTGGATGCATTTTCAGTTTTCTCTTCTACCTCCTAAAGACTCCTCATTATTTTTGGCCTCCATTTTAATGGTAGAGCTGGGGAAAAACAAATGAAGAAGTCACATATGTGAAGTCAGAAAAAAAAATCAATAGAAATGGTGAACTTAGTGAGGACTCTTTGTTCTTTTTATTTTAATTTTTTATTGTATTTTTATAGAGGTAACATTGGTTTGCAACACTGTTTATGATTTAGGTGTATAGTTCACACCATTTTCAGACATATGTTACATAGCATGTTCATCGCATAGCACCCATAACCCTACATCATATCTCATTGGACCATTTCCCCTGTTTTCTCCTCACCTCATCCCTCCCCCTCTGGTAGCTTCAATTATACCATCAGACTTCTAGGGTTGGTTTGGTTTAAGTTTGTCTATTCCTTTGTTGTGTTTCTTTAGATTCTACATAGGAGTATGATCATCCAGTATTTGTCTTTCCCCTGACTTATTTCACTCAGCATAAGTCATATAAGTGGGTCTCAGAAAGAAACCCTCACTTATATGAACAGTTAATCTATCGTAAAGGAGCCAAGTGTATACAATGGGGAAATGAATGACTCTTCAACAAATGGTGTTTGGAAAACTGGATACTCACATGCCATAATGGAACTAGACCACTACCTCACTTCATACACAAAAGTTAACTCAAAATGGATTAAATACTTGGGTATGAGACCTGAAACCATAAAATATATAGACAAAAACACAGACAAAACACTTTGTGATATCAGCTTCAATGATGTATTTGAGGACTCAAATCCAATTGCAAGGGGAGTAAAGCAAAAATATACAAATGGGAATACATCAAACTAAAAAGCTTCACATCAAAAGCAAACAATCAAACAAAAAAATCATCATTAAAATGAAAAGACACCTTACGGAATGGGAGAAAATATTTGTGCATTATGCATTAGACAAGGAACTAATATCCAAGACATAGAAATAACTCATACAACTCAAAAATTAAAAAAAAAAAAAAAACCAGTACCCTGGGCCTCCCTGGTGGCACAGGGAGTTAAGACGCAACCTTTGAAGCCGTCCACAGCCGCTGTAGCACGAGTTTGATCCCCCACCAGGTAGCTGCCCACATGGCGTAGCAGACCTCTCCTGACTCTCCCACTGCTCCCCTCAGCAGTGTATTTCAGTCAATCTGCCTTTTCTGTTCCCCACTCTGTCTCTGGTGAATCCTCTCACCCCCTCCCATCTCAGGTCTGTACCCCTGTTCTTGTGTTCTTGTATGCATAAGTAAATCAATCTTTAAAAAAAAAAAAACAATCAATAACCCAATCAAAATATGGGCAGAAGAACACTTCTCCAAAGAAGTGGCTAACAGGCACATGAAATGCAAATAACAACTACAGTGATATGACCTCCTTTGTGTGAGAATGACCCATATCAAAAAGATCAGAAACAAGTATTTTTGAGAATGTGGAGAAAAACAAAACTTCATACACCATTGGTGGGAATGTAAGGTACAGCCCCTATGGAAAACAATGTGGAAGTTTCTCAAAATATTAAAAATAGACCTACCTAATGATCCAGCAATTCCACTCCTAGATATCTACTTGAGGAATGCAAAAGCACTAGTTCTAAGGGATATATGCATTCCTATGTTCACTGCAGCACTATTTACTATAGCCAAGGTATAGAAACACCTTAAGTGCCAACACTAGGAGAGTGAAAAAGAATGTGGAATGTAGAATAGTAGTCAGCTTTAAGAGTAAGACAAAATGTTGCCTTTGGGACAACAGAGATGGAACTGGAGGGGATTATGCTAAGATGACTCCTCGTTCTATTTTCTGCTTATTGTGTGGCATTCACTATGTCTTTCCACTGTCCAAAGATGTGAGAAAAAAACTCATATTAAACCACATTTTTGTCTTTATGAGTTAATCAGTTGACTATAATAACTAAATGGTTTCATCTAATAATCATATAGATTTAGAATTTTGAAACATTCTCCTCATTCACCAAATCACTTGAAAAAGTGTTGTGTGTCTGTGGTGGGATAAGAATAAAATAAATCTGAGAAGCTTTGACTCCACCATGTATTTTGCTTCATTGAAGTGACCATGGAATACGGACTAAAACAGAATCTGAAGACTACGATGCATTTGACATTTACAAAACGAATATACTGAGATGTTTATTTGAGACTCATGGAAAACATCACATGTGAATGTGCATTGAAAAGTGCTCTACATTCCAGCCAGATCATTATCTTGTCACACTTTATAGATTGTAACTATTACGTTTCATGCTATTTGTTACCTAAGGAGGTCATAAAGTGCTTTTTGTTATGTTGCCCTTTTTCTTTGTCTAAAAAAAAATTAAAATACATTTGTTTAAAAAAATGCAAATGAGAACACCAGAAGAGACTATTTTATCCTTACGTGATTTAACCTTTTGGCTGAGGCTGTCTTGGTATGTAAAGCAGTGCATGATCTGTTTCACTTTCCCAAATTTATCTCAATTTGTTCACAAATTCATATTTGAAGGACAAAGTCAACTCTACGAACATCTTTCAGCTCATATCTTCACAGTGGCTAAAAGGGGTGTACAAGTGAAGAAAAAAATTAGCCCTCATTGACTGCCAAAAGTCTCTTCTGTATTGTAAAAAAAAAATTTAATTGCATTCACTGATGACAAGTGTGGGTGCATTTGGCAGACAAGGGGAAAGGACTTTGCTATGTATCTGCTGTTCAAAAATTCTTCTCATTCTGCTAACACTTTTCCTCTTCATGTCATCAAAAATAATTTTTTACTGATTATGTTGACACCCTCATAATGCCAGAATTTTTCTTACATCTCAGATGTAACTGTCTGTCATGATCTGCATTCAAGTGTGTTGTCTTTTTTTTTTAATATAGTATATATGTAAAAAAATACTTTTTGAAACTAACAAGTTCAAGTTTTACTTTGCTTAATGAAGACTAGTTCATATCTGCACAGGAATGGACCAGCAACACATTCATTTTCAACCTTCAGAAACTAATTTTATCTTCCTGACCAGTTGATGCCTTAAAGCATATTAAGCTGTGTTTGTTAGCTCACAACACGAAGTGGTGTAAAATGAGACAATTTTAGAAGGTGAATTACTTTTGTCATTTCCCTTGTGAAATGGTTTCTTTTCGGAAATTTTTAATTTAAAAGAGATATAATCTGCCAACAATAAAAATGGAAGTAATAAAAATTCACTGCAGGTTGTTTTATGTAATCGCTATGTTCCTAAAAATGTAACTGCAACCAAGTCATATTTTCCCATTGACTTATATTTGAAAGATGTATTCAGGACTCTTTTGCAAACAATATATTCAATGCCATCTTCTTGGAACTCTTGATTCTGCAATGTTTCTAATGTGTGTATCTTTCACTAACTGGCCTCTTCTTAAACCCTTTGTTGCAAGTGGTGTAAGAGTACAATTACTTCTTCACATTGGAGCCTGTGGTTTTTGCAGCTTCTACAAATAACCCCTAGCCTTCTTCTTCCTCAATTCTCAATAAAATTAAATGTGAGACAGCTTCTAGCAGATAATCTCATGGATAAATTGGAAATACAGGTTTAGTAATTTCTGTGGTTTTGTGCCTTCTGAACCATGTTCAAATGAAACATGTATTGCTTAGAAAAATCATCACCTTGGCCTCCCGGGTGCCACAAGGGTTAAGACGCAGCACTATGAATCTCTCTGCAGCCACTGTAGCTCAAGTTCAATCCCTGGCCAGGGAGGTGACCCACATGGCGCAGCAGACCTCTCCTGAATTGCATCGCACGCTGCTCCCCTCAGCAGTGTATTTCAGTCAATCTGCCTGTTCTGTTCCCCACTCTGTCTCTGGTGAATCCTCTCAGCCCCCACACCTCTGGCCTATACCACAGTTCTTGTATGCATAAATAAATATATCTTTAAAAAAAAAGAAAAATCATCACCTATTCAAAAAAAGCTAATCAATAAGATGCAAAAAAGACAGATTAAAGAATAAAAGACAACAAAAGCAAAATAACAAGAAAAAAAGATTGAAAAAAACATGAATGGAAAATATAGAGACTAAGATATAGGTATAGATGTAGGTGTAGATAGATATAGATATAGACATAAACATAGATAGATAGATAGATAGATAGATAGATAGATAGATAGATAGATAGATAGATAGACAGGTCTCTGTTAAAGGAAACCTATAAAAGGAAAATTACTAGAACAACATTTAATGTGCATCTACTGAATCACTTTATCTGTTGGTTAAGGTCATGGATATACCTAGTAGCCATCACTACAAAGAGCACAGGAAACAAATGCTGAATAAGGTTTTCCTTTCATTGACAAACTGCCAGATCAAATTTTTTAACAATAATTTCTGAAGAATGGAGATAGCCAGGGAAGGTTGGGAAGGGAAAAGAACAGGGAGGGAGACAGAATCTGTAGTGGTGGAGTACATGTACATTGATTGTAGAAACACTATGGTGGTAATTCCTGATGGGGATAACCAAATATTGCCTGGGTTAAAATTTAATTAGTTAATTAATTTTAAAAAATAAATAATTACAGACTCACAAGTATTCTTGTTTGCCAGTAGAATTTTCCAGGATTGCTTAGATATGGTCTGGGGAACTCTGGCCACCAAAGGAAAAGAGGGTTTCATTATAGGAGATGCTATAAAAAGGTTATAACACACACATCTCTAGTCATTTACAGTCCACATAGGTAGCATTATCATATGCAGATTAAATTTAAGAAAATGTATTACTCTGAAAAAAATGCATATCTATAAGATACAAAGCAAATAGCGATCATAACATTTAAACAGAAGAGATAGAATTAATTTTAATTTGCTTATCAATAGGAATATCAAAACACAACAGTTGTCCTCTCATATATTTGTTTGCCAGACAGTCTTGCTTTAATATGATATGGAGTCAATTTTTTTCTAATATATGTTAATATTAGAGTTTTAACTTGCATTCTTGATTTGCAGCATTAAGTATTCTTACAATTGTTGGAACATTCTTTCCTCGTAATCACTTGGTCTGTAATAAGTTTAACCAGTCTGAAATCAGTGCATTGACCTTATAAATGTTTTCAATCCTTTACATAGGAGACAAAATTAAAAAAAGAAAGAAAGAAAGAAAAAAAGAAGAAAAACAAGCTCTGAGCCCATACCTATTTCACTTCAGGACATTAAACCCCCACCTTGTCCCCCTTCACCAATTAACTATGGAAGCCACAAAAGAGAGCTGCTCAAAAGTAGTCTTTGAGCTGCTGTCACCACATGATGTTTACCACATTGTTTTCATTCTTCTTTCAGTTTCCACTTTGTTGTGTTCGTTGTATAAAAAGTGGCTTGAATTAGTCACACCACTGGGGAGGCACAAAGCTCCTGTGTAAAGACCAATCCCCACACCAAGGAGACTGGGAGGGAAAATCTATCACAAAGGCAGATGGAAGAGTGAGGAAGAACCTACCCAGGAGGACTGGAGAAGAAGCAGAAAATGCGAAAAGAGCCGACATATATCTTGTCTTATTTGAGGGGAGTGGTTTCTGGGATTGAGATTGTGCAAGCATACAAAGAACTAACTCTATGGTGCATGAGAAACCAAGAGTAACTGGAAACCAACTCAAATTATTATAATTTCTATTGGAATGTCAACAGGGAGCTATTTTTAACCCACAAAAATTTGTTAAGTTTCTCTTTCCCTAAATAGCTCTTTGTTTATTGATGATAACAAACCTTTGTCATATATTTTCTCATTTGTTTTTGTTTCAATTCTGTTATCTAGAATTTTTAATCATATATATATATATATATATATTTTAAAAAATTCATTTATCCATGCATACAAGAACTGGGGTACAGGCCAGAGGCGCAGAGGGTGAGAGGACTCACCAGAGACAGAGTGGGGAAAGAACAGGCAGATTTACTGAAATACACTGCTGAGGGGAGCAGCGGGCGAGACAGGAGAGGTCTGCTGTGCTATTTGGGTAGTTCCCTGGCCAGGGACCAAACTCATGCTGCAGTGGCTGCAGATAGCCCCATAGGCTGCATCCCAACCCACTGCGCCACCAGGGAGGCCCCTAATCATATATTTTATAATTTTAAGCAGTCAAACATTATCACTTATGATTTTGTGTTTAGCTTATAAATGTTTTTCTTTATTATAAGCTTATAAAATCTTATGTGTTTTCCTTTCTCCAAAATTTATATAAATATTCACCCATAATTTTCTAGCTCTTCTGTTATTTATTTTAACATTAATTTTGTTTTTTTTTTTGTTTTTTCTTTTTTTGTGTGGGACCCTCACCGGCTGCCGGGGAACGAACCGGCGCTCGCAGCCCAGTGCTCAACCGCTGCACCACCAGGGGAGGCCCACCATTAATTTTGTAATCAATTGATTTATCCACCAGTTACCCCATAATCATTTATATTTGTTCCTTTGTTCTATCATTTATTCCAGCACATGTATAATAATTAATTTTTCATTTTCTGTGTTTTAAAATGCTACCTGGTGACATAAACTCTCTCCAATCATTATTATTCCTCTCAGTTTGTTGTTGGCCTTTTAAAATATTGTACTTATGGGGCCTCCCTGGTGGTGCAAGGTTAAGTCTCAGCACTATGATGCTATCCACAGCCACTAAAGCATGAATTCAATCCCCAGCTGGGGAGGTGACCCACATGGCGCAGCAGACCTCTCCTGCCTCGCCCACTGCTCCCCTCAGCAGTGTATTTCAGTAAACCAGCCAGTTCTGTTCCCCACTCTGTCTCTGGTGAGTCCTCCCAACCCCCCCACACCTCTGGCCTGTACCCCAGCTCCTGTATGCATAAATAAATATTTTTTAAAAATTGTAATTATTTCTGCATAACACAAAATATTACACCATAACCATTTTGAAGTATGAAATTCAGCAGCATTAAGTGCATTTGCAATATTGTGCAGCCATCACCCCTATAGAGTTACAAACCTTTTCCTCATTTCAGAAAAAAACCTCTGCCCCCGTAGAGCACTCACTCCATTCATTCCCACATCCTTTAGTCCCTGGCAACCACTAATCTGCTTCCTGTCTCTAACAAAGTCATATAAGAAGAATCATGTAGCTTTGCCCTTTGTATCTGGACCAGGGGTTCGCTCCCAGGCTCTCCTTTCCAGGACCCCCCAGGCCTTGCAGTAGGGCCATTTCACCCGGTAGATTGTTCTCAAGGTTCCTCCGTGATGTGCTATGTTTCAGCAATTCCTTCTTTCCTATAAATGATATTATGTCACTGAATGGAGATACAGCAGGTCCGCAGATAGGGATGCCCTGTAGGTCCCTCTTAAGCTTAACCATCCATTTGGAGGTGGGGTGAGAGAGATGCCGAGAAGTTATAGGCAGGAAAAGATGAAGGCAGAAAGACCCAGGTCCCCAAGTTACACTTGGATGATAAGTGACCAACAGTGAGTTGACTGTTGCCTAAGTATTAGTAAACTATAAATGTGCTATGCCTCAAAAATTTTAGAGTGGTTTGTTCCATCAACTATTCGATCCTGAATAATCTAGCAATTGTGACATGAGGAACTAATGAAGATCGTATTGTCTTCATTAAAATTCCTAGATAATAAACCAATAAATAATTGTCATTATCAACAAATCCCAAAAATCAAAGTGAATATTTACATATGGTACCAGAAGAACTTACTTTTACTGAGCACTTTTCATTTGCCAAGCAAAATAGAATGTTGTTATCCCTATTTACAGATCACAAAAATGAAAATCCAGATGATTAAATAACTGGATCAAGATCAGTCAGTTAGTAAATATTAGAGCAAGGACTCAAATCTAACTTTTTTATTTCCAAATCCTACCTTGTTAAGCACCAAGTTATATTGCTTCTCAGTTTTTTTCTATTCTGCCTCTTCAAACATTCATAGAATCATACTCCTATTACTTGATATCACCCATTGCACTTGATATTTCTGAATTCTGAACATATTGAAAATTATAGTTTGAAGTTTAGATCCATAAACATCAAATATCTTGCTTACAAGCATTGTAATCCACTGAGGCTAATTTAAATCGAAAAAAAAGTTTATTAAAAGCAATTAGGAAAAGAATGGAAACCTCAGGAGGCTTATAGTCTCACATCCACCAATGCCCAAATTACACACTAAGTCTCACCAGTAGAGGCCCTTCTGAGCACAGACATAGCTGGTCACATAGCGGACACAGCATCTGTGCCCACTTGCACTGTCCTTGGGACATCTGCCATCGCTGCCTGGGAATGCCTGATATCTGTCCTTCGTGCTCTGCTATTCTCATAAGAACACCTGGTTCTCTGTGATAATTGTCTTCTGAACAAAACCATTTCTAAAACAATGACTTTGGTTTCCCAGCTCAGGCTAGAAAAACAAGTTTTAACTTTCACATTGAGTGGGTAGGTCTCATTGTTTGAGAAATCCCCCAAATATAAGAAGTCTGTTTAAAAGATGCTTAGTAGTCACAACCATGGCATATGCCCACTAACATGACAAACCAAAGTTATGTGGATGCCAACACTACAGGGAAGTTAGACACTATGGTCCTTTCAGGGGGAGCTAGTTTACAGTGAGAACAGAGCAGTGCCCAGAAATAAAGCAACTCAAGGAAGATATGGAGCAGTTGCATGATGACTTCTAAGTTTTGGTGAAGTTTGACTGCCAGTGCTCAGAGTGGTTTCCACATATGTTCATATTACAAAGGTTCTTTCAGTGTTTAAATAGCAAGGCAGTAAATACAGGTCAGGCAGTGAACACCATCAAAATATTGACATGATAGTAAGACTCTCAGAGAACAGAGGGAGGGTTCTGCTTTGACTGGGTTTAGGAAATAATTTCACTGGTATAGAGAATGACCTAGCTTCAACAGTCCACACTCTTGCTTTGAATCTGGTTCCACTGGTTGCCTTACCACCTTAATTCATTGTAAATTACACAAGATTATCAGTTATGTCTTATTAGCATCCAATTAGAGCCCCTGCCTTAACACAGAACTTGGTGATTAATATTTGTTGAACAGATTATTTCAAATGATAGCGGCCAAATTTTTGTTTAATTTATTCAGTTAAATAGAATATACAGGTGACTATTTGGTAAATGGAAAGGAAAATGCGTTGACAACATGGGTTTTCAACACCTCACGCTTGCATGTATCACTTCTTGAAGGTTGTTAGAGAATCAATTTTATATCACTTTTAATTGCCCCACATGCACAAATTGGCCTCAAAACACCTTATAATGATTACGGTACGTATATATCACATTGACTTGGTCTTTGCTGCTCTGAAGTTCAGACACTAGTTAACATATAATAGAGTATTCACTACCCTCTCTCTTTCTAGTGTTTGTGTCCAAACATTGTCTCGTAAGTAGTCCTATTGATCATATTGATTAATACTCCTGGTTGAAATGATGAAAAAAATATCGATTTGCTCTTGTAAATCTCAGCTTTAACTAAAGTATCTGGAGTGTTGCTTCCTTGAACGCCTAAGAGCTCTCTTCCCAGACCTCTCCCATTCTTACTGATTACATCTGCAGATGGAAATCAGGTGTGAAAATCCATTAAGAAGCCTCACAACATGACAGGCTTCGACTCTTATTGAACTCTCATGTTCTCTCTTCCTTAATTAAGGCACAAGAACCTTTTGCCATAGAGACAGAGCGACTTAGATTATGGATCTGATTCCTTCTAATGGCGTGCATTTCACCCAATTGGGGAATAATACATTTTCTTACTTCGTTGCTTCGCAAAGAGCCATTTACTCAGTTCTTCCAAGGGAAGAATAAAGAGCGTGATTTTACTTATAAAGAGTGCTCTGTTATCCAGGCTACAAAAGAGAAATGAAGTATACAGCTGTTCCCCCAAAATTATAACATGTTTTTTCACTAAACATTTTAAAACCCAAATAAAGAATAGCATTTAAATGAGTTAGCAACATAGAATCTCATTTTAGAACTAGAATAACCCTTAATGTTTGCAGCACAAAAAAACAGTTATGAGCACAGACTTTGGAGTCAGATGGCCTGGATTAAAATTCTGGCTTTAAATTGACTGACTGTGTTACCTTAGGCAATTTACAAAACCTCCTGAACTTCAATATTTTCCTCTGTATAATGATAATTACAACGGAATATGTAAAAATGGATAACAAAATATAATAAAAATAAATTTAAACTAAATAAAAGCAACACAATGTACTACCTACTATTACATACCTACCTTTTAGGCTGTGAGGGTTAACTGAAATAATGCATTCCAGCACTTATGTTCTGGATAAAGTTCATTACTTTTTATTTGAAAATAACAAATTATTTTCCTTGTTTTTCTAGCCCATAAGCATAATATATTAAATGGAAAAAAAACTTTCCCTAACCCTCCTTAATCTTCATTAAGGATGAATTCACCTCCAAATTTCATTTTCTAAAAGCTTCACTGAGAATGTGAGATGTAGAAAAAGCCATTGATCTCTATGGAGAAAAAAAATGCTCAAATACAGAGTTGCTCTAGACTAATAGTAATTGTAGGGTAAGGTAAAAAGTATCAGGCTTTTCTGCCCTCCCGCCATTAGGATAGATGACAGATCTGCAGTCCTGAATGCATGCCTGATGGCGGGCACCTGGAGTAGGGTGTGGGCATAGGTAGATGGGATTCACCTGGGCTGAGACTGGGCTTTTAAGGACGGCGTCACGGGGAGCCCAGTAGAAGCCAAGAACGAACAGAAGTCGAGAGCAGAGAAGCAGAGAGAAGGCCGGAGAGCCCAAAAAGAGTGAAGACTTGCTGGGGGCTGGAAGGCCTGCCAGCCTCCCGCCCCCCAGCACCCTTGCCTGCTGTGTACCGGGTAAATCCCAGTAAAAACCTGCAAAAAACCACTGAGGCCTCTGACTCTTCCTTTATTTGGTCTGCTGGATCATAGAAAACCTGCACCATGTCCATTCCTGCCCCTACAGTAATTTAGTATAAAGATGCATATAGGACAAGTCTTTTGGTCATGCACATTGCCAGCTTATTTCCACTAAAGTATTCACAATAGCAGGTGTAGGGTAAAGAAAATATCAGGCTTTTCTGCCCTTCCGCCATCAGGATAGATGATGGATCCTTGTCCTGAATGCATGCCTGATGGCGGGCACCTGGAATAGGGTGTGGGCATAGGTAGATGGGATTCAGCTGAGCTAAGACTGTGCTTTTAAGGGCGGCGTCACGGGGAAGCCAGCAGCAGCAGAAGTCAAAGCAGCAGCAGCAGTACAAGCCGAAGCAGAAGCCGAAAGAAGCCGAGAAGCAGCAGAACGAACGCCAGAGAGTCCAGATAGAGTGAAGACTTGCTGGGGGCTGGCCTCCCAGCCCCCCCAGCCAGCACCCCTGCCTGCCATATGCCCGCTGAACCCCAATAAAAGACCTGCAAAACCACTGAGGACTCTGACTCCTCCTTTACCCGGTCTGCATGGGATCAGAAAACCTGCACTGTGCCCAGTCCTGCCTTTATAGCAGGACTACTAAATGAAGATTCAACCAACAATAATTTAGCTTTTGTTGATTCCCATATTAAAATGATTACTAAGAACAGCAACAACTCACATCCATGATACAGGCTAGATCTACTAATTTGCACAGAAGCAGACACTTTATAAGCAAAAGAAGGGCATTACGAATTTGAAAGCCCAGCAAATGCAAATTAGATGGCATTTTATAAAATATGACGACTAATATTTTCAATAAATTTCCAGGGAATCAAACAAGGATGAGGGAACAGTAGAGCCTCTTCCACTCTTTCTGACTTATGCCTGCTGCCTGCTTTTATATTTAGACTTTTAAAATGCAGTAACAATTACAGCAGCTATCAATTAGTGGGTACTTACCATGTGCCAAGCATTCTGCTAAGTACTGGATAAGTGTTATCTCATTTAATCCTCACAAATCTATGAGGAAGTCAATACTTTTTTCTAATTTCAAAGATAAGAAAACAGTATAGAAAGGGCTAGTGTGTGTGTATCAGTTGTCTGGGCCTAGAGCTGGGCTGTTCACCACCTCTAAATAACACACCGAGCGACCCAAGGATTTCCAACTACCTTGCCTGTCTTGGGCTTTGAGTCCAAGGAACATGCAGGGGTTGATGCCAGCTGGGAGAGCAGATGTGTGGACGGACTGACTACATTCTTTCCCACGCACGCCTTCCCCATTGCCAGATGTGCACCTGAGGCTACCTCTTGATGCCAGAGAGGAACAACTTGCTAATCAGGCATTTGCCTTAGAGTTACTGATGCTAAATCCTGGGAAATGTGATTGATCCATTTGATCACCCAAAGAAAGACATCTTTGGGCCTTCCTGGTGGTGCAGGGGTTGAAGTCTCACACTATCAAGCTATTGCCAGCCATTGCGGCCTGAGTTTGTCCCTGGCTAGGAAGCTAACCACAGGCGCAGCAGACCTCTCCTGTCTTGCCCAATGCTCCCCCTCAGCAGTGTATTTCAGTCAGTCTGCCTGTTCTGTTCCCCACTCTGTCTCTGGTGAATCCCCTCAAACCCCCCACACCTCTGGCCTACACCCCAGTTCTTGCATGCATAAATAAATAAAAATGAATTTTTTTTTTTTTTAAAGAAAGGCACCTCTTTGAAAACTGCTTCTTTATCTAAGTTTTGAAGCCACTGCCAGTTTTCCCAATTTAATGCATTTAGAAGGCATCACATTGAAGAGACAGGAAGTTTGTGACACAGGAAAGGAAACTTCACTATCAGTCCTGGACAATATGAAACTTTTCTGCACATTCTATTTATAGTGAAGAGAAAGTAATTTAACTTCTTTGACTCACATTTGTAATATGGGGATTACATAGTATTTCATTTTCTCTAAGACACACCTTTTGCATTTTTACATATCTGAAATTTGAAGCATCTTATAATGAATATCATCACACAATCTCTACTGACCACCAGTGTGGCTGGTGGTGGGAAGGTGTTTGCTATTACCCTGCCTATACAAACAAAGCTCACAAAGTGGATGGCAATAGAGATAATAGGGCATTTAGTCCCTGAGCCTCAAGTCACTACATTAGGTGTAGTGGGAAGGAAAAAAATAGGAGTGCTTATAATATGGTTAGAATACACAGCATAACCACATGAAATGCTAACTATCAGTTCACTGTCAATTCATAATATATTCTCATCTACTTCCAAAAATTGTTTGGAGCAAAGAGACATTAAGTATCTTGTCCAAGTTCATAGAGGTAGCCAGATGTGAAATTAATCTATTCCTATCCTCTGCTATTCTTATCCACTCTGTAACTCTTAACTGTCCAACTGCCCATGGCAGTGAAAGCAGCAGCTCAGGCCTACGTGTGAAGATTTCAGAGAAGAGAGATCTTGTTTGCACTACAGAAGAGAATGAAAGTGGTGTCGGAGAGCCAACAGGGAATTTTTCCACTAGAGAGGAAGTTTGAGAGCACTCTACTGGTGAAGAGGATGTGGACAAAGGCACAGAGGTAGGAAGAAGGAATCTAATTTATCCATAAATAAATGTGCGGCTGGTAAGGTTTGTTGAGGACAGTAGTGGGGTCTAGCTATAGAAAGGAAAGAGGAGGACCAACTATGAGGATTTTGAATCCAGTGTTCAGGCTTTATTCTACAGACAACTGAGCTGCCAAAAATGGTTTCTGAATTCATCAACTTTGAAAAGTTGAATATGGGAAATTGTCACTTAAGTTTGTGCTCATGGAGATAAGGAACTTGCTCTTTGTAAACAAAATACAAAAGGAGGGACAGATAGATTTACTTAAGGTGAGATCTTGTTTATGATAATTGTAATAAATGAGCGGGACAAATGTTTTACAGAAACTCATATGAATCAGTTACTTGTGAAAATATTCAAGTAAGTTTGGGAAATCTCAATGTACATAAAACTCTGATTATTCCTGTTAGAATTTTCAGATGTTTAGGGGACAAAAATTGTAACATTAATCATGTGTTGATCATTAAATGTTTTTCCATTTTTCCCCATGGGTTGACTATCCATGACTCCTGCAACCAGATTTTCATTAACAGAGTTCCAATGAAATGCTGAGTTACTCAAATCCTATTTATTAACCAGCTCTATTATTAGCTGGTCTTTTTATTAGGAGTGTCAATTCCAGCCTTGGATTATAAACCTCAGACCTTTCATAAACACATTTTTTTAAAGATTTATTTATTTATACGTACAAGAGCTGGGGTGTAGGCCAGTGATGTGGGGCATGAGAGGATTCACCAGAGACAGAGTGGGGAACAGAACAGGCAGACTAACTGAAATACACTGCTGAGGAGAGCAGCGGGCAAGTCAGGAGAGGTCTGCTGCACCATGTGGGTTGCTCCCTGGCTGGGGATCGAACTCATGCTGCAGCGGTTGCGTATTGCTTCATAGGTCGTGTCTTAACCCCTTGTGCCACCAGGGAGGCCCTCATAAGCACATTTTTTATTCAACCTAATATTTTTGATTCAGAACCACGGGTGACCAAGTTACTGAAACTAACTTAGACAACAATATTGTAAGAACATATCATGAAAGTAGGTAGTAAATCACAAGTGACATGATTACATACATGTAGTACATGCTAGCAGAAGTATGTATTACATGTTTGTGAGTGTGTGTGTACGTGTGTATTCAATTCCACAAAACTCACTGATAGTTATTATTTTGTGTCTGCTTCATAGGAAACATTATAGTAAAGCAAAAAGAAGTATCTTGCTAACATTTTTTTAAGTCTTTGCTAACAGAGCAAAAAGAAAGTATTACTTGCCATCAAAATGGGCAGTTTGCACTTGCCTTAATTTTACTATCTGTGACTTTGTCAGCAAAATGCACAATTGTAATAAGTGGAATTGTAAAAGGCTGCTGTTGGTTTTCTGCAGACTCTATCCTTCATCACACCTTCAGAAGATATGTTTTTAAATAGCAGTACATCCCATCTAAAACAAGAGTTTGCAACAAGTTTAATTGGAAATGCAAAAATCTTTCTCTTTGTCAAAGGCAATATCGAACTCATTTTCAAGTACACAAAGAATCAATTATTTATTTATTTACATTTTGCACACAAGAAGAAAGTTGAACCATCATCAGTCTCCTAAGAAAGGCTATTATTATAAACTCTCCCTCTCTCTGAAAAACAAAACGCTGCCTTATTTCTTATGTTTCAGCAAAATTTGAGGGTATGTTTCTTCCCAGACGTGCCATGTTGGTTCTGGCATCCACTCCTGTTCTTGTGGGGCTACTTCTGCCAGGAGCCTACTCTCCCGTTTTAGCCCTTCCGCCTGACTTGGCGACACACCACAGTCGCTGTGGCTTATAAACTGCAGAAACTTATTGCCTGCAGTTCTGGAGGTTGGAAGCCTAAGATCATGGTTAAGGGTAGGTCCTGTTTGGGGTTACAGACTTCTTGCTGTATCCTCACATGGCCAAAGGTCTAGGGATCTTTGTGGGGTTGCTCTCTCCCTCCTTTTTGTGGGGTCTCTTTTATAAATGACTAGCCCCATTCTTGAGAGGTCCCCCTTTATGACCACATCACTTTCCAGAGGCTCCCCACATCCTAATGCTATCACCTTGGGAATCTTCAATATATGAAGAGACCATGGCATCTTCATCCCCTCTTTTATGTGGCATCTCCTTGCCCTTATTCTTGAGCTGTTCTTTCTGAGAGAATTCCCTGAAGCAAGTGCAGGATCCCCAATAAATGAGTTATTGATCTTACTAGGAACATTTGCAGCCACTGCCCCCTCCTCCATGATGAACACTTGCCCACCTCAACCTTTTGGTCAAATAGATTATTTTTCCAAATAATTCAAGAATATCATGGCTTCACTATCACTACCAGTGACCCCAAAATGGGGCTAAATATCTTGCTTGGAAGGAAACAAAAGTATCTCAGGTGATCTGTGAAGCCCTGTGAAATCTGCCTGTGGCTACACTTGATCTCAGTTTTACCTTTCCTGCTCATGATACCAGAAAGAGCTCCTCACACCCTCCAGCTTGTCCTGATCTCAAAACCTTCACACTCATTCCCCCAGCCTGGAAGGTTCCCTCTTCCACCCAGTGGTCCACATGGCTCATTCCATACTCAAGCTCCTTCCTGAATGCTTCTCCCTGGGAGAGCCTTCCAGGGCCATCCAGATTAGTGTAGTGTCACCTTTAAGTCCATCATTTCTTCTTCCCTTTATCCTGTTTTATCTTCTCTCTAGTACTTACCAGTAACTAAATACTTATCTAATTACTTGTTTATCTTTCATCAAGATGTAAGTCCCAGGAGGACAGAGTTGCCTTATACACAAATGTCTCCCGAAAGAATCAGTAGATCATGGGGGTGGGGGAGACAAAAATGTATCCTTAAGACAGTCAAGGTCATTTTGAAGCAACCAAGTAGAATAGCATTTGGGACTATGGTATCTAACTGACAACAACGTTTCCCCAAGTCTGAGGTGGCTGATGATGTTGGGGGTTTATTTTGTTGTTGTTGCTGTTCATTTATTCTTGCTGGTTCCTAAAAGAAATGAAAGAAGAGACATCTTTTCTTTCCAATTCCAGAAAGCTCATGACTCAATGTTGGGGTGATATACCAGGAAATATTTAAATAGTAATAATGATAACAACAGAGAGAAATGGAAAACAAGAGCTCCCTTGAGAGATGGTAGACTCTCCAATAGAAAATGACTGTATATTAAAAAGTATGTGAATTTGCAGGACCCCAGTACATGAGGTATCTTCATGATCATATTTTGCCCTTTCTCAACTCAGGTCATAAAACATTTACGTGAAATTTTCCCACTTTTTCCCTACCCTTAATGTCTATATGATTGTCACCACTTCTTAAATGGCTTAGTGGGTTATTTCAACATGCTTGAAGGAAGAAGAGTAGAATCCTCACTCATAATATCAACTGCTTATGTTTGTTTTTCGGGTCAGAAGTAGCTCTGGTTGAGACAGTGCCTCCTGGGTCTGAGAAGTCTCTGCACTGCTGGAACCTCTCAGGGGCAGCAAGTTGCTGGCTGATTCACTGGCATCTGGAGGACACGTTGCTAACACTTTGGATCTAACAAGAGTGAGTGAGTCTCTTTCTTTCAGTTTGGTTAGTCAGCTGCACAGAAGGACTTTGTGGGACTGCAAGGAGCAAGTCAGGTATAATCTCTGAGGAAGAAAGTACTAGGATAAAAAAAAGAATAAAAAATAGCTCCAAATATAAAAAGAAATGTTGTGTGTAGGTTAGATATTGGTTTGGAGATTGGAGACCTGAGAAGAGCAGAGACTCAAGCTGCAGGGGGCAGTGAGAAGATGCAGTGATGGGAACCCAGAAGAGTGGTTGGAAGAAAGACCATTAAATCCTAAATCCACCACTATTTTCCCTGTGGCTGTTCCATATCTGAAATCCCAGGGCTCTTTTAATGCCTACTTAGTAGCATCCTGACAGGAAGATATTAACAGAGAACCCTAACAATTATCTTTGTGTTTGTAGCCAAAAACAGTAGTCAATCCCATCACAAAGCAAACAGAATGGTTCCCTGACCCCTTTGGCATCCGTAGCCTCAGGTGTTTGTAAACAGTAGTCAGTCACCCTGCCTCTTCCTCTCGGACTGATCAAATTGCAAGTGATTTAATCTTCCCTCTTCAATCCACCCTTCCAGCCAGTAAAATCATTTCCCTTGCTCTTTCTGTTCGTCCAACCAATTTGTTCATTTCTGGGAAAACTGGCACCACATTATTCTAGCAGCAGACTCACAGTTGTATTTGCAATTAATATTTATTGAGTGCTAACTGGGTGCTTGGCCCCGCATTAGGCACTGAAAAGGGCTCCAGTCACCGTTGATTTATGTTGGTACTGCCATGGCGTCCAGGCAGCCCTGCTCGCCTCACTGTCTCATATTCCCACTGTGTAATTTATCTCTTTCTTGACAGTAGAGTACGGAACTCCATTAGCATTAAGAGCTAAAAGAAAGATATTCTCTCTTAGCCATCAGAAGTTTTCTCCCAATTCTAATGTTGTTAATAGTCAATAGAAAATTGTGCTGTCTTGATCTAAAGAAATCCCAGACTCACCATGTATCATCTTGAAGTGTTTTTAACAAATGTTATTTGAATCTTCCAAAAGCAGTAAAGTCATCACCTTGGTCCTACTTCCCTGTTTATCTAGAAAAGGTGGGGTGAGAAGATATATTTTTCTGTACTTGTCTGACTCAGTTTCCCCACTATGGTTGGGAACAGACTGACCAGGGACAGGTTTGAGCAAACACAACTTTATTTATTCACCGTGGAGTGAAGGGATAGACACCCATACAGAACAACACCCCTTTGCTCATTCCCTCTTCACCCATTCCAGATAAATAGCTGTACGTTCTTTAGCGGCAGACACATTCTTTTTATAATAGTATCAAATACATCATTAACACATCTAAAAAAATGGCGTCTACCACCTCGAAGTCTCTGGATTTTGCTCTTATTTTTCATATGAACTACAAGCACTTCCCATTTCCAACACATCCACTTGCAATGTATATGTCACAGAGGTGTTTTCAAGAACTACTTTTAAGGGAATTACTTCAGTGGCTCCCATTTTGGTCTTTGTCTGCTTAGTTTCTGACCTGTTCCACTTTGAGGAAAAGATACATTAACACATTAAAGGATCTGCAACTTCAGTTAGGGTGGCCTGTCTTTTGTGAAAATAAATCAATCATTAACGACACAACTATCTACCACAGTTGGGGGGTGGGGAAGGGAAGGGAGTGGAGAAGTAAGGAGGGTCCATTACTAAAATAATTTCTTTGCATATGTTTTTCTTGTATTACCAAGTTCCTGGAGGAAGAAATGTGAGAAACACATTTCTCAGGAAGAAAAGTCAAAGAAGCTAGGCCTCAGACCTGGACCCAGCCGGCGTGAGGGGGAAATACATCGAAGGTCCAAGCTACCTTCCCACGTAATCAGCATCTACCTTCATGCCTGCTCCACACAACAGGGTTTGTTTCTTTCTGCACAAGTTTGGTCTTCCTTGCCCTTGTTTAACTACTGTTTGGCCCACAAAGTTGAAAACATTCAGAGGGAAAAGAAATTTCTGCTACGACGCACTACATACATTACCAAAGAAACAGAACAGAACTCAAACAAAAATCCTATGTTCTGAGAAGGACACAAAAACTAACAGGGCTCAGGAGGTGGACAGAGAAGGGTTGGGGCATCAAACTCATGCCAACTGTTTAAGTAGAGCGTGAAAAATACCTGTCAGAGGGAATAATTAGGGCCTCGGAGTAAAATGGACACTGCCACAGTGGGTGTTAGCAATGGTGACTTTGGGTTAGACCAGGGCATCAGACAAGAAAGATGGAGCACAACTCTGTTCCAGGCTTCCAGGAACACCTGGGGGAGCTGGAGAGTGAGGGTGAACGTCTCTGGAGAGGCTAACCCAGGTAGACAGACACCCTTCGCAGTTCATCAAAATACAGCCCAAAAAGGCATCCGCTCCGCTGCCCTGCCTATGCAGCAGCAAAACCAAGCAAAACAAGCTCTCCTTTCCTCTGGAAATCTGCAATCCTCACACTCCTCCAGCTCCTCTTGCCTGGGCAACAGACCCCCTGAACTAACTCGAATTCTGTATTGTTCTGATACCATTCCATATTCACCACACATGGACGAGCCAATTCCTGTTACAGAGGCATGTTTGTAGCTGAATCAACGCCAGATGTGCTTTTGTACCATCGAGGATGGACTCCCAGGCCAGGGTCACTGGGTGGGCAGCCCTGGCACAAGCTGAGGATAAGG